>NC_140082.1:21277659-22480993 GCF_964194135.1 Talpa europaea
AGAAGGAGAAGAAACAGAATATTTGTGAATAGTTTTATTGATTACCATATCTCTCAACAGCTGCTTCTTCAGAGAGGTCTTTTCCTAACATTTTTTATTTATCTAAAGTAGCTCTTACCATTTTCTTCCCCTGTAAGGTCTTTTAATTTACTTTGTGGCACTTATATCTGTTATTTTATACTTCACTTTTTGCTTTTCTTACCATAAAATACAAATTACTTGAATATGGAATCTTTCTAGCACAAAGTACATTCTCGAATAAGTTTTTGAAGATGCCAAACACATTCACTAATCTGAAACAATCACAGCTGATTGCTTCACTCTTAGTCCTTGTAAACAGCCTGGGAGCCTAAAAATGTACTTTCAATTTTCAGATACAAATTTAGGTTCCCAAGTCAAATTTCTCTTAAAGCGAATGTGCTTACTATCATCTTCTCAGAGTTTGTTTTTACATGCCTTGCAAGCATTTATTGTCTTATTTAACAAGACCATGAAAAAGAGGCCACAAAGATACTAAAGATTTTCAAGGTAAAAGCTCAAGCACCTAAAAGAAAAAAAAGAAAAGTCAACTATTAGGTGAAATTAAGAACTGAGTCATCAGCTAAGAACAGGCACTGGAAACATTCAGAGTAGGGAAAACAAGTGATCACATTAACAACTCATGTTTATAAAACACCAATTCCCAATGAGAAAAATGTCCTTGAATTTTGTCAGTTTGCAGTGTGTTAAACAAAGGCTTTAAGTCTATATTTTTTTACTCCCAGTCATTGGCTAGTATACACATGTATCTAAGATTGCATTTGGGATACTGATTTTTTTTTTCCTGAAAAATCCTTATAAGGATTATGGTGCCACACCTGAATATATTTGTAAGCGAAATGAGGAAATAAAGAAAGCCCAAGAAGAATATGATAACTTTGTCCAGGAAAGCCTTAAGAAGGCAGCTATGAAAAGACTATCAGATGAAGAAAGGGAGGCAGTTCTACAGGTATGTATTCTGTAATTTATATTTGTCTGTAACTTTGTAGGATAACCTAGAAAAAAGGTCCACCCTTACCTTGATTATTATAGCCAATTCTTTGACTTTAAAATCATAATACTCTCACAAAGCTCTTAGGGGAGAGCAAAAAGTTATGATATAGAGATTCATTGAATAATACTTTGTTTCCAGTTTAGTTAGCTTGATTTTTCTTGAAGTGGTGTGTAAAGAAGCCCACCTTCTCCTAAACCGAATATGCATAAGTGAAGTGGAAAAGCATTTTTATTTTTATTCTTGTGTCCCTTAATTTTTCAAAAATAATATCCATAAAATAGATCTCTTTCACTAGATGGAGCTCTAGAATAATTGAAACTGTTCCTAGACCAACTTTTTTCCCTTTTCAATAAGCCAAATTTTAAAATAACCAAGTGTTAGGTTTTATATTTATTTTTCTGATGTTGAGTAAGGTGAAGTTAAAGATATTTATATTGGAATTTTTAATGTAAACATTTTATCTGAGGCATTAAAAACATTGGGGGATGTGATTAGGGTTGTTCCATTTAAGTCTATATTTTTTTACTTCCAGTCATTGGTTGGTCTGCAATAAGCACCTCCTTGTACTCTTCTGTAGTTGTGCTATCTCTTGTAGAGGTACAATTAGTATTTTATTCTTTGGTTATTACGAAAGCTTTCTATGAGGCCATATCTAGTGACCTTTTAAAAACAGAAAACTTTTTTACCTTACTAATTTCTCTTGAAAAGTGGATTCATAACATTTTATTAATGCCATTATAATCATCAGTAAACATTTATTAAATGCCTGTTTTGCATAGAGCATCACACTAAACCCAGAGGATGTTAAAAAAAAAAAAGGCATAACAGGGCCTCCTGGGTGGTGCATTGAGTTGAACGCAGCACTGTGAGGCTGTCCACAGACTCTGCAGCGCCTGTTCGATTCCCGGCCGGCCAGGGAGATTCCCACATGGCACAGCAGACCTCTCCTGTCACACCCGCTGCTCCCCTCAGCAGTGCCTTCGGTCTGTCTGCCTGGTCTGTTCCCCAGTCTGTCTCTGATGAATTCTCTTACCGTCCCACACCTCTGGCCTATACCCCAGGTATTGTATACGTAAAAATAAATAAATAAATAAATCTAAAAAAAAAAAAGGACATAACATTTCTGCTACAGAAACTCTTGTAATTGAATTAATGAGAGGTAATAAGTATCTATGTACATATATAGATGTGTGCATGTATAGATTACAACTTTTGAAAAATTCTAAGGCATGGGTCTCCAATGAAGGATAGCCCAGTTTAGCTGGGTCTTCAACTGCAGCATGAAAGGGTGTCCCAGACAGCAGGAGTGCCTTAAGGGAAAGAATTGTATATCCTTTGTTGACAGCAATCTCCCCAGTGCCTAACCCACTATTAAACAGTTGTTTAATAATGGTGTGCTTGAAAGAAAAAAGGAAGACATACAGGCAAGGTGCTGGCAGACAGAGAGGTGGGACTTTGTGTACTATTTTAGAGACAGGATTTATCTTTTGGTCCATTCATATTCATTCATTCATTCATTCATTCATTCATTCATTCTCTCTTGCTCTCTCTCTCTCTCTCATTAGATTCTACCATTTTTAGAAAGTATTTCACATCTAACTGATGCTGAAATAGGGAAAGAGAGGAAGAACTTTTCTGAGTCCAGCTATTTCCTCTTCTGCCTTTTTGGATACAATGGAAAATAGCCCTAGCTTCATAATATGTTCTCTGCAGAGTTTCTTTGTATACTTTAATGTGACAGTAGCAAGTTCTATTGGATGCCTTACTCAGGCTGCTCATTATTGCTGACTGGTAGCAAAGCCACAAACTATGCTATTGACAAGTCCTGAACGGTGATTCCCTCCCTGCTTAAGAGTTGTATATGATAATGTGGTTGTATGTCCCTGAGTAGGTCACATTTTGCTCAGTCTTCATGAAATAACAGTCTCAACATACCTGGAAGGGATCATGTGGTCTAATAATTTCAAACTTCTTACTTTACAGATTAGGATATATAATGCAAATATATTAAGCAAACATTTTTTCCCACATCCTTTCATTCATTTATTGACCATCTACTATGTTCCAAGCACTGTACCCAGCTCAAGGTATTCTATAGGTAGCAAAACCAGCACAGTCAACCACTATCAGTGAGCTTAGAATTTGGTTTACATTTGGTCACAAAATTATCAAATAGTTGAGAGGGACTAAAACTCATTTGGACTAATTCCCAGGCCATTGTTTTCCCATGACATTAAACACATGTGCACAGGGATGCCCTATCAGTCAGGGCTCCAGCAGGAAAGAGAAGGGACACTCAGCTGGGATTCTGAAGAGGATTTATGGGGCAATTATTTACAGAAGTGAAGCAAGATTTAGGGAACCAACAAGGACCAAGGCAGCCTAGGACTAAGGACAATAGAAATCCTCCACTACTCTAAATCTGAAGGACAAGTGTAAGAAAGAGGCCCAATGAGAGCTGAAGGTTGGAAAAAGGGGCTGCCTGACAGGAATTTTTGTCATGGATAGATGAGCCAGAACTGGTGTCCAGGTGATGCCAAGAGTGAGAGGAAGAAACACCCTGAGTTTTCTCTCTTCCCACCAACACTTTCTTTGACTTCACTCAGGCTAGGAGCTGAAAAGTAAAAGACCTAGTGGAAGGGGAGAAGCAGTCAGCAAGAATCAAAGGTGTGGGTTTAAAACGAACAGGACTAAAGGTCCTTCTTGTTAATTGTATGACTGCTTCTCTGTACTTGAATTTTCCAGAATTAATATGACTTTAGCATTAAAACAGGAGAGAGAAAAATTAAATAAAAATAAGGGGAAATAACTGTTGCTGCAATAGGTAAAAGATGTAAATGAAAAGTCTTGAAATTAGCAAAGAGGCTATTTCAGTATAATATGAAATACTAGTTATGTTTAGTTCACACCCTTAACTGTTGACTTAGATCCAAACATTATTGTACCACTGGGAGATTTTTTTAAAGCATATCATCCATTAAAAGGAAATTCAGAGAAAATGTGTAACTGCTGTGGCTGCATGTAATATGAAAATATCACCCAGCTAGCCTTGAAAATCCTCTGATATTTGAAAGTATATAAATCCATAGATTTCCTCTCTGCACTAGTACCCCTGTGGAGCCCTGTGGAAACATATTTCACATTTACAATGAAAGACTATATGGAAAAATGGAATTCTTTTGAGGACACTTTTTTGGAATATATCTTGTATATTATAAAGAACCATGTTAACCCATCCACCTCTTTTTAAAATTTAGCCTGGATATTTTCCTTTTATCATTTGCCTTTCCTAAACCTTTGATGTATTCTCTCTCACTCAACAAATGTTCAAAATTTGTTGCCCTTTTACCTAACCTATCTATCGTTATCCAGTGTGCTTTATGCTATCATTGTTTTTAGCTCAACATGGAAATAAATCATTGACAATTTCTTGCCCCTGGAAAGTATCTACAAGATTAAATGTGTACTATGATGGCAATTATAAAGGCATTATCATATAAGACACTTCTTGGTTTTCAGAGACCATATTTTCAGGGTAATGTTTTAAATCATACTTTCAGTTTTCCTTTCTGCTTTTGTAAAAATAAATGAGTGTGTACCCATAGTAAATAATAAAGGGTGCTAATTTATAAAACTTCATTACATAAATGCAATAAATTAAGATCATGTTGTCGATGGGGTTTCAAGTGCACTGTGGTAAGAAATGGTAACTACAGAGATAGAAATAACCTTTATTGCTCCTAAGAGATCCCTAATTTTGAATGTGTTGTTTTCTAAGAACATAAAACATTAACTACATTATTGAATTAGCATGTGTGTTACATTTAATGACATTCCAATCATTTCTGGAATATGTTAATGGGAAGTAGAGATCCCTAGACTATGGTGGGAGAATTCTTTCTAATATATTTAAAAGATCCGCTCTCTCTTTTTTTTTTTTTAAAGATTTATTTATTTATTTATACCAGCACTGGTATTTATTTATTTATACCAGCATCTTTTTTAAAAAAAGATTTATTTATTTATACAGTCAGAATCGCGGGAGGGTGAGAGAATTCACCAGAGCCAGAGCGGGGAACAGAGCAGGCAGAAGGACCGAAGTACACTGCTGAGGGGAGCAGCGGGCGGCAGGAGAAGTCCACGCGCCATGTAGGACCCCCCTCCGGTGGCCGGGGAGCAGCTGGGGATCGAACCGGCTCTGCAGAGGCTGCGGGCAGCTTCGCAACCCGGCACTAAACCGCTGCGCCACCAGGGAGGCCCAAAAGATCCTCTCTTATTACATTTAATCTTTGCATTTTGTACAATTCTTCTTAGTCAGATATATGAAAATATGTCCTTGCAAGTCAGATCCAAATACTTTCTTGGTCAAAACAGCTTTTTACTTGAGAAAATCAATTCGAAATTGTCGTTTTAACAAAGCATTTGCTGTGAGCTTAGTTTCAAACCACTCAGCTCTGCAGATGAGTATTTGGTGGTAAAAACAAGTACAGTAACACTAAAAACAGAGCAAATAAATACTCCCAATGGGAACTGAGCACATAATCAAGGACAGGGTTTGGCCTCTGAACAGTATTTTTTGTTTCTGTGGGGCTAAGTTCTTGATAAATACACATCATTTTTCAGGGTTTTTTTTTTGCCTGGTTTCTTTACCTATTACATCTTTCTTTGTCAGTCCAGCTTTATGGACAATTTACTTTACTTTTATAGTTTACTTCAGCATTTACTGTTTTCCTACCATTGGCAGGGCCTGAAAAAGAACTGGGAAGAGGTACATAAAGAGTTCCAGTCCCTCTCAGTCTTCATCGATTCCATACCAAAGAAGATTCGCAAGCAGAAGCTGGAGCAAGAAATGAAGCAACTGGAACATGACATTGGTATCATTGAAAAGCACAAAATTATTTATATTGCCAATAAGTAATAATGTATTTACAAAGTATAGTCATTGTAGCATAGGAAAACAACATGAATAAAATAAAAATGAAACTAGGGTTTGCAAAGAGGAAAACATTATATAGGAAATAAAGTCTTTACCAAAATGTTTAGGCAATGTTTAAAGAATAATTGAAGTATTTCCCTACACAAAAGAAAATTTTGTTTTTACCAGTGTTAAGTTTTCCATACAAAAAGCAATTAAAGTTTGATGTTAAGTGTTCCTGTTCTGTAGTGTGCTTCATTATTATTTTATACTTGTTTCACATAAACATTAATTTCTGGACCTTGAGAAATAAAATCACCACTCAGAACATTACATTTTTTCACACTGCATCATACAAGGAACACATATTTAAAACGCTCAAATATTTTGAATGGAAATAGTGATGCATGCTTTCTTACTGCTCTAAAGTGTATTCTACATATTATTTCAGAGCTCCACAAATTTAACAGCATATATTTTCTGGTGGCCTATGTCATATGCAGCCATTTCCAACCATACATATTTTCAGTATTCACAATTCTATCTATGCTGAAAGGCTTACATTTAGAGAAAGAAAAATTAAGAAGGTGATTTATAAAATTATGAAAACAACTTATGCACAGTTGAGGAATAATGCATTAAAGAGAACTGCCTTCTTGCTGACATACCAACTTTTTAAAACTTTGCTACTCCATATGCTTTATTCCATAATTTACTATATGCAAGTCATTAAAATAGGGTATTATTTTTTCTTTTTTGGTCCTTGTGAATAACACAGTTTCTATTGGTAGCATTACATAATTGATCAAGTAATATGTTTATGTAAGTAGAGCTGTCTTCAACTCAAAACTAAAAGTTTGTAAATCCCCAAAAAAGGAAAAATCTGTTTTTATGAAATTTTAAATTGGAGAAATTCAGTAAAATATATGAAACTACAAAATATCAGAGCAATGGCAGTTTCTCTGCTTACACTGATTTTTATTCTATAGACAACACAAATAACAATTCTTTCTGAGCTTTTTCACAAGCAGAATTTGGAAGCACTATAGGAAAAACTTGCCTTAGTTAAATAAAAAAATGCTTACATACATGTGTTCTAGAAAACTCACTTTAAATTTTTAAACATCTGTTAATAAGAATAATTTCTTTATTCTTGTCTTACTTTAGGGCAGATACTTATTTATTTGTTTTTAAAGATTTATTTATTTATGCATACAAGAACTGGAGTACAGGCCAGAGATGGGGGGTGGGGAGATGACGGAGTCACCAGAAACAGAGTGGGGAACAGAATAGGCAGATCTACTGAAATACACTGCTGAGGGTTGCAATGGGTGACAGGAGAGGCCTGCTGTGCCATGTGGGTAGCTCCCTGAACTTGTGCTGCAGAGGCTGCAGATAGCTTCATAGTGCTATGCTTAACCCCATGTGCCACCAGGGAGGCCCCTGGGGCAGATATTTAATAAAGTATAATATGTTAAAATTTCACTTATCCAGAATGGTTGGCTGCTATTTGAAGTAAGCTTAACGGTAAACCCCAATGTATTATTTGCATATAATAGAAGCCCATTTCTTCAGTACTGTTCTGTTAAGAGATCAGCAGGAACCCTCTTCCACACAGGCACTCAGGGACTTCTGGGGTGGGTAAACATTATTATCCAGTGGAGGGGAGTGCCATGTACCAGCCAGCCAGGCTTAGGAAAGGGCACAGCATCTCCATGTGCATTTTCTAAGCATGCAACACTAGTTGCTTTAACAAACTACCTCCAAATCTTTATAGTCTGGGAAAATAAGGATAAAGTCCTCATTTTTGTCACTGTTCAAAGTGAATGAGAGTGGGGTATACTCTGTCCTATGCAGTCACTCAAGAATCAACCTTGTTTCCCTTAGTCACATGGCTCTACTGGTATAGTCAGGCTTCTCTGCCACAATTAAAGATAAGATGTTTAGGTTAGTATTTTATTTGTGAAATGATTCCTATACATATTAACTTTAAGTAACTCTATAGCAATAGCAGTGCAAAAATATTCTAATTATTTCAGTTTTAAAGTTGACAGTTTGAAGTGTTGAATGAGTTACCCTCAATGTTAAAATAACAACTCTGAGGTTTTAATGAATGGTTTTTCTTTTGCTTTCTGTCTATTTCTACTACTGGAGAATCCAGTGTTTTGTCCGTGGTTTACAATGTTGTGCTATATAGATTTGATTGCCTTTCTCACGCAGAGCCTTACTAGGGAATCTTTCCCATGTAATGTATATTCCTCTGAGGGTTTTCCCTACCATTGACCCCCAACTCCTTAAAGCTCAAATGTGACCTCCCTCCTCCCCAACACACACACACACACATACCTGGGTCATCCTATCAAGCAGAGGAGAGACACACACCTGACACAGGCAATTGGGTAGTGACTGATCGGATTGTCTGTAACTTGGGTAAGATCTTGAGCCTAAAATGTCAATTTTCACTACTGCAGCTAGTTTGACTTGGTTTTTATTCCAGTTTAAAATAGCTCTGAATAGACTAAAGATTTGATGTGGCCTGGCCCCTTACCTGTGATCTCTTCAACTTGGCTTCATGAAATGCTCCCCCGTCTCCACTGCAATGGCATACCCAAACAACTTAAATTCTAGAGACTTCCCAGGTTTTTAAATATACAGTTTTCACTGCCCAAAAAGGTACCCTTTTCTTTCTCTCTTCTTGCATTCTACCTGGTCTTCAAGAATCAGATCACATCACATTTCCTTGGCAACCCTCTTTGATTCTACAGAATCTGACCTCCTATTGTGGCATTTCATATTGTATTGTGCATCTGTGGATATCTGCCCGGTTCCCACAAAACTGTGAGCTTTTAGAGAGAAGAGATACTTCTAGAGAAGATACTGTATCTTTTTTTTTTTCTACATGCTTTAAAAACTTTGTAATAGCTGTTAGGCAGAAAGTACTCAAAGCATCTCTACCAGTAAATGAAGGAATGATACACAAATATGTATTTAGCAACTGACAGACCTCCTCAAGACTTACCCTTTTGTCATGTGGATTATTTCAAGCTGAGGTCAATCAAGGCTCTTCAGGCTCATGAGAAACTTTTGCCACTTAAAGATTTCAGTTTTTCATTATTGAATATGAACTTCTCTGTGGGATTTTCATACATGCCTTTTATTATATTGAGATAATTTCCTTTTGTTCCTCATATGTTTAGTGGTTTTATTGTGAAAGGATATGTGATTATTAAATTTAAACTTATTATCTCTCACCTGAATAATCAATGTATGCTCTCCTAGTTATCAAATTATATGGAAAGACAAATGATAATACAAAGGGAAACTGGGTCATAATAAAAATAAAAAGAGAAAAGTATAGGATATAAAAATCTCTCTAGCTAACATAGTTCATTCATTGTCATTCAACAAATACTGCCTATTACATGCCAGGAATTGTTCTAGTTGCTCTGCAAAATAGTGAACAAGATAATTACATTGGAAGACAAGCAATCTCATAAATGCATTTATTATTAGAAATCAAAATTAGTGTTTTGGGGAAAAAAAGGAGGCTATGCAAGAGAATGTCAAAGGAATCCTAAGTCAGATTTCATAGTTAAAGGGATGCCTTTCTGAGGATCTGATATTTAAAAATGAACTAAAGAATTAGCAGGAGTTCAGACAGATGGGGGGAAAAGGGCTGTTGAGGGAAAGGAATTCCAAGCAGAGAAAATAAAATATGCAAAGGATTTGGGGGCAGGAAACTGCTGACCCATAGGCAGAAAACAATCACTGGGACTGGCATGCACTTAGCGAAAGGACACGGGTGCAAGCTGAAGAAGAGAGAAGCGCAGGGTCACTGATGTGTTTTAAGTGTGGGGGTAGAATGATGCAATCAATATTTTCAAATCATCGCTTGCTACAAGGATTGAGCTGGAAGAATGAATGAATGTGGGGAGACCTAATTATAGACCATTAAATTCTCCAAGCAATGAAGATAATAGTATAGACCAGAGCTGTTGTGGTAAAGAGAGAGAACATCCATTGGCTTCACAGTATGTTTGAAAAATGAAAATACAACTTGGAGATGGACTGAAAGGAAAGGAAGACCAAGGTTTCAAGGGTGACAATTAAATTTCTGATTTAGTAAACAAGTAACAAAGGTGCCATTTCCTAAATTGGGGAAATCTGAAGGTACAGCAAATTGGGAGGAGGTTATGGCATAGATCAAAAATACTATTTTATTTTTTAATTTATTTATTATTACTGAAGTAGTACTGAATTATAACTTTATATAAGTTTCAGGAATCCATCATTAAAAATCAGCATATGGGGCCTCCCCGGTGGCACAGCAGGTTGAAAGCTACGCTGTGAACCTGTCCTCAGCCTCTGCAGTGCTGGTTCGATTCCCCACTGGCCGGGGAGATTCCCACATGGCACGGCAGACCTCTCCTGTCTCGCCCACTGCTCCCCTCAGCAGTGTCTTTGGTCCGTCTGCCTGTTCTATTCCCCGCTCTGTCTCTGGTGAATCCTCTCACCCTCCCGCACTTCTGGCCTGTACCCCAGTTCTTGTATAAATAAATAAATAAATCTTAAAAAAATCAACATACAGATACTACATTTAGTTCACCACTTCAAGTCCAACTCTGTTCTTCATCATGCAACTGACCCCTTTTACTTGACTTACCTAGTCCTATCTCCCTTCCCTTCTGGTAACTACTAATTGATCTTAGAGTCTAAAACATTTATTTTTGGTTTATTTAGTTCATCCATTTGTTTTCTCTATATACCAAATGAGTGAAATCATATGGTATTTATCTTTCTCTTCCTGACTTATTGCACTAAGCATATCCTCTATGTCCATCCATCTTTTTTTTATAGTAGTCCATTGTATATCTATAACACATCATTTTTATCCATTCTTCTGTCAATGGGCATTTAGGTTGTTTCCAGCTCTTGGCTATTGTAAGTAATGGTACAATAAACATGGGAGTACACATATCTCCTTGAATTAGTGTATTTGTATTTTTTGGATAAATACCCAGAAGTGGGATAACTGGATTATATGGAATTTCTACTTCTAATTATTTAAGGAGTCCATAATGGCTACACCAATCTACATTTTTACCAACAGTATATAAGAATTCCTTTCTATCCACATCCAACACTTGTTTTTTTCTTTTAGATAATAGTCAAAGAATACAACTATAGTTATGTTGATTATTTATGACAGTCTTGTGACTTCTACATAGATTTTGGATGGATGGGTGGATGGATGATAGATAGATAGATAGATAGATAGATAGATAGATAGATAGACAGATAGATAGATAGTTGAGGCTTGGGGTTGAGCAACAAACCTGGGAATTTATCAGCATGAATGAGATCACATTGGGACAAAGTGTTGAGAAAACATTAAGCTATCAACAACTCTATCATTTACAACTCAGAAGGGAGAGCAGGAAATCGCAAGTGTATGAGATGAGTGGCCTAAGAGGTTAGAAGTAAACAGGAAGTCAAGGAAACTCAAGAAAGGAGCACTTTTTGCCTAAAGTGCAGGCTAACCATGGCAATGAAATTATCAGCACCCTAGCTGAGACTTCCTTTCCCTGATCAGGGTATAGGTCAACTCTGTACTGGCTCCCTTGCTCCAGTTTTATATTTGCAGTCCAAACTCTCATGTTGAAATCCTTTTATCTCTCTAGATGTGTTAATGTCATGAGCCAATGTCACAACATCAGCATGTGACTTAAGGTGGTTAGTACTGCAGCCCACAGTGTAACACACTTTGACCACCCACGTAAAGGAAACCTTTCAACAGTTCAAGGAAAGTTTCAACAGTTAATGAGACACAAATTAATATCATAATTAAGTCTGAAGAGTACACTCTAATTTCTCTCATTTCCAAGGTCTTAATAACCCACAAAGGTAATTTATTCATAAATGTTGGTTATTCCAAGTAGACAAATACAGATAGGGAAAAAAAAGAGCAAGAAAATTTTTCTGAAGGATTTGATTTTTCCTGCTGAGCAGTGCTATGGTGAAAAAAAAAAGCAGTAATTTACTGTGACAGTAAATTACATTGACTTTGGGAAATGAGCATCCCCCAACCTTTGTGTCCTCATCTCTTAAGCAAAATAACTGAACTAGACTTTGCCCCTCCTTTCTAATGGTCTTTCTAAGAGTCTATCACTATAAAACTATTTTCAACTTAATATTAAGTAGAAATTTGGTCTCCAAACTGATCAAAATACAGAAAAGCGCTAAAGCACCCAGAGTCAATCACTGTACCAACCTTCATCAGCCTGACTTGCTGCTTGACACACTCCAAGTGTTACATAACATGAAAATTATTGCTAGCTTTAGATCTTTTTAGACAATTAAAAAAATAGCCATTCAAAGATTTCAACCATAAGGTATTCCTCATTTTAAGAATTTTATTTTTTTAAATATGTGTTTTATTTATGCATACAAGAACTGGGGTACAGGCCAGAGGAGTGGGGGTGTGAGTAGATTCACCAGAGACAGAGGGGAGCAGAACAGGAGGATTTACTGAAATTCACTGCTGAGGGGAGCAAGCGGTGAGACAGGAGAGGTCTGCTGTGCCGTGTGGGTAGCTCCCTGGCCAGGGATTAAACTCATGCTGCACTGGCTGGCGATAGCTTGACAGCATTGAGAATTTAACCCCTGAGCCATCAGAGAGGGCCCCATTTTAAGAATTTTAAATAGTCTCCCTAGGAAACTAGTGCCAAAGAAAGAAGGAAGGAAGGGAGAACAGGAAAAGGAAGAAAGGATGGGAGGATAGGAGGAGAAAATTTTTAAATATGTCCGTTTAGCGAGAAAGAGTGGTTCCAATTATATCAGAACAATCTCTCAGACCATTTCACAATCTCTGTGTTCCTAGAACAAAATCTGTGGCCACCAAAAAAAGAATCTTGTCTTCATGATAAAAAAAAAAAAAATTGCTGAGTGAGGTCAGAGGAGGCAGCATTTTTTCTCTCACATAATGTGCTTAACAAAAAAGAACTGAAATTAGCAACAGCCTAAGTTAATGCCAATTATCCCTGAAAACCAAAAAATAGTGCTTCAAAGAACTGGTATAAAAAGGGCATGCACATATTATTTTTTTTAACTGCACATACGGAAATGTCTTAGAGGTGCAAGTTTTTGTTTTAAAGGACAATGCCTATAAAAGAAAAGAGGTAGGATGGGCGATGTATATGTTTTGTCCCAGACTTGCCTGGTCCGTTTGGCCCTCTTTCTGTGGTTCCTGCCAGAAGGTCCTCAGACTTGTGGCAAGCTTTCAGGATGACCCTGTTGTGCTGGGCATCGCCCACAAGGGCACAGATACGTTGGGGTGATTTACTGGGGAAAATATCCTTTCTTCTCTCTTTCTATACATACTAATTCTATTAAAGTTCTTTCATAGTAAGAGTTTACTTCCTTTGTCTTTATGCAGTGGGTGGCAGGACTGTTTTAGAGCATACACCCCATAAGTTTGCGGGGCCACTGGGGAATTTCTTGGCTGCATACTAACACCTATAATCACTAAACCCTCCTGTGCAGAAGCAACTGCTGTGACCAGCTTCCTGTATATTTTTCCAAATAATATTCTATGCATGGATGTACCTGTAATACAAATATAATCATATATGTAATTGTAGCAGAATTACTCCAATTTGTCACCGGCTACAGTGATCACAAGGCTCTAATCAAAAGAGCATACACATTCAGATTAGGAATAGCTTGTTTTAAATGGTCTCATCAGTCTTTATCATGCACACATCATCAAGAAAGCAGTTATTTTATTGACTTAACTATACCTGTATGTTCATTCTGGTTGGAAGAGAGGTCATGGCCATGGGACCTTGCCCTAGCCTTCACCACACCATGTTGATTGTTTTAATCTGGATTCATTGCAAGAATCGGAGATCTGCATTTGTAAAGGTGGAGTCTGCATTGGATCCTCTGCTTCCTGTGTTTTATGTTTTTTCTCTTTATCAGTTGTCTTTTCCAATATTGAATAGTTACGCATTTACTAACTTTAGATTGGAGGCTACCTCCTGAGACAATGTCCCTTAACACAACTTGATTCATTTCTATCCTTCTATGCAAACCGTACACCATATACCTGAATTTTCCTCTTTCTTAGTATCTTGCCAGAAACAACAAAGGCAGTCAACTCACCACAATACTCTGAATTTTTGCGAAGAATTCCTCTTAAGGGGGTGGATAGGCATATGTTTCTCCTCTATGAGAGTAAAAGTGACAAGTTTACCAAATATTTGGCTTGGAATAGCTTTCCAACGTATCCAAGAATCTTCCCTACTATCTGCCACCCTACTCAGCGTCTACTAATAAACACTGGACCTATCTCAGGCACTGAAGACCTGTCAATTCTTACCTTTCATAGAATTCTGTTCCAACAATGCAGTTATTGTATCACCAAGTGGGCATAATAACCAGAATTTGCTATCGTGTGCTCAAGGCCCTCTATGATCAATAGAGCTAATCGAGACAAAGTTAGCTGACAGTTCAAAGTTTCTTTTAAGCAAACAAAACAATAAAACAGGTCCAACAGCTGTCTACTTTCCTTCCTATTCCCTAGCATTCCTGAGACCAACACAGAGGACAAATCTTAATCTTGTGCAATTCCCACACATGAACTGTGCTGCTTTGGACTATTGCAGAGCTCTTTTATCTTTATTGGCATTGAGGAGACAGTCGAATTTTCTTCTGGATAAACTCTATGGAACGTTCTACACAGCCAAGAGGCTCAGGCTTCAGGCCCAGGGCACCATGGAGGCCACATGTGGTTTCATCTGGGCAAACACTTTAAAATAAATTCCCTGGCTTTTCTTCAGAATTACTGAGATGACAGGCAGCTGCCACCCACTTAGTAAGATGATGTCCAGAACTAACACGAGTGCCTTATAGATATATGGCTGTAAAAACAGACTAGCGAGTTAGGTCTCAAATTATGACATCATCTTATAATTTGGATTGCCATCTTACTATATTGTTAAACTGCTGTAGTTCTTTTGTAATGCAACCAGAGCTTTAAAAAAAATCACTTTGACACACCCTTTGGGGAATTAAAATACAGTAGTAAACCTAAAAAGCTTTGTTCTGAGTTTATTTCATAACATAAAAAATAAAATGAAGAAATTGCCAGGATTCTGTTTTCAATATTTCTAGTTATTTGGTTATTATCTAAAGAAATTGGTGACAATTGACCTTCATGCTTTTTAAAAAAGTTTTTATAAAAATGAAATGTTCTCCAAAACTAAAACTATAAGGCAAGGGCTATAACCAGAATAATTCTCTTTGTAAAAGATTCATTATCCTATCACTTTTTAGCCTTCTATTTCTAGTATTCTAAGTTTCCTTAAGTAGTTATTTGTTGTTGATGCATTCTAAGGTACCTGGAACTGTTTTTTAGATATTTTTCATGTAAATGGAATTAATTTTAATGACTATTTAGATTGATAATTTATTATTATAATCCTATTTTAAATTGTTAGGATTTTTAAAAGTCACTTCAGAATACTTATGCTCTAGTTTATTCAAATGTTTAAGAGAAAACTAATGCTAAAATTATTGTATTTGCTAACTAATATTTTTCTGGTGGTCTGATATAATGTGTTTTCAGCTGTACCTCCACCCCAACGTATTAAAATTCTGTTTTTCTATTGCATGGTCATACTTTGATGGATGCTCATTAAAATCATATTTTCTTACTTCTTACATGTTTAAATCTCATCAAATCTAAGATGTCATCATGGTAAGACACATCATTATCTCTACAACTAAAAAAGAAAAAAAACTAATAATCACTATGCTTCCCTATCATTTAGAATTTTTTTTAGACTTTTTGAAAAAGTTGTTTTAAACTTAAAATGCAAAGTTTTTCATGTATTCTTACGTGCCATAACAAAGATTCAGGTTAAGATATTCCTCACGTGTCTTTGCATTTAGAACTGGACTCTATCACTTTTCTATACGGAATTGTCAGTTTTCATATTTTGCCATTTTCTATGCTGTCAGGAGCATGGGAAATGCATTTCATACAAGGGACTCCAATATTTATTGTCTCTGAGATTTGACTCTCAATTACTCACTCCTCTTCTGCCAATTTTTATGATATCCATAAAAACTTTTTTTCATCCAATGATACCACTTCCTTCAACTAAAAGCAATATTAGTGGCCTCTTTTTTCTATTTCAATACCTTTCTGTATACACAAAATCTTTTCATTTCAAGGATGAGTAGTGGCATAATATTTTGTAAACTATTTTAAATGTCAGCTAATTCATTTTAAGTAAAGTAACTCTATACAAAACTCACTTGAAGTGCTAATGACCAGGTTTACTCCAGGGTGTAAAATGAAACCACAATTGTCCCCTGTCCCCCCCACCCCCAGTCTACAGTGACTCTGAGACACCATCAACTCTAAGGTAGCCTGATTTCAGAGATGTTCAATTGTGAAACAATAATGCACCTCTTAAGGTAGGTGAAATATGGGGCTAACCCTTCCACCAAAATGTCCCACTGCTTCCTAAATGTGACCTTGTTTTTTAATTCCTGGCTCAATGCAGCTCATTGTTGAGATATCCATGATTATAACCCTCCTAGACACTTCTCATTGCTCACTGAAATTACATCTCCAATTTGCAGCGGTATGTCACATTCGCTTTTTTCCAGAATAAACTCTTATGAACTCAGCTATAAGAATCCTTTTGATACTGCTTAGCACAGCTTTCTATTGAGACCAGGGGTGATGCCCTTCTGGGAAATGAGAGCAGAATAAAAGGCAGTGGGCATCAAAGTTCCCACTCTGCTGGTTTGTTCAACAAAGTTAGATTTGATCTTTGGATATGCAAACATTTCCCCTTCTATCATTGCTCTTATCCTCCCCTCTAACACCTGCCTATTAAATCCACAGTCTATTAGACTTGACTCCCAACTGAAGCATAATTTGTGTAGGTTAGATATTTGTGTGGAAATTTACTATAGCAATTACCCTGAATTACCAATGAATGGGGTAAAAGTTTTGTTCCTATGGTAACTATTTTAGAGCAGTGCATACTTACTATACTTCTAAAATATGCAGCCTGTCCTTATGGGAGTACACATCATCTTGAATGGATTTTCCTCCTTCAATAAACATTATTTGTTCCCTTTTTACCTGATTTCAGAATAAAATAAAACTTTGGAATAATTGCTAAGGAAGAGCTTCGGGAAATGAGAGCCATGGATGGGCCTGGCCCTTGCAGCTGTCTTGGGAAAAGAGCAGGAAGGTCCTCAAGTGTTTTCTGGGAACACATGCCAGTCCCTCCATAATTGTATTTCTCCCAGACGCTCTCTATTTTCCATGCATCATCATGTTTGCTGTGTTTGGGGTGTTGCTATGCAAAATGATATAAAAGAGTGGAGTTTTTTCCTAAGGCTTGAATCAAGCTTAGCAACTGCTACTTAGGATGATGCAAAAGTTTCTTACAAAAATTTTAGAATTCCTTGGGGAATGATCTAAGAATGTTGATGATAAGAAAGCATAAATGTCAATAATGGTTAACATGTTATGCTACATTACAAAATATATCAGTTCTAGAGCCTTTGGAACTATTGATGTCATTTAAACCATACTTTTATAAAGGGGTCTTATTTGTATTTTTATAAACAAAAGGACCTCTCCATCTTTTCCCCCAAATCATAGGCCTCTATGAATTTTTTTCCTTTACAAAGAATGTACTATGATCTTACTAAAACAACAAAATAAAATTATAACTTTAGTATTTCTTACAGACGTTTGTATCATGCTTTTTATTTTATCTTTCCGTGTGTGTGTGAACTTTCCTTCAGGGCTTTCTCATATAAAAAGATCTATGACTTCTATAGTTCTGTGACAGACACAAAGGAATTATGAAGCATGTTCTTACTATCTTAAGCATGTAGGCCCCACCCTCAGCAAACATCATTTATAGATACTTTTATGAATCTTCATAATTAATGGGGAAACATGAGCTTACTTAAGGACTAGAAACTGAAATGCAGGCATTGGGAGAGTAAGATTAAAAAAAAGTTGTGGTATGCTTATACAACAGAATATTACTGAGCAATCCAAAGAAGACAAACTCATGCCATTTGCAGCAACATGGATGGAGCTGGAAGAAATTATGCTAGCTGGAATTAGTCAGAAGGAAAAAGATAAATACTGGATAGTCTCACCTATATGTGGAATATAGAGAAACCAAATTAAAGGTTAAAAAAAAAAAGCTAGCAAGATAACCATAAAACTGAGGCATACAGCAAAGGAGGGGTTGGTGGGGGGAAACAGAGGAGGGTTGAACACAAGGAACTATGATGATGGTTTATGGATGATAAGGTGGTAGGAAAAAAATGGGGACTACAATGATGTAAGAAAAAAATTAATAAAAAACAATTAAAATGTTTTAAAGTAAGTTAAAAAAACAAAGTTACATATATGCTTAAATTAAAAAACAAAAGAGTAAGTGATGGTAAATGACTCAATTTTTGTGCCTCCAAAGATAGCAATCTCAAGTGCAGTTCACCCCTGCATAAGATACAAGGATCCTAGGTCTTATTTCAGGTTTCTAAACATCCTGCCTGCCTTCAATCTGCTTGAGTGTCTGAAATTCCATCATCAAGTCTCATCCACACTGCTGAATTATTTGATTCCAGTAGGTACATGTTCCTCCAACTAAAGGAGGCAGAAAGCACAGCAGGGAGAGACAACAGCAGAGGGACTGAAAAAAAGGTGTGATTGTACAATCACATCATTAAAGGCATCCTTCACCACAGCAGGAACTTGGACAATTGACGTTGCTATGATGTGCATTAGTTGCTCAGTGAATGAGAAAATAACAGCATCTGTGAGAAGATTTGTTGAGGGCATAAAGGCCTTTTCTGCTTTCTACATTTTCAAATTTGTATGGTCTCCAACCTCATTGGCAGGAGCACCTTAAAATGGCTAGGTTTACTCTTTGTTTTCCTGGTTCATCAACCCTGAAAAATGAATGGTGTCAGAGAAAAAGGAAACAGTTCTTCCTCTTGTGCTTAAGAAAACCCTGCTCTCTGTATCAAGATCAGAACGAAGAAGGGATGGTAGCCCCTGGTCTTACTTGCAATAGGCTTAAAATTTTTTACCTTCTTTTTTTTTTTTTTTTTTTTTTACCAATATTTTACTCTTTCATGGTGTCCCAGTGATGATATAGCTGATAGATACCAGAAGCCTGGTCATGGGAATTTATCCAAATTGTTAAAAAATATAGTATGTATTGCTTTAAGATGATCCCTTCTATCTTTAGATGGCTAATTTATTTCTGTCTTGGAAATGTCAAGCCATAATTATTTGCCAATTGATGATATATCTAAATACATGTCAGACAAGTCATACATATAGGAGTTAATGCTAGCCAGGAAAGTGCATAAAAGAGGATCAGGATCATAGTAAGGCTGCTAATAAGCCTCGTGAAATTTTGCTCATGGATCTAAATAATAGAAGCAAGGAGCAATGAAATGAGAAGTACTATGGATTAAGTGAGGAAAAAAAAACAGAATTCAGGATCTTTCAAGTCCTATCTCCACAGTGAATATTCAACTCATTTGGAGCGATATTTGCATTTGTAATAGCCAAACATTTTACCATTTCTGGACCTGGCATCCATTAAAGGCAGACCAGGTGGTACCAGCTGCATATGAAGAAAGAAATCACACGGTTTCATTATGTAAAGTAATGATGGCAGAATGGGCAATACAAGCCAGCTGGATCCATTGCTGCCATTTTTTAGTAGTTGCACATGCACCCACATGTGCAACCACACAAAAAGGAAGGGTCAAAAGCTCTGAATTTGTGGAGACAGAGATTGAACCTGGTGTTCCTGAAATATAAACCTTTCCTGGTCTGTTATTATGAACACAAAAGCAGGTCTTGCTCATAGGCTCATAGTGGGGAGTAAATCCACTTATTAAATTAAGTAAGATGTAAGTAAATTATCACACGGCTTTTCAAATCCATGTATAGCTGGTAAAATGAGAAACAACAATATTGTCAAATTTTTTCTATAATAGTAATAATAGCAAAATATATAGCAGTGACTAGGATCTGTATTATTCTAAGTGCTAAAACTTTTTTTTTTAAGATTTATTTATTTATTTATACAAGAACCGGGATACAGTCAGAAGCGCGGTAGGGTGAGAAAATTCACCAGAGCCAGAGCAGGGAACAGAACAGGCAGACTGATGGAGAAATACACTGCTGAAGGGAGCAGCGGGCGCGGCTGGAGAGGTCTGTCGCGCCATGTGGAACCCTTGCCAGAGGCCGGGGATCGAGCCGGTGCTGCAGAGGCTGCGGGCAGATTCACAGCCCAGCAATCAACGGCTGCGCCACCAGGGGAAGCCCCTGAGTGCTAAAACTCTTAATCCTCATAATAATCTTATAAGGTATGATTATTGTCCTTATAGGGAAACTGAGTCACAGAGAGGTTAGGTAATGACCCAAGATCTGACCATTAATGACAGAAGTGTTGGCAGGAGAGTGTAGATGCATATTTACAGTCCAAGAGAAGGTCAAGGCTTGCTTTCAAAGTTAACAAGAAAGTTGCATATACCACACATAACGGGGTCTCTCCTTTATTAACTACTTTATTATTAAAGCCTTTGCACATATTTAATTTTGATTTTTCTTCTCTAAATATAAAGGTGGCATAGATGCCCATATGGTAAATTGCATATCAGTCACGTTCACATTTCTTTTGCTATTTTCTGGGCATACCACAAAGGCCCAATTCTACTCACCTTGGAGTGGGTTTGACACTCTTCTGGAGGAAGGCTGTAAATCTGAATGCATTCTTGGCAAAGTATTCTTTTTTTTTCCTCTCTCTCTCTCTCTTATTTATTTATTAATTTTTTTTAATTTTTATATTCCCCATACAATTGTGATCCCCTTATTTTGACCCCAATCCCTTTCCTCCCTGCCCCGACACCCCATAGAGTGTCTCTGGTTCATGGTTGTTTGTTGATTTTGATTTTTACTTTCTTATAGTTATTCTTTTTCCTGGTCCCTTATTTAAGTTTTCTAGATTCCTGCTATGAGTGAGACTATCCGGTATTTTTCTTTTTCTTTCCGGATTATTTCACTGAGCATGATCCCTTCCAGTGCCATCCATGTTGCTGCAAATTGCATGTGTTTATCTTTTTTGAATGCTGAGTAATATTCCATGGTGTATATGTACCACATCTTCTTGATCCAGTCATCTATTTTTGGGCATTTGGGTTGTTTCCAAAGCTTAGCTATTGTAAACAGTGCTGCTATAAACATAGGGGTGCAGGTGCTCTTTGGAATTGATGTTTCTGTGTCCTTTGGGTAAATACCTAGGGGTGGAATTGCTGGATCATATGGAAGCTCTATGTTTAGTAGGTCCAGAAATCTCCACACAGCTCTCCATAGTGGTTGGACAAGTTTGCACTCCCACCAACAGTGCAGGAGAGTTCCTTTTTCTCCACAACCTTTGGCAAAGTATTCCTACAGGCACCCACTGTAAAGTCAGTATCTGATACTATTTTTATATAAGCAAAAACAAAACTCCTTTTCTCTGCCAGCTAGATTTCTTATTTTGGACTTTTAATGTCCATATTCATTGTTTGACATTTTATGCGAAGGTTTGGGGTCACTGGAAATTCAGAGATCATCCAAGTTACACTACCTCCACTAACTGCAAGAAATGAGACCAGGGGCCTCTCTGGTGTGAAGGCAGTTGAGCACCGTACTGTGAAGCTGTCCGTAGCTCTGCAGCGCGGGTTTGATCCTGGCCCACCGGCGAGAATCCCACATGGTGAAGCAGACTTCTCCTGTCTCGCCCGCTGCTCCCCTCAGCAGTGTATTTCAGTCAGTCTGTTCTGTTCTCCGCTCTGTCTCTGGTGAATCCTCTTACCCTCCCGCACATTTGGCCTGTACCCTGGTTCTTGTATAAATAAATCTTTAAAAAAAAAAGAAAGAAAGAAATGAGACCGGGTTTCAGGTCACTGTGTGCCTGTAGAATTTGTGGCATTATGTTGTAGTTGATATGTTCATGTGTAAAGTTTTTAAATGAAGCAGATGTTTAGGGCTGTGACACATTGATGGCTTGCTAGCTTAATAGTGAATGAGGAAGGATATGCAATCAGTCTTGTTCCAGAAGAAAATCCAAGAGGTACAAGTAGGATGGTAACAGAATTGTAGGCATCTACACTCCCCTGTTATTAAAACTGCTAAAAAGTGAGATGGGGTCCCTGCAAAGAACTCTGCACCCATCAGTAAATGTATCTGACCCTATTGGACAGCATGGACAAGGGACCCTCATTCGACTAGATGACTTGTAAGATTTCTCCTGCCCTCAGTTCTAAGACTTTAGTGATTATTTTCACAGAGAACTTCATTTTTTATATCCATAGACATTGAAGCATTTGGAAATTTAATGAAACAATTCCAAGTAGTAAGAGTCTGAAAAAGAGAGCTCTGTTAATTTTATGAAGTCTGTGAACTGAGTTTTCTAAAAACCCCAGAAAGATGACAGGTGCTTCCTGAAATGCCATACTCAGAATCAGGGCTGAACAAGGGCAAGGGGACTGTGACCTCTGAAGACCCGAGTGCATTGATAGACAAAAGTGGAGAGGAAAGAAGAGAAAGGAAAAATAGTGGAACAACAGAGAGACAGCTGTGAGGATACTAATGCAATCATCACAACAATCACATCAGTTCATCATAGTCCTTGTCCTTTTATTCACCAAAGCAACTAGATCTCAGGGTCGTGAGTCCTGAGGTCAGATGGTCAGCAGCAGAGGCAGAGCACAGACCTCAGTGGTGTGACCTCAGATTACAGGTGTGCCCTCAGTACCTGGCAGACTCCCCCACCTGTGCAGTGGCTAGCTCAGCTTAGCATGGAGGACTCTAAATCAGTGACAGGTGTAAGAAGGGAAGCTCACTTCCAAATCCTGCTGTTAGCCATGAGTTTATTAATACATTGGGCTGTCTGAAATATGTTGCACAATTGGCTCTGAAACTCACCTTTCTTTATATGACATGGAAAAAATATTAATGAACCTTAGAGATCTGTATTAAATTCCTCTTAGGAAGGACTAGAAGAAATGGAAAAATAATTGAGTGGATAATAAAAAGAAAGTTTTATCTAGTTTTTTTAAGATTTATTTATTTATTTATACAAGAACTGGGGTGCAGGCCAGAGACAGAGCAGGGAACAGAACAGGCAGACTGAAGAAATACACTGCTGAGGGGAGCAGCGGGCGAGACAGGAGAGGTCTGTCGTGTCATGTGGGACCCTCGCTGGCAGGCCGGGATTGAACCGGCGCTGCAGAGGCTGTGGACAACCTCACAGTGCGGCGCTCAACCCGCTGCACCACCAGGGGAGGCCCTAGGTTTTGTGTTTTTTTTTTAAATGAACTTTAATTTGATCTCTATGTTTACAAGATAGTCAACATTTTCATGATCTGATTTAATGCTAGAGTTCTTTTTATTTTTTACAAAAAGAATAAAATATGGAAGATGATTTGGAAAAGTCTTTTTAAAATGACTAATCTCACTAAGAAAACATGAGTGGAAATTTATGATTCATACTTTTCAAATTAACACAAAGAAGCTTTGGAATTACTACCCAAATAACTACTTCATACTTATTCTCAACAATTATCACTTTTTAAGCCTGCTATTTAAAAAGTTCAATCCCGTTGATTAGACAAGTAGACTTACCCAGGAACCCAGGAATTATGCGTAAAGCAAGAACTCAGACCAAAACAAACTAGTTTTAAGACGAGAAAAAAATATTGAAAAGAATGTAGATAGGTCATAGGTAACAAAAAATCATCATCTAAAAAGTAATATGACTTAACTATCAAGTTAAGAAGGAAAAGAGTATACAAGGTCTAGGTATGACATTTACAATTTTTATTGTTTTATAATAAAACAATCTGTCTATATCACTTAGGCTTTGGCAAAATCCCTAGATCCATAGAGAATCCTTAGTCATCCACCTCTCAATCCTTTATTATCTGTAATAAAGGTGACCTGGGTGCACATTCTGTAGCTGATTGTACTGAATGTGCTGAGAAATCTGAGAATAAAAAGCCAATGAGGGCCTCCCCGGTGGCGCAGCGGTTGAGCGCTGGGTTGCGAAGCTGCCCGCGGCCCCTGCGGCGCCGGTTCGATCCCCGGCTGCTCCCCGGCCACCGGAGGAGGGTCCCACATGGCGCGCAGACCTCTCCTGCTGCCCGCTGCTCCCCTCAGCAGTGTACTTCGGTCCTTCTGCCTGCTCTGCTCCCCGTTCTGGCTCTGGTGAATTCTCTCACCCTCCCGCGCTTCTGACTGTACCCAGTGCATGTATAAACAAAAAACAAAACAAACAAACCAGCAAACAAATAAATAAAGCATGCCTCTATTTAAAAAAAAAAAAAAAAAGCCAATGACATAAATTTTTCGGTGAGAAGGAAATTATTTTTCTGTTAAGCATCTGGCAACACTATACAGACTAAATTTGGTGGTCTCCAATTCCTTTGAATAACCTTGATAATAAAGAAGTGTTGAAAATTTCTCACCTGTGTGATTTTTAAGGGTTGTTTGCTATTTTTGGATTTGGTATGAACCAAAAAGAATCTTAAGGTTGTTTCTCAAAGCAAGAGACAAAGTCATAATGATAATGTTGACGGAACTTCGATTTCAGAAGGGTCATGATAGTTTTGCTAAACTAAGCAATGGTGCCAAGTTTGAGATGAAGTGAGCGCTAAAACAAGGAAAGCACTAACGACAGTAATTGAAGAGCACTAAAGGGGCCTTGGGAAACAGCTTCATCCAATGCCAAATGCAATGCCCACCTCTGCATTGAGGGTCAACTTTTCACTGTGGTACTTTACCCGATGACTCCTTACAGAGTCACCAAGAAAAATGTTAAGTGATATTTTATTTGACCCATTTATACTGTTTCTTAGGTATAAACTATAAAGATTGAGATTATCTTTGTATTTGTGTTTGATATCAGCTCATTTGAAATTACTCATTAATTTCAAAGCTAACTTTTATTATTGTTCTTCATACTTCCCATATGAAGAACATTAAATCAAGCTGACTTTTTCTTTCAATGTAAAATTAAAAAATAAGACAATAAATAAAAAATAAATCTCAATTCATAATCCATCACTATATTTTACTAGTTAAACAGGAGGTTTTCATGTAGCTTACTTTTGTTTTACATGTACACACTATATATAGAACAAGTTGAGAGTAAATACAATTTCATGGATGATGCTAGCTCATTTACATACAGAAACTTTTATAGATTGTAGGTTTACTTATTCAACTGCCTTGATATAAATGCAGAAATTCTAACTGACCAGGAATTCCATTTAAAATTATTCTATTTAATAATAGATAAGATGTATCCATAGGTAGTTGATACTCTGAAAACATTTTTTTTTTTAAAGATTTATTTATTTATTCATACAAGCACTGGGTACAGTCAGAAGCGCGGGAGGGTAAGAGAATTCACCAGAGCCAGAGCGGGGAGCAGAGCAGGCAGAAGGAGCGAAGTACACTGCTGAGGGGAGCAGCGGGCGGCAGGAGAGGTCTGCACGCCATGTGGGACCTTCCTCCGGTGGCCGGGACCCTCCTCCAGTGGCAGGGGAGCAGCCTGGGATTGAACCGGCGCTGCAGAGGCTGCGGGCAGCTTCGCAACCCAGCGCTCAACCGCTGCGCCACCGGGGAGGCCCTCTGAAAACATTTTTGACTGATGCCTTACAATAACCCTACATAGTAGAAACTAACATTATCTTCATTCAACAAATGGAGAGAATGCAAAGAAGCTAAGAAACATGCCAAAAGTTAGAAGGTAGGTGGTAAAATCTAATTTTAAAGCCAAGTCTACTGACTTGGAGCCAAATGTCTGACAAAGAGCACCATAAGCTTTCCATTAGTCTAGGTATTACTTTATGAACTACAATAAAAGCACATTGTTTCAAAGTAGTCAATCATCAAGAATTAATCACAAATTCAAACTGACTTTTCTTATTCCAATTATTAAGCTTTTAACATATGTTACTAACACCATTTTCCCTCAAACCTCAAAGTGCTTTTGCAGTAAAATTTTACTGATGTTCAGTTAAAAATCTCTTAGGATTCACTATAATTTTCCATTGAAGAAAAACATTGATATCATAAGCTAAATTTAGCAATATATATCAAGAGTCTTAAAATAATTTTTGCCTCTAACTTAGAAATTCCATTTCTGGGGAATTTATCCTCCAGAAATAGTTAAAATACATATAAATGTTTCGTTACAAATTTATATATATTTATAAAATCAAATTTTGGAAGTTATAAAAAGATTTCAGAGAATGGCTAAAGAAATGATAGCAATGCTATCTCAAGGTGTGATTAGGAAGAATTTATTATACCCTGAAAAACATTATGTTCATTTTACTTGAAGTGTGAAGCAAAGAAGGAGGGTATGGAATTTAGGGCAAGCATTTAGTTACATCAATGTAAGATAAACTTTCCAGAATCACAAAAATGGAAGACATGAAAATGTGATTAAAATGCCTTTTTGTTTTCTCTATTTTTTATATTTTCCAATTCAAAATAATTTTCACACACTAATTTTAAAATAGAAAAATATATTTTGATTTTTTACTTAAAAAATTATAGATCACAGGGCCGCCCTGGTGGTGCAGGGGTTAAGTCTATCAAGCTACCAGCCACTGAAACATAAATTTGATGCCCGGTCAGGGAGCTAATCCACATGGCACAGCAGACTTTCCTGACTCGCCAGTTGCTCCCCTCAACAGTGTATTTCAGTAGATCCGCCTGTTCTGCTCCCCACTTTGTTGCTGATGAATACTCCCACCCCCTGCACCTCTGGCCTCCACCCCAGTACTTCTACACAAAAATAAATAAAACCTTTAAAAAAATTATAGATTACAGAGAGTCCAGCATGATGCCGGACTTGCTTGCTCCATATGCTCACAACTAGAGTGCAGCTGAACACAGCCAATAACTCCCTGGAAAAGCCAGATGACTACAATACATACCAGAAGCAACAGTCCTGTGGAAAGGGATAGGAAAAGTTTAATTGCACTATGTTTACAATGATACTGGGAAAGCACACCCCACAAGAAGGAGGGGCAGCTGCCGTACCAAACCACCCACAGTTGCTGACTCATGACAACACTGGAGACTTTGGAGACCTGGCACTGCACTGGGTAAGGGGGTGCATAGAACTGGTGTGCAGGACAGAGAGTGCATTGTTAGAGAGCTTTAGGAGCAGGGCTGCAGAGTGACAATTACTGGCTTGAGTCTGAGGCTCCCAATATAGAATATCTAAGGCACAAACCCCTGGGAAGAACCAGGTTGGATCACCTGTGTCTCCTCCTAAGGGGGCCTATTACTCAAAGTCCAAGGTTGGAATATTCAGAACACCTGCCACTCCCCTCCCTCCAGGGCTAAAGCCAAGATAATGAAATAAATACTTTCATTCACCATAGTGCAAACACCTGTTAACAGCCAGCACAAAGACCCCAGGATAAGGCTCTGTGCAGAGAAAGAAAAGAGAACAATTCCCAGCTGTGACCCTGTACCAACTACAATCTATGTCCAGTACTGCATTGGTGCTCAAGTAAATCCTAGGGGTGGAAGCTAGCATGAGAATATATGAGACACTGAAGAGCTGGCTGGAAGAGGGGTTACTGTAGATCCCCAACCTATAACTTTGATACCCACAGCTTATTAGGAAGCTTGAATCCCTGATGGTCACTGGAGGTGATTCTTCAATTCCCTATATAATGCAACTTGAATAAGAGTCGAACAAGACCCCCAATTATTTGAAATAATATAATAAAAGCAAGAGGAGAAATACATGAAATAAAGATAAAAAAGACGACAAAAGATCAATAAAATTAAGAGTTAATTCTCTGAGAAGGTAAATATACAATCTCTTGTCAGGTTAACAAAGAAAAAAGAGGGAAAGGAATAAATAAACAGAATCAGAAATGAAAGAGATGGAATTACTACAGATAGCACAGAAGTACCAAGACTAACCCCAGAAGACACAGATGAGTTGAACAAACTAATCACAACCATGGAAACTGAAATAGCAACAGAAAAATCTTTCCAAAAAGAAAAGTTCAAGATCAGACCACTTTACAAATGAGTTTTATCAAAACTTTAAAGAAAAACTAATGCCATCTTGCTCAAATTGTTTTTAAAAACACAAGAGGGAACACTCCCTAATACTTTTACTTTGTAAACATTACACTTATACCAGAGTCAGATAAAGAAAACATGAGAAAAAAATTATAGACCAATAGATCCTTGATGAACACTGATACAAAAATATTCAACAAAATATTAGCAAGTTGAATTCAACAGTGTATCACAAGGATTATATATCATGATCAACTGGTATTTATCTTAGGGATGTAATGATAGCTTAATGTATGTAAATTAATATAGAAGATCATATCAACAAAAGTACAGATAAATGATAATAGATGCAGAGAAAGCATTTGGTAAGATCCAGCACCCATTTATAATAAAAGCTATTTATAACAGAAGGAACATACCTCAATATAAGAAAAGCCATGTATTATACACCAACAGCTAATATAATATCTGGTGGTGAAAAATTGAAAGCTTCCCCTTTAAGCTGATGAAGGATCTTAGACAAGGATGCCCATCTGTTTAACTTAGTATTAGAGGTTTTGGATAGAGATATTAGACAAAAACTGGAAATAAAGAGAATCTAAGTTGAGAAAGAAGTGAGAATATCACTACTCACAGGTACTATGATACTGTGTATATTGAAAACCCTTAAGGCTAAAAACTCTAGAACCGAAAGACTGAAACCTGAAAGATGAATATAACAAAGTGGCAGGTCATACAATTAACATTTAAAAATCCATAATTTATTTATATACAAACAATACACAAGAAACAAAGGAATTCAAGAAAATAACTCCATATATGATTGCTTCAAACAGAATTAATCACCTTGGAATTAACCTAAATAAGGAGGTCAAAGACCTACCCAAAGAGAACTACAAGACATTATTAAAGGACTTGGATAACTACATGAGGAGACAGAAGCATATCCCAGGCTCATGGATGGGGACAATCAATACAAAATTAAACTGACTATGCTACCTAAAGTGATATATAAATTTAACACAATCCCCACCAAAATACCAGTGATACTTTTAAAGAATTTGAACAAAAGTTAGTGCAATTTATATGTAATTACAAAAAGCCTCAAATAGCAAAAGCAATCTTGGGAGAAAAGGAGAGAGATGGAGGCATCACAGCATCTGAGTTCAAACTTAAACAGTCATATTGAAAACTGGTGCTGGCACAAAAACAGATGAATTAATCAACAGTCGATCCACCTGTTCTGTTCCCCACTCTGTCTCTGGTGAATCCTCTCACTCCCCCCAACTTTGGCCTGTACCCCAGCTCTTGTATGCATAAATAAATAAATCTTTTAAAAAATAAAATAAAAAATAAAAACAATCGCCTTTGGAGGTTGCCTCACTATCTTTGAGAGAGAAAAAAGGTAATTACCATAGTGAAATAGTTTTCATCTCATAGCCTATTCAGCTTATTCAGAAGGCTGGTCTTGCTCCTACCTAGGGAGAAAGGAGAAAGTATGGCACAAATCACAGAGCCAGGGCCTTTGAGAGGTTGAGAAAGACTTGAGCAATGTCCACTTTTGTTTTTATTGCATATTTTTAAAAGGGAAAAAAAGTAAATGCATGGTTTGAAAATGTTCTATTTTAAGCATTTAGTCCATTCAGTGTATCATTAAGACCATATAAAACACTTTACTTGGAGATAACATTAACATAAATTTAAAGATTTCACAATAATATAATGTCTTCAATGTTTTATAAAATACCCACCCCTAGGAAAAATGGTTTTCAGGCTTTTCTGCCCTCCCACCATTAGGATTGCCCTGCAGGATAGGGCACCTGCATCTGTTACATTTTTGTAAGCTATGTCCTTTACTTCTGTGGGCCATGACTCAGTATTGAGATATCTGCCAAGAGAAGCAGAAGCAGAAGCAGGAGAAGAGGGAGGAGAGACAGAAGGGGAAAAAGAACCCGAGAGAAGCCCAGAGTGAAGACTTGCCCGGGGTTTGGGGGCCTGCTGGCCTCCTGGCCCCCCGCACCCTAGCCTGCCGTGTACCTGGTTGCTGCACTACATGTAAAAGCTCAATAAAAGACTGAGAAACCCTGAGGGCTCCAGGACTCTCCTTTACCCAGTCTGCTCAGGTTAGAGAACCTGCCCCACTCCCATCCTGCCCCTACACCCCCTAAATAGGTTTCCATGGTCAAAAAGTTTGGGGAACATTGAATTTCACTAGTCGTCTTGAATATTGACAATGCATGTTGATATAAGGCTCCCAGAAGTCACACAAAACAGAAGTGTGTTGGGCCTCCCCCGTGGCGCAGCGGTTGAGCGCTGGGTTGCGAAGCTGCCCGCGGCCTCTGCGGCGCCGGTTCGATCCCCGGCTGCTCCCCGGCCACCGGAGGAGGGTCCCACATGGCGCGCAGACCTCTCCTGCCGCCCGCTGCTCCCCTCAGCAGTGTACTTCGGTCCTTCTGCCTGCTCTGCTCCCTGCTCTGGCTCTGGTGAATTCTCTCACCCTCCCGTGCTTCTGACTGTACCCAGTGCTTGTATAAACAAAACAAACAAACAAACCAGCAAACAAATAAAAAAAAAATAAAAAAAAAAAACAGAAGTGTGTTAAACTTTGTTTATACTATTGTTTCTCAAACCCAATGAATCACAACATCATCTTTTTCACATATAAAGCAAAGTGACTTAAAACACACTTTGAGAAGAGTCACTTTTTGGGTAGATCAGTATCCAATCTTTCTCAATCTTCTTCCCATGGAAGACAACTCAGAACTCAAGCCCTATGTCCCTAAAGTCTTTCCCAAGCTCTCTCCACATCAAGTCTAAAATACAACACCCCAGAACCTGCCAACAACGAGATCAGTTCCTGGGATAATGCCAATGGGAGTTGTACGTCAACTCTGATCCGAAGAAAAACCATGTCCAGCTAAGAGAATAATAGGTTTAGTTCCCATTGCATTTGGTCCTTCCTTTCCCCATAATACCAGCCAAAGTTTTTGTTGACTAAGGCCTCCTTGGGTTTTTTTTTTTTTTTTAAATACGTGTGTGTTTGAAGTGGACATCTTTCCATTAGAAACTCAGCACTGGCTGAGGCACCAATTAATTTTGCATAAGCTGCTACAGCACCATAAGATGCTAATCCCCTCATTCATAACCACAAGGTATTGTGTTAGGGTCATGTACATGACTTGTGCCTCCAGCCCTGTGGATTTATTTAGCGCTTAGCCCCTAGTTCCTGCAGCTGTGTCCTTTCAATGGCTGCTTTATGGTGGCCAAGAGAGCTGAGGTTGGCTGCCAGGACTCTGAGATCTGGAGGAACACATGGACACATTATTCTTTTACTCTGAAGTTATCCAATTCTTGTTCCGGTCAGATGGGGAGATAGTGGGAGGATATCTGAAGCAGACCAGCACTTACTGTTGATAATATTACTCATGCCTGATAATATTGCAAAAGAGCAGACTTTAATCTACCCACAGTGAGTTCTTCAGTGGAAGGCTAATTACTAATGAAAGTATAATAATACAAAACATAATTCTGAATGTAGCTCCTGGCTCTATGTGGACGAACTTCTATGGAGCCATTATTTTCTTTACTCTAAGACTACACATTGGATCCAGTCTGTTTCAAACAAGAGGCTGGGAACGAGGGCTTACTATGCTAATTGAATATTAATGAGGGTATTGCTTAAGTTGTTTTGTATTACAATTATTTGCAATTTTTCTGTGTTTATGTAAAGGGAAAAAGTACCTTGAGGCTAACAAGATTCTAATTTGGCCCAAATATTTGGAAGAAAATATCTTTCCACTTTTTCTTTTTCCTTGCAACATTTGCGAAGGGTTTTGTACAGCACTAAGGAAAAGCAAAATATCATCATCATTATTACTGGCCACTGTCCACAGTGGATTGCATCCAGACTCTAACCAGTGACTCTGTGACTAACAATCTGAGTCACTAAGTTTCATATGTTTATGTATTTCATCTCAATTCCCAGTCTGAGATTTTTCTTATTTTTGGGCTTCAGAGCTCAGAAAAAATTAACTGCCCTTATGTATTTTGAATCTGTGTCACTGAGCAACTGGTTCTGAGTACCTCAGTGCAAAGAGTAGTACTGACAAAAGGCAAAGAACGACCAAACTGTCAAAAATTCAGTATGTACTTCCTTCAGGGACATAAGTCTTTAGCCCAGTGGAGAATTCAGGCAAATGCAAATATTTGTCTTCTCACCATGCTAATGGCGCAAGGTAATTTCAGAAGTTAAAAGGCAGGGGATGTAAAACTAAATGGTGAGAGAGTGAGTGGCAGGAAATGCAAATATATTTACTGGCTATTAACTTTGTAAAGATGTACATTTTTAGTCAAAGAAATGATGGAAAATGCACATTCTAAATGAAAATATCCTTTTTTATGGAAATTCCATTATTCTAATAATTTTTTCATTTTACAAGATTCATTCTCCTAATGGCCCTTACTCATCCCTAGATTATAACTCTCCTTGGCTGGTCACTGTACATCCATCTAATCAAAAGCAATTAACCTGTCACATCAAATGACTTTACAAACATTTGGTCATATATTTCATATCATCTCAGATTAATGACATCTTACAGTTTTATAGCATTTTCAAAGGATTTTATTGCATGCGATGGCATCAGAATACATAGTAGAGCAGAAATATTTTGCCCCCTCTTACAGATGAAAAAATTAAAACATTGCATCGATGTAATTGGCTTATTTTTATTGTCTAAGGTCATATGTATTGTTTATAGTAAAATTAGTTCAATTTATTCCTCTAGCCATTAACAGAAATTTGAGGTTTAAAAAAGAATTTGTCTCTAAATCCTCACAATGCAAGATTAAGAATAAAGCCTGAACAGATGAGGTGTTATTTTTGGATACAGGTCCTTGCAAATACTATTTGTGATATCAAGTATTATGTTACATTGCCTGAACTATTATAGGGTAATTATATAACACAAATGTCAAAATATAAGGATAAAATAAATAAAATGACTTTGATTTTTAAGAACAATTTACTTATCATTCTAATGTCTTCTTAGGATGTCCTATAGGACATGCATCCATGCTGGTCTGAGTACACAGTTTTGACCTCTGTATAGCAGCTACACATATAAGTCATTTTGAAGTCTCCAGACCCTAATCTGGCCTATATACCTGCATCAAGTCTCTCTCGATAAGTTTGATATTGCAGCAGTAAAATGGTAATATTAGCCTGAGTGACCAAGAGGTATCCAGGGACCCCCAAATTTATGGGGTGCATTCTCTAAAACAGGGATCTGCCACCCACCCCATAAAGATAAAGGAAGCGCTTAGTGTTAAAAAAAAAAACAAAACTATTAGAATTGGTGTGTGCATAGAGAGGATAAGAGAGTTCCTAGGAAGAGTTTCCCAGTAAAACACCCAAAATTACCTATCCCCTCCTGGGAAAATATCCAGCCAAACAGGCTCAGCCTGAGGTGGGGCCACTGAGGTCTAAACACTTGCCACAAGTGTAAGTCACCTTCTGGAAACCATAGGGAAGGAGTTTGGGAGCAGGTCCCAGAAAGCTGGGACAAGAGAGGTGTAAGGAGCAGAAATGGCCACTGAGCAGGTTTTCTAGGATCCCATGCAGACTGGGTAAAGGAGGAGTTCTGGAGCCCTCAGGGCTTTTGCAGGTCTTTTATTGGGGTTCACCAGGCATATAGCAGGCAGGGGGGCTGAGGGGCCAGGAGGCTGGCAGGCCTCCCAGCCCTCAGCAGGTCTTTGCTCTATCTGGGCTCTCTGGCCTTCTCTCTGCTTCTCTTCTTCTCTCGGCTTCCATTCGTTCTTGGCTTCTACTGGCGTCCCCGTGATGCCGCCCTTAAAAAAGCACAGTCTCAGCCCAGGTGAATCCCATCTTCCTATGCCCACACCCTACTCCAGGTGCCCGCCATCAGGCATGCATTCAGGACCGCAAGGATCCATCATCTATCCTGATGGCCGGAGGGCAGAAAAGCCTGACATTTTTCCTTACCCTACAAGAGGGTATCATATTAAGATAAGGACTGCCATTGTTAGTCTCACCACTTGTCTCTCACCCATGTCTCTACTGAGTGCCTCTACATGTCTCTCCATCCCAGCAATACCAAGATACAAATCACCCACAAGAACAAGTGCTCTTCCTTCTTACTTAGCCCACCTGCCCATTTTGTATAGCTTCCTTCTGCTGCAGCTCACCCCACAGGGCCACTAGCTAATCCAAGGCAGCTGCATGCAAGTGGGGGCAGGGAACATGATCTCTTCCTAAGAGCAAGGTGAGGCTTTCTGAGCTTCCTGCATCACCTTCATTTGAGGGTTTTAGCAATGCAAATTTCTGACTCCCACCACAGTTTCCCTTAAGCGTTTCATCATAACCTGCCCTGTAGGGGGTGGCCTGAAAAGCAGCATTAGTGGGCTCCCAACTGAGGCAGTTTTACTGAAAGTTTTAGTTACATTGGTTGCGAAGATGGTGCCTGTGCTTGCTTGGTCTTCAACAATAGAAATAAAAGATGTTCCCTGTTTGGGGGGAAAGAGGTGAGAGGCAGACTACACAAATGGCCCCTAATAGCAACCAATGCCAGTGACTGAAAGAAAATGTCTACCTGTGCCCTGGGAGACAATGGTTGTCTTCCTTCCACTGAAATGGCATTTAGAGAGACTAACTCCAAAGGACACAGAGCAGGCCAGGGCACCGCATCTGAGTGACATGAACTGATTGAACCTGTTTGCCCTTCAGCCCAGGCATTCTTCTCTCACAACCTGAAGATGAACAAATAACCTTATGAGACGCCTGGGTCAAAGAACTGTGGTCAGTTCAGGTCTCCAAGGCCGGGGCGAGGCTGCAAAGACGGCAGAGCCTGGGAATGAGCACATGCAAGGAAAAGAAGGGCCCACTAGAAATGGACAAACACCTGGGCCATTGGATGGGGGAAGGCTGGGAATTGGGCTTGAATTTAATAAAAAATCGCCAAAGGAAGGTCTACTCTGAGCGTGATGGTTTAAACTGCAACCTGAAAAAATTAAAACCCCAACAAAAGCGGCATAATTTGTAACACCCCCCACCGCGCCTTGCCTTCTCTCTTTCATCCATAATGCAATTAAAGAAAGGGCCAGTTTGGAGATCCCATAGCCGCGGGGTGGGATTTGGTACAAGGTAAAAACAATCGCGTGGCTTCTTCAAACTCCTGGCTTGGCGGGTCAGATTTAAAAGAACACATCGAGAGAGCTTCAGCCGCACCCCTATTTTGACACCATCTGTAGGGTAAAGAAAATGTCAGGCTTTTCTGCCCTCCCGCCATCAGGATAGATGATGGATCCTTGCGGTCCTGAATGCATGCCTGATGGCCGGCACCTGGAGTAGGGTGTGGGCCTAGGTAGATGGGATTCAGCTGAGCTAAGACTGTGCTTTTTAAGGGCGGCATCACGGGAGCCCAGTAGAAGCCGAAGGAAAAGCCGAGAGAGAAGCAGAGAAGGTCGGAGAGCCCAGATAGAATGAAGACTTGCTGGGGGCTGGGAGGCCTGCTAGCCTCCCGGGCCCCCAGCACCCCTGCCTGCTGTGTACAGGGTAAATCCCAATAAAAGACCTGCAAAAACCACTGAGGACTCTGACTCCTCCTTTATCCGGTCTGCATGGGATCAGAAAACCTGCACTGTGCCCAGTCCTGCCCCTACACCGTCCTACATCTGAGGTTCTGTGGCCTGTTTACGCGGGAGAAGAGCGCATAACAATCAGCAGGAAGGATTCATCAACATCGCTAACCTAAAAGCTGGAGCGACAGCCATCGGGAGGCAGGGGACACGGGCACACATTCTCATCATGTAAAATCCGAGCCGCCGGCAGCTTGGTTCCTCGAGTCCCAGCGGGGAGAGCGCGGCTGGGCTCTGCGCTGCAGACGCGTGAGCAGCGACCCACGGGACGCGCCCGGATACCCCCGGCTCGCGCTCAGGTGGAGCTGGCGCTGCTCCGCAGCTGCTCCCCGCCGCCGCTGGCGCCCCCGCCCTCTCCCGCCCCCCTGCTCTGGGGCCCAGCATCGCTGCCCCGAGCTCCGCACACCCTCCTGGGAAGCAGGCGCGGCGGCCGAGGCGCTGGACCGGTGCCAAGCTGGGGATCTGCGGCGCGCAGCATCTTTCCCGCCGGCTGGCGGGGGCGGGGCGGGGCGGGGCGAGCATCCCCCAGGCTGTCCCCTCCACCCACCCCGCCCTTCCCGCGCCCCTTTTCCTTCCCGCTTTTCTCTGGAGAAGCAGGGCCGGGAGCAGTGAGGAGGCGCCAGACTCCCGGCGAGGCGTCGTGGTAAATGCAAACTCCCGATTTCCTGGCTGAGTCGTGCGCTCGCGAAACCTCCCTGCCCCCCTTCCTTGGCACCTAACTCTTAGATTAAATGCCTGACATGCATTTGGGTGAGAGCGGGCCCCTGCTTTGTTCTGCTCTCCCGCGTGGTTCCCTTGAAACCTCAAACCCAGTCCCTCCCCTCTCCTTGCTCCATCGGAGCCAGCACTTCAAATCCTTTCGCCACGTGCTCACTGCCCTTTCTCCGCGCCCCACCCGCACCTCCGGCCAGGACCCCACGACGCCAGCGGGGAGCCAGCGGTGTGGTCCCGGCTCCCATTCCCGCAAGTCCCCTGGAGCCTCCCGGGTGAGCGGGCGCCGCTCTGCAGGACCCCGCGTGCCGCTCCTGTCCTGGGCTTTATTCTGATTCCCCCAGTGCGGGCTTCAGATATTGTTTTTCAAAAAGACACCGATTTTTGTGCATGGTGAGTGGTTGTGATCTAGTTTCATTTTTTTGCATGTGGAGGTCCAGTTTTCCCAGCACCATTTATTGAACAAACTGTCCGTGTTCCATTGCATATTCTTTGCTCCTTTGTCAAAGAGTAGTTGTTCATATAAGGGTGGCTTTATTTCTGGGCTCTCTGTTTGGTTCCATTGGTCTGTGTGTCCCAAATGCCCAAAAATAGATGACTGGATCAAGAAGATGTGGCATATATACACAATGGAATATTATTCAGCAATCAAAAAGATAAACTCATGCCATTCGCAGCAATGTGGATGGAGCTAGAAGGAATTATGCTCAGTGAGATAAGCCAGAAGGAAAAAAAAAATATTGGATGGCTTCGCTTATAACAGGAATATAGGGGAACCAAATAAGACATCAGTGTAAAAAAAAATAATAACAGTACAAAACACAACAAAGCAAAAACAGACAATTATAAATCAGAGACAGCCTGCAGGGGAGGAGGAGGGAGAGGGGCAGAGGGAGGGAGGGAGGGGCACAGGGGACTGAGGTGATGGTGCACGGGTGCCTTGGGGAAGGAAATTCTATGGGGACTGCACTTGATGGGGTGGGGGGAAGCAAATATTATTTAAAAATAAAAAAATTAAAATAAATTTTAAAAGAAAGAAAAAAATAATAAGGATACCGAGGCTTCTTGAGGACAACCAGGAAATAAAGTAGCTCAAGTGGCAGGTGTCTGAGCCTGAAACCTCTGATGCCTATTGGGGCTGTTTGTACCCAAGCTTCAACCAAGCCCGTGCCTCCGAGCTCGGAGTGTCAGTTTCCTCCTCTGTAAAAGGGACACCATCAGGGTCCGTTGAGATCCTTGGAGATGGATGCAGATTATTTTTTAGGAGTGTGTACGGATGGGAGATTGTGGGATAATGGATTTCCAGGCCAGAGCCTCCTTAGCTCTGGGGATCCCGCAGGAGTCAATCAGAGGGTACTGTGTCTCGGGGTCCTGAAATCAAAGCTGCCCCGTGGCCCCCAGCTTCTGTTCACAGCTCAGATAGAGAAGGGTTTCTGTAGAGGTTGTGATTATTATTACTCTGTCAGGTTTAATATAAAACAGCTGTGAGGGTGTTGAGGGGGTAATGTGCTACATCGAGAGGCTTCAGCGATCAGCCTATGATTTACAGATGATCTGTCTGTGGCTACAAATGGGCTGCATGAGTGAATGGGTTGGGAAGGAAATACCTCGCATTTAAACAGAAGTGTTCAGGATGTTGCTCAGTTCTTGACAGCGGGGCTTTTCCTTCCTAAAGGATGAGGCGTTCATCTGTTTATTCATTCCACACATGTTGAATGTCCTGCTGGGTCCAGTGGTCTACCCTTGGGGGAGACCCTAGGGAACAAGACAAAGCCCTGTCTCCATGGAACTTAAATTCTAGAGGAGGGACATAGGCAAGCTGGTGAAAGCAAGTAAATGAAGGAGATAATTTTAGATAGTGATGTGTGCATTGAAAAGAGGGGGACCAAGATGCAGAGTGACTGGAGGAAGGCTGAGGAGCACTGATTTGGTGGAGGTGGTCAGGACAGCCTCTGCAGTGACATTTGAGCCATGGTCTGAAGGGAGTGGCCCATGAAGACTCAGAAGAAAAGTACAGTAAGTCCTCTGCACTTAATGTCATGAAGGTTCTAGAAAACTAGTTTTAAGCCAAACAAAGTATAATGAAAGTCCTTGGATATCATGTTTCTTTCAACATGGGCCAGGATTTCTTTTTTCTCATCAACTTATAACAACATTGATGGAAACCATTTCCTCGGTTTATTTCCAAGTTATCTGAGGACCTGCTGTACTCCAAGACAGGCCATACCAAGTGCAAAAGAAAACATTAGACCCAATGGATGCTCTAAAAAAAAAAAAAAAAAAAAAAAAAAAAAAAAAAAAAAAAATTCAGTTGCATGGGGAAGATGTCAAGGTCCAGGGAATAAGGGAAAGGGGCATGAAAATGTAAAAAGAGAATCATTATATTCCACCTTGGACAGATTGCATGGGAATGCCAGTAGGCAATTTGAAATTCATATGTGGAATTTAGGAAAGTGATGGGACAGATTTGGAAATTGTAAACAAACAGAATGATGTTTGATACCTGGGAGTAGATAGGAATACCCCATGAAAAAGGGGGAAAAAATAAAACTGTTAAGGATAGAAACCTGGAAGCCCTAAATGTAAAAGGCATAGTGTCCCAGTTGCGGTCACTGCCTGAAGGAGAGATGGAATCCAGAATGTGGGGCTCTGGGGCGGGGGGCAGAGGTGGGGCTGTGTGGAATGGCAGAGATTCACTTGATATGTTTCCAAACTCTTTCTCCATGGGGGAAACAACTTGAAAACTAATGCAAGAAATATTCTAAGTGAAAGATTATTTTTAAATGACTTAGAAGTTTTTTACATATATCTTCAAATGAGAAAAGAGAATCCGAATGAGTCCTGGGCCTTGGAAGTAGGCTGAAATGGCACAGTTAATGTGTTTGTCACTTCCCTGGCTTGGCCATGTTTTGCATCTTTGAACAGAGAGAGCTTTGTTCTGCATAAACTTAGAGCGTATTATCTGTGATACTGAAACTATTTAAAGACGTCTTGTTTTGATTTTTTAAAAAGCAGATGAATAACATAATTATCTACAGTTTATAGCAGCCTCTGTTCCTTCAGGTTTAGGATGCATTTACATGTGATGTACCTGCGCCATTAATGATAAAAGAGAAGCCAGTAGTTCCTTTATCTCTCTTTGTCCTTTTGTGTCAACCAGAATGTTCACTATTTCAGATTTATTAAAAATAAGTCCAGGCTTATAGGGTAGTTTTACAGTTTTCAATGTATGGCTTTAACTGGGGTAATAAGACTTTGTAAACAGGTTTGCAGAACCTTTTAAAATTAATTAAAATATGTAATTTATAAGGGAATTGTTATTTTAGTACTTCTAAATAGTTGGCAATTTATTGCATGGCACTCTGGACCAGATCCTAATAGAAGAGTTTTATGTTCATTATCTATTTAAGCCTTACAATAATCACATGAGGCAGACAGTAACTCCACTTTATAAATGAATAAATGGAGAGTAGAGAAGTAAAAATGCCCAAAGTCCCACAGCTAGTAAACTTGGGACATCTAAATCCATGCTTTTTACCATTGCTCCATGCTGCCTTTGAGCTATGGGTTAGCATTACAGTTCTGATCTATAGGTTTGGCTTGGTTTTTTTTGCCATTTTTTCTTTTTTCTTTTTTGGCATCATTTATTAAGCATTTAATATATACCAGGAAATATGCTAAGAACTCTAAGTATATTATCATTATCTTCACAACAAACCAGTCCAAATTTTATCATGTCTTATTTACAGGAGGGGGAAACTGAGTCTCAGGCTAAATAATTCCCCTGCCAGCGCAGCTCGTATGTATCTGAGCCAAACTCTAGATTATAGAGGGGAGATAGTGTCTGAGGTTCAGCCAGACTCAGGGACAGTAAGGGATTTGCGCCCCTAGAGGAATGGGCTCAGAAGATCACTACTTAATGATGCCAACTGCTGGAATGGCTCCAGGAAGTAGAGTGTGTGGTCTGGAAGGGCAGCCAGAAAGTGCTTGGATGATCTCCCTGATGCTGATCAGGGTTCTTTTCTGGTCTTCACTGTGGCCTCCAGTAGATCTTCTGGAAGATCCTGTTGTACAGCTGGTGGTCAGACCCTGACTAGCTATTGTGATGCTGGTGGATATAGCTGGCCCAAGCAGTTTGTTGGAGTGGAAGCCACAGTTGCTCTGTGCAAATTCAGGTGTTGCACTCAGCCAGTTACTCAGAGGCAAAGCAAAATTGATACTGCTCTTCAGATATGCAGATGACATACACCATTTGACTCTCAGGCTCCAACGTTAGTTATGAAATTCCAGAGCCTTGAACAGTGGTGCTTTTTATTATAAGGAGACAAACTGAGGGTTGAGGCTGGAGGTAGTGTCAGGTGGTCCGTGGGTGGAGATTATGTCATTCATTCACTCATTTAACATTTTTTGAGCACTTACCGTATTCGAGGTCAGTGTTCTGGGCACTGGGGATTCAATCACAAATAAAACAAAGTCTGCCAGAAGGAGCTAACATTTCAGTGGGAGGAGCCCAGACAAACACACACACACACACACACACACACATGCCATATCCAGGGGCACTCCAATCTAAGAAGGAAAGTAAACCCGAATAAGAGCAATATGGAGATGCATGGGAAGGAAGAGGGTGCTATTTTATGAAGGTGGTCCTGGAAATTCTCTCTGTGGATGTGGCATTTGAATGGAGCTTGACGGAAGTGAAGATAAGCCCTGGGGACATCTGGAGGGAGCATACTGTAGGGGAAAGAACTAGCAGGTGCAAAGCCCCTGAGGCGGGAGCATACTTGGTATATTCAAGGTTTGGCAGCAAGAAGAGTGGCTGAAGCAAAGAGCAGGAGGAAGGGCATGTCTGGGGCTGAGTGAGAGAGGTTTTCCCTGTGGGCGGTGGCGAGGACTTTGCGCCATACTCGCAGTGAAATGGGAAGCCCTTGAGAAAACTTGAAGAGAAGACTGCCAAGATGTGATGTACATTTTAAGAGGCGCCTCCAGCCGCCAAGTAAGAGAGGCGCCACAGTACAAGCAGGGAGTTAGTCCCAGGAAAAGCAGAGGAAAGCAGTGGAAATGCTGAGAGGTGTTTCTGATTTAATTTTGAAGGAACTGATAATAGGATCTGCTAATGGGTTGCATGTGCAGATGAAAAAAAGTAGTCAACAGCTGAGGTTTTGATCTGAGTCCCTGGAAAATAATCCCCTTCCTGACATAGGGAAGGGAAAAGCTGGGGAAGAGGAGAGAGAAAGCATCCCAAGTATGGTTCGACTGGCATTGCGGAAGCCAGAACTGACATGGGGGATGAGAGATTGAAGATTGTCCCAGAAGTTGCCCTTCAAAAATCTGAGCAAAGGAAAACTTGTTCTGAGTCATGGAGGAGGAGGGTGTGAAGACTGGAATAGCCCGGCCATTCCTGGAGCTCAAATGAGTTCCAAAATAGAAGAAAACAGATACAACCAGGTGAACCAGAGATTGGAACAGGCGGTGTCTTGAGGAGCCTCCTGGAAGCGTTTGAGAGGACAGAGCTGATGAAACTGAGATTCAGGGGCTAAATTGTTGTCAGACTCTAGAGCATAAAAGGAAAAAAAAACTTATTTAAACTTCTCTTTGAGGCTTGCTTTTCATAGTAGAGCCTGGAAGCTTATCACCAAATAATACAACCTGAGCGTGCACAGAAGGGACTAACCTTAACTGGGATAGGGGCTACCCAGAGGTGAGGGGCCACCAACAAAAACTGAAAACTCCAATCACTTCTCTGAGTATGGACTGCCTGGTGACTAACCAGTGAACCTCATCCAAGTCCACATTTCATTGCCCCCACCCCCTTTCTTAGCAAATAAAGTTAAACCTTTTTTCTCAGCTCCTCAAACCTATATAAATCCCTTCTCCTCCCCTATGGGGAAACACATTTGAATTTTTCTCTGGCTTCCTTACTTATCAACCTGCAATAAACTTTTTCTTTTCCCAAATCTGATAACATGGTTTTAACCTCAGTGCATGTGGGGTAAGGAGCCCATTGCTTGGTAACATTGCGAGGGTCACCAAGAGTTTGGGGGAGCAGTTAACAAGGCATTCAGGAAGAAATGGAGCTGACTTGAGCTTCTGTGGAGGGAACCGATCTTGGAGCATAGAGGCAGAGAAGGAAGGAGAGCGGGAAGCATTGCAGACAGAGAAGTGAACAGATGGTGAGCTGGGAAGACTCAGAACTTCACAGACCAGACTCGGGACAGCCTGGGGCTGGTTCTGGGAAATTAGGAAAGGGCTGCATTAGAAAAAAACCTTGGGAGCAGAAGGGTAGACAGAGGGGGTGGATGGAAGTTTGCAGGAGTGAAGAACAGGAACTTGCACTACCACTATGATATGGTTTGAGATTATAACACCTCATGTTGCAGCCTTCCTTGTACCTCCCGAGGCCACCACCTCCCAGTTTTCTCCCCTCTTTTTTTCAACTAACTGTAAAACTTGAACAGCCAGTCCTAAGCAAGAGGAATATTTGCTAGCAGTCTATCGACTGCCTGAATAGACTGATTTTCTTGAGTAACAGTCTCCCAATAGAAATGGCTATAAGTTGCCACCATAACACATCATTTTGAAATCTTTACTATAACAACTAGACCACTCATAAATTTGTTGTACACTAGTCCCAAGAGACATCTACTTTTTAAAAATTAATTTTCATTGAAATAATATTGGTTTATATCATTATGTTCACATGTTCAGTATGGTACTTCCACAACTGTATATAATCAGACCAAAAGCCTACTTTCCACCCACCTCCATGCAATTGACACCCTTTGCCTGTTTCACCCACCTTCCACAGGATGTATTCAGTAGGTAATCTTTCTCAAGAGGATTAACCATTTACAATAAATACGCAGCAATAATAAAATCGACACTTCAACAACGTATGGGTTTGCGGTACTGATTTTTTAATCTGTATAAAATCTGCATATAACATCTGACTCCCCCTCAAACTTAATTTCTGTCATTCCTAGAATCCCTGGGGGTTGGTTTCAGGAAGCCAGCAGATGCTAAAATCCGCTGACTGTTTATGTTTCAGCCATCCATATCCTCAGGTTTGTATTTGCAGATATCCAAGGTTGGTTGAATCCTTGAGTGGGGATCCCAAAGGGAAATAAATCTATGTATAAGTGGACCTTTGCAGCTGAAACTCATGTTGCTCAAGGGTCTACTGTATATATAGTAATTTATGATGCTACTTCTATATTAATATAATTACAAATTACTTAAATTCATGATATTTACAATTTAGACAAAAATTATATGTATACATGCTTTTATGAATAATGATACCTAGTTAGCTATAAGAAATTGATTTTATATTTTTATTGTATGATACCAAGTTTTACCAGTGGAGTAAATTCGCTGTTTACTTTAGTACTAGGCATTTTATCAGGCTGCATGAAACAAAGTAACTTGTCCACTGAGTTTTTCATGGTTGGTATAATATAATTTAATTTATTGATCATGAGACCTTTTTTCCATTCTCAGTATTGTTTTTTTCAAATGATACTCTTTTTGTTGTTATGTTTTAAAAATAAATAATGAAAAATACCATAGCCAGAATAATTTGATTTATAGATTACAAATGGCCAGGATATGAGTTGAATTTATTCACATTTCCAGAGCACTATTATGAAGATTTGGAATACGTCCTCATACCTCACAGCATTGTTGTGGACAGGTGAGTGTTACCTGCTGTGTCAGTCTTGGTCCTGTGCTGGGCTGGGCCTCCTTTTGAATAAGGCAATACACTTTTGGATACTTCCTAAATCTCTTTTACATAGTGGTCCAAAGAAATAATACAGGACTGAACATTTGAAATAAAATGAACTTGTGCTTTAATTGAACTGTTTACCTGGACGTAGGTTTAGGAGCAAAGGTTAAGAAGGATACACAAATAATAGGTTTATCAGTAATAACCTTGAAATAGGAACTGATGAAAATGGGGGTTGGGAAAACATTGCCATGCAGCAGGACCTTAGCCTCACAATTTAAGATGGGAGAGATTAAAAGGTGACCTTTATTCTCATAGGACACATCCCCAAAGTCCAGCTTTTCCTGCAACTTACATTTACCACAGATCGTGTAGTAGATCACAGTTCAATCTGTGCAACTATATTTTCCAGCCAGTGGTAATGTTTTATGAATAGGAATATGCAGGAAGTTCTGGGTGACTTGGGCCAACTCTCACCCTAGGTGTGCATTTGCATAGCCTCTGGTCAACTGGGACATGTGCAGAGTGAACTGTGCACACTTCTCCCATATCTGACCTCCTGAAACTTGCTGGCAAATCTTCAACTATCCTGCCAGTTTGTTGAGCAAATAGGACTGCAGAAGGATAATAGAGCCACTGACCCTCCCTCTTTGCAGCCTGCTGTCTAGCTGACATGCTGGACATGCCACTCACATGCCATTCTAGCTGGTAGAGCTCCCAGTTAGGTGTGGTCCCCGTGGCAGTGCCCCATCCAGGTTGAACAACAGAGCTGGTGGGAGGACAGTGGCATGGGAGTATTCCCAGGCAAGATGCCCCAGATGCTATTTCTACCTAGTGGTTTCATGAGTAAATAATTCTGATGCCTTTGGTTGGTTCCAGAGTGCTAAATAGAGTGCATTGCTGTTACCTTTTTGACAGTTTTGTGTAGTTGCTTTATAGTTATTTCTGTTGTTGTTGTTGTTTTTTGAGGAGATAGGGTGTGTTGATCTCTCCTCCCTCCATCATTGTAGAAAAAATGTCCCTTTTTAAGAGCATGCCAGATATTCTAATGTAGATTTCTTGATGGCCTTATTTTAGGACACTTCCTGAAACCATGGTTACCATTTCATAGGTATGTGTGTTTTCATGTGATTGCATGTGTAATTTCACACACAAATACAAAACGTAACATGCAATGAATATATATATATATTACATTGATAGAGAACATCTATGTAACGTTCTCTATGTATGTATTCAGATTATTCCATTCATCTATTCTATATCTAGTTCTATTTGAAGTGTCAGTGAAAATTAAAGGGAAAAAGTATGCATCATAGATGTTGCTTGCATTCAAGGTTTTAGTGATGTATGGGTATATGGGTATTGGACATATGGACATGAAACAATTAGAAAAAAACTTAATGACCACTTAGGTATGGGGGCCAGCCCCTGGCTGCATCACAGCACAGCTTCAGGAAACACTTTCCAGTGTGTTCTATGGAAATGGTGCCTCCTGAAATTGTACTCTGGGGAATCTTCCCATGGAGAATGTACTATTTTTCTTTTATAGATTTATTGATTTATTGATTTATTTATTTATACATACATACAAGAGCTGGAGTGTAGACCAGAGGTGCAGGGGGGTGAGAGGGTTCACCAGAGACAGAGTGGGGAGCAGAACAGGCAGATCCACTGAAATACACTGCTGAGGGGAGCAGTGGGTGAGATAGGAGAGATCTGCTGTGCCATGTGGGTCAGCTCCCTGGCCCAGGATTGAACTCATGCTGTAGTGGCTGTGGATTGCTTCATAGTGCTGAGACTTAACCCCTGTGCTACCAGGGAGGCCCGAGAATGTACTATTTTTTGTTAAATGTAAGTAAGACAAGTGTTACTCTGATAGTGAGTATAGGCTTGACTTTTCCTCTAGTCTGTAGTGTTATAAAGTGGGTGAGTCATTCTCCATTTCCTTTTTCTGTATGATAAAGCGAACGCAGTATCACCAAATACCCTCATCATATTAAGATTACAACCAGGCTCTAGTGTGATAAAATAATAACATTCTTGAACACTGATGTCATATTTTATACCTGAATAATTTTTGTGACACAGGGGAAAAAAAGTCCTGCTCATGGTGTGGTGACCTGAAATATGTTTGCACATTTTCCTTTGTCCAACCTTAACAAAGCCTTTTCCTCTGTGGGCTTCTGTTTCTCAAGACTCCTATCCAATGCCCTGCATCCTCTGATACATTTCATGAATACATTAAGCATTTTTCTGAAAGACACAAAAATGCCCAGATGGCCATGTTTTAAAATTTCTTTTACTCCCCAACTTCTTTCAGAATCAAGCAGGTGCCTGAGGACATTTTGAAAGACATAGGCAATTGTGACATTATAGTCCTGTGAGTATTGAAAGGAGGTTACAAGTTCTATGTGGATCTTGTGGAACACTTCAAGAACATCAATCTATGCTCAAATAAATTTATCTCTATGAAGGTGGATTTCATCAGACTGCAAAGTTAAGATCTTGTTCAATTTTCCTTATGTGATGTTTAGAATGAACAATGGTACAGAATGAAAGAGCTAATAATGAGATGAAAATGAAGAATATATTTTTTTTAATTTGCAAGACAGTGCAATCTGGAACTCAAAAATATTCTTTGGGGAGAAAAAGAACCCTCTCTGTTTGTATATATATGGAAAGTTGTTTCAGAGATGACTCATGCTTTCTTGTGTAGTTGTAAAGCTGAGTGGTTATTTCCTGGTGCCTAGCCTCATAAGTAGGTGTGTCAAGAATGAGTGCTAAGTCTGGTGACACTAATGTATTCTGCCATGGGTGTCACTATTGACTCTGGAGACTATGGAAGTGTCCAGCCCAGAGAAGTTATGCCTGGAGAAAGGGACAGTGAGTCATTAGGTGGAATAAGACAACCAGGAACCTACAATAGAAAGTCCCCCCATCAGTCTGTGCTGGTTCCATAATTGAGGGCAATAATTCTCCAATAAGTGGTCCCCTTCGGATTCTACTCTTTTCTCTATGATACTACCTTGTATTATGTGTTTTAATTCACTGAGTACTCTTCTTACTGGGTGGAGGGACTGTTGGAGTCAAAACCATGAAAGTATTTGAATTAATCCTACTAGCTTGACACCTTTAATTCTCTCTTTGCATTGATTTTCTATTGCTGCATGACAAAATCACCACAAACTTAGTTGCATAAACCAAACTACATGAATTTATTATCTTACAGTTTCTCTTGGTCAGAAATCTAGATCTGGTTCACCGCTCGGATCTCCCAGGCTGAAATCAAGGTGTTTGCTGGTGCTTTGATCTCATCTGAGATTTGGGGTACTTTTCCAAGATCATTGGTTTTTGGTAGAATTGAGTTTCTCTGCTGACTCTACACTGGAGACCCCTTCCAGCTCCTGGAAGCTGCCCCCAGATCTTTGCCTCATGGAATCTTCCATGGCAGGAGAACCTCTCCATTTGGGATGGGCCCAGCCCCTCTTTTAAGGGCTCACCCGACTCAGTCACATTCACACAAAATAAGCTCCATTTTGATGAACTCAGAGTCAGTTGACTGGTCACAAAATCATGGGAGTTTCCCACAATATTTACAAGTTTCACCCTCATTCATTAAACAGGGTGTGTACAAATGCAGGGGACAGGTAAGGGGAACATCTCAGAATTCTGCCTGCCACTCATTCTGTGTCAGTCCCCTCAGCTCGAGAGCAGCTGGCAAATCATTTCTCATTTCCTAACATACTCTGTATTTTCCTGATGACCTCTCAAGCCAGGAGAAGCCGACTTTGCAGCTATCTTAACCCTAATTTATGGGTTTCATTTTCTCTTTAAAACCTTTTCTCTCTTTTAGTTTCCATTCATCCTAAATAAAGTAACTATGCTTTCTTGTAAAATTTCATTCAGTTGAGCAGCTTTTAAAAAAATCTTTAGAAAATTAAAATGAGGTTTATTGAGGTGCAATTTACATGCAGTAAAATTTGTCTCTTTTAGTTTATAGTTCTGTGAGTTTTGAGAAATGCACAGGGTCACATAAATCACCACAATCAAAATAAAAAACAGTTCCTTACCACAGACTTGCCTTTGAGCCCTTCTACAGCTCATCTTTTCCCCAACTCTTAGGCCCTTGAAACCACTGATTTTTTTCTGACCTTGCAGGTTCTGACCTGTCCAGAATGTCATATAAGGTAACCAAATACCATGTAACCTTGGTCAATCTGCAAATCTTAACATAATTCATTTGTTTTTCATCCATATTGTTGAGTGTGCCAGTAATTCAGTTCCTATTGTCTTCATGAAAGGATTTTAAAGAAAAGATAAGACAACATGAAAAATAAAAATAATTAGAGCTTGTCGAAGTGAAATAATAGAATGTTTTCCACTGGAAAAGATAGGAATTGGGTGGAGAATATAAATAATTGAAATGGTATGATAAACAGAATGAAATGTACTATGGCTCTAAAATATGAATTTTGAATCAGAAGATAGATCTGAAAAAATTACCCAGAAAGTAGAGTGGGATATAAGAGAGGCTAAGTGTCATTAAAGGTGGAATGGAAAGACCCCAAATATGTTCCATGGGAATTCCATCAGCCAAGAATGTCAAAGAGGCCATTTTTGATAATTTAATGCCTAATCATATTCAGAGTTGATGAAAGACATGAATATTCAGATTCAGGAAGCACAGTGAAATCACACCTAACCCAAACTGAGAAACAAAACACCGACATCAAAAAATAGAAAGAAAATGGGGAGAAAGAAAAAAATAGATCATAAAAAGCAACTGGGGAGAAAGAAAATTGCTTTTAAAGAAATTGCAACTATCCTATTGAAAGACTTCTCCAAGGCAACAATAGAAATCAGAAGATATGGAGTAGTATCATCAACATACTGAGAGAAAATAACATAATCTAGATTTGAATTCCCAGCTAGTCTTCAGTTCCATTGTGCATGTCAACTAAAGACATCATTCACCACACTCAATTTCCTGTAAACACCTACTGACTGAAAGCACCTCCTAAAGCATATATTTCAGTAAGAAGGAGATTGAACCCCAAAGAATAAATGTGATGCAAAAAATTTGAGAAGAATATAGGTAAATCAGAAAATTTTTAATTGGTTAAATATTCAAACCAAGTTCAACTTCACAGCCCAAGATTGTGACCACTAAAACATACTATCTCTCTCAAGATGTGTTGCTGTGGTAAGAAATGTTTTAGGCTAAAAGCAGGGAAAGTTTACTAAACAATCAACATCATTTTTTTCTGAGTTTATTTTGATATTTATCTAACTAGGTTAAGCCAGCACCTGTTAATTAGAAGAATGGCAATATCTATAAATAGACAGCCACTTCTTTTTCTGAAAAGCTTTTATACCTTGCATTAATTATGAAGTACCTTCCAAGAAAATGAATAAGAAATATTGACACTTGGTTTTCCTATAATGTACGGGAAACTGTGACTTTCTTTTCATTTTTCTTTCCACCTCACCACCCCTCCAACCCCCATGGAGATTTTCCAAGAGAGATGAAAAGTACATCTACTTGCTCTTGGGATCTCTTAAAACTTAATTCTCTTGGAAAACTGAATTCCACAGGCTTGCAAAGGAGCCTTTAGCACCAACTTCGCTACCAAGTCCCAAGAGTGGAGAGATCTGAATCAAAGACCAATAGGCGTTATTCAGCTACCCTTTGAGTGGCCCAACTTAGTGTTTAGAGAAAGCTCTGTCAGGGTAGGGCGGGAGGCCTTTTGCAATATCTGTTCTAAGGGACTTGGAAATAGAAAAACAGGAGGTTTTGAAAGAAGTTGGAGGAAAGTAGTAGTAGGTGCCAGCAAATGACTTTTCAGCCAGCTCTTTTGTATGTGGATGTATAATTTGCCAAGCCTTTTTTCCACTTCATCCCTTCTTAAATGTCACCATGATTTAAAGTTTCATTAATTTATATACAATTTAATATGAGGACAAAGTGCAATACAGGATGCAATACTCTGATTTTTTTTTCCCACCAAATTTTACTGTGAGCAAAGTAAAATCTTCATCAAGCTTGGAGACTTTAAAAACTGAAGAGCGACTATTTTAAGCAAACTGTAGTTACCCTCTATCCTTTCCCCATGCTATTTGAATGTGCACTGCTTTGTATTAATTAATAATTCCTCTATGTTGGCAGCATGAAGAAAAACTTTGGAACATAAAATACAATCCAAAGTGTGACTGCAATAGGACTGATTTGCCAGGCAGGGGATGTGGGCCCCTGGGGAAGCTGGCACCTTTATTAAAGAGACTCATTAGAGTGAAGGGTTGGCCCCAAACCTAATCCCATGAAGGGAGAGAATAACTACAGGATGTTTCTTCTCTCTGGTTCCCAGAGTTCAGAACAAAGCATTTAAGTCAACCCTTGATCATCTGTGTTACTGAGGAGCAGGGAGAGGATAGAGAAATCAGATCCACATCTAAGTTTCAGTAAGTAGTTTACACCTCACCCCACAACAGGCCTTCCACTGAACTATTTTCCACAGAGCAAGGGGACTTGGAGTTCAACTCCCCTCTCTTTTTCTTTTTTTTTTTTTAGACAGGAAATTCATCTTTGGCAGAGCCCCTCCTTGGATTAGGGTGAGGAAAAGAACCCTAATTCAACTGTTTGGAGATGGACAGGTGGAGATAAAGATGCCCAGGATGCTGGCTGGGTCCAAGTCAATTGGTGTATGTGTATAATATATATATCTATTTTATATATTTGCATATATTATTTTTAAGTGATAAAAAGAGCAAAACTAAAGAAATAGGAAAGTAGGAGAAAATTAAGATAGAGAAAAGGAAAGACAAGAAATTCCAAATTCACCGTATTTCATTAAGTTAAAGATATAAATGATAAAATACACCATTATTTATCCTTAAGAAAGAAATAATACTATAAATTAAGTTATGAGGTGGCATGGATCATTAGATGCCACCTGATTTTGGATAAATGGAAATGTGAGGAAAGATGTGCAGGTTGGAATTGATGAGTTGGTAACTCCTCTCCCCCACTTTTTTGTCCTGACATTTGCCAGAACTTGAATAACTGCAATGTAACCAAAAACCATTATCTTTACCTTTTTGATCATTCTTAAATCCTATGTCCTATAACATACCCCAATTATCTTTGGCAAATAATAGAGTATTTCTTTGAGGATGCCAAATTTTTCCACTTTAGTACTGAAACTGTTTTTAACACCCTCAGAACATGTTTTTCAGACTTCAATGTTATTTACTAAAGACTAAATCAGTTAATCAAATAATGAAAACTGTATATGAAAACTAGAACGTAATTTCTCTGTGACCTCTAGATAAAGACAGAAACATCTGTCATGTTCATGCACATACTGATGCAAAGAGCGTTGGCATTACCTGCTTGTCTTTGACCTTTAGTTAAGACATATTTACTTGCAATTTTTAACATACGAGGATGAAGAAACTGGTCATGAAGAAAATACCTAGTTTGACCTTAAAAAGAGATCCTCTAGCATTGTTCTAGTAAAGGTTACTGTGAGATTTCTAAATTCTATCAAGTAAAAGATATTTTTAAAAAGGAAAGGTTGGAGGAGGGGAGATGAACAAAGCCATTAGTGGAATAAGGTTAATGGTAGGATTTATAGCAATAATTTTAGTGCTTATTCCTTACAGTCTTTATTTTTTAAATATATATATAAATATATATTAAAGATTTATTTATTTTTATACAAGAACCGAGGTACAGGCCAGATGCGTGGGAGGGTATGAGGATTTACCGGAGACAGAGCAGGGAACAGAACAGGCAGACTAACGAAATACACTGCTTAGGGGAGCAGCGGGCAAGACAGGAAAGGTCTGCTGCACCATGTGGGATTGTCTCTGGCCGGTCAGGATTGAACCTGTGCTGCAGAGGCTGCGGACAGTTTCACAGCGCGTCCTCAACCACCCGCGCCACCAGGGAGGCCCTCTATATTACATTAATGAGCAGTCTTTGTATTTAAATTTGGTTTTCTATAAAGATGCTTATTAGGATTTGTCTTATCTTATGAAAAGCAAACTGAAAGGCAAATAAGAGAGAATAATGCAGAAGTAATTATTAAATTGTAGAGGAAACCAAGTTCTAGAAAACCCCTCTGAGACCACGCTCTGCTTAACTCAGTAACTATCCCAGGCTGGGGTTGAGCCAGAATAAGCTGTGACACCGCCCTCACCCCAAACTAGAGAGGGGTGTTCTGAGGAGTGGACTCTGCCACCAGTGCAAGTTGAAGACCAGTGTGGTAGGTATTACAGGTAGTGAAAGATGAGATGCAGGGCCCTAGCCTTCAGGTTGCTAGCATCAGCCAGCACATGTTCCACTATTAGTAAAATCTAATATTCATGAGGTAAAGTGCATGATACATATTGACTCACTAAACACTTGAAAGACCCCTACGAAGTTGGTGCGAATAATATGCCTTTTCAGAGATAAGAATATTGAGGCCAGAGGGGTTAATCAGATCCTCAAGGACACATAGCTGAGAAGTGGATACCTGTCAGCCCCAAACTAGGACTGTTAACCACAACAGTATCACTGCCGTGAAAAGCTGTGGTGAGAAGGACCTCAAGCCAGGGACACAGACAGGCATAAGAGAGTTCCTCTCTTCTTTGGGAGTGCTGGGCGAGTTTCCAGGAAAGGCTTGGGCACAGGAATCAGGAGAAGGCATGAATCCAGAGCACACAGAGGGCACTGGATCTTGAGAACAAGGCAGGATGCCAGAGTTGGCAGAGGAGGCACAATACTGAGTCACAGGGCCTAGGCTCTGATCAACTGCCCTCCATTCCAGAGTTCCGTCTCCATCTAGGGTGGGGTTTGTTCCTAGAGATTTGCTGGCATTGAGCCAATATGTGATGCCAGCATCACAAGGCTTAGCTATTAAAAAAAATCAGGGGCTTCCCTTGTGGCACAAGGGGTTAAGCACCGCACTATGAAGCAATCTGCAGCCTCTGCAGCATGAGTTCGATCCCCGGCCGTCCAGGGAGCAACTCACATGGCGAAGCAGACCTCTCCTGTCTTGCCCTCTGCTCCCCTCACCAGTGTATTTCAGTCAGGCTGACTGTTCTGTTTGCCATTCTGTCTCTGGTGGATCCTCTCATCCCCCTACCCCTGTATCTCTGGCTTGTACCTGAGCTCTTGTATGCATAAATAAATAAATCTTAAAGAAAAAATAAATAAATAAAAATCAGTGTCCTGGGAACACTGATTGCATCAGATGCTTCAGGATTCCAATTATATGTCATGTCCCTGTGCTGTCCCGATTATCTTTCACGTGTGCTGACCCCATGGAACTTCAGCTGCAAATACACAGTAAGGATGCTGTCAATCATTTTTATTACTTGTACCTGACCTTTTCCAAAAAGCATGCAATATCACGACTTATTATATCCAGATAATTTCTAATTTTCAGCACAAATATAATTGTAGGCAGCAAAAATCCTTGCACTTATTTTATAAATTAGACTATTGTTATCAACATTGTATAATGATATAGAATATAAAGCCTAGCATGGTTAGGGTATAAAAGTGTTTATGAAATTACTAAGAAAGTTACCAAGAAGTAATTTGGATTTGGAGGGGAAAAGAAATAGTTGTATGTAATAAAATGACTTAGAGAAAATATTTATGGGAAAATAATTCATTTAAAAATCCTTCGTGAAGATCATTTTACCTAATATTGTTTGAAATTAATGTTTTTATTCTCGTTTTAGATAATAGCATAGGTTAATTTGTGGCATGAGTTTGCCATTACTGAATGCAGTATTTTTTTAAGATTTTTAAAAATTTATTTATGCATATAAGAACTGGGGTGTAGGCCAGAGGTGCGGGGGGGGGGGGGGTGAAAGGATTCACCAGAGACAGAGTAGATTCACCAGCAGAATAGGCAGATGTACTGAAATACACTGCTGATGCCTCAGTGGCTGGCGATAGGTTGATAATGCTAAGACTTTAACCCCCTCACCTCCAAGGAGGCCCCTATTGAATACGGTATTACTTATCAGTTTAGGTAATTTCAACATAAATTAATATTCCTGAGTTTCGTGACTGCTAAGGACAAGAATTAACTTTTTTAAAAAATGAATTTGGCATTTATTTGGAGGGCAGTTTTGAAATTTTTTTTTTTGTTTGCCTAGCATTTTTCTTCCTCAAGAACAGACATGGAGTCCAAACAGACTGTGACAAATTAGTGAATAATGTCATAAAAACAGGATGACTCTCCGTGAGAAAAAGGGCACAATACATCAAGTGCCTGGAAGCTCACGCCACAGATAGAAATGATTCAGCTGAAATGACTCAGGAAAAGGCTCAGCAATTGTGGTAGAAGTAGTTGGTGATGAGTCAGCGCTGCCATTGCTAGAAATCCTCGCATAATACAGTAGTGAGAACTGTGGAGAGCACAGGACATGTAGAAGATCGGAATTGTTCCTTCAGCTCTCATGAGCCTCTGCTGAAGACCCAGCATGGGTTTTGGTGCCTTACTGCCTCTGTGGGTGGTTTATTTCTAAGAATACTAAGAAATGACATTGTACAATCCTAGTCCCTTCTGCCCATTAAGATAATTTCCTAACATGAAAATAGGTTTAAATGAATCCTTTACCCATTGCTTTCTGTGTCCAAGTGACTAAGGAAGATAGTGATTATGCCTCTGTTGTTTAATTCTTTAAATCACTTTAAACTATTACATAGTAGGCAGATAAATACTTAGCCATTTCTTTATTTAAAACAAATCCACTCATTTTTATGCAAATCAATTTGGGGCAGCAAAAAGGATATTTCAGGTAGTATACTTATAAGAGTTAGCCTTTTAGTAACTTCAAATGATTAATGACTATATGTTAATGGCCAAAAACTTCTATTGAGCTCATTTGTTCTTATTGGATAAATTTAATCATAGTTCAACAAAATTTTGTAGTATGAGTCAGGACTTGTTCTAGGTGCTGAGGAGATAGGAGTTAACAAAACAAATTCCTTGCCATTCTAGAGCTCACATTCTAGTTAAAACAGACAGTATATTAAAAATAAGACAAAACAAAATGGGAAATGTGTTGAGTAGTGGAAAATACTCTGGAGTAACATAAAGCTGGGTCAGAGAGCTGGAGTAGCTGAAGGGAGATGGGCAGAGTGGTCAGGGAAGCTGGTTGCTTATGGGGGTCATTTGAAGCAGAAACTTGAAGGAAAGCAAGTGGCAGATCATGTAGGTAAGGAAAGTAAATTCCAGGCAGAGGAAAAACCAAGTGTAGTGTCTTAGATGAGAATGTTCTTGGCACATATGAAGAAAAACAAAAGTAAACCAGACAAAAGTGAGGGGAGATTAATAGGATATGAAGTCAGAGAAGAATCAGGAGGCAGAATCATGTAGACTCTAAATGGACTTTGCCTTTTGCTGTGAATAAGTGGGATGGCTTTGTGGGGTTTTGAGTAGAATGACAAGATCTTGTGCTCAGCACTATAAAGCTATGGGCAGCCACAAAAACATGAATTTGATCCCCTGCCAGGAAGCTTCCCACATGGTGCAGAAGACCTCTTCTGTCTCACCTGCTGCTCCCCTCAGCAGTGTATTTTAGTAGATCCTCCTGTTCTGCTGTTGAATCCTCTCAACGCCCCCCCTTACCCTACCCCCTGGCACCTGTGGCCTACACCCCAGCTCTTGTAGGTATAAATAAATAAAATAAATCTTTAAAAAAAAAACTAGAAGTTTGAATTTGAAGTACTTTTTCTCTTAAACTTCCAATCTGAGCAGGAAGTTGGAAATACCAGACTGGAGTTCAAGAAAGAGTCTAAGGATGTTGGTACTAGTTTGAAAATGTCAGTGTATAGAAGAGATTTAAAGCCCTGGAAAAGGACAGGGTTGTCCATGCAGGAGGGTAATTGGAGAAGAGGTGTAAGAACTGATCCCTGCAGCATCCCAACAATTAAAAACTAGAAGGACAAGAAGAAGCTAACATAGGAGTCCGAGGAGGGGCAGGCAAGTGATCGTTTCCCGGAAGCCGAGTAAAGAGGAGCCTGACCAGCCATGAAATGTGGCTGATAGATTAAATAGGAAGATGATGAAAGCAATAATAATAAAAAAAACCTGTAGAATAAAATGCAATTGGTGCAAATTCCAGTATCATGTACTAATTTTTGATACCAAGTTGCTGAACCTTTGAGAATATTAGTATTTTCGTCTGTAAAATAAGACTTAGCGTGCCTGTCTCAGGAGAAGATAATATAAGCACTAAATCTGATGATTATGGAAGACCCCAAGCACAGAAACATGCAAATAAATGACCGATAAGTAACAGCTATTATCATTATCATTATTATATCCGAAATAGACCTGAGGTAGAGCGCACTTGCTTTGATGTGGAAAAGATGAGGCATTTGTTGACATAAAACCTAGTTGGAAAAAGAGTTGATTGTGCCTGTGGTTTTTATAAGATTCTTTGAAACTCATTTGTTATGGCCTTGACCCTGTAAGAACAGAATGGGGCCCAAGGCCGTATTTTCTTGATATATTCCAAAACAAATTTCACTGACTTCTCTTAAACTCTGCTCTTTAAACCAAATCACAGCATGTGGAAGGTTAAGATAATACTGCACCCCTGGGGTGCTGTAGGCAGAGAACACCTTGCTGCCTAAGACTGTTGCCAAGCCATGAAATACATCTTTGTGAGGCATTAAATGCCTTAAGCTCACCTTCATCCTATGTTTTCCTTTTCACCCGTACATATTTTTATTTTAGAACACTATATGCACATGGGTGTTGGTTTTATTCTTACTGGCTCACAAAATGCAAAGCAAATAGCAAATGCCTAAGAAATAATTTTGTGAAAGCACATTAATGATGTTCTTTTTATTTTCACAGTAATTCAGACCAAATTGGAATATTTCTAGTAGAAATAATTACATTCCTTACCCTTGAATAAAATATTTGGGAATTTAGCAAATGGGTCCTATGTCTTAAAACAATGTTTACTTATGGCTATTATTAACTTCATTTTCTTAATTAAAGATATGATGTTGAGTCCTGGTCCCATGATTTATTTTTCTTTAGTTAACTTGACTATGAAACTTTATGACAGTAAAGCACTTTAGTCAAGAAAGTCAAAGGGCCATGTTAGCTTTGGATTTTGTTTTAATATTATAGTTTGTGGTCATTTCATTTATCAACATAAAACATTTCAAACAAAATAGATATTCCCAGAAGTTAAGAAATTCCCCCAGAGGGAACATAAAATTCCATTCATTTCCAAATTTAAAAAATCTTCTAACCTATTTAAAAATAACCATGAACATCCTATTTCTTCACATGTGACACAAAGAAGGATTTGTTTGTGCATCTTGAATGTACAGCTGCTTTGTGTATTTCCTGACCTTCACTTACATGAGTTCTAGTTCCTATGTTTGAGGTAAATAGATTCTAAAAATTGCTTTAAAATCATTGTCCAAGTGGCCTTGCCCTTAATAGCATCTGACTATAATGGGAATGAAAATATATTCTAATAGGGGCATGGAAAATTATTTAGGCTAAATTGGAAGGGTCATTTCCAGAGAAATGACAGTTCCTAAATACTCAAATTATATGTATTAAACCTGACTTGTGTCTGACCTATCTTTGTTGTCATACTCATAGAAAAATATTACTTAAATTCTTTGGACATGAACAGTTGTCAGTTTGGGCCTGAAACAGGTTAAAGTATTTGACGCAAAGAAGTAAGAATGTCAATAACATCCAACAGAGAACTTTGTTATAATCAAAAGCTGCATAATCAATCAACCATGAAACCTAACATGAAGTTACTTAAAGTGTCAAGCTGAAATGAACAGTTTAAGACTGCTTGACATTGGGGCCACCCTGGTGGCACAGGGGTAAAAGACAGAGCTATCCGGGCCCTCCAGGGAGCAACCCGCATGGCACATCAGACCTCTCCTGCCTCCCCCGCTGCTCCCCAAAGCAATGTATTTCAGTGGATCTGCCTGTTCTGCTCCCCACTCTCTCTAGTGAATCTTCTCACCACCCCGCATCTCTGGCTTACACCCCAGTTCTTGTATACATAAATAAATAAATCTTAGGGAAAAAAAAGACTGCTTGACATTATTCCCTTCCAACAGCAACCCCCCTTTTCTTAGCTAACATAACTGAACCATCAAGAGGTAGCTAATTACAGGACTGCTTCTGTTTCATCCACAGAGTTCCTCTAGTAGATGACTGCCCTGGAGATTGTGTAGCCCTAGATAAGTTAGTGTTTTCTCCATGAAGTATGGAGAAATCGCAAATGATATTAGAACTTTTAGGATCCATACTTAAAATACTTTCTATTTGAGCTAGTGAAAGATTTTATTATAGCGTAATGCTGTATTGTTAAATCTGACTTCAAAAAATGTTCATGTCATTTTGTCTGTTTTTATAGCTATAGTTTTTTGACTTAGTGAAATGAAGACTTTGGAGGATTTTAAGCAAAAAAGTGACATGATCTGTTTTATGGTTAAAAGGTGTTATGTTGAGACTAGAACAAAGGGGTAAGGGCAGATTCAGGGAGACCAGTTAAGAGGTTCTTGCAGTAATCCAGATGAGAGGAGATAGTGCAGTGATGGAGGCAAAAAGGGTCAGATTCTGCATAGATTTTAAGGTAGATCCAAGCTACTGGATGTGTAGGCAATGAGAATAAGAGGTGTCAAGTATGACACTGAGATTTGGAACTTAGGTACCAACTGGAAGAAAATATTTGCAAAACCTATCTGGTAAAGGTCTTATATCCACACATATCAAGAATTCTTATAATTCATTAGTAAGAGAACAGAACTCAATTTTTTTAAAAAAAAATAGGCAAAATATTTCAATAGGCACTCTACCAAAAAGACATATAATGGCAAATGAGAACATGGGAAGATTCCCAGCATCATTAGTCATCAGGGAAATGGAAATCAAAACTTCAAGACAGCACTTAACACCCACTAGGTTGCCGATAATCAAAAAAATCAGATAATATACAAGTATTGAAGAGGAAGTTGAGAAATTGGAGCCATCATCAATGATGGTAGGAATGTAAAAAGGCTTAGTCATTTGAAAACCTCTTGGCAGTTTCTTATAAAGTTAAATATACACTTACCATATGACCCAACAGTCCCATTGGGGTATTTAAGCAAAATGAAAACATTTTTTACCCAAAGATTTGAATACAAATGTTCTTAGCAGCTTTATTCATAATAATTCAAACTAGAAACAATCCAAATGTCTATGAACTGGTGAAGGCTAGACAAACTGTGTCACAGTGTCCATGAATAGAATGCCCAGTATTTAAAAGGAATGAACTACATGCACTGAATAACAAACACACAACAGGGGTGAATTGCAAATGCCTTATGCTAAGCAAAGGAGCCAGACTTGAAAAAACTACATGCTGTATGATTCCATTTAAATGAAATTCTAGAAAAAACAAAACTCTCATAACGGAAGGCAAAACCGTGTTTTTCAGAGGCTACAGGTCTGTCTGTATGCTTGATGCACATCTACAAAGGGGCACAAGGGAACTTTTGGGGGGTTGATTCTGTCCATATTCTGATTGTAGTGTTGGGGGCATGACTGTATGCCTTTGTCAAAACTCACTGGATTATATTTATGCTAAAAATTGGTGCATGTAAATAAGCCTCAAAAGGATTTATTTTTTAAGCAGTGCTAAATATTACTGTTTTTATTTTTGAAGTTAGCACATCTTAAGTGTGATTCAATAAATGGAAGCACAGGTGTACTGCGTAAATGATCTTGAAACAAAAGATGACTTAGCTTTCTAGGATCTATCGCCTCAGCTCAAACTGGAGACCTTGGTTCCTGATTTTGTGATTTTTTTAAAATCAGAAAAGTAATGTATAATAACTTTTATACATTGTATTGGATTTTAATTGCCTTAAATTCTGCTTTTATTTAATGGTGATCCATTTTGTTAGGCGTCCTTTTATAGTTGAAATAAGTGGGCTGGGTTATTTAGTAGGCTTGTGTTTTTGAACACTAGAATTTATTAAAGCTAAGTGCATCTGTAATTACATATGCCTGAGGGGAGAAAAATGCTGGTTCTCACACTGACAGTCAGAAATGCTGGGTTGCTAGTTGATTCTCACTTGACTAACATTGATTGTGGTGTTCACTGTGATCTTCACTGCATTTCACATGATATCTTGATCTTCCACTGTGTTTTAAAACAGACATCATTATCCCTACTACGCACAGATTGAGATTAAAATCTCTGTGTGTTGTTAGGTGGCTTGCTTGTGGCCACCCTATAATCAGCAAAATGAGGATTAAATTTTAGGTCTTCTGGCTTTATGCTCTTTCCTCAACCAAAGTTGCCTTCTTCCCCAGGTCCTTAAAATATATGTAAGTTTTCGAGATAATAATGGTTCTTAATTTACCATCTCCTCAGCTTCCAAGTTTGTTTAGCTCACTGGAAAAATTCCTGTATTTTATTGGAACATGTCTGCATTGGAATCCAGCAGGCTTAATGTCTGCTGTGGACCCTGGCAATGCTCAATTAGCCCCTCACCTAATTTCACTGAGGTCCTAGGGGCTTTCTGGCCTTTCAGTAGGAGGTGAGATGAAATCAAGTGTTATTTTTCAATGTAAAGGATTGAATGTGGAATGAAAACATTTGAACTCTAAATTTATTGGCAGTTGTATAGCATATTAGACTTTCATTGTTGGGAAGAGGGGAGACTTGCCCCCAGCCCATGGGAAAATATACAGAAAATAAAAATCAAGAAAAAATCAGTACAATTTAAAAAAATGTATTCATTCAGCTCAGAGTTGCTGAATATGTGCATCAGTGATTCTGGTCAGTGATTCCCTATTAATTTGGTAAAACAAACTGTGCACAGGTTTCTACCATTAAAGGGCCCACAATTTGGAAAACAAATGTGCGAACATGTGAATGCTGAACAGTGAAATAGTGGATAACAGGTATTTTCAGAGTAAAGGAACAACTGTATTATATCTCAGCCACTTACTGAAGGCCCTACAATCTCATCTTTGAAGTAGTTATTTTTAAGTACACATTTTATTAAAGTGCAATCTATACACAAGTGTTCAACTTAATGATTTTTTAAAAAAGTGAATATAACATGTAACTAGCACCCAAATCAAGAAAAAAAAATGTTAAAAGGTAGGTATTTTTATCTTCATTTGACATATGAAGTCACCAAGATTCAGAAAAGTTAGATGCCTATTGAAAGCTGGTTATACCAGGGCAGGAGTTGATATATAAATCAACGGTCTTCTCCTGCACACTCACTTCTGCCAGAAATCTGTTCTTCTCAAAGTAACTGGAATAGAAGAGGTTATTTGGAAGAGGAGTTAACTCTAACTACTCATCCCCTGTCTTTATACCCTACCCCAGTTACCAAAGCCAAAGTGAAATCACAGCAGCACATGGAAAGTTCTAGTACTTTTCCTTCCAAGCCCCTTTAAGCCCTGGCTGTGCCAGCAGGCCTCAAGGCAAAAATAAATAAATAAACAAGCAAACAGGACATTTTGTCTTCTTGATGGCACATTTCTTCCTGTCTGAGTTTATGAAAAGCATCAGAATATGTAAAGAAACATTGTTTAGGCATTAAAAACATTGTCTTGATATACAATATGATGGTGTTCCAGTTTTCACTCCATCAAAGATAGCAAGCAGGCATGTTCAATTAAATGCTACTCAACGAGAGTATTGTGGAGCTCTGCACCACAGCAGTAGGGTAACAAGCATCTGACATAGCCTGAGCCCGGGGGACTTTGTTGTGGATGGAGCAATAGTCAGTGAAACTTTATCCTAAAAGAACCTATTCAACATTCATTTTAAATGTCTTAGACCATATCCTAGAAAGCAGTGTTGCCCTCAAGTAAAATTTTCCCACATTTAATGTTCAAAACACTTGGTTGTTAGAAAACTCTATAAAGAAACTTTACTGAAATTCAAACTCTTAGGGCAAAGGTCTTGACATTTTGTTGCCTGATCCCAGAATGAAATAGTCTTTTATTCTGTATTCTCTATTTATACTGGATTAGAATAGTTCACTTTGAAATGTATTTGGTTGTAGTTTTAAAAATAAAATTGGACAGAATGAAAAAGAAAGAAAACAATTACACCAAATATTTTGTTGTTGTTAGGCGTTACATTTGAAAGAATAGAATTTTTTTAGTGGTGTTGCTTTCCAGGATTTTTAGAACCCAAGTGAAGAGTCGTAACTGGGAAAAATTATTATGTGGCAACTTTGTTAGAAATGACTTTTTTTTTTTTTTTTAAGAATTTGCCTTGAAGTGATTCCAGTCAGCCAGTCAGATACTTTTATACTGTGGAAATTTTCATTCATACAACTCTCTCTCTCTCAGTTTCTATTTCCTGAGTAATTTTCCATTTTTTTAATCCTTATCTACACTATCCCATTTTCTGTTCATGTGACTTATATTCAGGAAAGGAAGACATTAGCTGCTTTGTAACCTCCATGGAGACAAGCTATAACATAAGGCATGCTTATGTTCCAGTGAAATCCATTTAAGGAAAGATAAAACTTGACACCACAAGCAGAGTGCTAACATCTGATGTCCATGTCTCCACTCCTTGACCCCAGGCCTCTCAGAACCAAGCTCCAAGGTGCACAGATGGAAACACATTCAAATGCCAGAGTGAACCCTCAGACAGCACTCAGGAGCAACCCAGGTCAACGTTTTACACACAGGCTACAATCCACAGTTGCTCCCAAGTCTTACAGCAATCTCATTTTTAGTCCTTCATAAATGAAAATGTCCCAGTTTACTGATCTCTTAGCTGAGATGCCAAGGATAGCCCTTTGTGTTCCTTCTACATGGACTATATTCTGTCCATTTACCAAGAGAGAGATTAGTCTCTTTTTTCCAAATGATAAGCACATTCATTCATTCTTAATATTTCTTCATGTTGAATACATCAGCATATGATAGGTGACCCAGGTCTCTCTGGACTTCTAAGCGAACCTGGAAGCCACAGTATAGTCAGATCTATGATGAGGCATACACACAGAGTATGGGAACAGAGTGGGGGCTGGGAAACTTTCTCAGCTGAGGCATGAACTGGAGTGGGGCCCTTAGAGACTGAGGAAGCAGCACCTATAACAGCACAAGGGACAAGAGGAAATCTGTCCCCAGAATGGATGGAGGACCATGTGCAGGGAATGTGGCAGATGTGATAACAACCACACAGTGAGCCTGTCCTCCTCATGCTCTCCCTACTACCTCCTTACTGTCCCTTAAATATGTCTTGTGTAGTCACACTTAGTGACTGGTCCCCTAGCTTGGATGTTTTCATCCTCACATCCTCAGACCTCTTCTTAAATATCACTTTATAGGAGATGTTATTTCTGATCATACCATATAAAGTACTACCCCCCTCCTTCTGTCCCCCCTTGTCCTGCTTTATTTTCTTAATAGAATTTATCATTGCATGGTATGTCATTTATGTATTTATTTGTGCATGTATTCTTTGTCTCCATTAAAACATAAGTCCATGAGAGTAGATGTCTTGTTTTGTTCATTATAGTATCCACAGAACTGAGAAAAATGTCTAGGGTTTCTAGAAGGTAAGTAAGGCTTTGGAATGTTAAGTCAGGAAGGAGGGATCCAAGGGGTGACAAAGATGGTGACATCGGCACCCGCACTCTGGTCCTGGGGTGTCCCAAGCCAACTGTATTGTTCCTCTGTGGTACCACTTACCCAATGTAGAAGATTGGTGGGTTGTGTAAACTTCTTTGGGCAGAGGTATCTCAATGAAGATATGTACCAGTGTGACCTTTTCCTTAAAACTGGCAATTCTCACAGGGTACTTTCTGACTTCAGATATAAGGAGAATCTCAGACTGGCAAATGTAAAAATGGAAACATTTCAGATGAAAGATAAAAGAAAATCTCAGTGGTGTATGTTTTCAGTCCACTTGAAGTACAGAGACAGCCCCCACCATGTTCCCATCAGGTAAACTTCAATAAAGTGAGGTGTGTCCAACACCTCAAGGCCAACAAAAAATAAAATGGTACATTTTTCTCAGTGATCCTTGTCAGAGATGGAACTTAGACCATATGATAAGGAGAGGAGGCTCAGGGTAGAAAGAATATCAGCCAGGAAAATCAGATCCTATTGCTGGATATGCCAAAAATAGAACCATAGGACCATTCTAGGCCTCAGTACTCTCCTTTGTGAAATGAAAGAGGGGGATTCCTTTTTCTATAAATACTATACAATGATCATATAAAAAATAAGCTCCTTGAGAACTGGAATTATGACCATAAATTGCTTCTTAGTGTTCGCATCTTTTAAAAACTCTCTATTCAAGTGTGACTGTACACAGAAAAATGCTCAAATTATAAGTGTACAGCTCAATGAATCTTCCACCAAGTGAATCTGAATACATGTAATCATAACAAATGTCACAGTTGTTGACAACAAATCTAACATTACCAGCTGTTTACTTCATTAGTTCTTAATTTATAAGGAATGCTCAATAAATAACAATTTACTTAGTCTAGCAAGGCGATCCAGGCATGGCTTTCCCCACTGGCCTCCATATTATGTTATTCCATTATTCACAGAGCACATTATTTGCTCAGTACTTTATGGTCTTAGGAAAATCAACAGATATTTGTTGAAAATATAAATGAATGACTGTTTAAAACAACAATCATGACAAAACATTAGAATAATGAAGGAGAAAGGAATCTAGCTGTAGTCTTGTTAGGTTACGTTTTGCTTACTTTTACTCATCATCTGTGTCACTGTGTGGTGAGAGACAAAAGCACTCTAAGCTTCAGTGTCACCCTCTTGGGTAAAAAGTGTAAAGAAAAATGCAAACATCATCTTCCTCTGGGCCTTCCAGAAAGCACCTCCTTTCCTTAAAGAGGCTCTACATGCTGGATTGGATTTATGAGGATTAGATTCTAGTCCTAGTACTGATGTGACCTTCTGAGTCACAGAGTCTTAGACAAAAGTGGGCTGGATGTCTCATCTGTGAAAGCATAGAATTGGACAATTGCTAGAATTGATTCCTGCTCCATGGTTCCAACGACTCACTTATTCACAATGACCAACTATAGTTAAGGGTGCAGTCTGTGACCACAGAGCAGATAAAAATGAACTGGGCCCCAAAATATTAAGCTATTGACCTGGGTCCATGGCTGTGGCAGGTAGCCAATCAAACCATGTAGGCAAATATTAATGCCTAACTAGAAGGTAAATTGTTGCCTTGCAAAAAAAACAATTTAAAGATTAAGGGAGAAAAAAGTTCCTGGACAGTCATATCCTTCTACATCCAACCTAACAGGCAGCTTTGATAAGTCATCCATCTATTGCTCTTATAGCAAGCATTTCCCACTCTGCCTCCCACTTTGCTGCAGCAGAGTTTTCACTGTCAAGGCCTCCAATTGTACAAGTCTACCAAACAACCGCTCACTCTCCAGATAGTGTAGAATTCGAGGGGGATTCCAGGGCGTTTGTGGCTGGATACCTGTGACATTATCATGTGTTTAGACCACATCTCTCTTTGGGAGTTGGATCTTATCTATGTTCAGGAAGAGAAATTCACATGCGGCCTGGTCCAACATGACGGGGATAAGACATTCTAGATGTGACTAGTCAGCAACATGAGTAAGATTAGGAATGATTTGATTTCAGCCTTTTTAGAAACACATATTTCATGTGTATCAAATGAGGCCAGGCCACGACAGTTGTTTTTCTTTAGAAGCAACTTTTTGTCTATAAGTTCTATTTTTAATTTACTATTACAACACACACATGCTTTCACCCATGCCATTTTCTCTCACTCTTCCAAACACTGAATTATTTTGGCAAGGAGACATCCGCTTAGTTTCTTCCTGCAACATAGTTGCAGTTCCTCACTGATTTGATGTCTCAGTATGTTTTAGAAGTGCTTTGCTAAATTGTTGCTTCCCATTACAAGTTCTTACCCACTAGGTTTTTGGGGCATGTGAACTCTTTTCTTAAAGGAGGCAGTCCATCCCTCTGGTCCTTCTCAGTGTGACCAGGGATAATCCTGTATAACGCCAATAGTGGAGCCTGTATCCAAGAGCCCCCAGCCATGTGTCACAGGAATCTTTTCACTTGAAATAAAGTAAAACAAAGTTATGCTTTAACCTCACAAGAAGACTAGCTCCAACTACAGTCATGCTCCACATAACAACGTTTTGGTCAACAAAGGACCACGGGACAGCATATGTGATGGTCCAGGAGTGCAGTTGGCTGCACCGTCCAGGTTTGTGTAAGAAGGCTCTCTGGTGTTTGCGCAACAACGAATTGCCTCACAATGCAGTTCTCAAAACATATCCCTCATTGTTTAGTGGCACAAGTACTGAGGAAAAAAAACATTGACAAATAGCACGACCAACTGAAATTGAAAAGACACATATCAATCCCAGCAATTGCTCCAGTGGCCCCTCTGCCATTTCATCCACTCTGCTCCTCTCCCAGGGGGTGCACATCACCCCCCCTGATCACAGCAGTTGATCTAAGGGTAGGAAGCTGACACAGCGTAGGCCATTCCTTATAGCTTGCATATACCTGACCACAACAGATGAGGCAGGGGGTAGACATGTGATCTAAGCCAGATCAGTCATGCCTTCCTTGGAATTTTTCACATTGGCGTTTACAGAGAAAAGTTCTTTTTGCTTGGTTGATGAGCTGATTAGGATATGAGCTTAGAGATGGAGTGGAAGTAGAGGCAAGAGAAAGAGTGGGTCTTGAGACCATCTGAGTCCCTTTTTCTAGAATCTCACTATCTCTGAAACTGCCCTGCATCTTACCTCTAAACTTCGTTATTCAACTATTTCTATAATCAATTTTGTTGTAAATTACTTCAAATATGCTCCCTGTCACTTGTATTTGAGAAACTCCTGAGTGAGACACATAAGAAAACATAATTTATAGTATCACTTTTAATGGTTAGTAAGTATCCCATCATATATTTACGGATTTTCAAAACTGTAATCCTGCTATTGGACATTTAAATTGCTTAAAGTCTTCCCTATCATCAACAGGGCTGTGATAAACATCCTTATTCATAAAATGTTGTGCACAGTTCTCATAATTTCATTAGGCTTCTTCTTCCTAAAGTTGTGAGCACTTTGAAAGCTTTTGATACATTATCACCAGATTTTCCCTGCCCAACAATTATAATTAATGTACACTTCCAACAGCAATTTAAGGAAGTGTTTTTTTTTTTTCACATTATTAGCACCTCTGGATATTATTATCCTATTTCTATGCTTGTCAGTTTTACAGGCAACAAGTACTAACTCATTGATTGCTTTTTTAACTTCCACTTCCTGGGAAAAATAGGTCATTCTTATAGAGAAGCCTTGGATTTCCTCACATTTTAGACTCTTATCACTCTGGTAAACCTCAACTGCCAACTGACTCATTCTAGCAAAATGTTAATGGTTTCTGGCCATCGAAAGGTTTTGTCAGAACCTACTTCATTCGGAGAGGGAGGAAGAACAACTATCAGGTGAACACCCTGAGAGACGGAGCCAAAACGTGTTTGCTTTACTTTGGTTTTAAGTTTAGACTTAGTGACTGCAGCGGGTAGGAAAGCCCTTTTTCTGTGTGGGAAGCCAACGCTAAGGAGGAGGCTTTATTTAATGCACTCATAATAACTTGTTCTTTCCGTATGCAGCTGGGTTAACCTTGGATTTCAGATGCCCTTTTCAGGACTCTTCCACGTCATCCTTTTCCAAGGAATTTGCCAGTGCTTGACAACACTTGCTGTCTTTCCTCTGTAGTGGTTCCAAGTAGGGTGCATTCGCCCTCATCTCTTCCTCCCCTTCCATTAGAAACAACTAGAACTAGCATTGCATTGTCAGAACTTGAACTTGGTGAACTCTGGAGTTTTTGTTAAAAGGCTGCAGGTGAAGACAGGACATGTCTCATGATTAATGACATTAGGAAGTATCCTCTAATGCATGGCTGTTGGCTTCTGTGCCCCCTTATCTGTATGTGTGGTATGAGTGTGATGTGGCCAAAGAGTGTGCTGACGCTTGAGATTTTTCAGGACATCAGTGCAAGAAAAGAAAAAGGGAGGAGATATTTTCATATTATTTTTAGATAAATATGTGCTGACCTAGCTTCCAGTGGTCTGGCAATTATTTAGTGCGAAGAAATGTTAATATAGTGAAGTTGGTACTAATCGGTCATTATTACTGATTGAATAGGTTTAAAAAATTGCATTAAGTCATATTAATTTTCATCTTTAATCTATTTGTGTGTGTGTATCTATACACATATCTGTATGTAGATATATATAATTAATTTTTTCACCAGTCTCAACTCTATCTTTCCTATGTTTTAAAGTTTTAATAGTTCCCCACCCCAGTGCAGAAAACTAGTGTATTTATTTGAATAAAAAAGCTTAGAAATTTTCAGAATAAAGAAAACCTACACGGATGTAGTAAAAGATGGTTTATAGGATATAGGTTTAATGTTGGTACAAGTTACAACTCCTCTGGGCTTCTCAGATTTTATTTTTATAATAGGAAGGATTGAATTCTCTCTATGGTGGCATCCAGTTTTATAATTGCACAGAACAACCCCTCTTTTTTCCTCAAACCCATCTGCACAGTCAGGCCCCAACAGCACTAGGCATTTCTCTGTCTTTCTGTGAATTTTAGCTGATTCACCTCTAGCTCATCAACTCCAGTAGAGCCATACTGTAGTGTTAATACCATTTCCAGTGCCTGTTCTAACCCATGATATGTTTGAGGTTCAGAAGGGTTGGTTAAGTTGTTCTTCAGGCAGAGTCCAGGAGTGGTAGAACCTGAGCAGAAGCCTACATTGTTGAGCAGTCAGGGCCCTCACCATCATGCATGCAGTCTCCCTGCAGACGGGTGGCTTTCAAATGTTTTTCTAGCACTGAAACATTTTTAAGTGGTACCTTCCATAAAACCTCAAAAGTGGAGCTGCCCCGGGTAAAGCAGAGGGGAAACCTGGGGTGTCAGCCACTTTGCTTCACATAAAGCCTAGGTTGACCCCACAATACTTTCATAGAACCCTGACCTACATGAGTAGAAAAAGAAACCACTGCACCCCCATGACCACATGAGGCCATGAAGGAGCCTCCTCTCTGTGGTCTCTGGGTGAAGATCAAGCTGTCAGAGCCAGAGGCCCACAAGCATGACTCACAGCTTAAGCAGTAACTCCAACAGCGAAAGGGCCAGCAGAGCTCCCTATTTTGATACTTCCTTTGAGGGTCACAGTAATGTTATCAGGAGACAAGCAGTTTTGCACTTCCTCTGTCCTGACGCCAACACATTTCCAATGGACATGATAAGGTAGGAGCCCCGGAGGCCCTCATTTTTGAGTGTTGCCGTCACCAGCATTGCCAAGTTGATTAGTATTGATCTGTATTATTTTCCAGAAGTTCAGCATATAATGGTCAAGTGAGAGTCTGGCCTGGGTGCCCATTCTGGCCCTGCCAGTTACTGAGTGGCCTTAGACCAGCAGTTTTTCCAGTTTCTCATCTAGAAAATGAGATAAAGTAGGTAAAATCCAACCCAGTATCCATCTCAACCAAGGTTCATTATTAATATTGTGAGTCAACAAAACTTAGATTCTTCAGTTAAAAAAGAATTCAAAGAATCATTGCTTTCAAAGACTATATATTTGGTTATCTAATTCGAGATGAACCCATGAAACCTTTTTTTTTTTTTAGTTTGGATATTTTTCCTTCTGAATTGCATTTGAATTTTAAGTGTGTTTTCATTCTCACACATGTAACATTAATATGTAAGATAAGATGTGCTACTTCTGTTTTCCTGTCAGTCAGATGTGCCATTACAAAGACAGATTTTATATGATCAGAGTTTGGATGGATTTTATTATCTATTGATAGCCAAATCTCAGGGTCTTAAGAGAATTTGGAAACTCCTTGCTATCCCTCTAAATCAAATGAAAATTGGAGCCAAATAAAAAAAACATTTCATGTAGCAAACTGAGAATCTTCAATGCATTCTTAATATGTAGGCATACCTACCAGTGTTAGCAAAATTTAGTTATAGGTCTTTAATGCTCCACAACATGTCATGCTTTAGCAGAATCTGAAATATCAATTTTCTAGTGAAGAATATTGCTTTCATTGCCACTTTCATTGTTTCCATGGCCTGAAATGCCCCAGTGCCTCTCTACTTGTGAATTAGTGCATGTAGAGACCCACAATTTGTTATAAAATTTCAATTGTTGAGCCAGCTGAAGGTGGTGACCACAAGTGAGCACAAAATAGTGGATGCCTCACCTAATTGCCTTGTCATAAGCTATATGGAAGGAGAAGAGGATTTATTTTGATTATACGGGTAAAAATAATAGTGCATATCCAGTCTGAGCAGATGAAAGTTAGGGGTGAATATGCAGGAAGCAGATGGCGGTGAGTACAGAAAAGCAGGCTAGAATTTTACATAAGAAGCAGGTGAATCAGCACGCTGGTGACTTGAATAGATTTAAAAGACTCATCTGCAAGAAATTTGACTTGTTGGTTTCTGTGCTGGAAAGGGGTTGGTAAATCTTGGAATAAGTTTCTAGAATATTTGGCTCAGTAAAATGTACAGTATTTAACATTGATCAAATATGTTAAGTGATTTTTTTCAACTGAACATTCTTTTTTATATTTTCAAATACTGAAACTTAATGGGAGCTCTCTGAGAATGGCCAATCAATGAGTCTTGAGACAGGCAACTGTGGGCACATCACACTTGGCACAGACTTCATCATGGGCATTCATTTATCCAGTTGCCAGTGTGACAATTGCATTTTCTAGTGCTTGGCATGCTCCTCTGTGTCCACCTGCTTGGCACCCTGTTGATTTATACACACACACACATATACACACACACACACACTCACACAATTTTGCTGAGTATAGAATACTAGGCTGACCATCTTTTTTCAGACTTTAAATATGTTTTACTCCATTATCTTCTCACTTAAATTGTTTGTAACCAGAAATATATGATCGTTGTTATTTTTATGCTTTAGTACAGTTTTCTTCATGTTACTTTCACTTGGGTTTCATTGAGCTTCTTAGTTCTGTGTATTTCTATTTTTCATCAAACTTGAAAATTTTTCAGGCATTATCTCCTCTCATCATTTTCTTCTTCATCTCCCATTTTCAGGAACTCTGTTTACATCTCTATTAGATATGTATTAATTAATGTTATCCCTCAGCTCACTGATGACCTTTTCATTTTTAAAAATTTCTTTTTTAAAAATATTTATTTATTCATACATACAAGAACTGGGTTACAGGCCAGATGTGCAGAAGGGTGAGAGGATTCACCAGAGATAGAGTGGGGAACAGAACCGCAGACTGACAGAAATACACTGCTGAGGAGAGCAGCATATATTTTCAATTATTTTTTTAGTTGTTTGCATTTTTAGATACTTTCCATGACTGTTATCAAGATCATTAATCGTATCTTTTGCATGGTCTCATCTACCATCAGTCCTATTTGGTTGTATGACTTCTCTATTGCTGCATGACAAATTTAACAGCTTAAGCCAACATATATTTATTCTCTCATGTTTTCATAGATTGGGAGTCTGGTGTGATGTAGCTGGGTCACACAAGGCTGAAATCACAATTGTCAGCAGGCTGATTCCTCACACACCTAACTTGGGAAAGTCACAGGCTTCTCCAGGTTGTTGACACAATGCATTTCCTTGTGGTTGTATGGCTGAGGTCCCCACTTTCTTTCTGTCCATCAGTTTCAGGTGGTTCTCAGTTCCCTGAGGTGCTCACCATTCCTAGCCATTGGGCTCTCTCCCCAACATGACAGTTCACCACACAGTTGTTTGTTTCCCCAAAGCCAGCGGCAGGTGACTGCTGCTGCTCTTGTTTCTGGAGTCATCAGGCCTACATGGATCACCATCCTTTCATACAAGGCAACATAATTATGAGAGTGATATTCTATACTATTTGTGGTCCCTTTTGCATTAAAGGGTGTATACCCTAAAGGGTGGACATTTGGGGGCCACACTAGTTTATTTTTCATAGTAGACATTTTTATTTTTAGAAGCTCTATTTTTATCTTTTTAAAATTTTATATCTTCTATGTCTACATAACTTTCGAGCATGTGGGATCCAGTTCTAAGAACGTTTTAATGTCCTTGTCAGTTGTTGGTCATTTTTGGTCATTTTCTTTGTTTTCCTGCCTTTCTGTGCACTTGATCATCTATAATATGTCAAACACCATCAATCTTATCTTACCATGTGATAGATTTTTTTTTTTTTTTTTTTTTTGGGTAGGACCCTAGCCGGTGGTCGGGGAATGAACTGGCACTGCAGAGGCTGCGGCCAGCCTCACAGCCCAGCGCTCATCCGCTGTACCACCAGGGGAGGCCCCCATGTGATAGATTTTTAAGTTTTTAATTGTAAAAAACACGTACCATAAAATTTACCATCTCAGTGATTTGTAAGTGTACAGTTCTGTAGTATTAACCATTCCACATTGTTATGTAACAGATCTCTAGAATTTTTTTATCTTCCAAAACTGACACTGTGTTCCCTTTGAACAATTACCCATTTTTCCCCTTTGTCGAACCATTCTACTTTTTGTTTCTATTAATTTAACTATTTTATATACTTCAAGTGAGTGGATTTATATTGAATTTGTCTTTTTGTAATTGCCTTAGTTCACATAAATGATGATCTCAAGCTTCATCCATGTAGTATATGACAGGATTTCCTTTTTTGAAGACTAAATAGTATTTTTCAAGAAATACTTTTATCTTTCCATCCATCAGGCATTTGGGTTACTTCCATCTCTTGGCTATTGTGAATACTTCCACTCTGAATGTGGTTATATAGACATTTCTTGGAGATCCTGCTTTTAATTCCTTTGGATATATACTCAAAACAGAATTGCTGGGCCACATGGTAATTTTGTTTTTAATTTTTTGAGGAACTACCATGTAGAGGCGCTACCATTTTATATTTGCACCAACCCTGTGCAAGAGTTCTTCCCATTTCTACACATCCATGTCAAAGCTTGTTATTTTTCATACTTTCTGTTTGCTTTAGTAGATATCTTAATGGGTGTGAGGTGACATCTCATTGTGGTTTTGGTTTGCATTTCCCAAATGATGAGTGATTCTGAGCACCTCTTCAGACTTGTTGATAGATCATTTTTTTCTATAAATATTCTTGCTCATTTTAGGATGCAATTACTTGAAAGCAATTTAACCTTTCATATTTTTGCTTTATGATTTATTAGGTGGGTCCAGAGCAATGCTCATTCTATGGCTAATTATTTCTCACCACCAAGGCAAGCCCTAACAGAGCACTCTATACAACTCACCATCCATTATGGAATTTCCCATCTGGCTGGTGGAAATAGGCATTATTCCAGGCCTCTTACTGTTCCCGCCAATCATTTTGGATGTTTCTTTCCTCATTTCCTCATCTGCATCTGCCAATCTGGTGATTACTCTGCTGAGCCTCCTGGGCAGCCCTTCTCTCCAGTCTCTCTCCTCAGAGCTCTAGTCATCTTGGTCTCCTCTGCTGGCTGTGCTGGGCTCCCCTTCCTATATTGTGGCCTCAAAACTCAAACAAGACAGCCAGACGACCTTGAAGCCCACTCCACTTGTTTCTCTCCCTTGGGAATTGCTGTCCTTGGTTGCCTGGTGTCTAGTCTCTAAAATGGTTTGTTGCGTAGATTTTGCCTTTTTTTAAAAAAAGGGAAAAGGGTGAGTCTGGTCTTTGCTATTCTATCTTGACAAGAAGCAGAAATCACAGGGACATATCAAAAGTATAATAAAAAAATGTAAACTGCAATAAAAATTATTCCCTTAATTTTTTTAATTGAAAACTGAGGTGCTATATTAGGAAACAGTTTCAGAGCTTCATTATGTTGAGAACATGGTGACAGTGAATGAATTTGACATAATCAGAAAAAGATTCTGTGAATACCCAAGTTAATACCTAAAGTTTCTAAGACTCAAATGTTATTTTCTGTATTAGCTTTAACCTCTGGCATTATAAGTCAGAAAATACAAAACTGAATCCATGCATGAGTGTGCCTGGAGTAGATAGAATTTGGTTTGAACTTGTCCCTCCTGCCCAATCAACAATTTATTCTTCTATTCGTTTCTGAGGATCCTCAAATGGGCCAGCACCGTATCCACAAGTCACTCTGTCAGCTACACCTACCATAGTATGCATATACCACCTGTCCTGTCAGCTTCCCCTCAGTCCCTGCTTTTCCTGTTTCTGCCTAAGAAGCCTCTTCTCAGGTCTTTATTGAAACCTTTACTAATGGTGCCTATTGTGAGAAGTCCTGTGCTATTGTGAGAAGGCCTGTGTTTGTGCCAAGGGCACCCCAAAAACGCCAGTGCTGTGGCTACCAGGGCAGGCCCAGCTTTCTCACATAGGCAGGTACCCCAAACTGTTCTGAACATACCCTGCTTTGGACTTTTAGCCCCTCCCAGAATCTTACAGTCTCTAATGAAGCAGTTCAACCTATTTATGGTTCCCAGTCCTCTCACATCAGGAGCGAATGCAGTCAAAGGTCCAGACAGAGAACAGACACTTCATCACTCTCCATCTTCTCTTCCCTGACTTCTGACTCAACCCCACTCATCCTGCCACCCTCACAAAACAAAGGTGTGTCGCTAATCAGCCAATGACAACAAATATTTGACAGGGACAAAGAGCGAGAAAAGCAGGCATCTTCTGCATTCATAATATCAAGATGCTCAAACCACACAGTCCAAGTGCCCTGTGGCAAAGCTGCTGACCCTTGTTAGGCCTTGTCATGTGGCCATTCTGACACTCAGAGCACAGAGATTATCCATATCATTGAACATTCTGACATTCAGAGCAGTGCAGTTGTCCAGCTCATGTGGACGGGCTGATATTTAAAGTACAGAGGTAGTCAGGTCTTCAACCTCAGTTGACTGCCTCATTGAGGACTTAGTTTATCCAGCAAAAACTAAGAGCAAAGGTCACCCTCCCCAGTGATTGACATTCCTTCTTGACAGTCTAGAATAGACACTCCATGGTAGCCTCTTATACTGAAACTTGCATTTCCCATATTTACAGAAGGCACAGCCTCTCTAAGTCAGGCACAGCTGTGGTCCACTTCCTTCTCCCACTCCTCTTGCAGGCTTCCGCCAACAAATTGGTACAGCACAGTCTCATTTCCTCTGGTGTTCTGGACCTTCCTTTGCACTGTGATTATAAAAACATTTATTAGAGAATAATTTATTCCTCAGGCACATTAATGGAGTCCAGATTCTGTTTGTATAATATGCACCGGCAGATGTGCAATATTTTGTGCTACTTTTAGATGAGCAATGCTGTTTACACAGAATTTTCCCAAGACCACCCAATTCAGTTCATATGTAGTCTTCGGCTATTTCCAAGCCCTGGCCTCCAGAGGAAAAGAAAAAATTTAATAACTCAGCGCCCCACCCAGTTTTGAAGACATGACTTAATACTGAAGGAATTTGCAAGCCTGCACTGCTAATCAACATGCCTACATCAAATAAACCATCTTTTCTTATTCTGGAAATTGGAAGGTGGCTCTAGATGCATCTGACCTCTGACCTTTCATAATACTCATGTCTCATTAGATACCTGGTTTGAGCAAAGACCATAAATCTAAAAGTAATAATAATAGATGAAACACCTGATTTTTAGCTTTCCCTAAGTTATTTCTATGTATTTCACATAAATTGCCTTTTCTCTCTAGCTCTGTATTATGCTGAAAGACAGTACTAATAATTTTTGCACATAGAAAGCTTGCTATAGGGGCCTCCCCGGTGGCGCAGCACTTGAGCGCTGGGTTGCGAAGCTGCCCGCTGCCTCTGCGGCGCCGGTTCGATCCCCGGCTGCTTCCCGGCCACCCGAGGAGGGTCCCACATGGCATGCAGACTTCTCCTTCCACCCGCTGCTCCCCTCAGCAGTGTACTTCGGTCCTTCTGCCTGCTCTGCTCCCCGCTCTGGCTCTGGTGAATTCTCTCACCCTCCCGCGCTTCTGACTGTACCCAGTGCTTGTATAAACAAAACAAACAAACAAACAAATAAATAAAACATGCCTCTTAAAAAAAAAAAAAAGAAAGCTTGCTATAATTTTCATAATGTTTACTTATACTGGCAATTTGTTTGTTCCTTTTATTAATTCTGAGAAGTGAGTAAAGCAATTAATAGTATTGCATTTTTCAAATAAAGTCAAGTGATTTTTGCCAGTGTGTCTCACTGACTAATTGGTTAAGGCAGTCTTTTTAAAAAAAAAAAAAATTATTTATGCATAGAACTGGGGTGTAGGCCAGAGGTACAGGAGGTGAGAGAATTCACCAGAGACAGAGTGGGGAGCAGAGCAGGCGGATTTACTGAAATACACTGCTAAGGAGAGTAGCGGGAGAGACAGGAGAGGTCTGCTGTGCCATATGTGGGTCAGTTCCCTGGCTGGGGGTTGAACTCAAGATGCAGAGGTGACAGCGCTGAGACTTAACTCTTACTCCACCAGGGAGGGCCCAATTAAGTCAGTCGTTATGGCTGAACATATTCTTTTTTCTTGTTTGATGACATTTAATCTGGAAACCATAACCTATTTTTCACTTTGATTGTTTTGAGTTACATAGACTTACACCTACACTATAGATGCATCTTAAATGTTATGACACTTTTTAGTTAACAAAGGTGTAAGGATATACATTGGTGCCTTTATCTACAAATTCTGTTTGAATTACAGTGAGTGCTTTGTATAGAGAATAAGACCAGGAAATAATAGGCTAGGTTTAGTCTGTAAATACTGACAAATCTAGCTGTGTGAGTAACTCCTAGTTACTCACCCAAAAATAAACTGAAATAGAACTTGATAATTGGAAAAATTATTTGCATAAAAGTTGAGACACCTGGCACTAAGCCTGGCTCTGTCATTAATTCACTCCTACACCCACTTCCATCCTTTATACAGTCAATAAAAGAGCAAAATCTAGTTCAATAAGTATTTATAGGGGCTTACTGTGGGCAAAGCATTTTACATATGACATTTAATTTAAACCTCACAACAATCCACATAGGAAGGTATTATTGCCCCCATTTTATAGAAGAGGGGAGCAATATCAGGGGGAAATTCAGTCAGGGGCAGGGTGGGATCTGAGCCCCTTTTTCATTTCCACAATATATTCCTCTCTACATGCAAAGTTCTGGTCAGTGTTAAGAAACCTGTAAGGATGAATGACATAAAGCCGCTATCCTCGAGTTGCTTTCAAAATAGCAGAAATGAACAGATGCACAGACAATGAACAAGGAGTAGCCAGGATAACAAGGAAGAAACAAGTGCTGCACGAACTGGTGCCAAATGCAAAGGAAGCACATGGGCGGAAGCAATCAGTTCTGGCCTGACAGTGCAGTGGGGTGAGGATAAGGTGATGCTTAATAATGAAAGTGGACCTTAATTTGTATATCTCTGGAAGATAATGACTTTGACAGGCAGAGATATGGCAGAAAGGCATTCTGAGTCGGGAAGCATCAGCAAGACAAAATGGTGTGATGCAGGGTGTGCATAGACTTAGCAGGTGTCTGGCATAGGTGAGACATAGACCTGACTGCTCAGACTACTCAGTGTGACCTACAGACATGCTCTCCCCCCATCACCTGGGAGGTCAGCAGAAATGTCATCTCTCTGGGCCTCCCCTGGTGGTGCAGCAGTTGAGCGCTGGGCTGCGAAGCTGCCGGCAGCCTCTGCAGCGCCGGTTCGATCCCCGGCCGCCGGCGAGGGCCCCACATGGCGTGATAGACCTCTCCTGCTGCGCCCACTGCTCCCCTCAGCAGTGTATTTTGTCGGTCTGCCTGTTCTGTTCCCAGCTCTGGCTCTGGTGAATTCTCTCACCCTCCCACGCTTCTGACTGTACCCAGTGCTTGTATAAATAAATAAATAAATAAATAAATAAATAAATCTTAAAAAAAAAAAAGAAAGAAATGTCATCTCTCGGCTCCCACCCGACAGGTTCACAATCTGCACCAGTGATTCACGTGCATGTTATGAAGCACTAGGGTAGAGGGACCAGAGAGAGTGGCAAGTCACAGAAAGATAGATTCTGATTAGTTTTACTCTTACAGCAAAATGGAGGGAAAGGTCCAGAGATTTTCCAATATACTCCTTGTCCCCACAGGCCCAGTCTCGCCTGCTATCAATATCTGACCTCAGAGTGGGATATTTGTTATGAACAGTGATCTTCTATGGACACGTCATAGTCTCTCAATCTATAGTTTACCTTAGGGTTCACTCTTGGTGTTACTGACCTCAAAATAAAGCCATTGGGTATTCCAACAACAAAACAGATTTATTTGGAAACAAGTAACAGGAGAGGGAGGATTGGAAAATGTTTTCATGGTGAGATCCATATGCCCTTCCCCGAATCAAAGGCTAAATAAAAGACCCCTATGTGACCTCTGGATTTCTCCTTTCCAGTTCCACCAAAGGGAGAAGTTCCACCAAAGGGAGAAGTATCACCTCATGTGGGAGATGCAAAGCATGTCGATCCTGTAGTGTTCAGATTTATATATGTGAGGGCCACTCTCTTTCTAGCCTCCCAGCTTTATTAAGTAGGGTTTCTGCATATTAACGATCACAGTGTTGCATATTCAGTGGTTTGGACAAAGATGCAATCACTAGTATCCATCATCACGGTATCATAAGAGTATGTTCACTGCCCTAAAAATCATCTAGGCCAGTGTATTTATCTCTCACTACCCCAACCCTGACAACCACTAATCTTTTTACTGACTCCAGAGTTTTCCCTTTTCCAAACTGTCATATAGTTGGAATCGTAGAGTATATAGCCTTTCCAGATTGGCTCCCTGTCTTTTGATAACTCATTTCTTTTTAGTGTTGAATAATATTCCATTGCCTGGATGTACTGCAGTTTATTTATCCACACACCTACCGAGGGACATCTTAGTTGCTTTCAAATTTTGGTAATTATGTATAAAGCTGCTATAAATATCCATGTGCAGCTTTTTATATGGCCGTAGGTGTTCGGCTCCTAGAATAAATACCAGTGAGCGAAATGGTTGGATGTTACTTCATAAGATTTTGTTGGCATTCACGCAGGTAGTGCATTTAGCATCATGCCTGGCATTTCTCAAAATAGTACTTTTCGGGGCCCAGAGCAAGAGTACAAATGCAGAGCCACATACGTATGCCTAAATATTTTGAAACTTTATGGCATTGTCCATGACCAGGTTCATGTTTTTATCCAGATCAGCCAAGCTAGAGATCAGCAGAGTTGTGCTCACCCCTGTAGCCTGCAAGCCCAAGCAGAGCCACGTGTCTGCTGGGAGGCCTTATAGGACCAGAAGTTTCCCAGAAGTGTCCTTTCAACACCACTCTTGCCTGGTTCCCAGGGTGGCTCTGCCCATTGCCACAGCAAAGTCAGACTTCATTTTGCAAGCAGAGGCATCTTCAAGAATATTTTAAGCTGAGAAGTGACATAAGACAGATGAATTTGTTGGATCCAGAGTACGACTGAACAGGAATAAAGACAGATTGAATTTAATGTTAAAAAGCAGTGTGTGTTCTAGAGGTTTCTCTATCACGGGACTGATTCTCTCCTCGGTCCTTCCTGTTCACCCAGTCATCCTCATACAGTCTTCAAACAGGCTCATGATAGTTGACTTGAGATTTCATTACTATTGAACAATTTTCATTTGGTTATTTTTTTAAATTTATAATTACAGGTCTTGCTTGGAGTATTTAGGGGGAAATAGTGTGGAGAAAATGGTCTCTTAAGAGAAAGTCTCCACTGGACTGGGCCTCCCTAATGGTGCAAGGGATTTTGTCTCAGCACCATGAAGATATCAGCAGCCATTGCAGCACACGTTCAGATCCCTGGCCAGGGAGCAGACCCACATGGCACAACAGACTTCCCTGTCTGGCCTGCTGCTCCCTCAGCAGTGTATTTCAGTACATCTATTTGTTCTGCTCCCCCACACTCTCTCTGGTGAATTCTCTGCACCCCCCCACACACCTCTGGGCCTACAACCCAATTCTTGTATACATAAATAAATAAATCTTAAAAAAAAAAAGTGAGAGTCTCCACTGGCATATTGTCATCCACATTTTAAAACATAGGTTTTACTGAAATCATTTGGCATGGTTCAGATAATTTGAAAACATAATTTAAACCAAAACAAGTCCATACCAAGGTTCAGAACAGAAGGATATCCTGCTTCACTGTTTCAAGCAGAGTTCATGTAAAGCATAGCTGCTGAATTTGTTTTTAAACTGAGTTTCCTCTTTCCTGGGGTCTTCTGTAACTAAATTGAAGTGAAGATCCATTTTGTCTCCCCATTTGCTTTTATCTTTTTTCTTGGGGACCCTTCATTATTCTTAGTAGCCTATGGCTTCTTCACCTCATTATGATCCCTTTTCTGACCCACATCCCTTTATTTCTCATAAAGAAAAGAACCTTTTTTTCTACTGGGTGGGGAATTGCTCTTAACTAACCAATGCCCCTCTTAGAGACTGGGTGTAGCAGAATACCAATCACAATAGAGTAATAAATCATTGTCATTAAACAGAAAGCCAGTCTGTCTTTGAATAAAGTCACATCATGTTTATAAAGTTAGACAAACCAAATTGAGAAAATGCAAAATGTATGTGTACTTTCACATGAGCTAAATTCTCCCTGGTAAAATGCTAGTTCAGCTTTAAAAATGGATCATTCACTCATCATGAAATGAAACATTACTATTAAAATATCTTAAAAATTCACATTTTTCAAATTTTGGTTGAAAATTCACATGAATTTTTGCATTTAAATTTTTAAAACGTAAAGGAGAAAAATATTGAGGAGGCTATTTGGAAACAGATTTTAAAAAATAAGAGTAACAAAAACTTAAAAATAACATTTGGGTGGGAATTACTCAGACTTAACAGAGGAAAGTCTGTATTTGTCTTCCCATCTTTGAAGGACAGCTTCATTTGTGTCCCTCTCAATTGAGCTTTACACATATTTTCTCATATATCTTTGTGTAATTTTTATAGTCTCCCATTGGGTAATAATCTCCTTCAGCTTTTTGAAGAGCCACAGAAAAAAATTTAAGGTAGGAGAAACCACATGCTGCCTGAAAATACTTAGTGTCTAAAGTAGGGAAGGAAAGGAGTATTTTTTTAAATATAAATATAAAAGATATATAAATATAAAAAATAGCTGCCATGGGTACTCAGATGTTTCAGTATGATTCAACAAACACCGAATGCCACAATGGACCAGTCACTGGGGTGACAATTAGGATGAAATTAAGGGCACTGTGCCGAAAGTTTTCATTCCATTGACAATACCACATCCACAGACAATCCAGTCAATGTGGTCTCCTAGTGTGTCGATATTCATACAGCGTGACCGAGACTCACAGTACAGAGGACTCCAGGAAAATATCCAAAAAGAGATGAGGCCTGAACTGAGTTTTGGGGGGAAAAAAGGACCCACCTAAAGAAAGGTAGAGAGGTGCCACCTGAGCCAGCGAGGCTGAGACACAAGGGTAAAGCACTATGTTCTGAGCACAGGCTCACTGGAGTCTCCAGGAAGCACCTGATATTTGGCAGCAGTGGTGAGATGTATCATAAGTAACATGTCACTGATAATTTGATAAAAATTTGTGAATATTGACTTGAAAATGGCCCTGTAAGTAGTATGATATCTTGGGGTTCTTTTGTTTACAAGCGTATACATATCTTTTTAATTACCCTAATCTGAAATGGTGGATATAGAGGAAGAAACTGCATTATCTCTGTTCCCAAGGTAAAAACGCAGCCAAGCCTGGGAAAATATCAGAACCCCAGCAATCCATCCTCACATTCTATCACAGATCTTCTGCCAACCTTGTAAAGCAGTCCCAAGATTAACTCTCTGTTCTGCTGACTATAAATGGCTCCATAAAATAACCAACAATGATCTGACAAGAGCTGATGATTGCAAACATGGGTGAAAAAAACAGCAAAGTGGAATAATGGACATTATGCCCATCAAATAGCCCACTAAAAAAATTTCAGACACTGCAGAGTGGGAACTGGGGTGGGGTGTGGGGTGCTGAGAAACCCCAGAGGAATACAGGCTCTATGAAGCTGTTTTTAACCAAGTCTCTAGCCTTGAGTCCTTCTTTTTTTTTTTAATTTAAATTTTATTTTTATATTCCCCATACAATTACAACCCCCTTATTTTGACCTCAATCCCTCCTTTCCCCGCCCCCCCACACCCCATAGAGTGTCTCTGGTTCATGGTTGTTTGTTGATTTTGATATTTTCTTTCCTATAGTTATTCTTTTTCCTGGTCCCTTATTTAAGTTTTCTAGATTCCTGCTATGAGTGAGACTATCCGGTATTTTTCTTTTTCTTTCCGGCTTATTTCGCTGAGCATGATCCCTTCCAGCGCCATCCATGTTGCTGCAAATTGCATGTGTTTATCTTTTTTGAATGCTGAGTAATATTCCATGGTGTATATGTACCACATCTTCTTGATCCAGACATCTGTTTTTGGGCATTTGGGTTGTTTCCAAAGCTTAGCTATTGTAAATAGTGCTGCTATAAACATAGGGGTGCAGGTGCTCTTTGGAATTGATGTTTCTGTGTCCTTTAGGTAAATACCTAGGAGTGGAATTGCTGGATCATATGGAAGCTCTATGTTTACTAGGTCCAGAAATCTCCACAAAGCTCTCAATAGTGGTTGGACCAGTTTGCACTCCCACCAACAGTGCAGGAGAGTTCCTTTTTCTCCACAACCTCGCCAACATTTGTTGTTGCTAGTTTTTTTAATATATGCCATTCTCACTGGTATGAGATGGTATCTCATGGTAGTTTTGATTTGCATTTCCCTGATTACAAGTGATGTTGTACATTTTTTCATATGCCTGTTGGCCATTTGCATTTCCTCTTCAGAGAAGTTTCTTTTCAGCTCTTCTGCCCATTTTTTGACTGGATTATTTTCTTTGTTTTTGTTGAGTCTCATCAGCTCTTTGTAGATTCTTATGATCAGTCCTTTATCATCAGTGTTGTGTGCAAAAATGTTCTGCCAGTCAGTGGGGTTTCTCTTTGTTTTTGTTATTGTCTCTTTTGCTGTGCAGAAGCTCTTTAATTTGATGTAGTCCCAGCTGTTTATCTTTGCCTTCACTGTCACTGCTTTGGGTGATGTGTCTGTAAAGATGTCTTTGATGTGCATATCATGTAATGTTTTGCCTGTATTTCCTTCTATGTATTTTATGGTTTCAGGTCTTACGTCTAGTTCTTTAATCTATTTTGAGTTGGTTTTTGTGCATGGTGTTAGGTAGTAGTCAAGCTTCATTCTTTTGCATGTAGCGACCCAGTTTTCCCAGCACCATTTATTGAACAAACTTTCTTTGCTCCAATGCATATTCTTTGCTCCTTTGTCAAAGATTAGTTGACCATAAATCTGTGGGTTTATTTCTGGATTTTCTATTCGATTCCATTGGTCTGTGTGTCTGTTCTTGTTCCAATACGATGCAGTTTTGATGATTATGGCTTTGTAGTACAGTTTGAAGTCTGGGAGTGTGATGCCTCCATTCCCTTCTTTTTTTTTTTCAGGAGAGCTTTGGCTATTCGGGGTTTTTGGTGATTCCATATGAATTTCATCAATAATTGTTCTATTTCTTTGAAGAATGACATTGAAATTTTTATTGGAATAGCATTGAATCTGTATATTGCTTTTGGTAGGATTAGCCTTGAGTCCTTCTTAACCACATGCCTCACAGGTGATGTCAGCCTGAGTAAACCCTACCACGCCAATGAGCAATGTGAACTGAACAAAGGATAGATCACAAAGCCAGTGTTAGGAAACCAGGTAGCTAGTTTCTATGACCAAAGGAAGATGAGGAAAAAACAAATCCTACTTTACCAGGGAATGCCAGGCAATTTTCCAAGTGCTTAATGCATATTCATTCATTTGGAGAAAGATATTATACATATTGATTATTTCTAATAGTTTTTTATTGGCATCTTTAGGGTGTTCAGTGTATATTATTATGAAATCTGCAAATAGGAATGGTTTTACTTCTTCTTTTCCAGTTTGGGTTCCTTTTATGTCTTTGTTAATATCTCAACCCCTCTAGAAGTAAAAGGAAAATTCTGTCCTTTGACATTTGACAAGTTCTTAATCTACTGATATAACTGCTTATGATGCATGTTTATATATGCCTATTCAAAAACTGTCCCCAAACCAGTGAGTTCTAGATATTCTTTGATTTTTCTCCTTTTGAGATCAGTTCCCATAAGAAGAAAATTACTGGTTTTATCTCATTTAGTGGCCACTTTTCAAGCTGAGCTATGTGTGAAGCGACTTATATAAGCCTCTATCTGCCTTCATGAATTCTCTCCACTCCTCTGCAGTTATATGCTTTACCAAGTGCAAGTAAAAACATTGTATGTTCATTCCATATTTTTGTGTTGAGCAGGAGGCTAAAAAGAGAAAAGCTGCTTCATCAGTAAACTGTTAACATTGGTTGTTTGGCTGGTTTTCTACCTCCTCTTTGACCAATTCTATGACAAAGTAACTCCTTGTTTAAATAGAGACTCTAAACAGCATGTGACAGGGTCCCATTCAAATCAATGCAAGAAAATCCCTAAGAGAATGAATTAACTTAAGTAACCAGAAAGTCTAGGTCTGGGTATGAAGCTTCAGGGATAGCTGGTTTACAACAGTTAAGACCTGGTCCCACCTGATCCACAAAGAAGGATTCCTCCCAGGAAAACAGAGGGTCTTCTTTGCCAGAATAAGGGAGGAAATTGCTGAACTGGCAGAAGGAATAACCTAAGAAGATAGTTTCTGGTTCAACATATTTTACTATTTTGTCTACATTGTAGTCTTCGCTCTGAGCTTGTTTGGATGAGGGCTTGCAACATTGCATCATTCTTCGTTGGTCCTGAAGTCTACTGGCTGTAGGAAATCTGCTTTAGTTCCTTTAATGTCTCTCCATAATGAGAGTAGAAAAACAAGTTACCTGCTGTCTGGTTCCTGTTCTGCCTCTGTGCTATTCTGTTGTGATATTTGCTATATAACAATCCATATTTTGTGTGTGTGTGTGTTGTGTGACTTAATTAGGACAAGATGATGTACTGGACATAAATATTATGGAAGAGCATAATCAAGACCTCTAATGGGGTCTGAATAAAAGGACTTCTAAATCTGGTTCTGGGTCTCATATTACTGGACCTGCAAAACCTTCATGCATGTCTAAACATTTAAGTACAGGAGCTCATGGTCCTGTCCTGTCAGAATTGTCTTTGATAACCCATGAGGGACTGGACCTGCACTGGTAGAGCGCCGAGGATGACTCTAATCCCCAGGAACCAGATAAATGTGCCCCACTGCAGGGTTGTAAGTATGGTAGGTGAGCACACCTGACAAATACTTGATTCCTGGCGCGACAGTAGCTGCCTCTACGTTGGGCAGTCCCAGAGTATGACTTTGTTCTCCAATCCCTCTGCCTCAAGAGAGGTTCAGCAGTCTCCATAGTTTTTTGTTCCAAAATTAGGTTTGTTTATCCTCTCTCTGCTCCTTCCATCGCCTCTCCCCGCCAGCCATTAGAATGCTTTGTCTGAAGCACAGTAGCAGGAGAGTGGCTCTTGGTAACCATAGGCAACCATGAATCTGTACCAGCTATTTTTGCTATATTTGTAAGGCACAATCTAGCCCCTAACTGGGTAGATGGAAAAATGTGCTTTAAAGATTTTCTTGTACAGTAAAATATTGTCTAACCTTTTCTTTAAGAACAACAAATTCACGGAGGAGATGCAGATAACTGGAGACGAAAATCTTTCAGCACTGGCTGGCAAGGTTTGTTCATGTAACTCTGCTCCGCGTGCATTGATGTCGTGGGGAAATCGGTGACCTTCATTTCAGGTCAGCACTTGTAATACATTTCAGACGCTCTCCCGGGTTTGCTAATTCATGCAAATGGATGTGTGAATCCTTTTAATGATTTCTCCTTTATAAAACACTCCTTTTATAATGCTTCCAGGATGTGATGTAGACCCAATCTTTCGTCTCCAAGCTTCCTTCCAATCTTATTTCAGACAGCCTCCTGTTACAAAACCCCTGGTACTCCTTGTTCCCTTCCTTCTGCTCACCCTTTCAGGTACCTCCTGAAAAGGAAGCTTTTCTCTTTATTTGTCTGCTTTTTCTCTCACTTAGTGCTTCAGCACCTAAGCACTCCAGTTACATTTAAAAGGATTTGTTAAAATGTTCAAATTTAGGGAGGGAAAAGAAAAGGATTCTTAGGAGCACATTTTCTAGTCCTTTGCCTTTTTTTTTTTTCTTCCCAGGACAAAGAATGTAACCTATTGGGCATATATCTCCAATTTTAACTTGGAGTTCCAAACTTGTCAATGCTTAATATTAAATGAAAAATTGTTAAGATTCAGACATCAAGCTATATATTGGAAAGAAGAGTTGTTTCATTAAGCAGATGGTGTTTGTGCAGTGTAATCTGAAACGCATGTTTTGCTGTGAATGAAAGCAATGCAAGATTTGTTTTTCTTCATCTCCACTGACAGATCTTTTCTTTATTATCGCTGAATGACTTCAGCTTTTTTAGTAAAATGGATCAGTCCATCACACAAGCTTAATCTCTCCTATTTGTCGTTGTTATTGTTATGCAATGCTCGCATGAGGAAAAGGAATAACAGACACATTTAATAAAAATGTGTATAATAACATTAGGAACACCACGGAAACCAAAGGACTGTAACTATAGAATAGCTCATTTCATTCAACTCCGGATACAGCATAACAGCATCCAAGTGTTAAATTGCCATCTAGAAGTAAACTATGTTCCATAGAAATTGGAATTTACTTGTTGATGTTAATCTATCACTAGGCCACCATTTGATGTTACTATACCAATGCTTAACATAACATTCTAGAGAGCTAAAATACTCAATGCAATTTCCAGAAATTCAGAGCTTTTAACAACCCCGGAGTGACCTTTAGTCACTTTAGTACTTTGATGGATGCTGTTGCTTTATAGATTTATTACAAAAGAGAAATACAGTACCTGTGCTTTTACCATGGGGCTCTCTTAATGTGGCCATTCTAAGAATCCCAAATGAATAACGAAAAAAAATATTGCAGAGAATTGTGGATCTTCTCTCCTTCCTCTAAAAGCAAATTCTCTCTCATGTAAGTGATTTTCCTCTGAGGTGAGCAAGCTCTGCATAGTCCTTTCCCTTAAGAGATAAGAGAGTAGGTTGAGGAAGGGTCATTTCTTACTGCAGTGAAGTGAGCAGAAGGGGGAGAATCACTGTGCTTTCGTGTCCCCTTTTATAATTACCGTACAGCCCCTTGTGAAAAAGTGCACATCATGGGAATTTGAGTAGGACAGACAGAAAACCAGTCAGCCATAAGAATGAATGGGAGTAAGCAGCAAGTTACCTGGACAAAGGATTCTCTCAGGGTGCCACTGTTACTTTCTGCTATGCTTATACTCCCCTCATGACGCAAATCCATGCACATTCAAATGTGGCTGAGTAGATCCCCTTAGACTTGCAACTCACTGGGTAAATATTTCTAAGGTGAATCAGTATCTTTTGGCTAAGTTCTCAATGGTCTTAAAGATTCTGTAGCATAGCACCCCCAGGCCCTCATCAGAAGGATGCTGCATGAGCCCTTGAGAACCACACTCTACCTTTCAAATATATCTTGAATCTGTCCACTTATCTCTATCTCCATGGTCATCACTGCAGTCTAGACTCCTAACTACTCAGAGTGTGGTCTAGGGCAGGAGTCAGCAAACTTTTTAGGTAAGAGCTAGATAGTAAATCTTTTAGATTTTATGGGTCATGCTGTCTCTCTGTTGCAATCATTTAACTGCCATCATAGCAATGAAGCAGCTGTAGATAATATGGGAACAAAGGGGCATGGCTTTGTTTTAATCTAACTTTATCTACAAAATTAAGCATCTGATCATGGCCTATGGGCTGCAGTTTTCCTTCTATCCTTCAGGTCTCAACCTAAAATGTCCACATTGTTGGGGAGGCCTGTCCTGACCTTCTGTCTAAAATTAGCTCATGCTGTTCCGCTCTGTTCATTCCCCATTCCCTACTAAATGCCATATCAGTACCCTATTTCCATTAGGTCTCTTCCCATAACTTACAGTGTTTAAGACTACAAGTTATGCAGCCTTACAAATCAACATTTGCATATACTGCATTGTGTTTACTACTAAAAGTATAGTTTCCATCCATCACTATACATTTGACCCCTTTTACTGGATTCACTCACTCACCCCTACCTGCTTCTCTTCTGATAGCCACTATTTTGTTCTTATAGTCCCGAAAGTTTGTTTTGTTTTGCTCATTCGTTTTGTTTTTTTACTGCATAAGTGAAATTGTATGGCATTTGTTTTTATCTAAGGGATTATTTTTTATTTGCTTTATCTCCTGCCCGAATGGCAGCGTCCTGTGGGCAGAGACCATGTCTTCTCTTTCACCATTCTATCTCTAGCATGGTGCAGAGTACTGTACAAGCCAGAATAAATTTTTGGCTCCTCTTTTGTCTTAGAAATCAGAAAGATATTTCAATTAAATGTGGAAAAGGGAGGTCTTGGTGAAGGGGGAGGGTGAACAGAAGTCCACCTAGTCACAGCAAAGGACACATCAACCAGCTGTTTTGCTTTAGGGTTGGATGAGAAAGGCGTTGCAGGAGGGAGCATCCTCTTTGTAGAGGCCGAAGGGCTTCTGTATTGCAAGAGATTCAAGGAGCGACTAAGTTGGTGAATGCTGCACTGCTAAGGATGGGGGAATAAACAAAAATGTCTTAACTTTTGAGATTTCCTGTTCTTGAAACACATAAAAGCATCATATGGCCTGCCCCACTCAACCATTCTTCAGCCTTTCAGAAAAAAAGCTATCCATTGAAATGTTGAGAACTTTAAAAATAAATTTTCAGAGGTTCTCTAGAAGCTTTCCATCATGCAGAATGCATACCAACTGGGGGGAAAAAATTAAAAAAAAAAGCACCCAGTAGTTGCTGGGAACTATTTTTGTTGTTGTTGGTTATAGAAGAAAGCCTCAACCTGCAATAAATATCTGCATTGGATAGAAGGATTGTTACAGGTCATCCTCTAACTTCTCCCTTCTCATATAGTCATCATATGATTTCTCAATCAGCAAATTAACATTGAGGTTCATTTATCATTGTATTATCACTCTGCTGTGAACATCTACACACCCAGAGAAGAGCTCCAAAGGTCTTTCCACACAATACTCTTTCCTTGAACTTAAAGAAATCCAAATCCAAGGAATGATTCCTTGGGACTATAATTGTTCTAGAAAGAGGAGGATGGGATTTTACTTGGACCAGAAGATCCAGGAATAACACAGAAGAAAGAGGAAGGGCAGTGAGGGGTGAAGGAGAGAAGTAGGAGAGCAAGAGACAGGAGTGGGCCCAGGTGGCTGAAGGAAATTAGACCAAAGTAGAGAGAAAAAATAATAAACGCTAAAAATATAAATTGGATCTGGATTGTAGAATACAGTGAATGTCTCAAAAAAAGGTTTAATTTGCTTAGAAAAAAAAAAAAAGAAAAGAAGAGGCACGAAAGTTGTTGAGCAGAGGTGACATCCTAAAATTGTGTTCTAAAAAAATGACCTGAGAGGTGGGTGGGATTAATGGAAGGAAGAGAGAGAAACTCCAGGGAGAGAAACCAGATGGCAGGTGGTGCACAGCAAACGCAAGTAAAGGAACCACATAGGAGTGAAAGAGAAGGGCAGGAGGCAGTGGAGCAATGACAGGGTTACATGATTAAATGAAGAACAATTAGAATTCTTTGAAATTACTTTATAAAAGCTTTTAAAACATGGCAGAATAACTTACCTATGTAATTTTTCCATGCATGATAAACCCTATAACTGTACTATGTAACTTCTTGAGCCATCCTAAGACATGCAAGTTAAAATATTTAGAAAAAGGAGACTAGGGCCTCCCCAGTGGCGCAGCGGTTGAGCGCTGGGTTGCGAAGCTGCCCGCAGCCTCTGCGGCGCCGGTTCGATCCCCGGCTGCTCCCCGGCCACTGGAGGAGGGTCCCACATGGCGCGCAGACCTCTCCTGCCGCCCGCTGCTCCCCTCAGCAGTGTACTTCGGTCCTTCTGCCTGCTCTGCTCCCCGCTCTGGCTCTGGTGAATTCTCTCACCCTCCCGAGCTTCTGACTGTACCCAGTGCATGTATAAAGAAAACAAACAAATAAACAAACAAATAAATAAATAAATAAAACATGCCTATTAAAAAAAAAAAAAGAAAAAGGAGACTAGACAACTCCCAAGCAACTTCTTATTTTTTTTTTGTTTCTTTTCTTTCTTTCCTTTCTCTTTCCTTCCTCCTTGCCTTTTTTTTTTTTTTTTTTTTTTTTTTAGGCAAAGGGAAGGCAGCTCACAAGGGAGGCTGGCTGAGTCATGGTTCTAAATAGGTCATCCTTGTTAAATAAAGGGAGCTCTCAATGATTAAGTTAAATGGCCTCTTCGACTCACAACGTTAAAAGCATTTTACTCAGCTGTCTGCACAACATGCTCTCTGGCTGATGTTTTTCAGAGTTGATTTAATCCTGGCACTTCATAAAATGTGTGTATCCATTAAAGCAGGAAGATTTTATTCATGTTCAAGAGAAACCCCTGAAAAGGTGGAATAAAACCAAATGCATGGGAATAGGCCGAAATCTGGCAACTTGGAATCATGGATGTGCAGGTTAGGTGCAAGATTTCAGGAGACATGCTCCTCACCTCCCCCAATAAGTTACTAATCAAATGCCAGAATGAGGCATTGGAAACTGCCAAAATTTCTTCCTTGGCTGCCTTAACTATTTAAATCATTCTTTTTATTGCATCTGCCTAAGCTGGGAATAATAATGGAAATGCCCACTGACTGATGATTTTGGCAATTTTGTGTTATCACATAAAATGAAATGCTGAACTGCAGCCTTTTCTCCTTGGGGTTTACAGTCATACTTCTACTCGTGCTCAGCATCCACAATCAGGTCATCATTACCACTGCCATCCTTCTGCTCGGTGTGACTACAGCCAAGAAGCTAACCTGTTTGGGATTAGACTGGTGTGTTACTTACTCTGCATTTTAAAACACTAAAAGATGTGGAAAACCTACTTATTTAAGAATATCAATCTGATTTGTATATTTTTTTTCTTTTCTCTTTCTTTCTTCCTTTCCTTTTTCTTTAGGAAATTCGCTGTGATTAGTTTCCATCAGCATCATGCAATAGCAAAGAAAGAACATTCTTCAGAATTTTTGTCTGCAGCCCCCAGGCTACAGATTTTACTGGCTTTCAGGGAGGAAATGAGCTAGGTGTGATGAGATGACTAAGACAGTAACTGGCAGACAGTGCAGATTCAGTGGTCAGAGTTATCAGATTGGAAGTATTTAAGAGGCACAGTATGTTCTTAAAAAATTCGAAGGTTGCCCACTCCAAAAAAATGGAATTTTGGGCCTCCCTGGTGGTGCAGCAGATTGAGCACTGCACTGTGAAACTGTCCGCAGCCTCTGCAGCGAGGGTTCCATTCCTGGACAGCCAGGGAGATACCCACATGGTGCGGCAGGCCTCTCCTGTCTCACCCGCTGCTCCCCTCAGCAGTGTCTTTGGTCCTTCTGCCTGTTCTGCTCCCTGCTCTGTCTCTGGTGAATCCTCTCACCCTCCCACAGCCCTGGTCTGTACCCTAGTTCTTGTATAAATAAAAAAAAATGGAATTTTAGAAGATTTCTTAGAGCAAAAATAAAAGCAGTAGGCATTAATTATAGCTCAATTAAGGAGGAATTGAACATCATCAAGTAAAAAATGGATGAGGTTCATCAAAAATATAATGAAAAAGAAAAAATTCAAAATTGTTGATTTGCTCCACAGGCATTTTTTGAGTATGTAATATATCCCAGCCTCGATGCTATGTGCTGATTGTATAAATACGAGTTAGTCTTGGTGTCTTAGTTCATGGAGGTAATTTCAGTCCTTGAAATATAAAGAGTCTAGTTTTCAGAGACACAGTGAAATGTTTCCAAATTTGGGGTAGTTACTTCCCTCTCTCCTCTTGGGCTACTTCTTGTTTTGTATGGCAAAATCAGCCTCCAAAGGTAGGCCATTGGAAATCCAGACAGTAGTGTGTATATATATATATATATATGAAATGTGTATGTGTATATATATGTAATGTATATGCAATGACAACTCTATATAACTTACTAAAGAATTCTAGGTTTCTACATAGTTGTCTTGCAATATACCAATATTCTCTTGCCCATCATTTATGACCTCACTAAGCGTTTTTAGTACTGTAAATAATTCAGAAAGTTCTTTGTGCTGTAACAAATGTTAGCAACTTCTTTAGCTTCCTTGGACCTACAAAATCCTCTGAAAAATTTAGTTAAACCATAGTTAACTAATGTTGTCCTCATAATAACCCCTTCTATAAAAGAAGAGATTGCTTTAAAAACCAAATTGAGGGATGTTGCAGTGTAAGATATGTGAAGATGATAGAACAATTAGAAATTCCAAGAAATTAATAACCAGCTCTAAAAGGAAAAATACATATTGTACACTATTTGAGTCTCTAGTGGGGAAAAGTATAAATCATAGAGAAGATAAAGTTGTAACAAAGTAACTACATTAGGTGATGGGAAAAGGAAGTGAGGTAGTTAAAAGAACTAAATTCTGATCTATTATATAACATCATAAATAGATGATGTCTAAGATGGTTAAAATGAGTAACAGAAGAATAGAAAAAGAGACCACTTTAAATGAAAAGAGAATTAAAGATCCAGTGTATCATCTTAGGTTGCACAAACCATCTACAAAGACCACTTTAAGGAGAACTGGGTAAACTTAAGTATGGACTACATTTTATACGCTACTAAGAAATTATCAGTTTGGCAAGATGCTGGCAGAGTGAAGACTCTGGGCCCACATCTTCCATATAGTTGCCCACAACTAGTTTGCAGCAGGACAAAGCCAAACCCCCTGAAGGAAAAATGGATGACCACAAGACACACCAGAACAATGTTCTCCAGGAAAGGGGTAGAAAAAAAGTTGAAGCAAACTGTGCTTGCAGTGCTACCCGGGAAGTACAGCCCAGGAGAAGAGGCCGTTGTATGAGACCCCCTACAGTTGTGGCCTCAAGGACATATGCCAACATCAGGGGCTTTGGAAACTGGGCACTTCACTGGATAAGGGGGCATACAAAGTTGGCATCCAGAACAGAAGGTGCACATTTGTAGGACTATGGAGCAGGGTGTAGAGTGAGGATTACTTGCTTGAGTTTGAGGTTCTCACATAAAATAGTTGGAGGATGAATCAGTTTTGGAGAAAGGGATTGGACATTTACATGTCCCTATAGGAGACACTATTACTCAAAGCCCAGGTTGGGATATTCAAAATATCTACCACATTCTCCCACCCCCTATAACACCCCACCACCCACCCCAAGAACTAAATCCAAGATAAGAAATGTACATTTGTGGCCCTCCCTGGTGGTGCAAGGGGTTAAGACACAGCACTATGAAGCTATCTGCAGCCACTCAGCACGAGTTCAATCCCTGGCCAGGGAGCTACCCATATGGCACAGCAGACCTCTTCTGTCTCACCCGCTGTTCCCTTCAGCAGTGTATTTCAGTCAATCTACCTATTCTGTTCCCCACTCTGTCTCTGGTGAATCCTTTCACCACCACCACCCCCACCTCTGGTCTGTATACCAGTTCTTATATGCATAGATAAATAAATCTTAAAATAAAAAAAAGTGGACACTTGCATAAACCAGAGTTTAAGCACCTCTTAACAATAGGAACAAACAGTCTCAATTCAGAATCATGCAGAACCTGACTTGTTAAACCCAGAAAAATAATAGATGATGCAAAACCACAACACAGTAAAGACCAATACCAGGCAGTTTACAGTAAATTAATGGAGCCAATACTATGTTGAATTGAAAAATACAGAACACAGTAAAGACCAATACCAGGCAGTTTACAGTAAATTAATGGAGCCAATACTATGTTGAATTGAAAAATACAGTTGAAGGCCTCAATAGCACACAAACACAAACAGTGGAGAGAATTAATGAACTCAAAAGTATTGTTAGAAGACATAAATAGAAACACATAGGGAAAAAGACTTTTAAAAATGAAAATAGTATAAAAGCCCTTTTGGATTATCTGATGAGAAATAATATCCATAGCATGAGATTCCCAGAAGGAGACAAGAAACATAAAAGCATAAAAAAGTTATTTAAAGAAATATTGCTGAAAACCATCTCACATGAAAACCAGGTGTTGTGATCCAAATGGCCCAAGAACTCCCAAAAAAAATAAATAAATAATACCAGACAGATACACACAGAGACACATTATAATGAAACTGTTGAAAACCAATAACAAGGACAGAATAATGCAAACCAAAAGAAAAAAGGTAATTTATAAAGGAAGACCAATCAGACTGTCAGCATAACTTTCAATAGAAGCACAGAGGGAATGGTAGAACAGATTTTATATTTTTAAAGATTTATTTATTTATGCATACAAGAGCTGGGGTACAGGCCAGAGGTGTGGGAGGGTGAGAGAATTCATCAGAGACAGAGAGGAGAACAGAACAGGCAGACTGATTGAAATACACTGCTGAGGGGAGCAGCAGGCAAGACAGGAGAGGTCTGCCGCACCATGTGGGTTGCTCCCTGGCCAGCCAGGAATCGAACTCATGCTGCAGAGGCTGTGGATTGCTTCATAGTGCAGTGCTTAACCCCTTGCGCCACCAGGGAGGCCCTGGTAGAACAGATTTTAAATGCTTAAAGAGAAATATTTCCCACTCTGAATTCCTGAGCCTGTAAGACTGACATTCAGTATAGAAGGAAAAGGGCTTCACTGAAAAGCTAATACTAAAATAATTTATCCACACCAAACCACACATGAAAGCAGTCTTAATGGGGTTATTATAAAGCAACAGAAGAAAGAATATAGAAGTACCAGATACCTGAATCATAAAACATGGAGGAGGAGTCTGTCAGAATGAGTCAGAAACCAGAACTCCCCACTAATAAGTACTAGCCTCAGCAGAACTTTTAAACAAAAAATAATGAAGGTGAAACATAAGACAATGGAAATGTAACATAAAACATAAAGGAAGACCTCAAAAAATAAAGAGACAAAGCAATTCCCCCAAATGTAACAAAATGGCAACCAGCACTTCTATCCCAATAATAACCTTAAATGTATAGTGCTTGAATGGATTTCAAAAGAAAGTCCAGGGCCTCCCCGGTGGCGCAGCGGTTGAGCTCCGGGTTGCGAAGCTGCCCACAGCCTCTGCAGCGCCGGTTCAATCCCCGGCTGCTCCCCGGCCACCGGAGGAGGGTCCCACATGGCGCGCAGACCTCTCCTGCCACCCGCTGCTCCCCTCAGCAGTGTAATTCGGTCCTTCTGCCTACTCTGCTCCCTGCTCTGGTTCTGGTGAATTCTCTCACCCTCCAGCACTTCTGACTGTACCCAGTGCTTGTATAAATAAATAAATCTTAAAAAAAAAAATCTCTCCAATCCTTGCCAATCTTTAAAAAAAAAAAGAAAGTCCAATCTTCTGCTGTTTATTAGAAACCCATATTACTAACAAAGACAAGCAGATACTTGAAATCTGGAAAATAGTCCTCCAAGCAGATGACAATAAACAAAATAAGAAACAGCTATAATTATATTAGATAAAATAGACTTCCAAATAAAAGAGGTAATATGAGATAGACAGGCACCATATTATAATTAAAGGCCTAATAAAACAAGAAGAATTAACACTCATAAATATATATGCACCAAGTGATGGAGCACTAGCATCCATAATACATTTAATAACAGAACTTGAGAGATATTGATAACAACACAATAAAACTAGAACTTACACACTACCTACAATAATGGACAGACCAGCGAGTCAAAATATAAATAGACAACAGTTTTAAATGAGGAGTTGTAGGTCTACAGACATCTTTAGAACACTTTATCCAAAAATTGCTGCATACACATTTTTGTGAAGTATACATAGGACATATTCTAGAATAAACCATATGTTGGGATACAACATAATTGTCAAACTACAAAGATCAAAATTTTACCAAGATTTTCTCTGACCATAACGCCACAAATTTAGAAATCAACTACAAGAAGCAGAAGCAGAAGCAGAAGAAGAAGACAGGAAAAACTAGAAATACATGGAAACTAAACAATATGCTACCTAAAAGTTTTTGGATAAAAGAGAAAATTAAAACAGAGATCAAAAATACCTTGAGATTAGTGAAAGTGAGGATACAAATTACCAGACTCTATGGAAGTCTAAGGAGAGAAGATAATTGCAATACAGGCCCACATTAAGAAGCAAGAAAAATCCCAAATAAGCAACTTAATACTACACCTAAAGCAACTTCAAGTAGAAGAACAAAAAGACACAAAATTAGATGAAAGGATATCATAAAAATCAGAGGAAATGAATACAGTTCAAAAGACTATATTGGACACTTGCTAGACGATTTGTAAAGTAAAACACAAAAACTAGTGGACATTAATAAACTCCATGAAGGCTTTAAGGTTAACAGGGTGGAGGGATAGGAAGGGTCAAGGGGATATACAGGATGGTGGTAGGGGAAATAGTAATTAACTAACTAGTTAATTAAAATTAAAAGTTAACCTATTCAAAAAAGCTGATGGCATTAATCATTATAATTTTCTAAATTTAAGCAGTATATGATGTTTCAAGACTATGTAATTCAAGCCGTTTAAATCAGGAAATTTCAAGCAAGATTCGAAACATTTGGGTGTGGAGAGAATTCAGGATTTGAAATACGAAGATGAGAGGAGCGGTCACTAGGATCTTTAGGTTATGGGGACTGATAGGCATACAAAAAAATGTCAATTTTTTTAGATATGGTATTTTAGTTAGGCATGATAACTATGCATAATGTCATAACTTTTAAAGCATACAAGCATTTTAAATATTTTAAACTGACACATGAACATTTTGAAAATCCTTAGACTTTTCTATTTGATTTTGAACATTTATATGTGTTACCTTTGTGTTTAAGTAAATTTTGACAGCATATCTTTGGATTAGTATGTATCCAAGTCCCACTTCACAGCCACCCCCTAACTTATAGCTGAAGCTAATCTTTACAAAGATGATTTTTGTTGGGTAAAGTAATGAACTTTCAAAAAACAGCTTTAATTTTAGTACACTTCACTTCATTAAGGCAAGAATATACATTAACATAGTTTAGAATGGTTTTCTTTATAAGATTGAAACAAAAAGACCCTCAATTAGTAAATTAAGTTGATCAAGTGTTCTCTAAGTAGTGTAGCTGGTTAATAGCTCCATGATCAAACTGAAAATGCACATCCTGACTAACTGTTAGGATTAATGTGTTGTGATGATAGCATATGTGTTCAGAATACCAGTGGGACTCTCCTATAGTATGATTCTGAGGGCAGAGAGGATACTGTGAGCATGACCTAAATGGACAAAATAATCTTATATTTTAATGATAAAATTAAGATTTTAAAAATGAATTTAATAAATTTTAAAAATACCATAATATAGGGTCCTCCCTGGTGGCGCAGGTGGTTGAGCGCAGTGCTATGAAGCTGTCTGCAGCCTCTGCAGCACAGGTTTGATCCTGGCCCAACGGCGAGAATCTCACATGACGCAGCAGACCTCTCCTGTAGCTCCCGCTGCTCCCCTCAGCAGTGTATTTCAGTAAATCTGCCTGTTCTGCTCCCTGCTCTGTCTCTGGTGAATCCTCTCACCCTCCCGCACATCTGGCCTGTACCCCGGTTCTTGTATGCATGAATAAATAAATCATTAAAAAAAATACCATAATATAGAGAAAACCACTTCCAGAAAGATATTTCCACCAAAGAATACATTTCACACATAAAGTAATAGAAAACTGAACAGTTTTTGCTTAGTTGCTTAACATTTTTATTACCTAAATCTCCTTCAGATTAGATTTAAGATTCTTAAGATGTAAGGTTTGTTCCAATTCTTTTAATACATGAATCAACCGTAGGAATCAATGAACGACCATGTAAATAAAGATGCTGTTACATTGAGGGATCATCCATACTGTTTCATTAGTTGGAGTGGAATGGCATAATATACACAGTCATTTTAATTTGGTGAGACAGTACTGACATGTCACTACTAATCAATTTAATTGTTTAAATTTAACTCATTAATAAGAGTAATTGTTTACTCCTGACTTCACCAAATATTGACAGAGCATCTATATGCAGGTACTATGCTAAAGACTGAGAATACTGAGTTTATAGTTTATAGTTTAGTGGGAAAACTAAGGACTTACTGGACAAGAAATTAAAATGAGACATAATCAGAGTTCTCATGGGAGAAATAGAGAAATGCCTTAGGAGCACATAGCAAGGAACATAACCCTGTCGCTAAAAACGTAAACCAAGTACCTCACAGCCCTCTTTCTAGCCCACCTTCTCGCTCTTGAAAATCTGAAAGTAAATACAGACTCCTCAATGATTTGGGGGCTACACAGGAGTTGAACTGTCCATTTGAAGCATAATCCTTCTACAGAGCACCAGAGCACTGTCTCCTTTGGTGATGCAGCGTATGCTGGCTTGTCTTCCTGGTAAATTCACAATAATGAGTTTTGTATCCCTAAGAATGTTGGGGGGGGTGAGACTTGCCAGAAGTATGGATGTGGGGTGGCTTTTTGGGTAGATCTCCAGGCACAGATTCTAAAATAAGCTTGGTCTGAACCTGAATATAGACAACAATGTAGCTGCATCTAGTTATTACAGAGTGTCGGAGCAGGAAGGGACACAGTGCAGGTTTTCTGATGATGTCATTTCTGAAATTTTATACTAAAATACCAAGAGAAAATGATCTGATTGGCCTAAGATAGACCTACTGTATATGAAGAATAGATTATTGTCAGGGCAGGAATGACACTGAGCAGGTTTTCTGTAATCCAGCAGACCGGGTAAAGGAGGAGTCAGAGTCCTCAGTGGCTTTTTTGCAGGTTTTTATTGGGATTTACCCGGTACACAGCAGGTAAGGGTGCTGGGGGGCCGGGAGGCTAGCAGGCCTCCCAGCCCCCAGCAAGTCTTCATTCTATCTGGGCTCTCCGGCCTTCTCTGCTTCTCTCTCGGCTTCTGCTACTTCCTTCTCGGCTTCTCTTTCCGGCTTCTACTGGCGTTCCCGTGACGCCGCCCTTAAAAGCCCAGTCTTAGCCCAGGTGAATCCCATCTACCTATGCCCACACCCTACTCCAGGTGCCCGCCATCAGGCATGCATTCAGGACCACAAGGATCCATCCTCTATCCTGATGGCGGGAGGGCAGAAAAGCCTGACATTTTTCCTTACCCTACACATTTTTCCTTACCCTACCCTAAACTGCTAAAATGAACTTGGGATGCCTAGATTACCTCCAAGATCTTAGATTTGGTGGCTAGGGGAGCCCCAGTCAGGCAAATTGTGAAATTCTAACTGTAAACAAAAAGTTTTATTTTGTGAGCCAGATTTGCACTATATTCTAAATAACTGGTTTGTTGTTGTTGTTGTTGTACTCTAATTTCAGAATGTCCTTATTGTTGAGGTAATCTGACTTTTCCTTATCCACATTTGAAGGTTGAAGTAATCGAATGGTGAGTTTTAAAATACAGAACTTATCAAATTGGCCAGGGTTTATTGAACTCCCACCAAACACTTGGCTCTCCAAATTTACAAAACAGGAGCCAGATAGAATAACTGGTTTGAAATAAATAAGAATATAGGATTTGCAATAAGAGTCACATACTTTATCCTGTTTTCATAACTTATTTTACATATGTGTGAATTGGTTCTTAAACCTATGTGAATTAGACATTTTTACAGAAGAGGAAACTAACCCACAAAATCAAATTTATTTTACAGTAAGGCCATGGTTAAAATTCTTTTCATCCTTAATGCAGTGTGTTTGCAAATGATCTCTAATGAATTTGAGCAATTCTACCTCCAACATCCAAATCATAAATACAGTCAGTTTAAAAATGACAATCCAGGAGAAAGCTGTGATTTAATGTAATTTGGTTTCCAGTTAAGAAAGAAAAGAGAAAGAATGGTCTTACAGCAGCAGTGGACTAATAAAGCAAATGGCAACATTTAGTTTAGGAGCACGCCTGCCTTATCTATCAGCTGGCAGAAATTCAGAGGAACTGTTTTCAATTGTTACACAATTGAGCCTTATGTGCCATATGTATCTGCAGTTATTCTGGCTCAAAATAACCCATGAAGTAGACCCTCTAGCCAAATGAATTGCCCAACCCTAGCTAAATTCAGACCTGTTGTTTTGATAATCAGCTCCTGACAGCTGATTTCTGTCCTAAGGACAATAAATTTCTGCTACCCATTCTACTTAATTGTGCAGCAGCTCATTGGCGTAGATGAGCTTCAGCCACTGCAGCCTTGCGCCCTCAGAATTCACAGGCTAAGACCAGCTGCTGTCCAGACACATCTCACTTTCCAGCTATAGAATACCCTATTGAGTGGGGAGGAGGGGAGAGGGAGGGTGTTTATTCATTCAGTGTATTCAGATGTACATCCCATGTCCATGAAAATTCATGTGTCTTGTATTGTGTTACATAACCTCGGGGCCAAATTTAGCCCTTGAATGTGCGTGCATGAGCCCAAATGTACTCAATAAGAAGCTCCACATGCTCTCCAAAGGCCATATTTAGCTTTTCAACACAGCTCAAGGATTCCAGGAGGAAATACTCACCAATCTATTCCCCCAGACCCTGCTTCCCGAAAGAAGCACCTGTCATAAAAATATAACAAGCTCTGCCTCCTATTTTTACTCCAGTTTGATGGCAGTTCTAATGATGATGCATTATGAATAGGAAATACAATCATCTGTCTGCATAAAAAATCTATTACACTGACTATGCATTTGATTAGATTTGTGTGTCCTCTTTGCAAAGGATGTCATGATGTCATTGGAACTGGAAGGACCATGGAAGCACTGCTCAGCAACCCAGAGAAATACAAACCCAGCCTGATTAAGGTAGCCAGGTGAGTAGGATGCTCACATCATTAACTTTGTCTTTCCTAAGAAGCCCAAGAGAGCTGCTAATATAGGATGACGTTTCCAAAAATGCATAAACTATTGCAAACAGGTGACCTTTGGTCTCAGGTGATGTGGTTTGACCTCAATGAATAAAATAATCCATTTGACTGCTAGTCTGAGAGAGAGGAAAGGGAAGGACATGTCTTGCTATGTGCTGAGTCCTTAAGCCATTACCTGTCTCCAGGGGCAGCTGAATGTGCCCTGGTGCCAGTGTCCAGCTCCCTTCCTTTTATCCAGAATCACTGATATGGTGCTGGAGTAACAGAAGCATGAATTAAAGGGCTATGATGATGCTCCACTGCTGAAGGGAAACAGTGCATATTTTAAAGGCATGTTTTAATGATGTTTAAATCTACTTTCAATTCAGAGATCTTTATTTATGTCACTGATGTCTTTTTTTATTTTTAATGATAGTTTGTTGGCGAAGAGCGCACCAAGAAATGATGACTTTAGACCTGACTGTAAGTATTTTTGGTTTGTGTTGAGCGGGGTGTGTGAGGATGGTATTTTATGTGTAAGCAATTCCTATTTGATGGTGTTCTGTATGAAGTGGAAGCTGTGGAGGTTTGCTAATACTACAGGTTCTTTGTGGTCTCCCCAGCCTTTCTAGGGAGGATGGAGCCCCTTAAAAGGAGGGTCTTCTCAGATCTGTGGAATAGAATTGAGAGCCTAGAAATTAACCTGTACTTGAATGGACAGTTCTTCTATGACAAAGTTGCCAAGAGCATGCTATGGAGAAAAGACAGTATTCAACAAATGTTGAAACCTGGACAGCCACATGCAAAAAAAATGAAACTAGACCACTCACACCATACATAAAAATTAACTCAAAATGGGTTAAAGAGTTGTATGTAATATCATAAACCATAAAATACATAGAAGGAAAGCAAAACAATACACAGCATTATTTCAGTGATGTCTTTGGGGACTCTAATAGCAAGGGAAAAAACAAAATAAACAAACGAGACTACATCAAACCAAAAAACTTCTGCACAGCAAAATAAACTATCATTAAAATGAAAAGATATCTTATTGAATGGGAGATTTGCATTTCATATATCCAATAAGGGGCTAACATCCAAGATCTACAAAGAACTCAGACAATTCAACATAAAGAAAATAAATAACTCATTCAAAAAATGGGCAGATGAGTAAAATAGGCACTTCTCCAAAGGCATACAGATGACCATTAGGCACATGAAAAAAATGTTTGTCTTCACTTATAATCCGGAAAATGCAAATCAGAACCACAGTAGGAGATCACTCACTTGAAAATGGCCCATATCAAAAAATACCAAAAACAACAGATGTTGGTGAGGGTGTGGAGAAGAAGGAACTCTCATATATTGTTGACAGGGATGTAGATTTTTTTCAATTCCTGAAGAAAACAGTCTGGGGGCTTATCAAAATATTAAAATTAAATCTACCATATGATCTAGCAATTTCACTCTTTGGTATTTATCCAGAGAATGCAAAACACAAATTTGAAGGTTACATGCACTCTGTGTTCATTACAGCACTATTTACAATAGCCAAGTTACAACCTAAGTGCCCAATGACAGATGAGTGGATAAATAAGATGTGGTGTATAAACACAATGGAATAGTACTCAGCTTTAAAAGAGATGAAAGCTCACCATTTGCAACAGCATAAATGGAACTGGAAGGGATTGTATTAAATGAAATAAGCCAGAAGAAGAAAGACAAATGTCATGTGACTTCGTTCATACATGGAATATAAAAATATATAAAAAAGGAACTGACAAATGAAACTAAAACAAACCCTAGAAATAAGATGGCAGAATTGAGGCTGTTAGAGGAGGAGAGTGAGGCCTGGGGAACACAAAAGGGAGGAGACCCAATGACTTATGGCAAAGGATTTTGGATGCTTTGGGTGTGGTGTGGTAATATACATCTGAAGAGGCGTGAACCTGTTTCCCAAAATCATGTGCAGGGTTGTAAATTGATATTACCTCAATTTAAAAAAAAAAAAGTATATGAAAAAAAAATTATGTGATCACCAAAAAATACAAAATTAAAGGAGGATCTTAAGTTTTCTAATTTGCATTTTTCACAGGAACTTTGTGGGGTGCATTGGATATTTTTATTTTTAGGTTTCATTTTTCTTTTAAGCACCTTAGGTACAAAGAATTCAGCTAATAAATTTCAGGAGCTAAAGTGGGATTTGACTCCACTGAGATGACTCAGACACACAGGTTCCCTGCCTGGCTGCTGTCCCCACCAACTGGCCATGAAGAGACACTGTGAAGACTTGGAGGGAGTCTCAGACCATTTCCAGGAGCTGTTAGTAGACAATGCACAATGCTGACCTTCAATAAGCCTGAATTTTAAAAGCGCCCAGAGGGGAAATCCGAGACATCTCTCCACTACCTCCAAACAAAAGTTCAATGACACAGAGAATTAGCAGAGCAAATGTCTCTAGATACCATCTTCACACTTGACTTCAGACGTGTGTACTGGTGGACTTTCCTTGTCCAAGACACTTCCCTCTACCTCCTCCTCATAATAGGAATACTTCTGATGCCAAAAAGGACAAACAAACTGCTTTATTATTTATTATTCTAACACTAGAGGCGTATTTTTTTACTTGCATAGGCAGACTTCAGCTTGATTTTTATAAGTTACATTTGCTCTAAAGCCTCTGGGATAATTTGGCTACAGTTCTCATCAGCAAGCTGAACAAACATTAGCACCAGAGAGCACTATGGATGGGTAACATGCCAGTGACATTTAGACAGTGACTCTTTATTTTAAAAACAAGTTTCATTCCTATGCTAGATGTACTCACTCTAGACTAGATCGGTTCTAGGCAGATTACTGACCCAAGAACTTGTTCCTGCTGTTTTACTGATGTAGGCAATATAATCTACATATCTTTAAAGGTGGACAAGATGATTATAACAAATCTTCTAAAGAGTTAATGTAGACACTGTAGATAACATTTTAATTGAAGCTGTAATACATTGACTTCAGGCCTATCCAAGCAATTGCAAGTTTTTTGTGTCACTTATAGCAACAACATTAATAAAATAATAGCAGCTAACACTAATAAAAGGTTATGATATGCCCAGCACTGCCCTAAGAGCTGCACAGATTAACATATTTAATCCTCACAGTAGTTCTCAAAGGTGTTATTATTTATGCCCATCTCAAAGATCAGGAAAATGTACACAACAGCTTGCCAAAGTCACATAACTAAGTGGAGAGTCAGTCTTTAATTCAGGCCATCTGGTTATAATCACTGCTTTTGCACTGTGTCTGTAACATCTGCAATTGCAAATCTAAGTGTAGAAACTGCACCCATTTACCAGCCAGAAATAGGACACTCAGATTCCTGACTGGTCCTACTGATCCACCGTCCTTTTATCCCACGACAGCTCTGAAAGTTTGGCCTTCTGAACTGCTATTTCCTAGTCTGAGTTGCCAGGCCAGTTGTAGGGCCTGCCTTGCTCACCATGAAGTTGTTAGTGTTATCATCAAAGATTTCTAGGATAATTGTTTTAGCAAGCACAGAATCTCTGTTTTTGCTTTCTGGATTTCTGAGACCTTGTATTTTTTGTTCCTTTCTCATACTTGACTCTCCTATACAACATCTTCTGGATACTCTGTCCTCTTTTATTTTGCTCTTGCTTCTGCTCTTTATTTTTCTCAAAAAACCTAGTTTGGAGAGATCAAACAGACTTCCTAACAGTGGCATATGCTGCCTTCCCTTAGAAAATAAGTTCCTCCCAGGAGCATATTTTGTGAACAGAAACCAATTGGTTTCTCATGTGAAAGCATCATTGGTCATAGGATGAAAATGATGGTGAATATTCACCATGAAGATAGCTTTCTATGCACTGTAAGTCCACTGGCTGGATCAAGATACAGTTTCATAAAAGTGAACAAGGACATTTCTCATGAGCAATGCCATAATAAGCATAAATTAAAAAAAAAAACTGGACTCTAGGCACATTTATTCTATTTCAAGACCTCTGAAACAGAGCTATTATCTGTTCCTTAAAGATTCTTTTCAATAACACCATATTCCTTTCAAAAACTCTTCCTTTGCTTAACCTAAATAGCTCAGACTGCATTTAAATCCATTTCTTCTCATTCTGGCCTCAATAGAGACCAAGCGCTAATTAATGCCTGCATTGTGGACTCAAGGGCTAATATTAAAATAACCTTTAGCATTCTCTTCCTCAGACTGAGCAATTCCTATTTCCTTTCATCTTGTCTCCCAGGTTTTGCTTTCCAGCCCTTTATCCAGCGGGGTCAGATTGCTTCCTAGTTGTAAGAGCCTGTACACCTTCTCAGTATTGTAGTATTGTAACACCGTCTTGGTGAATTGCACTTTGTGCTTTTCAGAATGTTTCCTTTGGCACTAAATCACTGGATGCTGCTTACTTTGGAACAATAGAATTGTTCTGCCTTAGTCTTCAGTTAAGTATTAACAATAGCACCTGGTGGCTTTATACTTAATGTTAACTAAATTTTTCTTTCCTTTTTAGATGCTGGATTTGAGATTCCAAACTTATTTGTGGTGAGTTATGCCTTAGGTTACAATGAATACTTCAGAGATCTGAATGTAAGTCTTGAATGCAAATTCCTTGACCCTTTTCACAAGACCTTAACTATGACCTCAACTTAAACAGTTATTGAAATAGTGGTAATGAGGGCTGTTGTTTATTAACTGTCTTCCATGTCACAAATAATCTGGGCATAATACATTCTTTTTTTTAAAGTATTTTAATTATTTTGTTAATATTTATTTTGTGGAAGAACTGGAGTGTAGGTCAGAGGTGCAGGGGGTGAGAGGATTCACCAGAGGCAGAGTGAAGAGCAGAACAAGTGGATCTACTGAAATGCACTGCTAAGGGGAGCAGCTGGCATGACAGGAGAGGTCTGCTGTGCCATATGTGGGTCAGCTCCCTGGCAGGGAATTGAACTCAGGTCATAGTGGTGATAGTGCTGAAACTTAACCCCTAGGCCCCAGGGAGGCCCCACTTTACATTCCTAATCCAAATATTTCCCATTGATGGAAATGGTTATGATGATTTCTACTTTATACTAAAGAAATAGGAAACAAAAAACAGAACTATGTCTTGATACTAATTTTTTCTCCAGAGTTGTCATTTCACTATGCCCATCTAGCTATGTTAGTAGCAAACTGTCTATAAACCATTCTGTGTCAGTGCTTGAAATCTAGCAGGTACCAATGACAATGGCATGCAGCTCATAACTATTTCCCTTTTGGAAGCAATGGTTTTAATATATAGCCACAGACCCCCATGGTGGATCACTAACTGTGACCCTGAACAAAGCCGAGTGATCAGGAGGTAGACCTCTGACCCAAAGTAGACTTGTCTGTCTTTCTCTTCTAATAATTAAATCTTAAACCAACAGTCACATAGACCAACTATTTGGGGCTTAAGCCAATGTACTACCAGAGAGAGCACTGAAAATACCCAGGCTGAGCTCTGGGGCTACCCTATTTCTGCCTCCCACTTGCTGCATTGCACAGCTCTCCTTTTGCTACTTGAGTTACCCCAGTATCCTACCAATAAATCCCCCTTTTTTGCTTATATTAGCCTGATTCCATATCTGTTACTTGCAATCAAAATACTCCTAATACATTTCTTGCAACCCAAAAAGGGTACAATAAAATTCAATATTGTGTTGACGACAGCTATTTCTACACTAGCCCTGTATTTCTCCCTCAGCATTTCTGGTTATTGCAGACTTAGGGAGCCCAATTCAAAAGGGGCTCAAAACTAAAAGAGTGGAGAAACTTGTCAAACATTTGAATGGATCTCTCTAGACTTTGCGTATGTACATACATACATACCTAGTGTATATATAGACACTATTTAAATGAACAATAAATAACTGAGTATGAGATGACCCATTATGACTAAATTACACTTACTGTGCCTTTTATCTTGTTAATAAATCCTCTATTATTTAAATCCTTTAAATCCTTTATTATTTCAGCACATGTGCATGATCAGTGAACAGGGCAAAAAGAAGTACCAAGTCTAAAAAAGCAAAGTCTCACCATTGAATTTCCAGATAACATCCTTACAACTACAGTCTGGAAGCCAGCATATAAAATTTGTCTCCCCAGGCGTCTTCACTCAACAGAATATAAAAAAAAAAGGCTTAATGAGAAAACTTTCCTTCCTGAGATTGTAATATAAAGAGCACCAAAAATTCTTAAATAAAAAAATACTTTTATTTAACTTATTCCAGTTAAACACTCTGCCTGTGACCTTGTCATGACTTCTGTCTGCCTCATATGCCAGAGTTTTACCTTCTTTTGATTTGACAGTCATTCTGCTTGATTACTACACCCCCATCTAGTTACTCAAATATTTTTCACTTCATTTTTCCTCATACTCTATTTTACTAATATTTTGCAATCTGCAAACCTTTTAGTTAAACCATGAGCCCATGGGAATCAAATAGAGTCTCATGCTAAAAAGGGAGAGAAAGGACAATTTAATATAAATTTCTGTTTACACATTTCTGACAGGACGTTATTATCTGCTTTGACAAAGCCTTTCTGAAGCACAGTGTACAATGAATCTTAATGATGTTATGAAATGAGCCTTTGCTCAGGGCTCTCGACTGGAGCTTCCGGTATGTGATAACGGTATGTCATATGAGCATTCGATGTACTCAACTGTGTTTAATACTCTGAATTTTAATTAGAAAAAATACAATGGCAGCAAGGCCCTAATGCCTATGAAGCTGCATCCTTTCATTCATGTTGGACATGAGCAAATGGCAGAATTGGCGGGGGAGAAGGGAAATTTTTTTCATGCTAAGCAAGTGTATATTTTCCTCTTGTATCAAAGAATGAGACATTAAATATTATCTTAAACATGAACACAGAGGTTAAATTATTTTTTTGAAGAAGACTTATAGGATTGACCATACAATCCAATATAGAAAACAAGCATACTTAAGACAGTTTTTCTGAATAACATTTTTTCCCATTTTTCACTGTTTTATGAAATGTTTTCTAATTTATAGGACTTCTAATTGAACATAAATTTGAGTGCCAATAGAGCTGGTTTTACCTCGCTTCATAAAAGGAGCAAATGCAAAATAAATAACTAAGCAGCCTTTGTTTCGTTCTGAACCATATGTGGCATATTATTATTTGGTTCTAGCTTCCTTTAAACTAATAAAGGGTAAAAAAACTTACTATGCTTCATAACTGCTTATTGTTTTTCTTCCACTTTCCTATTTTTATATACTTTCAGCCATTAAAATTGTGTGAGCTAGTAGTTTAAATATACTACTGTATATATATCTACCCTGTGACTTTATTTTTTTAACCTGGATAAAATCCAATATATGCCTTAGTATAAGCAAAGGAGTGAGCCAGGCTTGATCTGAGGCTTTCTTTTTCCTCCTTAAGCCTATTTGTAAGAACAAGGGAATTTTAGTTGTAAAAGATTTTCCTGCATATCTTTGTGCCAGTCAGTTAAGAAAATAAACCACACCCAGATCCCAAGGGGGAAACTAGCAAAGGGAATTCCTTCTAGTTTTGTTCCATAAAAGTATCAGTACCCAAATTACAGATTGATAATTCTAACTGGCCAATTAATCAAACTATCAAAATTAATGTTTTAAATATAGTTTTTACTCCACCACATTTATATCAGAAGACCTAGAGAAATGCAGACACACATATGATTTTAAATATAAAATTATGGGCCTCCCCGGTGGCGCAGCGGTTGAGCGCTGGGTTGCGAAGCTGCCCGCAGCCTCTGCGGCACCGGTTCAATCCCCAGCTGCTCCCCGGCCACCGGAGGAGGGTCCCACATGGCGCGCAGAACTCTCCTGCCGCCCGCTGCTCCCCTCAGCAGTGTACTTCGGTCCTTCTGCCTGCTCTGCTCCCGGCTCTGGCTCTGGTGAATTCTCTCACCCTCCCGCACTTCTGACTGTACCCAGTGCTTGTATAAACAAAAAAAACAAACAAACAAATAAATAAAACATGCCTCTATTAAAAAAAAAAGAATACTATAAATATAAAATTATCCATAAAGTATGTATTACTTTAATGTTTGCTTTAAGATACTGAATTTTAGTAAAGATGGGTATCATATTTGCAGGTCACATTTATTCAAATTAGAAAAGAAATTAATCTTTGCAAATTTTTGAGAAGGACTTATGGTACTTAATGCTGAAAAGTAAAAATTCATTAAATACACAAGATGTTTAGTCATTCTTGAAATTTTTTTCCCTACTAGACAATGTTTTGACAGTGATATCCAAGAATGTCACCTTGGGAAAAATAGCACTTCCTTTTCTCTTGCAAAACTCTAATCTATTTAATACAACTAAGTTTATTTACCCTAAACCAAAAATGTAAAAGTTTATTAACTAACAACCAATGCATTTATTAATTTGGTATTGTGAAGCTGATGGGGCAGTGGCATATTTCATTGGGAAAATTTGGATTCAGTTACCATCAAGATAATTAGTAATACTCTGGGATCTTCTAAACAAATTAGAACCCCTTGTTATAAGCAGTCACTTTCTTACTGGACTGAAATGTATCACATATGAATCAAGCACCCCCCAATGTGAACTGCAAATAGTCAAATCCTGTTGTGCCTCCTTTACCTTTTGGATGTCTTTGGATGTAGTATGATTTTATCTTTCCTAGTTGTGGAACCACCTTTCAGAGCACAAACAGACTTTTCCTCAGCCTCCTATGGGGTGAACTTGTTTTCCCAGTGGAGAGAAAAGGTAAACCTAACCCATTTCCATAGACCTGACATCATGCAAGTATTTCCTCACTTTGGCAATAAAGGTAGTATATTGTGGGAAATTAAAACCCTAAACTGTACTCTCCACCCTAGCTAACTTGGGCAAAGAATAGCACTTGGGAGTTTTACTAACTTTGGTATCATGAAGTTCCTTTAGGATCCTCAGGTAGCACTTGAAGACTGGTAGGTTAATTTCACAAAGGAAAGAAGATTTGTGCAAGGAAGATTGGTGCATTGGTGTGGGGAGGTGTGTAGAGAATAGAAAGAAGGTATACATGGGGAGATTTGCATTGTTTCTTGGCCCCAATCATGCCACATGATTCATTCTGAACCATGTGGAGAGAAGACCAGTGAGAGAAAGTCACCAATAAAGTTATGGAAACAGCATAAATGCCCAGAAGCAGATGAGTGGATAAAGTAGATGTGGTATATAGGCACAGTGGAATACCACTCAGCTATAAAAAAGATGAAATCTTGGAGAAGATTATGCTGAATGAAGTGATGAATACTGGATGATTTTGCTTATATGTGGGATATAAAGAAAGAAAGCAAAAGACAAAACAATTTTGACTGCACAATTGAGGATACCAGAGGAGGAAGGTGGGAGTAGGCAAAAGTGGGGGAGGAGACTCACTAGATTCTGGTGGGGGATTATTGGTGATGGGCATGATGTGTAACACATCGTAGGAGTTGTGAACCTATACCACCAAACCATGTACAGTGTTGTAAACCAATGCTACAGCAGTAAAAAGTATGTTAATATAAAACAAAATGTAAAATTGAAAAACAGCTGACAGAATAGTTTTCATGGTAGCCTTTTGCCACACTGAGCTGGGGAAGACAGGTCATTCTCCACACTTCAATGATATATCTATATCTTATATCACTATAAATATATATCATATTACACTGGAAACAATTACCAAATCAATAAGCATTTTAAAAACAACAGATTAATGAGTGCTAACTAACAGACTTTACAATAAAAACTGCTGTCTGATTTCTAATCTAATATTGAATGACAGAGTAGTTTGGAAATAAATAGATGTAATTTGTCTTTATTTTAATAAAACTTTTGGTTCTGCCAGGTAAAGAATATTCATCAATAGCTGGAGAAAATGACAGTGTGTATAGCTATTGGATGACTGCACAAATCATTATGTTTGTATTCAAAAGAGATCTATGATGAGTGTAACAAACCATATTGTGGTAGATCAAGACCAGGTATTAAGTTTGTTGACATTTCATGGATGATTTGACTGCGGCTATTTTGGATCACTCACTACATAAAAGTAATAATTCTCGGTTTAAGATTTAGCACAAAAGTCAGGTAGGAATTGGCATCTTCACTTTAGAGATAATAAAACCCAGAGAACTAAAATCACTTATACAGGGTCACATAACTATGCTCAAGGCCAGAAAATGAATCGATGCTATTAGACTGCTTTGCTTTGCAATTGCAGAAAACTGCAAAGAAAAAAATGGAAGGTCTCTAAAGAAAGAGTAAAGAAAGTTAGAGAGAAATCTGGGATTAGGTGGAGGTTTAGGGTTTAATTAAACTGTTCAGGAGGTAAAGCCTGAATCCCTACTCTTGAATATCAATCTACTGAAATGAAGAGGACAACCTAAAGTGGTATATAAAAAGGACATTTTTCTCAATTCTCTGATCAGACACTTAAATTTCTCGGAAGTGTGCTTTTAGGTGTGCAGAGGGAAAATGGAGGGTCATAGAAGTGAAGGTGGGGACTTCTTAAAGTCCTTTCATCTATATGAAGCTATAAAGTTGTTCTAAATAGGCATGTAGTACCGGGCATTTTTCTCAGGTGTTTAAAATACACAAGATGATGCACCTCCCAGTTCAGGACATGCTTGATAAAGTTATCTTTAGGTACCACAAGCCAAATGACCATGAAAATATTTTAGATTGACTTCAATGCAGCTTTGGTTTTTATCATACATTTTGTGTTCAGCTAATTTAAATGGCATCACTTTTCGAAATCATTCAGGTTTATGGCTTAAATTGTATTTTGAATATTCAAATTTAAATTTCTGATGACAAAATCGATATCTTCTCAATTTGTAACACGATTTATTACATATACAATGTGATTTAATTAAAAGAACTGCTAAACTTTGCTTAGCTGTGGTTGTACCCTATGACTCATCAACATTTTTTTTTTCCTTTTTAAATTCAACAACATCTGGTAGCTTATATAAGGAGAGAGGATGTTCTTTACAATCAGTGATTTTTCTGGACAGCATGTTTCTGCAGTTGGCAGACATCCATTTTTTTCTGAGTTATTCCGTTTATGTAGCCTAACACTGACATCTTAATTTTTGTCCTAAAGATTAAAATGTGTAAGAATATGACCTAATGTTGCTCAGTCAGTTTTGTAATGATTGGTTCCTAAATTTCTTCTATTAGTTTGTTCTAAATTGGTCCAATCTTGAAAAATGAGAACAAGAAATAATGGTGAATGAATGAAAAGAAAGCAAAATACCAGTCTTGTGTACTTCACATGCACAGCAATATTTATCTTGAGGGATTTTATGTTAAGAAATTGTTTTCATTTCTTTGATAACAACTAAAAAAGAAGATAAGGGTCAGCTGTTGCAAATGTATCTCTAGATAGATTTTATTTTTCTACTTAGATATTTATCACGTCTTCCTGATTCACAGCCCTTCAGATAGATAGAAACAATGCATGAGATTCACACTGCTACAAGTTCTTGAAATATATCCCTGGATTTTTAATTTTTACTGTGTTAGTCTTTTGCTAATTTTTGAAATGTGAGTAAAGAAAATAGGCTCTTTGTATACAACGGAATTATATCCACTAAAACCAGACCCTTTTAAACTTTTCTACTATTGTTTTCTCAGGCAGAAAAAGAGTAACACTAGCTCAAGCCACTTACTCTCCATTTGTTTGCATTTCTGTTTTGCCAGGGGAAAAAATACCCATGTGCTAAAAAATATATATACTGTGGTCAAATTGGGCAGACAATGAGATAATAATTTTAGAAGAAAGATGTTGACATTCAATGTAGGATAACATTGGCTATAAATAAGATGTGGTTCAAGAAAACTTATACTTTGCTTTGCATAGAAGTATTCTAGCTTTCTAATAAATGGTTGCATTCTAATATTTGGTGGTGGGCCTCCCTGGTGGCACAAGGGTTTAAGACGTAACCTATGAAGCTATCCACAGCCATGGCAGCATGAGTTTGATCCCCAGCCAGGGAGCTACCCACATGGTGTAGCAGTCCTCTCGTGTCTCGCCTGCTGCTCCCCTCAGCAGTATCTTTCAGTCAGTCTGCATGTTCTGTTCCCCACTCTGTCTCTGGTGAATCCTCTTACCACTCACACCTCTGGCCTGTACCCCAGTTCTTGTATGCATAAATGAATAATCTTAAAAAAAAATTTGGTGGTTTGTAGGTTTTTATAAATGTGGCATTTATATATCCTCCATTCTTTTTTCTGGACTATTTCATGAAAGACTAAATACTGTCATCAAATCCAAGAAGAAAACAATGTGGTTTAAAACAATTTGTTTTGAAGAGAAACTAGTACATTGCTTGAAGATGTTTACAGCAAAATTCTTTGAAGTCTTGACATAATTTAAAATGCTGGTAGTGTTTCAGAGGGACACCAAAATCTCCCCTTTCAAATTTCCACCTCTCATCAAGACCTTAAACCCTTCATTCTTCTCTAAGTAGCACAGAATCCTAGGTTGAAAAATGGCTATTTCCTTGCACACCCATGTTTGTAGCAGTGCCGTTCACCATAGCCAAGAGATGAAAGCAACTTACTGTCCACTGATGATTAAGCAGAAAACAAAATGTGATATATACATATAATGGAATGATATTCAGCCTTGAAAGGGAAAGAAATCTTGTTACACACTAAATGTGAATGAGCTGAGGGTAGTGTGCTAAGTGAAATAAACCAGTCACAAAAGCAAATATGGTGTGGTTCCATCTATCTGAGGTACCTTGAATAATCAAATTCATAGGGACAGAAGGTAAAATGGTGGTTGTCAGGGCTGGAGGAAGATATATGGGGGGTTATTTAGTGGATATAGAGTTTCAGTTGTGCAACATGGGGAGAGTTCTAGAGATGGATGGAGGTAGATAGTTGCACAACATGAATGTAAATCATACCACTCAATTGTGCCCCTGGAGATGGTGAAGTGGGAAATTTTATGTCAATAAGAAAATAAGAAATACTATCCCTTCAGAAATGTTTTTCATTCTTGAGATTGATTTTGCTTTAATATTTCCCATTGTGGGAGAGGAATGGAAAGCTGCTATTGTCTCTGACTGTCTTAAAAACAGCAGATGCACTTATTTCTCCACTTGCTTCAAAGTTGTTCAATCATTTATCCTGTTAAATATCTGATTTCGGGCAGGAGGATATTTAGAATTGAATTTAAAAAGAATTGTGCACAGTATTTATTTAAAAGATATTAAAACTAGCAACTAGCTCATACCCTCAGTCACCTAGATATGTATTAATTCTCATCAATAGATGGAAGATTCATCTGTAGAAAAGAAGAAATGGACTTGGGAAAAAAGGTCTGACTATGTGGTACAAATACCAGAGTATCACCCAGCATTCTTTTACTTTCCCTGCTTTTCTGGGCCAATGTCCTGTGGTCCATTTCTGTTGTGTGGGTGTTTAAGGCAGTCAAAGTGACTGAAATCTCAACTTTAGATGCGCCCACATGTGACATTTAATAATCTGGTGTGTAACTCGTTTCTTAACCTGCTGCTAGTACACACAGATTTTAGTCAGCTGAATAAATCTCTGCATGAGTTTCTAAGAAGAAGCAAAAAAGACTGAAAATGACCTTCATCAAAGATTTTCTACCCTCTCTCCATTTGCTATACTTACCCAGGATCTCTTTCCTAAGTCTCAATTTCATTTTTGTGGGGAGTGAGACGGTTTCCAAATATAGTATTTCATCTATCTATTCGTCCCTAGTTACTTTGGGTTCATGTAGGTCTCCCAATAGAGTGCCAAAAAGTATAGACCCTCTTTGTGTCAATGCAAATTCACCTACTGAATCAACAGATCGTTATCATTTCTTATATACTAGGCATTATCCCTTCAAGATACATATCTACTCAGTATAGTCCTTTAATATCTTAGATATTGGCCATTTAAAAATCAGCAAAATATTTTGAGGCTAACTATCTATTTAAATTAAGCAATGATCTTAACCACCAACTCAATGCTAAATATATGAGGCATGTTTTTTTAAAAAACAATCACCCTTCTTTCCAGTGTGATATTTATCTGAATACATAGGGAAGGTCTGGTCGAAGCTTGCTCACAAGCCATCTACCCTGCCCTGAACATTGACATCTGCAACCCAGTTCTAGGCCAGGGCTTCCATGCACAGGTCTTGAGGCAGAGGCACCAGACTGGGCCTGCTGGGTGCTAAAACCTATGGCCTAAGTCAGTCCTGACCGCTCAGGGGATTTTTGTCCAGTTAGCCTTGGCCCCATGAGATTCTCTGTGCTTACCAGACTTGTGGATCTGAGCTCAGGTAGACATGCCTTGCAGCCCCTTGGTGTTACCAGTCTGCTCCTGGGTTTGCTCCTGTCTCTATAATCCATGACTGCTCAAGCCCAAGCTTGACAGTTGTGACTAATAGGGGGCAGGTCGACCTTTCAGTAATGAGATAATGTCCCATCTACCTCATTTGGGACTGTCATATTCAAACAAAGGCCATTATCTTCCCAGCTCTAGCTTCTAAGAATGTGAAAGCTAATAGAAAAAGAGGCTCCATTCACATTTCTTGGAAACAAATGATAGAAAATTTAATAGAAATCATTGTACAGTTTGACCCATCCCTTACTATGTTAGCAGCATATCATTTTACCCATCTGGAACTTAGTAGTAAGAGGGTACTAAACTAATTCTGTTCTTCTACCTCTCACTGGGTGGCAATATTAGGAGGCAGGCAGTAAAAGGTACAGGCTTTGCGAACAGTCCACTTTGAGTTCAGATTTCCATCGCTAACTGGGAGCTGGAATAAGTGACTTAACCTCTGAGTTTCAACTACAGACAGTACCTACCTCCAGTGTTATTGTGAGGATCAAATACACCAATCAATGTAAAATTTTAGCACTTAGTGTTAACTACAGTTATATACATGGCATAAAATCTTAGTTTTTGAACTTAATTATGACTAAAACATTTGTGCTGTTCTAAATCCAACTGACAACTTTTTTAACTACAAGTTATTTGGCAGCCATCTTTGAACTGACTGTAGTTAACACTTTATAAAGAAGTTCCAGTTTTAGTCAGGAAGCCAGGAATGACTTGGTAAATCATGTCTACACTGAGAGGAAAAATCTTCGGTGAGGTGATGTGTCCCTGTTAGGGTCACAAGTTCATAATCACTCTTTACAGCAAACTTCCACCCATGCACCAAGGAAATAAAGTGTCCCGACAGGGTTGGGAACAAAGAATATTTTGTTCTTATCATAACTCCAAGCAGCAGTAAATTCAACAATGAAGAGCTAGTAAGTCCTATTCTTCTTTTCCACTTAGAGGTAAATAAGTGAAATATTAAAGCCAAAACTCAGAACCCAAGTAATTCTCACTCCTATGAAATTGAGTCCTAATTCCAGGCCCCAGTGGGTCCTCTCTAGGTGTTTATTCATCTATGAACCCGGGAGAGACAATAAGGCCTCCCCATAGTGTAGCTATGATGAATAGATTAAATAAAAAAAGAGGTAAGTGTTTTGGTGATAGCAAAGACCAAGGAGCTGTAGTGCGGGAAGAGGAGATAACCTGAGGTGGTTGCTTTCAGCATGAACTGCCTTGCTCTCGGTGAGACCTCAGCTTGACAGTGTCCTGTGCTCCTGGGTTGTGGTCCTGCCACTGCCACCTTGCTCACACCACACAGCAAGTTTCCTGACCCGAACTCCTGGGCTTACAAGGGTAGAGCCAAGATAAGATTGGAAGAAACCATGAAAAATTAAAGGATAACAGTAAAGAAAGGACAAAAGCACATGCCAGTTTCTAAATACATCCATTTCTTAGTTGACTGGATCAAGAAGACGTGGTACACATACACCATGGAATATTACTCAGCATTCAAAAAAGATAAACACATGCAATTTGCAGCAACATGGATGGCGCTGGAAGGGATCATGCTCAGCGAAATAAGCCAGAAAGAAAAAGAAAAATACCGGATGGTCTCACTCATAGCAGGAATCTAGAAAACTTAAATAAGGGACCAGGAAAAAGAATAGCTATAAGAAAGAAAATATCAAAATCAACAAACAACTATGAACCAGAGATACTCTATGGAGAGTGGGGGGCGGGGAGGGGAGGGATTGTGGTCAAAATAAGGGGGTCGCAATTGTATGGGGAATATAAAAATAAAATTTATAATAAAAAAATAAAAGCTAAAAAAATATAAATAAATAAATACATCCATTTCTAAACATCAAGCCTCAAGAAATGCAATTTTGGGGAAGAACATTAAGCAGATATAAACTCAGTACAAATGGCTCAGGCACATACTAAAGAAATGTTTTGTTTTTTCTTGAGTTGGTTTACCAGAAATAAACTGATATGATGTCCATTTTCATCTAGATGAGTCCTTTTCTCCAACCACCAGCCCCCTATAGGAAGAGGGGGTCCTGTCCATTCAGTCCTTCAACAAAGACAAGATATCCTCCTTTATTAAAATGCAAACCGTTTACTTGTTCAGCGTCCCTTTCAGCTTCATTAGATCCTTCCTGCAGTTCTAGTTTAGTCCTTAAGGGAAACACCTGTCCCTGACTGATCATAAGGAAAATGAGAAAATGAAGAAGAATAATGCAGGCTTTCCTCACAGGGGTTAGTGAGAACCTCTTGCTTCAGGAGCCCTTTGCTGTGATTTCTCCTGGTCACTCCCAGCTGAGCTTCCCTCCTGATGGCTCTTACAAAATGGTAGGCAGCAGTGGTATAACAACAGTCCAATAATCATAGAACAACCTCACATCTGCAGTGAGAGAGCATGTCTAGAAATGGGGTAGGGATAGGAGGGCAGCCATACTGTGCGCTGGCTCCTGGGAGGCAGAGCAGGGGTAATAAATGGATGCTGGAGTCAGTGACTGGGCAGAACAAACCCAGTGGCTACATTCACTCATTTAAACATTCACAAAGCATATTGATTATTTATTGATTCTGAGAATTGCTAGGCCTCCTAACTTTTGAGTGACTTTTAAAAAGCTGATTTTCTCCTGGAACTGTTATAATAAACCATACTGTAAAAAACACACACACATAGCAGGGCTGAGTCCATCTTGTTCATTGTATCGCTGAAGCCCTGCATCATGCCGTACAAGTGGGAAGAAGCTCAAGCCCCACCTTGACAGGTATACATAGCTCAGAGACAATGTTAAGATCTGATTGGTCGCTAATGTGATATGCTGGCAAACATGGCATGTCATTTCCTTCTTTAACCTGCAAACTGGTTTTGTCCATTAGCTATCAAACCAAGGCAGACTCTATGTCTCATGCCAGACAGCTAGCTGCCTCAAGGTATGACACGAATGTTTTTAAAGTTGGTGTCCATCATTTCTCATGGCTGTGGATACAGACTCATGGTGCCAACAAACAAACCTGTTTGCTGCCTCTGTCTGTGGCTCTCAGTCATTGTTGCTCTGTTTTTCAGTACAAGTGGTATGTCTATACTGAATACTTGTTACTTTTTCTCTATTGACATACACCCCCCCCTTTATCTACCTCAATGCAGAACACAGAGCACCTCTAGAAAGTCTTCCAGTTACCACCAGCCTAACCTGATTGTCTCCTCTTTTTGTATGTTTCTGCTGGATTCACGAGGGAAATGACAATATTAATCCACCAATAATTACATTCATGTATCGTGCATTCCTAGGGAAATCGTAAGGTTTTGGTCTTCAGTGAGTACTTAACAAATAACTCTGAGTAGATTTGACCTTGGTTTTATTCCTACTGTCTGGAACCACCTGAGTTATTAACTGGGGGCACTTCACCTCCCTGCTCCTTTGCTTCTAAGTTGTAAAAGTTGATGGGTGAATGGTCTCTAAATTTGTTTTCAGGTCCAATGTTCTGTGTATCTATTTCTGCTCTGGCGAGCTTGCTTCCAGCCTGCCTGCTCCTTTCTCACAGTCACTGTTTGATGCCTCAAGACCCTGCCTACATCTTAAACAATGTTTAGGAACATTTGATGCTCAGATACAGCCCAACCAGCCTGGACAGTTAGCAGCACTCTGTAGACAGGGCCTGGATTCCTAACAGATCCATGGAGGGTCTCCTTGTGTTTGTTCACTGGGGAAGTAACCCCTTGTAGGTGTTGCAGCTCCAAATGCATTCCTTTCTCAGATAACAAATAACAACCACGGGTCCCCTATAAGAACTATCTAGGTTTCTTTCCCATAATTCTTGTATCTCATGAAAACACTTGCTACCTTGGAAGCCTGCTCAACCCCCTCAATGAGATGTGCCAATCTCATGCAAGAGTTACAGATGCTGCTTATCACAAACATGGGATGGAGTGATTACCTGCACAGGTGGCATGTTGCCCAGCAAAGTGGGTTCATGGGAGGCCCGGGGTATGTATTTGAAAAGACATACTAGGAATGAGCTTGGCAAATTGCCTAACCTCTCTATGCCTTAGTTGCCTCATCCATAAGAGGGGCCTACTGGTGTCCCCCTCATAGTGTCCCCCTCTTATGAGGATAGAACTGGCTTGCTACACAGGAGGTGCTCAGTAGATGTTAGCTGTTATCATCATTGTATCGTTATTAGGGAGGCTATCTTATACTGATAATCAGAAGTGTTTTTATCCACGCAAGGATGAAGATTCAAGCAGGGCAAAGAGATGAGCTCACGTCGAGCCAATTGGCCTCCTGGGAAGCAGAGCAGCCCGGGGTGCCTCACACTAGTATTTTTAGCCATGATAATGAATCACGAGCATTTAATGTCAGAAAGACTTAAAATTGAAATGGCTTCTAACAACTCTTGAGTGTTTTTGCCACATTGTTTTAGCTGAGCAATAAAAGGTTTAGTTTTAATTATATCTTGCAATGCAGTGAAGAAAAAAGAACCCAACATTTGCCATCTCCCCCCATTTCATGTGTCTTTCATTCTTAATGAACAAGCAGATCTTCGAAAGGATGCCATCAAGTAGAGAGTCTTTCAGGTGGAACAGTCTACTGGGCATCAGTTAGCCCAATGTTATTACAGGAAATGAATGCATTGTATTGAAGACTGTTTGTTGCCCCATTGTTTCTCAAGCCCAGGCCTGTGTGGGACTGTTTGTACTCCAGAACACACAGCAGCCATTATGTCCCCTGCAACATCCTTCATGCAGCTGTGAACATTTGTGCTTGAGCCAGTTTATCCGCAGCACAGTTCACTCAGGAGGAAATTGTGACCGGCACACCATGTCAGAGCCCTACTTCTCTATGGGAATGTCCTGGGCTCTTCAACACCCCTCCTCACACTTAACCAGCAAAAACAAACAAATAGAGGTCCACTTGGATGTACATACCTCTGGGCCATTCAGGGTGCTATCCCAAAATTGCTTTTGGGATAGCAATTTCCAAGCTTCACATGGAATCTCTTTTCACAACTTTGTGACCCAGAGCAGGGACAGGAGATGCTCTCCTTGCCAGATATGGCTTTCCGTGAAGTCAATAGGGTCAAATAACTATAAAGTGCTGTACCCACCCTGTTAACAATGTCTATGGGTATCCAACCTGGTCATTTAACCCCATGATAACCAGGAGACTAACATGCAATGTGAGTCCATGAAAACTGGTTCTTTTGGGTTTCATTTGGTCCACCCACCAGAGGATGCATCTTAAAATCATCAGAACATGATATTTTGGCTCCCAGGCTAGAAATGGGTATTAAGGAATATTGAGGCTGTGAGCTTATAGACACTGACTTCAGGGCTCAGCAATTTCAATTACCACCTTTGCCTATTTAGATGTGACAATGACATCATGTTTCTCCTCACCTTGAGACCTGGTTGGTAAAGGTAGCCCTACAAACATTCATCATTTCTTCTTAGGCACAGAGCCTTTGATTTCGGTTGATAAGCCATGGTATTTGAAGGCTTGGTTGTATAAACTGAATCAACCATCTGGACTTTTCCTAGAACTGCAATGATAGTCAACAGAACATTTAGCAAAAAGAGCTGTAAGTTAAACATTTGCTGAAAAACATATATGTATATGGGTATGTGTGTACATTTGATATAAAACTATAACCATATACATATCAATATAAATCTCTAATACACAATTTATGGTTTGTGAATGAATTCTGGAGTAAATTTCATTTAGAATATGATCTAAATAAATAACAAATACATAGACGTAAGTTTTATTCCTACTCAATGAATTTCCAGTTTTTGCTGTTAAATGACTCTGGTGTTCTTTACTAGGGCAAAGGCAGAAACAGTTAACTCACTGGACTTTTTTCCCACTCTGGAACCTTCTGTGACTTAATCTCAGCTTCTGTGCAGCAACTTTAGCACTAAAAGCCTTACACTGTTTCCCTTATTGCTGGCATAAGTTCACCTTCCACTGGTTCTCACCACACAGTAAAAGAACATTATCTTTGACCCTGATCCCAAAGATACAAAACCCCTCAAGTCCTTTGGTAAAAAAAACCCTTTTCCCTCTGCTGACAAGGAACACAGCTGGCAGGAGCTTCTCTTCCTTCCTCCCCCTAAAAGTTGCCTCTCATTTGACTAACAGAGAAGAGAGCAAAGATGCTAATAGCAAAAGTATCCCTGGGAGCCAGTTTTTCCAATCAGGAAAGGTTTCTCTTGATAATCAAGTTACCAACTGATTTATTCTCAAGTCTTTCTTCCCTACTGATATGGGAGCTGGAGTGGCCATAAAAATAACTTCACATAGAAAGCTGAGGATTACTCACTAATTATGTTCCCTTCCCACTCATCGTCCTTGCCAATTTTTGCTACTTTTTTTTTTTACATTAAAAAGCAGAAGGAGGGAGGCAGGAAGCAGAGAGGAGAACAAATTAAAATAGAAGGCTTTAAAATAGAAGTTAATGTGGTTCCCTGCAAGGTGTGTTCCCTCACCTACTGCTTTAGGCAAGTGTCTAGATAACAGTAGACTGAGGAGCATGGTAAGAGTAGAGAGTGAGCCAAATTGAGATAACATTCTAACATAATTATTGTTATTTGGGGTTTCCAGGGAAAATCAAATTTGAGGAAACATAATACAAACTAGCGCAATGAAAAAACAACCTGTAAAACAAAACATATAGAAGTGGGTCTGTTGTTCCAAGTGTATTTGGAAAACACTAAATTGGAAGATTTCAAACAATTTTGTTCAGTTCTCCCTTCCCCCAAAAAAGAATGTTTTAAAACTCTGTACTTTCCACCTGTTTTAAAGACTATATCCCACATTTTTCAGCATAAGTTTAAATTATTGCCATGGATATAATTTCCAACAGACAAAATCTGAATAAATGAACAGCTGATACTCATTTTTCTTTTCTTTTTTTTTTTTGTGGGACCCTCCTTGGTGGCCGGGGATCGAACTGGCGCTGCAGAGGCTGCGGGCAGCCTCACAACCCAGCGCTCAACCACTACAACACCAGGGGAGGCCCTGATACTCATTTTTATCCACTAAAAAATCATGAAAACTTATTTATTATATGGGGCATGCTAGGTCCTTTATTTTTCTCTATGAATGTATATCCTTTCCACTTCTCCACATAATTTTATCTCAGTAGTATTTATTTTTATCCTTAAAAGTTTTTATTAATTACACTGTCATGCTTCTCTACAACAAAATGGGCTTACAAGGTGTGTTTATGGCTGGAATTAGGATGGAAATCGGTTTATGGTTGAGGGACAGAAGCACTCCCAAGAAAGCATTTGTCAGCTTACTTCAATATCCTGCTCAATGTGGGAGGGGCAAACAGTGCCTGGGACACTGTTTCTACCAGTTCATCCCAAGTCCAACAAGAAGCAGAGTCTTAGAGGCTTGCGTAAGGAAGAAAGTAGAAATTGCAAAACTCTCATGCAAAACTGTGAGACTTTGAGAGCAGAAAGCAACACTACTTTGGCCTGAAGTGTGAGAGCATGCCTTGAAAGTGGAAGAAAAGTTGTATCTCAACTCTATAGGCCATTTCTACATCATGCCCCAGGAAGCAACACATGGTATCAGCAGGTATGGCACACAGGGCAACACCCACTCTGGTGACAGAATCCACCCAGAACTAGCACTCCGGAACCAGTGGATAGCAACCCCACTGGCAGACCCATAATAATGGCAGTGAAAGTCTCAGCACAGTGTGACAGACATACCCCAACATCGGGCTCAGCACCCTTCAGCAATGTCTTCAGTGGTTGTGGAGCTTCAGCAGAAGTGGGAGACACCACATCTAACAAGAGCAACCTTGAGCAAATAACAGTGCTTTTGCTAGATGAGGGGTTTTGCTACAACTTCCAGGGAAACATGCCCTAAAGCAATCAGAGGAGGAGAGAGAGGTAAGAAGTGGCCAACAGAGGAAAGACATTAACTGGGAATCCCTCAAAAAAATTGGTATAAGCTTTCAAAACTTTCCCAGAGGTATTGCAATAGCAAAGGGAAGCCAGAACCAAGAAAATATTTCTTTTCACTCGATGAGTGAAATATTTCTTTTCACTCAACTCATTCAGTGGTGTTTTAGCCTCAAAACTTTGTGATCTGGGCAAATTTGTTTGACAGAATCTCTCTGAAACTTCCAACAGACCAGCCCATCATTATGAGATAAGAAACTAATAGAAAGTAGAAGTTTCTGTGATTAGAGATTCTAAGACATGACTGGATTCTTGTCATCTGAATTTAACCCGAGTGAACTCCTCGCTATGAGGGTCGGCCTTTGCTTATTGTTCAAAACATAAAGAGGGAATTTTTTAATATGGGAGACCATCCAATCAAATAAAGTGAAATAGTGTTACCATTACAGCTCAAATCAGATCTAAGAGTGGGCATAGTAAAGAAAAGCAGAAGTTAGCACAGCAAGGCCTGCATTCCACATCTTATTCAAGACGAATGGAGTTTAAAAACAAAAACAAAACAAGGTACTTACTGATGATAAACACTTATGCCTGCCTAGAAAATGTGGGCTACCCATAACCACAAACTTACTTGAAGGAAACAGAGTAGCTGATTTCAGTTGTATTTTCAGAGACGTTGTATGAATAATGAATAATACAGATGTGTCGAGTATTTTAATGATGCCTGAGGTGCTTCTCTCCATCCACGTTGAGCAAAATGGAGGGGGTGAGCAGGAAGAGAATTAGGCTCTAGAAAAGACTTCAAGCTGTAAACCTAAGGTCTTACTTCTAAGCAAATCACAAAAAATTAAAAATCAGAAGGCAGTCAAGCCTAGCTCAGAACATGGTTTGAAAAGAACTTGCAGTATTCACTAGCATTCTCCCTTTGTTTTTTTTCCCCCAACAAACTGAAAACACAGCCCTAGACTCAACCAGTTCTGGACCAGGAAAGCATTTTGGCTCCTGAAGACAAGTCAGCACAGTCACAAGAACCTCCAAACCTCCTCCACATTGGCATGTACCTCCCTAAACACTACCTACACTGATTGAGGTAAAGACATCTCCACCATCCACCTGACTTTATTGCACAGGAGAATTTAATAAGGCGACAAAGCCAAGTTCTACCAATCTAAACTTCAACAAATCCTTGGTCCAGAGATCATTGCTGGGGTTAGTTCTCTATTACTTTACCTAGCTTTTTGGTTTCTTCCACAAAATTCTAAGGTCATTTCTTCTTTATATCAGCTCATTTCTTCTTTATATCAGCTTAATAAATACTGTTACATTGATTGGATACACATGTTCCCATTGCTGAGTGAAAAGAGTCATTACCAGAGATAATTTATGGTAGCCTAAAAATCTGACCTCTGAAGGTCATTTTGGGGAATGTCCTATGGTGTGGTCACCAGGGCTGCGAGCATCCTGGTGTCGCCTGGATAGATCCCATCCTACAGTGGCACTCTGGGACACATGTTTCTGAACTGGTCATCATAGTAGGAAGAGAAGAATGGGAGTAAAGGGAGTTCTACAACATGCTAAGCAATTTTTACATGTTCTAACTCACTTGTTTACTTCCCATTACCACACCAAGAATACTTGTTTTATGGATGAAGAAAGCAAAAATCATAAAGCTGTGAGAAACTGAATCAGGGATAAAATTGTATCTTGGATCTGACAGACTTTGGATCTTGGGCCCTTTCCAGCACACCCCAAATCCACCTGAGGGAGAAAGTCAAGGTTACAGTGCTCACATCTGCTTATGCTTGCTGAGCTCCTTTATGCAGGTAAAATACATCCCCCCTGCCAGCCTCTCATCCACCCTCCACATAGAGCTAGGTAAGCCAGAGTAAAATACCCCACTTCTTACAAAATATTCCCATCCAAACTCAAAACTAGTCAAGGTCTTACAAACATATCACATGTATTTATAGAAAAAGATTCTGATATGAAAAGGGATTTTCTGAAGAGGACAGGAAATCTCGGGATGTCACATGGGTAGATGAGGCATCTGTTGAGCTATGTCCATAGGGAGTACTTGCTTCAGTAGGGAAACTGGGACTCTCACTATGAAAATATTGACAACAACTAATATAGAAAAGGAACATGGTGAGTCTTTAAAAAGGTGTTTCTTATAAGTCATTTGAAGTTTGGTTGCTAAGAAATTAGGTCCACATTTTATATGTGATGAACCTGCAATTCCAGGCCCTTCTGTTTTGTTTCTGTAATGAGTTTCTTTAAAACTGAAGTAACAATCCCAATATCCTGTCATTTGAAATAATAGCAACAATTAACATAGCAAGCATGTATTATTTTAAAAACAAAAATTACTTTATTTTTATTGTCCTATTCTAAAACATTTCTCCAATAAACTATCAATTTTAGCTTCAAAGACTCAATTCTAAAGCTCTTTAGATTTCTGGTTAAATATTGTGGCTCTAACACAAGCCTAATAAATCTAATAAAATGTTACTAACAAAATATCAGTACCAAAAAAGTGAAAACCCAAAACACCAAATGAATGATATGTGTACTATTTCCTTAAATGCAAAAAGAAAAAAAAATGGATAAGATATTATGCAGAATAATAAACCCAGTCACCTAAATGCCTGCAGGAGGGAACAACAAAAAGAGTCGATTTGCCTCCAGAGCTCAGAAAGTCTCATGTCTTGGAATCATCAAGTAATATGGAAAGGCGGTTGCAGCATGGAAATGAAAGCCTTGATGAAAGACTGTACGTACAGTACAGTTATTCTCCCTGACCCATATCAGCAGACTATCACTACCCCCTGCACACACACACACACACACAAAACTATAAATTATTTTCCACTTGAATCTCTAGATTTACAAGGGCATATTGAGTACTTACCACAAAGAACCTAAACCACAAACATCACTGGGTAATCTCTGAACAAAGAAATAAAGAGGGGCTCTTAACCCTTTTGAAAGAAAAAAATTAAAGAAAGCCCATCTAAAAAGCATCAGAAATCAAAGTGACATTGAACTTCTTCATAACCATAGAAGTCATAGGTCACTGGACTATTGTCATCAAAAACTCTGAGGGACTTTTTTTTATGACTTCAGGGTTGTATGTTCAGCCAAATTACTAACCAAGTATAAAGAGATAATAAAAGATCTTTTTAGATATTTGAATCTTAAAAAGCTTTACTTTGCATATGCTCCTTCTCAGAAAAATACTGAATGATGGTCTTCAGAAAAATAAGGGGGGAAAACAAGATATAAAAATTATAGGAACCAGTGCAGGGTGACCCCTGTATAGGAGGTCTAGAAAACAACCAATCCAGACTGGAATGGGAAGGGGGAAGTCTCCAGGGAGAAGACCATCAGCATAAAAAATTAAAACTAATAATATTTATGGGGCAGAAAATAGAATCAAGAAGTATATAACAGAGCTATTAGAGTAGTAGAATTAATGAATGTACAAATTTAGAAAAAAATTTGAGTCAATTAATAACTCCAGGAACTTTTTTAATTTGAGTAAGAACAGGAACATAATCAAGCTATTCGCCTTAGCTCAACACCCCCCAAGTTACATAATATGAAGTCTGAATACTGAGTTACTTACTCAAAAATTATGATATAAATTAGAAAGAAGGGGAGTCACCGTTAGATTTCTACAGCTCTGTTCACATGCCACTTTAATAAAAACTGAAATTAATTAACCTGAAAAGGCAGTGTGGCTGCACCATTGCAGGCATCTGGTAAGACAGATGCCATGTTCTTGTGCTTGTGAAGCCTGGCAGATACTGCTACACAGTGAAGGAATCAAATATATCTGAGAAACACATCTCTTGTGGTTATCCAGTGAAAGAGTAACAATGAATACAAGAAAAATGCACGAAAATGATGAAAACCCAAAAGAGCGCAAAGAAAAGGTATAAATCAGCAGTTTATACTTGGTTTAATTACTAAAGTAAACACATAGCAGCTTACAAGGGAACTGAAGAAATAGTCGGGTACTTTGTGGACTTTATTCTCATCCCATATGTCTATGTATATAAAAGCATAGTATAAATATGTATATATGCACAGTATGTATTGTTGGTTTTATACATATGTATATATATGTATAATCTACATATAGTCCAAAATGCTAGCAGAGATTGGCCCCATGGTGATTGATACTGTTATTGTGAATGATCTTGGATTTTTATCTCAGTGCTATTATTGCTAATTAGAAAAAACTGTTTTAAAATGAGTTTTTTATAATGACTGTGTTTTCTGTTTACTTTTCCTTTTGCACTTATAAAATCATAACATTTACAATTGGAAGGGACAGGAAATTGAATTAAAATGGTTAACCAAGCACAGATGCCTAAAAATGACAGAAAACAGACTACATGTTTAAAATAATAAACCCACAATATAACTAGAAAACAAGAGGAGATATTCTTGCTGGGCCAGAAATAAAAAGAAATTCCTAAATTAAGAGAAGGCAGGCAGGATTGGGATAATAAAGAAAGATGTTTTTCTAAAAGCAAAAGGCTGTTGACGAAAAAAAATCATCCTGGAATGCTCCAAGCCCCCAACTCGAAGTTTGGAGGTAGCAGTGATGAAGAAGAGGGAGACCCAGAGGCAAATTTGGGGGACACTGGCATGAGCCATAAAATGGGACAAGCTATGACCTGTCTTTACCAAGTAAAGGCACCTGGCTTCATGCAGGAGTGATGAAGATGAGTTTTGGAAGAATGCTGTAGAAACATTCAGAATTACTGGGGGATTCCTATACCCAGAAAACTAACCTCTGGCACACTCTGCCCGACAGTCCCCTTCTTATTTGAAATCCCTATTTGCTAGCTTTCAGACAGCCTTCAAGGAGACTCCAGCAACAAAGATGAGCTCACAGCAAGAAATGGTCAATTATTTGAGAAAAACTAATATCCTGAAGAGTGGTATTAAACTCAATAAGTGGAAGCTCTTTCTGCTGAGAGCAGAGGGGGTAATATCCTCAGAGCGATGAGAGGATATTGCAGCCCTGAAACTGAACAGGGCCTTTCTTAAAGGAAATTATTAGAGACTTAGAAATAAAAACTATGATGGTCCAGAAAAGAATATATGGGATCTAGTCTATTTCCCTTTCTATTGCATTCCTGACATCTCTGTGTTGACAAGGAAGTTACCGGGCAGTTAATTCCATAGTTGGAGAGCTCAAATGCAAAAAGTTAACCATTATCTACTATATTGAACCTCATCTCCTTGCTTTCAGACCCACTAGTCCTAAATCTTCCTCTGGAGCAAAACTAAGTCAGCTTCCTCATCTATGAGAAAATCTTTCAAATATTTACCAACACTTACCACAACTTTCTCTTTAGTCTTTTTGCATCCAAACTAACTAATCAATTTGTTCAACTGTTTTGTATCTGAAAGCTTCCAAAATATTTATTCTTCTGCTTACTTTTCCCCTGAGCTCTTTCTAAATTATCTCTAATATCCCATATAGAGACTCTGATGGCTGGGCTGGAGTTGCAAATGCTATTTCAGATGTGGCCTAATTTTCCCACAGTGGTATTATTACTTCCTCTGGTTACTCAACTACTATTAATAACAGCTAAGTTGACATGAGTATGGTGCTTTCCTTGAAGAATTCCAGGAAATGAGTAAGAAGGCCTGTTTCTCTAGTGTTTAACATTAGATTCATCTATCTAGTAAACATTTATTAACTACAAGCTGTGCTCCAGAGACTATACTAGGTGTTACTGGGGCTTCAAAGGTGAATGCAGCTTGGTTGCTGCCCTCAGAAGTTTGCAGTTTAGTAGGAAACTATATATATATATATATATATATATATATATATATATATAGAGAGAGAGAGAGAGAGAGAGAGAGAGAGAGAGAGAGAGAGCCTCCAATGTACAAAGTAGTATGGGAGAATACACTACTCCAGATGAAGCAATGGTGTCCAAAGGAGATGCATAATCTAGAAGCACAAATCCTACCTGATAAACGATATCTCGAAGGCTGAAGATAGTGTTCCTACTGCCCAGGTTGCTTGACAGGCTTTGAATCAGTTCCAGTACTTAGTGTCTGTTCATGTTTGCTCTTATTCCCTGCACGGTTTGAATGTGGCCTGAGAAGCTTGATTTTAAAAATCACCCCTTCCAACAATGTCATATCTTGGTTTATGCCACAAAACATTGAAAGTAGGAATTTGAAAGAGTTGTGTAGCCATGTTCATAGCAGCATTACTCACTAGAACCAGAAAGTAGAAGCAACCAAAGTAGACACTGATGAATGAATGGATAAACAAGATGTGGGCTACATGTAAGAGAATATTTATCAGCCTTTAAATGAAGGAAATTCTGACATATGCTAAAACGTGAGTGAAGCCGGGAGACATTATGCTAAGTGGAATAAACCAATGAAGAAATGACAAACACTGCATGATTTCACTAATACCAAGAGTAGACAAATTCATTGAAACAAAAAGTAGGGTGTCGGTTGGTAGGCAATGAAGGAAGGGGGAACAGGGACTTATTGTTTAGGGAGATAGAGTTTCACTTTCGCAAGATGGAAAAGGTTCTGGAGGTGGTTGGTGGTGACCACGGCACAACAATGTACTTGAGGCTGTAAGCTATTCACATTGAAAAATGGTTAAAATTGTATGTTTTACCACAGTTTAAGAGATATCTGTCCTTGACCTTAGATACTGCAGAATTCACTTCTTTATTTCTCACTCTGAGCCACAACTATGCCCTCCACTAAGTATTGTGTTGACTTAAACATGCTACTGACAGAGGCTCTTGTGGCTGCTCTGTTAGCTTCGGGGAAACTGTTTCCAGAACTGTATCTTGTCTTTAGGGGCCACTGCCAATAACCTAGTGCAGGGATCCTCTGGGACAAAACTCACCTGTCACTCAGGCTCATTTTCGTATAAACCTGCATAAAGCACCCCACTGATAAACCATGAGTTTGTTTGCTTCTAGTCTGGACTGAGCCTGGCACTTTTGACAGAACCTTATTTTGTAGGCAAATATTTGTCTAGCATTTCTTCCCCCTGTTCCCAGGAAGGCATCCCTCATGGTGGGTACTTGGTGTTGGAGTTTTCAAGTCAGTGAAAGGCAACAGACATGAAGAAACTGAAATGATTATGTGATAAAGAATACTTCATTAATTTATTTTGCAGGGATGTTTAATTTGAATTATTGACGATGCTTTATAGTCCACTAGAGAGTGCCCACAACTCATTCTATAGGAGGAAAATCAGGCAGAGTAACCTGATACCTTGATCTACTTCTCAATGTCAAGTCTTTTCAAGAAAGAAGACTTATTCATACATCAATATTTATTGATATTGACATGCCAACTATATGACATTTGGTGGTAATAGGGTTAAGATAATAAATGGGCCTGTGATTTATTAAATGAAAATCTACTAGTGATAGGTCCATAAACATTTGTTTTTAATGTTAAGACTATCTTATCAAACTTATGGACCCCAAAGCTGTTGTCTTTTCTGGGAATTCAGGAATGCCACTAGTGGCATGACACCATATTACAGGCTGAATTATGTCCATGCCCCAAATTCATATGTTAAAGTTTTAACCTCCAATATCTAAGAATATATTTGGAAATAGAACCTTTAAGCAAGTAAGTAAGGTCAAATGAGATCATTGGGGTGGACCTGATCCAATACCTCTGGTCTCTTTATAAGAAATACAGTGTCATCACAGAAAGGAAAGAGCAGGTGAAGACAAAGGGAGAAGAAAACGATCGACAAGCCAAGAAAAGAGACCTCAGGGTAACCAACTATGTGGACACTTTGATCTCAGACTTCTAGCCTATAGAATCTTGAGAACATGAATTTCTGTTGCTTAATCCACCCAGTGTATGGTACATTGTTATGGCAGCCCCAGCAAGCTAACAAACTTGATCATTTTCCAGCCTACTTCTCTGACTTCTTATAAACCCCATTCCCTTCTGTGACATCATATCCAAGACATTAGAATCAAACTGTTTGCATTCATGTGGGAGTTGAAGAAACACACAGCTAATAAATCTTCCTAGCAACACAGTGTGCCTTAGGAACAAAAAATATGGTGGGAGAAGGTGGTGATGTACCATGTTATAGCTCAGCAATCTGTTAATCTACTAAAAAAGCATATTTGTTATTACTCACATTTCCTCCCAGAGCAGGACTCTTCCACTTTAGGAGGGCTCCCGGAGATGGCATTGCTGCTTTAATAGCTCAAGACCCAGACATCTTTTTCCTGCTGCCACAAACAACTCACTCATATTGTGAGGTCTCTAAATAAAGCCCTCACTGGGATTATAATTTACACAAACATGAACGCTCCCGAACTTTAATTCCCCAATAAGATGTCATTTTCAGCAGTCAGAGAACTTAAGTAGTTAAGTTCCTTAGTTTTGTGTTCCTATAAGCCTGCGTGTGCATTTTTTCTTTTTTTCCTCCACTTCCAGCACACCCCCCTAGAGCCATATGGTCACATTGCCTACTCACCCTGGCCACGCCAAGATTCACTTTTGCTTCTTCAGGGAACATCACAGACTCTAGCCTGGACAACTCTTTAGCTCGAGCATGTTTCTGCTGCTGTATCCTCTACCTATTGTCCAAATGTTCCTATCAGGGTTTCAAACTATTTTCCTAGATTTTCCTCTGATTTCCTGAGCCCTGTGCCCAGTGTGCTTCTTAAGGTTCATGATTCCTCCATTCCAGGTTTGTCCAAGCTAATCTGCCTGTTTTAGGGACTCACCCATTCCGCTGGCTCATAGACATCTCCACCCAGATCTCACCCACTCACCTGGCCCAGGCACAGGAATCTTCCTAGTTGAGGGTTATGAGCCTGACCCAGATACCTGCACTGATACTGCCACTACCTTCAGACCTATAATAGTAAGAACTCTCCAGCCAAACAAACTCTTTGTGCTGGTCAATTTTTACTGGTCATACGCTAGCCAATATCTAAATACTGCTCCCTTCTAATCTTGCAAAAGGAATCTTGTTTCCAAGTTAATGGCAAAACAATTCCAATATTTATTGAAAATCAGACAAAAGATTTCTCCATACGGCTCCCTTCCAGTTGTGTTCCGGAATGAATGCTGCATCATTACTGATAGCAAAACTGTCTGGCAAACAGAAGAATTTGGCCTGCTTTAACACTGGAATATGTGGTAGACACACAAAATATAAACTAAGACTAATAATGCTCCACCCAATCACTGGACAGCTTTTGATTCAATCGCCTTTTTCTATTTTTTATTTCTAATTTTTAGGGAAACATCATCTAAGCCAGTTTAACTACTTTATTTTTAAATCAGCACTCATCTAAACCCCTCACCAGTTCCTAGACTAGAAGGCAGGTTTCCTTTTTTCATTTTGTACCACATATCCTCCTTCCTCATCTATTATAATTAGCAGTACACAAGCTGTATCACTTAGAATGCCAGGTGCCTTTCTCTGCTCTCATTTCTCAATACTTTCTTATCACACCATTTCTGCTTGTTTACAACCAAACTATTGTGTGCAGAGTTGCTTATGCCCAAGGCTATGCATTGTATTCTGAGAACAGGGACTAGGGTGGATTCTACAGCCACAGAACTGCTCTAAGGAACATTAATTGCCAAACTGATAAATTGAGAAAGGAAAAAAATATACCTAAGGACAATGCCAGACATGCTTTACAATAGAATTCCTTAAAGCACATATCTAGACATATCAGTCATTTAAAGAAAACAACCATTCAATCATTTTCTCCAAATTTTTACTTTCTGCAGTTTCCTCCTCTTCTCATTTCTTAGACCATTCTAGGATTATTCCTTTTTCAGCCCTAAAGAAGGCATAACAAGCTAAAAATACAAAAACAACAACTACAACTAAAAAACTACCACTATGACCAACAACAACAATAACAACAACAGAACCAGAATAAAGGTCTCTGCTGTTGTCAAGTTCAGGATTAGCTGGAAAAGCCTGCCTTTCTGGTCCTGTCCCCCTATCATGAGACACCATTTTCCCAGGACATTCTTGTAATCCATCGTCATTCACCAATCAGAGAGCCCAGTGAGGTGATATTTAATTCATGTCTGTCAATCACAACACAAAGAAAAGGGCTTCAGCTGGCCACGGAGACAATCCTCTGCCAACAGAACAAAGAATCAGAGAGGATCTGTGGTCCCAGCCGCACATTGCTTGTCACTGCTGTGGTCCTTGCGAGGTTTCAGAATAATTGTGGCTTTGGAAGCAGCAAGGCCGATTAAAGAGATTAAATTGGCAGAACATCCCTGCGACATAGTCAGGAAAGAGTAAGATTGGAACTTTCATGCTTTAGCTTCAATCGCAGATCAGCATGTCCTTGGCATTAGACCTCTGCGTCAAATCCAAATATTTGAATTTTAGAGCCACTGCCCCAGCTTAAACTTCTCGACTGGTGGTTGCATTAGCTTCGTAATTTTTATACTGATGCAGCAGCAAAACAAAGTGGTAGAGATATGAATCTAGTGTATAAAAATGAAAAAAACTTCACTTCCATGCCTTGAATTTATCTTTGGAAGTTGGAGGGATGTGTTTAATAAATAAATGAAATGAAACACTTCCGTGGCAATTGTCAGTAACACAAATACAGGCTTCGAAGGCAGCAGCTGAACAACAAAGGAGCAGTGCCTCATGTTCAAGATTAGCTCACCAAGGATTTTTCTTTCTTTCTGCCCCCACGCACCCCCCCCCCAAAAAAAAAAAAACAGTCACTGGGAAGTACAGTGTGTTTTACCTTCTCCCTGACTCTCCTGTTTTAGGAATGGAATCCAAATGGATTTTATGTTGACAAGTTGTGGGAATTTAAGTCGATGCTACTGGCAATGCAAAGCTACATCTCTTTACCTCAAGAATCCATTAGACATGTTTTACATTTCTTTCAAATATTTTTATACTGTTCACTCAATTTTCATGAAGGTAAGGAATGTTTTACTAACTCTATACCAGCTCCCTTTTACAAATGGAACAAACAGGAAGGGAGGGTGGTACAGAAATAAATGAAGGGAGGAATTAGGGACCAAAACAAAAGCAAGTGGGTTTGGGGATAGGGAGACCTGGTTTTGAATCTCAGCCCTTATGATTTCTAGCTCTTACTTTGTCAAGATCCCTACCTCTTTGATCTTCAATTTTCTCTCCTGTTAAGTGGAAATACCTTTCCACAGTCTTCTCCCTATAATTAAATCAAATAACACAGGTAAGAGTTCCTGGCACACAGTAGGCACATAGAAATAGTATTTTTTCCCCCTAAGCCAAGAGAGGCTTGACAGCTGAACTGGAACTTCTGCCCCCTAAGCAGGATGCTCTGGATCATCAGCCTAGCCCTGCATTCACCTGGAGGTGCTCAAGAGGCTGGATGCCCTGGGTTTCCTCTCTGCCCCAGCAACAGCAGCAACTCTTCCAGAAGTTTCCTTCTCTACATTCTCCCTATTTGCTGCCTCTCTCCTGAAAGCTTGGGAGGGGAGGGATTTCAGGAAAAGGTTAACCTTGTGAGACCCAAGGCCTATGAGCTCAGAAACATGTTCCTGTCTTCTTAGGCTATAATTAATATTTCAAAAATAGACAATCTCAGGGAAATTTGCTTTTCAAATATGCCTACCTAATAAAGGGGAAAACAATAATGACAGTGTTAAATGTAAGTCAGCATAGCCAGTGTTCCCTCCAGGATTGTCTTTGAACTTAAAGATCCATTTGGGTTTTTCCAAAACCTTTACTAAATGAAGTGTTTAAATGAGATTATTTCTTCTTATGTTCTTATCCCATATGTAGCCTCCTTTTTAATTATTGTAAAATTGGGATAATAATACCCCATGTGTACGGTTATTGTGAGACTTAAATGTGATGATACATGCAGTAGGCCTACATTTCAATTCACAAACTCTAATGTAAAAAATCACATTATATATATATATCTACTATATAACTATATATACCACAATACATACTATAAATACTTTATATAAAATATATAGTTATATGCTAATAATATATACTATTAAATAGCAATACATAATAATATATGCATATTTTTTAATTCACATATTCTCTGACCCTTACCCTCTGGGTTATTAGAATTTTTTTTCCATTTTATTTTATTTTATTTTATTTTATTTTTATTTTTATATTCCCCCATACAATTGCAACCCCCCCATTGGGTTATTAGAATTTTAACTTCAGAATTTCTTGGGACTTTCTCATTCACATCTCCAGAGAGCATTCCAGGGCCTTACATGATAAAAGGATGTACTCAGTAAGGAGGGGGGTATGAGATTCAAGTTTACTCTTGTTCATTCTTGAGATGTCTAATGCCCTGACCCAGGTGACCCTTTCAGTCTTACCCCTTTCAACTTGGGACAGGGGAATCCATGATTAGGCTGACAGTTCTAGTGCCTTTGGTCTCTTTCCCTTTCTGAAGTCTTGCCCTCTCCCCAGGTCATGGCCAGGAAGGAATTCTTTTTCCCCAAGATTCTGGAATCTATATTGTTTCATTATTGCACTAAATTTCCTACTGCTACACATGGCAGGAAAGTGCCTTATTGTCTGATGTGCCACTGATCTCTCTAACACATCTTCTGTCATCTAGTCACATGTATCCTCTATATCAAGGAACTGCCTGTACCTCTGTAGCACCATATTCTCTCATATTTTGTTTTCCATATGTTCTATCCTCTCCCTGGAAAATTTTCCCATGTCATCCTCCCCACTTAATTCAACTGTTACTCATTTTTTAAACTTAAGCTCTTGTCACACCAAAATATTAAAAATAGATATATACCATATGATCCAGCAATTCCACTCTTTGGTATTTATTTTCCTTAAGAATGCTAACACTCGGGCCTCCCCGGTGGCACAGCGGTTGAGCGCTGGGTTGCGAAGCTGCTCGCGGCCTCTGCGGCGCCGGTTCGATCCCCGGCTGCTCCTCGGCCACCGGAGGAGAGTCCCACATGGCGCGCAGACCTCTCCTGCCGCCCGCTGCTCCCCTCAGCAGTGTACTTCGGTCCTTCTGCCTGCTCTGCTCCCCGCTCTGGCTCTGGTGAATTCTCTCACCCTCCCGTGCTTCTGACTGTACCCAGTGCATGTATAAACCAAACAAACAAACAAATAATAAAAAAAAAAAAAAAAAGAATGCTAACACTCTAATTCAAAGGGTTCTGTGCACTCTGTGTTTATTGCAGTACTATTTACAATAGCCAAGTTATAGAAACAACCTAAGTGCCCAAAAACAGATGAATGGATAAAGAAGATGTAATATATATACACAATGGAGTACTACTTATCTATAAAAAAAAAAAAAGATGAAATCTTGCCATTTGCAACAACATGGATGAAACTGGAGGCAATTATGTTAAGTGAAATAAGTCAGAGGGAGAAAGAAAAATGCCAGATGATATTACTCATATGTGGACTATAAAGAAATAAACCAAAGGAAGAGACAAAACTACACCGAAATAAACCCTAAAATTATGACCACAGAAGTGAGGCTACTAGAGAATTATGGGGGTGAGAAGAAAAGAGAGTGGGGAACCAATGGTCTATGGTGGAGGACTATGGCCTCTTTGGTGGTTGGTGTGGAGTGGTAACAAAGATTTATAGACGTGTGAACTATTGCCCTAAATCTCTCTGTTATACCTACACAGCCCATGAGTGCTGTGGCATGGACATCATTTTACTGTTATGACTTGGATGCAGGTCCGTTTTCACTGCTCATCTAAAAACAATATGAATTTCATCTCTGTGCCTCCAGCCCTGCCTGAAACATAGCAAATACCAAGTGCAGATTTAAGTCAATTTTTTTCTTTTTTTTAATGGAAGTATAATTGACATACACTATATTAGTTTCAGGTGTACAACATACGATGACATTTGTGTAAAACGAAAATGATCACCACAATAAGTCTATTTCCCATCTTAGCAAGTTCTCAAACTTGCAATACTATATTGTCTCCTGTGTATTAGGATGTACACAACATCCCATGACTTATTAAAGACTGGAAATTTGTATGTTTTGATCCCTTCTCACATTTTTGCCCACCCCTCTCCCCTCCCCTCTGGAAACAATCTGTTCTCTGTATTTATGAGTTTTGTTTTGTCTTGTTTGTCTAGTGTTTTGAATTCCACACATGAGTGAAATTATCTGGTATTTGCCTTTCTCTTTCTGACTTATTTTACTTAGCATAATACCCTCAAGGTCCATTCGTGTAGTTATAAATGGTTAGATTTCATTCCTTTTTATAAAATGGCTAAGCAGTATTGTATGAATTCCATTTTCTTAACAGCGGCCTATCTTTTAGCCTTTCTCTTCTCTCCATTATTTCCTAATAAACCTTGCCCTCTGCACTCAAATCTATGGCAGGGCTGTCTACCTTTGAGCCATCTGAGTATTAATGTGACCACCAGGTAACCACAGATGAATTATTTGTTCCTTCTCCCAGCCTCCAACTTATAGAACCCTTCAAACCTCCCATGTAGGCAGGACTCACCTTATGGAAATTCACTCAGTCTCCACTTTGATAATTTCTAGGGCTTTAATATGAAGTGGATGTAATGGAAACTTCATGGAAGATGCTAGCATAGGGAGTAAGTATTAGGAGAAGATATCCTGGCATATAGGAGCTGATTCACTGTGTTGATGAAAACAGGGCAATCCAGATGCTGGGAGGAAAGGGATATTCCATTTTCAGCAGAGCTTATTTTCCTTTCAGATTATAGTCCAGGTAAAAAGGATGCTTGACTTACTTAATCTTGTGGGCTATGTCCTATTGGACTGTTTTGGGTTGGAATCCTACAGGTAAAATGGCGGCAACCTTCTGCTCGGTCTGCAAGGAGTCTTTGTTATCTCCACAATGAATTTTGGACTCTCACAGTTTTTGAAGAAGAAAAAAGAGGCAAAGACAGTGGCTCTTTGTGTTTCTCAAAAGCAGCACTGTTTCCTTGGGCTGGCACAGCTCACAACAATGTGCTGCCCTTCATGCGAGATTATTTTACTGCCCTGACACATGGACTGCTCAGTGCCAGCCTTCATGCTGGAGATAAATGCTGGGTGCTCTCTGTGATGTGAGGGCAACCTAGCAAGCAGCAGGAAGAGACCATCATCTGATGATGACGGTCAATGATTCATCCTCTTCTCTGCTTAAATCTCTGTAACAAGTTTTCCTGTTACTTGATTATGACTCCTATTACCCAGCAGTCAACAGTGTCTTGAGCATGTAAGTGGCTCTCTTGCACATTTCCAATGTTTAGATTCATTTCAAAGTTGAAAGTAAATGAACAATTTAATCTTTAGAAATACTTACCTGTTGATGCAGCCTGAACTACTGAGCAATTCAGAATCCGCTCTGTGCCTCCTATGGCACCAGTGCTCAGGTCCTAGAGGAAGCACCCCTGTCTTCATAAATAAATGTACTCAAAGGGGTAGTGTGTGCTGTGGGAGCCCATTAGACACTGCCAAAGGCATCATGGAGGCTTGACCATGAAGGTAGTGATGAGCTGTCTTGGTGGCTGGAGTGCAACATAGGGAAGTGGCAGAGCTGTTGATGAAAATATAGAGAGATTTTTCCTTTAGTCTATATTTTCAGGCTCCGCATCCTTAGATACTTCAGCTATTCCTCATGTAATGTGATTCTCCTCCACTGTTCTTACTGAATTTGTTATCATTTTCCATTGCCCCTCTGAATAAAATGTGGTTCTGAAATAAACACAAAGCTCCAGGTAAGTTCTGGTCTCAGAGAAGGCTCTTAGGGACTCTTCTAATTGCGCTTCAGGCAAGTTTCCTCTGGTTATTTTGGTGATCACTTAACAATGATGACTTGCATTATGATTATAGTAAATTAAAAGCCTAAAATATTTCCATATGTTCTACTTTTAAGTCATATCTCCTTCCACAAGAATAAAATAAATTTATAACGTTTCTGGAAAGGGACAAAGGAATATGAAGATGGCGGTAGGGAAGACGGAAAAAATCACATTAAAATTAATGACAGCAAAATTAGCTAATCTCTACGAGATAGATGCTGTTTATTAATTATTCATATATTCATATTATGTATTGTTCAACTAATGAGAATATTAAAGATATTCAAGATGAATGTCCTATATATTGGCATGAAGATATATGTCATTGGAAACATTTTTGAATTCAAAGTTCTCTTTCTAGTTAGCATCTCTGAGATTTCATTAGTTTAAAAAAACTGTTTATAATATATGAAAGATTAACTAATAATCCCTAAATTTAAGTGGAATATTTAGTGGAAGAAATTTCCATATTTATGTAATGTCTAGATATATAGGTGTGTGTGTTTAACATATATGGTTTATATCTTTTAGATTCAAATGTAGAGTTATATACTTAGCTCTTTGAAACCTCCACTTATTTTCTTGAGCCCATTATTGTGGCCAATTAAGGTCATATTAGCTACATCTCCAGCCTCATACCCAAACATAATCAGCATTCAATCAATGTCCTAATTCAAACCACCGGGAGAAATATTTAACAGGCCAGCTCCCCAGAGCATACCAACTAGAAGCCTCCCTCAGGTCAGTGCTTTAAGATGTGGTAGAGGATTCTTTAATGTGCTCAAATCAACATTTTGAAAATAGCATAAAATAGAATCTATGAGAGTTTTTTGCACATATTAAACACAAATTATATTTTGTGCAACTTTTGTCTCAGTCATACACATATTTTATTAAGGTCTATATAACACATTCATGGCAGATAAAAAAAATATTGTCACATGAATCACATAACAGGAGATTAAATATTGTGCCACTCTTAAAAAACATACTAAATAGATTAACAGAAATGAATTTGAAAAATCCCATTGTCATGGTTCAAATTTTTCACTTTTAAAAATAAAACTCCCATTGTTTGACAATCAAACTCTTCTCTTGAGAAGTGTTTTTGAAGCTGTGATCAGATCATCTGAAGTGTCTCAGCACCACTGCTGGGGTCTCTGGATATCCAATCCCAGTTCAAGTAGTCCAGAGTCATTTCACTGATGGTGGGAATGTAATCTGGTGCAACCATTATGGAAAATGATCTGAATTTACCATAAGAAAAATGAAAATATTGTATTATCAGCAATCCCACTACAGGGCATCTATCCAAAAACAATAAAACTATCAATCCAAAAAACTATATGCTCAACAATGTTTATTATAGCAATATTTACAATAGCTGGAACAAAGAAACAACCTAAGTGTCCATTGAAAGAAGTCTGGATCAACAAGATGTGTTATAGCCACACTATGGAATACTGTTCAGTCATAAGGAAAGATGAAATGCTGCCATTTTACAGCAAAATGGAAGGGTTTGAGGGGGAGATGTGTAATAAAGCAAGTCAGAATGCCAAAGATAAATTGGATATTTACATAGTGGATGATTCAACCAAGTGAAACACTTACACAACTAACAGATATTAATAGTTTCCTGAGGTTAAGAGAGGAAGGTGAGAGAGAAAGGTCAAGGAGACATAAGGGCTGGTGGTAGGGAAAACATATATATCAATTAATCAATAATAAAAGTGGTGGCATACCTATGTAGTGGAATGCTATTCCATAACAAAATGGATTGAAGCACTAAAAAACCTACAGACAAACCTTAAAAATATGTCAAATGAAAGAAAAGTAAATGAAAATAAAAGGTTAAGTTCAAATAATAAAAAACATGCTTTCTGATAAGATATTACAAAATGTCCTTGACTTGATAAATAAGCACACAGCAGAAAATGTGTTGGCAGACCAGTAAAATTTTCCCTGAAATTTGTTCAGGCCATTTCTCATGGCTGCTTGTATCCTTCTATTCAATCTGAGTGATGCAATTTCTGGATTCTTATATTAATGTATTGATTAGCAGTAAATGTGAAAGTAATTTTTAAAAGTCAATAGCACCTTCTGGTTATTAGTATTAATAGCTCCTGTGAACTCTTTGTATGTAATGGTCCTTTGTATATGACTGGTTTTTCCTTAGTGAAATATGAAATGATAGTCATTACAGTTGTTGACTAATATTCTGAATCTCCTTGTTTCGTGCAGACATATGGTAAAATTGCACTTTGTCTTACTAAATTTAGTCATGGCCATGTTACTTGATTTGTCTAAAGAAATGAAAAACAAAAATGATATACATTGCCTCTAATTGGAGGTGCTTAGTAGTGCTATAGTGTTCCTTTCCCTTTCCCATGCTGTTTAGGGAAACACTAATGACAAAGGTGAGCAAAGCCTCCTTGTAGACCCATCCTAGACATGTAACAGTGAAAAATAAACTTTCATTGATATAAGCACTTGAGACTTGGGATTATTTTTTATAACCAAATCACAACTAGCCCATTCTGACCAACATATGGTTCATTATACACTTATTTTATTGTGCTTTAAGTCATATTTATTCTTTGTTTTGTGTTTTTGTCTCTATTGTGATTAGTTTTGATGACTCTTACCTCTCCATACTATTTATTAGGCTGATTTTTCAGAGGTATTTTTTTGGTGAAAGTCACGTTGCAAGAATCTTTCTTGAATGAATATCAATAACAGAGTAGTTGGAAGTCATACTTTTTTCATTATATTTGGCAAAGAAAAAATATACTTCTTTTCAGAGACTCTCCACCCTTCAGCTGCAACTCATTACTGTCTACCTAAATGCACTAAACTAGCCAGGAAGCAAATGTTTCCCATTACAAATGACATTTATCAGCTAGTCTAAAAGAATAGGTCTCCTTCAAAATTGATCTAGTTTGGAAGTAACATTTATGACTCACTACTGGATCTCTCAGTGCTTTCAAAGTGAAAAAAATGCATTGGGTGATATGATTAACATTAACCTATTGCATCTTTGTACATATATATTATCAACCGTAACATTTATTTTTCAGTAAGACATTTTTTTGGCTACCAGTATTAGAATGTCTTCCTGAATATATTTGTGAATCTTTCATTTGCATGAATACTTCACATTGTAAAGTTTTTCACATAACATATTCATTATTATATTTTCAAATCTGTTTATTTTGCACAGTTGCTCAGAAATTAAATAATATTGTTAAAAAGATGTTTGAATTAATGTCATTCAGACTTTAAACCTGATTGGAATATAGGAAGCCCCCAATTTCTACATGGGTTATGTTCTAACATTTTATAGCTTGCTTTTTGGAGCTTGGATGATATTTCCCAGAAATAATTCTGAAATCCATGATCAGTTCCCACCCTAGCTACCCAAAGCCAATTTAACCCCCCAGGAGTTGAAATACATCTTTTATATGTGTGTGTGTATCATTTTAGAAGAATGATCACCATTTATAAAAATGTTTGGGAAAATTAATCCTTTGGCATCAAAAAAAGCACACATTGATTGAGAGAAAATATCTGTTCCCTTAATCTTTTTTATGAGAAAAGACATGGCATTCCTAGGAACACATTCTTCGTTTCACTTCCTCACAAGTCATGGAAACAACGGATTGCTGATATATATTTTTGTGGTTCTTTTTTTTAAAGAGTGTATGAATATAGGAACACTTTCTCCCTAATTGAAATGAGCCTCTTAGAACATCTGGTATGGCCTAGGATAGATGATGAGGGGAAAAGGTTTTTATTAATCAGGTATTTCTAATTTCAAAATCTTCATACTTAATTTCATACAGTAGCTCAAAGGACATAGACCCATGTGGATGTAATAAAGTACAGAATTGACTCAAATTGTGTCTCACCTTTTCATTCTGATTTTTCAAGCAAAAAGTGTAACAGGAATATTATAGGAATATTAATATAACAGGAATATTAATCAAATAATTTTAATGAGTTCATTCAGCTATAAAAACCACACATCAACCAGTCTATCCCTACAGTACCTAGATAAAGATTGGAATGACTTTGAAATTCCTAATTTTAAAAATGTATAACAAATAATATTGTTATAGGACAGAGAGAGGGGCAGCCCAAACCCCGCAAACCTGCCTATTCTAAATGGGTTCTGCCATCCGCCGCATCAACACAAAACATAGGAGACTTTAATGGGAAGGAACTTTAATAAAACTAGGAAACAATACAGGTAAGGCAGAGAGTCTAGTTTCTAAATGAAGCACCCAGAGTTACCCGTCCCCTCGTGGGTAAAACTCCATCCACATGGGATTGGCCCAGAACAAGGCCCCAAATCCTGCCTCAAGTCTAAAGCATCTTCCAGTGGGGACCCACAGAAGAGGCTCAGAAACAACCACACAAGCCCAGAAGGAAAAGAGCAAAATCAACATCAAGATAAAAGCTGCCATTGTCACCTCCCCACGGGTCTCACCCACATCTGTGTCACCCAGTCCATGACCAAAAGACAAGTGCAGTTTCTTCACGTGTCTCCTGGCTCCACCCTCCTTCCTTCCTCAGTCTCTTCTGCAGCTTCTCCTCTTCCTGCTTAGCTCCACCCTCCCTTGGGTGGGGCAGGGAACCTCCCCCTTTCCTGGGGACCACCCTGTTACAATATCAGTTTGTTGAGTGATAAATGTGGGTAGGGTGATTTTTAGTTTGGTATTTGGGCATTGTTTGCTCTATATTGACAGCAATAAAATGGTAGCCCATGAATAAGAGGGAAGCAAATCAAAAAATCTGTGACACAAAAAGGAATTTGTGTGATGATCCTTTTGTTATAGAGCAGCCCCGATATTGAACGGGTTCCTGGCTGTGGGTCCTCACCTGCGCACTTAAAAGGGACTTATTAATACTCCACTACAGGCACACACAAAAGGTTAATAAAAGGTTTATTTACAAGAGAAAAAGAAATAAGGAAAATGTACAACTCAGGGAGAAAATAGGGAAACAAAGTCTTTAATGCGTCCTACCTGATCTGCCGACCTGGAAACCCAAAGTCACTCTCCGAGGTGGCCGGACGCTGCAAGCTGGCGGAGAGCCAAAATGGGGGGAACCCCAAAGCCCACGTGTCTGCCTTTATATCAACCTGGCTGCTTAACCCCACCCTCAGGTCCCAGCCACCTTCCCTTTGGTGGTGATGGGATTTGGAGTTCCCAGTGTCTGGCTTTGGCCTGGGGTGGGGGTGGAGTCCACAAAGCCTGTATGGAATTAGCTTTAGGACATCCTGTTCCCCCTAACACTTTTACCATAATAATACTGTATTATCAACTCAAGGAAAAGATTTTTCCCTGTTAAGGAAGTTGAGAAAGAAATCAAAACCATGTTTGAACTTTTGAAATCCTTTACACAAGCTATGCACCAGACATTTAATAACACTAACAGCAAAAGTCTTCCTATCATTTCTTGAAGAGTGAAATTACAGTCAACTGTGATGTTAAATGGTCTTTAGATTGTCTTATTGTAAAACTAGAGGATAAATGGAATTTTCTTTAAGACTCCAGGATTAACCTGTTTGCTAAATTGAATAGAGAATGACAAGCAGTTTGAAAAATCTGGAGAAAGCTGAAGCAAAATAAAGAGCAGTGTAGAAGAATTTAGGACCCTGAATTTCGAGTTGGGGGATCTTGGTTTTAATTCCTCTACTATATTAACTTCCTGATAATTTTGATGACAGAGACTTGGTTTAACCCTGTATAATGATATCTTTTTTTTTTTAAGATTTATTTATTTATGCATACCAGAGCTGGGGCACAGGGATTTGGGGGTGGGGGGGTGAAAGGATTCAGCAGAGACAGAGTGGGGAGCAGAACAGGCAGACTGACTGAAATACACTGCTGAGGGCAGCAGCAGGCAAGACAGGAGAGGTCTGCTGTGCCATGTGGGTTGCTCCCCGGCTGGCTGGGGAACAAACTCATTCTGCAGAGACTTCGAATTGCTTCATAGTGCGGTGCTTAACCCATTGCGCCACCAGTCAGGCCCCTGTACAACTATATCTCATTGCATTACTTGAACTCTATGTCTCTTGCAACGTCTATATTATTCATTTCTCTATGATCTATCATTGGTTTACCTGGTCAGATACAGGCATTTTGAATAGCATTTGATATTTTATGTCAGTCTTGAATAGCAGTAGTAGCATCAGGCTCAACTGCCATTCATTGAAGATTTACTTCCATGCTGAGTCCTTTATGCACATTACCAATTAAACCTGAAAATATCTTTAGAGACTTTACATAATTTCCCCAGGTTTTCCCACCTATAAAATGTCTGATGTGGAAAGAAATAGTGGATATTGATTTACTTATCATCTGCTCACAAATTAACTGCCATTGCAGCTTTTAATGACAACATAAATCTAGCATATTCTTTCTTACTGGAAATCACATGTCCTGTATGTTCTGGCAACACATTTAAATTTAGGTAACATGAATCCATTCATGGGTGTAAGTGCACTAAATATATTCATAAAAACATACACTATTAGAACTATTAGGGATCTGAGATCATCTAGTGATATGCTGAAACAATGCAGTAGTTACTATTCATATGTAATTATTTAGATTTAAATTTAATTAAATTTAAAACTCACTTCCTCGGTCACTAATCACAACTCAATAGTCGCATGTGGCTACCATATTAGACAGTACTTTTTTTTTAAAAAGGTTTTTATTTATTTATTTATTTATTTATACAAGCACTGGGTACAGTCAGAAGCCCGGAAGGGTGAAAGAATTCACCAGAGCCAGAGCGGGGAGCAGAACAGGCAGAAGGACCGAAGTACACTGCTGAGGGGAGCAGCGGGTGGCAGGAGAGGTCTGCGCGCCATGTGGGACCCTCCTCTGGTGGCCAGGGAGCAGCCGGGGATCGAACCGGCGCTGCAGAGGCTGCGGGCAGCTTCACAACCCATCACTCAACCGCTGCGCCACCAGGGAGGCCCCGACAGTACATATTATAGAACATTTTCATTATCACAGAAATTTCCTGTTTTACTGTGTTTATTGGGATAACGTTGCATATATTAACACTGTGTATGTTTTAGGGGTATATGTTCACAATTCCACAAATGTATGTTATACGATGCTCATCACCAAAACCCCAATAATCTTTCACCAGAATCCACTGGGCCTCCTGCCCCCTTTGCTCCCACCCTTCCCCGCTCCCCTTCTCGTAGCCTCAGTTCTACAGTCAGATTTCTTAGGTTTATTTTGGTTTAGTTTTGTCTGCTCCTTTTGTCTGTTTCTTTATATTTTACATGAGTGAAATCATTCAGTATTTGTCTTTATCTTTCTGACTTAGCTTAGTATAATCCTCTCCAGTTCATTCCATGTTGCTGCAAATGGCAAGATTTCATCTTTATTTATAGCTGAGTAGTGTCCATTGGGTATATATACACATCTTTATCTCTGAGAAAGCTCCATACCAGTTTCCATAGAGGATGGACTAGCCTACACTCTCACCAACAGTATCACAGAAATTTCTATGGGACAATGTGACTATAGTGATTACATTCTAATTCAAACCCTTATAACAATTGGGATGCTTTTGACTGCAGGTAGAATAAAACTTGACCAAAATTTTCTTAAACAAAGAATAAATAGGGGATTTATTGACTCATATAACTGGATAGTCTAGGCCTCTACTTAAAGGTTTTTAAGCCTATATTGCCTCTCCCTTCGATGATATGCATGCATCTTATATTTACTCTTCCTTTCACTTCCTCCACTCTTCCTAGTGGTTCAATTTTTTCTCAAAGCCAGTTCTACTCACGGTGGCAACAAGTTCTCTGTTAGGTTCTAGACCTTTCTAGTGTAAGAGAAAATTTTTCTTATGAGTAGTTAGAAGAATGAAGGAACTAAGTTCTGAGAAGTGTCACTAAATACATTATTATGTTTTATTGGCCAAATTTAATGGTGTTTAACTATGTGTAATCCTTACAGCCAGAGATATAAAATGTTCTGGTTGGTTTAGGCCAATCAGGTTGATGCCTATAATTACTATAATTTCTTCGCCTCTATACAATGAATTCATAAAGAGATTCCCTCCACCCCACCAAAAAAAAAAAAAAAAAAAAAAAGAAGGAAAACAATTCAGTACTTTAAATAGAAGAGAAATTAGATTTTGGTGAGTTGTTCATCATATCCTTCACTTTTACTGTTTCTCCAAAATGATGTTTAGAGATGTATTACAATGCTATACTAAAGGCCATAGAACTCAGATAATAATATAGCCTGGATTAGATTTCTGTATTCCAGTTATCCCACTTCACTATACTATCATGTATACTCCATCTTACGATTCTGTTTCAAAATGGTCAAAGTCCATAAAATATTTTGCAGGTAGGTTATATTAAAAGATAAATACTTGGGGGGGGGGTAAGAAGGTATAATTATTGGATGCACCAGAGTAATAAGAATTTAATTTCAAAATCTTTTCTGGATGTAAGATGAGACTGAGTGAATGATCACTTTCTAGCTATGCTACTATATAAATTTGGATTATTCAGTTACTGCTACTAGTTAAGTTTTTGCAGTACATTTTCCTAGCATTGCCTACAATGCAAGCCACAATAGCCATCATAGGCACTAGAGGTCTTGAGTCTACTACAGGGTGTTGTTTGGGTGAAAGATATTGTTATCCAGTTTCACTTAAAATGGAAAGAAACGGTACCAATAGTCATCAAATACATTTCTTTCAAACCTTTGCTCTCAGTTTTTAATAATATGAAATTTGGGCCTTATTTTTTTTTTAATTTTTAAAGGTTATATAAATGCAGAAAAGAGGACTACTCCAACCTCCTCCTTCCCCAAATAGAAATATACAAAGGCTGAATCCACACAAGTCTGTTTACAATTTAGAATAAAAAAATAAATTGAAAAAGTCATGGTGATGAGTCTAGAATGTCCACGCCAGTTTTAAGGCAGCTCAGCTGGCCTTTCAGTTGCTAAGTGTGTTTATTTTTTCCATTCTCTTCTGAAACCATAGTTGCTACAAAATCCCAGAAACAGAACTGCACTGAATCTACAGCACTGCTTTATCCCATCAAACCCCCATCACCAAACTGTGATTAAATGGGTGTGAAGAGTAAAGCAGCCCAAGATTCCTAAAATGTCACATACTTGCAATTTGACCAAAATTGAACCAAGCCTGTAGACTTGTCTCAGTACTTTGAGGGAAGGAAAAAGTGAATATCCATGGAAATGCTCTAAAATTGTCCTTATTTTCTTCTGGAAAATGATACTAATTTATAAAGTAAATTTTAATTTTGCTAAAAGATGCCAGCATACCCACCAAATGGACACTCTCAAAAAAGAATCAACCTACCCTAAACATTGGTGTTAGCACTATGCTCTGAGGCAGCAGTTAAACAATTAAGAAAATACTCTCATACATTTCAGAAAACACTCTCACCGTGATTAGCTGCATAATGAAAAGCTCTCTGTTCCTCCAATTGGCTACTTTCTCTTTTTAAAGTTTAGACATCAGAACTTCCAGGACAATAATTGCAACCCTTCTCTGGATTAAATGAACCAGCCCCTTTGGACCTATAGAGAGCAATTTAATGGCCATTATCATGAGGTCAGTTCTTCCTATATATAAATTCCCATCAGAGAGATTAACACGCCCAATATCCTACTCATGGATTCTAACAATAGATTCTATAGGTGGAACAGGTGTCTTCTTGCATGTCTGTCTGTTTATTTGTTTTAGAAGATTTTGGAGGTTACCACAGTACATATTATAGCACCATGTTTCATGTCTGTGTGAGCTTGAGAAAGTCATTCGAACTCTCTATTTTCTCCTTTTACAAAGTGAAGATACTAATGCACCTACACATAGCCCTAATGGATTACTTTAAGTATCAACTAAAGTAACTCAAATTGCCTTAAAGTTTCTCTAATGATCAAATCAATGGACTGTCTTTGTGTTATTTAACTCTTTTACATATTAAGCAATGCCAAATTCTTTCCGTTCATAACATAATACTCTCTTGGTTTTATTACCAACTCTAGAAAACATTTCCTTATCCATATACTTTGTTGACTTCTCCTGCTACTTAAAGCTAATGCCCACTAAATTGTTAATTTGGGCTTCTCTCTGATTCTCTGCTCCCTCCTTCTTCCCTCCATCTCTTTCCTCACATCACTCCCCTTGGCAGAGTATTTCCTTTAGGTGCATGATTATCATACCTATATATAAAATAGCATCAAAAGTAGAAAATAAAGACTTACGCTTCTAGGACAGATGAAGAAGTAGAGGTTGATTTACTCTAGTGCCTGAAACAATAACAACAAAAACAACAACAAAAATCAGTCAAAATAGATGAAATAATATCTTTAGGGACTGGGCACCAGTGAGAGAGTTTGGGACTTCTAGGCTTGAGCAGAGAGAGAAAATCACTCAAAACCCAGTGGACAACTTGAATTGAGGATGTAGAACTGAAAGTTCAGGGACACTGTGGTAGCAATAATGTAATAAATAGATTGCTACTGCACAAAAAGAGAAATCAAAATATCTGTTGAAGGTCTCAAGTATGCAGTAAAGTATTGGTTAGTGAGGAGACTACTGGATTTTGTGAAAAGACTCATTCAAAAGGAATGAAGGAACAGTAACCATTGAACACACATGACCAAGAATAGTGCCTACTTGCACTCAACAGGCTGTAATGCCACAGCTCAGCAGGCACTAGGTAAAGTATACAGAAGACTCATACCTCAGTAGCCCTACAGTGAATACTACACTGCTCCTGCCTAACAAAACTTAAAAGTGAGACCCAAAAAAAATCAAACTGTTTCCAAGAAAATTAAATGCACCCCAGAACAAAGTTCAAGAATATTTATAGTGTTATAAAATATCCAGAGCCCAGCAAAGTAAAATTTACTATGTCTGACATCCAATAAAACATTATCAGAAATAAAAGGAGAAAAATTAAAATTAAAACAGGAAGAAATAATCCATCAATTCAAACTAACCCCAAACCAACATAGATGTAAGGATTAGCAGACAAGATCATAAAAATAGTTATTACTACTACACTCCCTATGTTCAAAAAGGTAGAGATATAGAAACCTTTTTTTCAATGGACACAAACTGAACTTCTAGAGACAAAAATGCAATGCACGAGATGAGAAAACTCTGGATGGGATTAACACTAGATTAAACATTGCAGGATAAAAGACTAGTGAACTTGAAGATGTAGCAATAGAAACTATTCAAAATGAAAAACAAAGAGAAAAAGGAATTTTTGATAAGCTAAAAGAGCTTTAGTGAACTATGCCACAAGTAGTCAAATGTATGTGTAATTGGAGTTCCCAAAGGAGGTTAGAGGGTAGAAAGGAAGACTTGAAGAAATAAAATGTTCCCAAATTGCCCACATATGATGAAAATTATAAGCCCACAAATCCACCAAACTCAATAAATTCCCAGTACAAGAAACATGTTTATACACTAACTAAATAACCAGGCAAAATCTGGTAGATCTACAAGGAGAAATAGGCAAATGCACAAATATAATCAGAAAGCACTAGAAAGAAGTATTCCTCATGAACAAAGTTGCAAAAATTCTAACTAAAATTTTCTTAGATCAAATCCAATAACATATTAAAAGCATCATGGTTATGACATTTATTCCAGGAATAAAAGCTTCCTTTACATTCCAAAAATCAAAGTAAGTCACCACATTAACAAACAAAACAAAACATATGATCATCTCAATAGGCACAGGAAAAAAACATTTAATGAAATATCATATTCATTCCTGACAGATAGTCTCAACAAAAATACTACAGTTAATACTATACTTAATGTTGAAATATAGAGAATCAGGAACAAAATAAGAATGTTGGCTCTTCCCAAATAGTGGACAAGGTACTCATATGACCTATGAAGAAGTATATATAGTGTTATGTGAAAGTAACTTGGATTAGTATATTGATAATAATTTAAAAAAAAACTGGAAGAAACCCAAATATCCATCAGCAGTGAGTAAATACTGAATGGATAATCAAATTGTGGTATATAGAAATACATACAATGAAGTATATTTATACTTAACAATAAAAAACAGAACTACTAATACAACAATATTAATCATTCTCAAAAACAGTATGTTGAGTGAAAGAAGTCATGTTATAGGGCAGCCCCGATATTGAACAGGTTGCCTGGCTGTGGGTCCTCACCTGCGCACTTAAAAGGGACTTACTAATACTCCACTACAGGCATACACAAAAAGTTAATAAAAGGTTTATTTACAAGAGAAAAAGAAATAAGGAAAATGTACAACTCAGGGAGAAAATAGGGAAACAAAGTCTTTAATGCGTCCTACCCGATCCGCCGACCTGGAAACCCAAAAAGCACTCTCCGAGGTGGCCGGACGCTGCAAGCTGGCGGAGAGTCAAAATGGGGGAACCCCTCCAAAGCCCACATGTCTGGCTTTATACCAACCTGGCTGCTTAACCCCACCCTCAGGTCCCAGCCACCTTCCCTTTGGTGGTGATGGGATATGGAGTTCCCAGTGTCTTTGGCTTTGGCCTGGGGTGGGGGTGTAGTCCACAAAGCCTGTATGGAATTAGCTTTAGAACATCCTTTTCCCCCTAACAGTCAATCACACAAAAAAGTAAAAAACCTATATTTTTCTATTAAGTTAAAGAAAGGCAAAACAAATTCATGCAAACAGGAATAAGAAATGTTTTTTCCTGGATGCTGAGGATTAATTGGAAGAAAGTATGAGAGAACCTTCTGGAGTTATGGAAATGTTTGTTGTCTTGTTTTGGGTAGTAGTTACATGGGTAAACAAATTCATCAGCATATATGCTTCAGACACCTGCATTTTATTATACATAAACTCTGCTCTAAAGATTATAGAAATATTAACCTTGTCAGGTGACAGAAAGTTACTGATAGTGTGTAAAGCGTACTTGTGCTTCTGAGCATTTATTTAATATTTTTTAAGTTAAGCTTCAAATTTTGCCTCTGTAAACCATTAAATATATTTCATCTATTTTAGACCTAAAATGCATGTGACTATAAAAATTGTATATATTTCTGTGCCTTTACTTATTTAAAGAGAAGTTTCATGAAATAGTGCAGGAGTTAAGCCATGTGTAAAGTCAGAAAAACAAAAACAAATGCTCTTGAAACGTTGGTGATGAGATCAAATAGACTTCAAGTCTGAAATGAAGCTCCACAACAACAAAGGTAGAAAACAATGAACAATGGGAGAACGTTAAAAATCATAGGAATAATTAAACATACTAGAACTAATAGAATAGAAGTCATGGATATGAATACCCAACAAGCAATGATGCATGTGGAGAAACATAACTCAGGAAATATGTGTTACAACTGTGAGCCCTTCAATGACCTTGGGTCCTGTTCTCATACCATGCATACCTCTCATACCATGGGACACAAATATGCCTTTCATATTCTAAAGAAGACTATTTCCTATATGCTCAACCATTCCAGTGGCCATCTATAAGCACTGGGACAGGCATTTGGACAGCAGCTAAATTTTCTGAAATCTTTATTTCTTCCCAGACAACTATATTTTATTCCCTGAAACTTTGTTCATTGGATTCATTAAGTGATATAATTGAGAAAAAGAGTATAACATGAGTTAATAATGAAGTTATTAGTTAATAGTTTGAGAAATAGGATTTGTTAATATAATTAATGATTAAGATCTGCCAGAATGGAGGATGTTGGCAGATTGCAGGCACTTTATTATGGTCTGTTTTATATAAGGGTTGCTTGCTGACTATTTGCTCTGTTCACTTTCAAGATCTGTGAGAGTAGGGACTGTGTTTTACTTCTCTATGTTATCTCCTTCAGCACCTTGAACATAACAGGAGATTAGCAAGTATTTACCCTATTAAAATTAATCAAATGCCCTTTACTTGTTTTTCAGCATTTCCAGGTGCTCCAGTGTCTCTCTGTCACAAGTCACCCTAATGTTCCTTCATTACTCTTTTTTTAGTGTGTTTTGAAGGTGAATATTTTTTATTCATTCATGTACCTCTTACTGATTTTTTCCCTCTTTCCTGAAGTTTAACAGCTAAATAGATAAGCTATTTCCATTTGTGGTATAAGTACTATTACCTCTATGATTTCCTCCAAAAGAAAGAGCAATAAATAAAACAGGGCAAATATAAGCTGTGTCAACATAGCAAAACACCTGCAGAACGACTTGAAGCTGACAAAGACTTACGCAACTTTTTAATGGTTTGCCTTGGATCCAACAGTAAGATTTTCCTGACAGTAACTCTCTCCATGCCAAAAAGATCATGACCCTTGAATCTGACTGATGGAGAAATTGAGTATAATACTGTACTGTCACTTCTGGGAATGACAATAATATATGTGGTTAGAATCTTGGCCACAAAGAGATGTTGAATGTAAATTAGCACACAAAGCAGAAAATGATGATTGCAAACCAAAACATCTAAAATATACATAGGATGTAGCATCTGCAAAAACAGTTTTAACTTATAGTCCCTTCTCCTTAATACACACCCACAGACACACACACACACCCCCCAAACCAAGGGGGTGCCTATCATTTTCTTCATTCTACAAATAAGGAACTAGGTGCTGAGCATTGGAGAAACTCATAAAATCATATTTCTCCTTGATATTTCTGATTCCTATGAATTAATCATCTAATTCAATTTATAAAATGTGTAGTACTGTTGGCTTTTGGTAGAGTCATTTCTCAGCTGAATCATTTCAAGTGACTTTTAGCTTAAAAAACATATAACATTTCTCCCTATTGTCCACTGAAATAGCTATAAAACCATAGGAAGAAAGAAAAAATGTATCAAAAGTAAAATTAAGACGAATACATAACTTATCAAACTCTAAGGTGAATTTTATCTAACTAAATAGTAATTTAACAAGTATTAATGAGAAATATTAAGAACAAACATAATGGCAATTAGTCTTTCCAAAGTTGTAGCCTCGATCAACTGAGAAAATCCCAGACACAGCCTCACGGTATATCTAAACCACCCGAAAAGAGGTAGGAACATGATTTTTACCTTCGCTGTTATTTCTGAAGTCAGAGACCCTGTATCTGTACAAATTAGAATACTACTCAGATGATACTTCACCTATAGATCTTAACTTGTCAGCCTACATAACTGAGGCAGAGTGTTCTTTCTCTTGCCCTTTGCTTCATGCTCTGTTCCTCCATATCTTTCTCTATATCTGCATTAGCTGGTACAGTAGGTATAAAGTCCTTGAGGCACGATCTTTGAGTCAGAATACATTCCCATGACTGTTAGTCATTTTCATTATTTTATTTTTTAGACATAATTATAATTCGAGAGAGTGAGTGGGCAGAAAGTAGGACTCAGGAAGGCTTGTGGTAGTATCTTACAGGTACAGAGTCCACATGTAAAGTTCCAAAAGCAGGAGGCCAAGATTAGAGAATCCCGGTAGGGATAGTATACTAATCAGGGTTCTCCAGAGAAGCAAAACCAACAGAATGTACATAGAGGTTTAGTATAAGGAATTATCTGACACAGTTACGTAGGCTGACAAGTGCTAAAATCTGCAGTGACAATCTGGAGACCCAGGAGATCTGATGGGGGTGGTTCCAGTCTGATAGTGAACAGGTTCAAAGAGTCAGTGTTTCAGTTTGAGTCCAAGGCAGGAGAAAACAATGCCCTAAATGAAAGGTAGTAAAGGAGAAGGAATCCTCTCTTACTCAGCCTTTTTTATCTATTCAGATTCCAACTGACTGGAAAAGGCTTATCCTTGTTAGGGGAGGTAATCTGCTTCATTAAATTTACCCTTTCAAATATTAATCTCATTCAGAAACACCCCCATAGATACACCCAGAATAATATTTGGCCAAATATCTGTGTACCCTTAGACCCAGCCAAATTGAGACAATATTAACCATCACAAGTACCTACTGAGGATATTAATTTTCAAGCACTCCATAAGAGGCCATAAGTTGAGTTCATAAAGGACATGTGGGATATATACACACTGAAATACCATACAGCTGTGTAAAAAAAGTTGAAATTCTGACATTTGCAGTAACATGAATGAACCTAGAGACTATTGTGCTTAGCAAAATAAGTCAGATGGAGAAAGATGAACTATGTATGATTTCACTCATATGTATTATACATAGAAAGAACTAACAGATGAACTAAATAAAACAGACTATAAAACCAATTAGTGATTAACAGAAGGGGAAGGGGGGGTGGTAAATCAGATAAAATGGTCAATTGTATATTGAAGGACAGAATTGGATCTTTAGTGGTGAATTTAACATAATTTATAAAGATGTTGATTTATGCTGATACTCACAAGAAACTTAATTTTATTATGTAATGTTACTTCAATAAAAAAATATTTAAAACATCTTTAAAGACCCAATGAGTAGAATCATAATAATTGAAAATATAAAAACTGCAGCATTTTTTCGAAGATTTATTTTTTCATGCATACAAGAACCTGGGTACAGGCCAGATGTGCGGGAGGGTGAGAGGATTCACCAGAGACAGAGTGGGGAACAGAACAGGCAGACTGACTGAAATACACTGAAAACTGCAGCATTTTAATGGTCTCTCAAACAATATATCTGAGAAGGGAATTCAATCTTCCCGTGTATGTGCAGAAAGTGGGGTCAGGATAGTCCATACTTCATATGTTCACCAACAAAAGTACAACTAGATCACAACTTATTCAAGAACTAGTAGCCACCGAGAAATAAAACTCTATGAAAATGTATAAAAGAAGAAGAAAAAAATCTCCAAAAATTTTGGAAAATTTTCAGGAATCTCTTTGACTTCCTCAATAGAATGCAGGGAAATACTATATCAAGGAATCATATTAGAAGAAAAAGAATAAAGAAAAAGACCAAAATAATTACAGAAATGAAAAAATGATTTGAGGGCCCCCCTGATGGTGCAAAGGGTAAAGTCTCAGCACTATTAAGCTATTGCTAGCCACTGAGGCTTGAGTTTCATCCCCTGCCAGGAAGTTAACCCACATGGCACAGGAGACCTCTCCAGTATCACTCACCACCCCTCTGTAGTATATTTCAGTAGATTTGCGTGTTCTATTCCCCACTCTGGGGAATCCTCTCACACACACTCCTTCGCCCCCACACCTCTGGCCTACACCCCAGTTCTTATATGCATAAATAAATAAAAAATAAATCTTTAAAAGAGAAAAAGAAAAGATGATTTGAAAAGCAAAGTGGGTAAAATAAGAACTTCAAAAGAGCAAAAAATAAATAGCAAAATGTAGAATTATTTTTCACTTCCAAAGACAAGTTTATGATTTTTCCTGAATATGCAAGGGCTAAGAAGTTGAGTTTTTGCCCTTAGTCATTGCATATATTCAGATTTTTTATTGGCATTCTAGTCATGAAATAAGAAAAATAAATAAGACAAGAAAAATAAATAGATATAAATATCAGAACAAGGGAGAAACAGAAACTATTAGAGCAAATAAGAGAGTTCTTCATGTTGGCCAGTTATAAAATAGATATAAAAAACTGATCATTTTCCTGAAAATCAGTGATTTGAAAATATAGTAGGCAAATATCCTAATTATAAATCACCATAAAGTATGAAATACCATATAGAACAGGTGTGAGGTAGTCTATGTCTTGTAAGTTTATGTAATTATACTCTGTGACATTTCTACAATGATAAAATAACATAAAGATGCATTTTTCATAACATCCCTGTTGTTAAGAGACACATGACTACATATAAAATAACCATAAGATGGATGCATGAAAAGATGCTCTATATCAACAGCTATTAGGAAAACGCAAATTAAAATCACAACGAGCTATTACTACACATCTATTAGAATGGCTACAATAAAAAATAATTTTAACACCAAATGCTAACAAGCACAGGGATAAACTGTAATACTCATTCATTGTTGGAGGGAAAGGAAACTGATCACTCCAGAGTCACTACAGAAAAAACCTTGGCATTCTTCTTGAAAACCATATAACTACCATATGACCAAGCAATTTGCATTTTAGGGTATTTATCCTAAAGAAATTAAAGCTTATGCTCATGGAAAATGCTATACATAAAATTTTTATAGCAATTTTATTCATAACAGCCCCAAATTCATGCAACTCTGATGTCCTTCATGGAGAGAGCAGTAAAACAGACTGCTATATATCCATACCATGGAATACTACTCAGCAATAAAAAAGAACAAACTGTTGTTACATACAACAACCTGAATGAATCTCCAGAGAATTATACCGAGTGAAATAAAGATGTTCCAAAAATGTTACAAACCATATGATTCCATTCATTGGTTATAAATGATTCCATTTCTATGCTTTACATTCTTGAAATGACAGAAGTATAAAAATATAGGGCAAATTAAGTATTGCTAGGATTTAAAGAAGAGGTTGGTAATGGGAGAAGAGAGAGGTCATGAGAAAAGGGCAACCTGAGGAATTCTTGCAGTGATGGATGTGTTCTCCTATGTCGGCTGCACAGAGATCAATATCCTGGTTTTGCAAGATATCACTATGGGGAGAAACTGGGAAAATGGCACAAAGGATTGTTGCATTCTTTCTTACAACTGCATGGGACTCTACAGTTTAAAAAAAAAAAAGTTTAATTAATAGGTAGTATGTCTAAATCCAGAAAACTATATTTATGTTCAAGAGCAACATTAAGTCACACTCAGGTTTACTACTCTAGTAGCCTTTATGACTGAGGGTGTGGGTGTGGTGACAGCAAGGATTGAAGAAGTTCTTTAGTGGAATTTAAAAATACAGACCTCATGAAAGCAAATGGAAAACCTACTAAAAGACACAACATAATAAATTAGATAAACAGCATTAAGACTAAACAGTGGTGGGGCCTCCCCAGTGGTGCAGCGGTTGAGCGCTGGGTTGCAAAGCTGCCCGCAGCCTCTGCAGCGCCGGTTCGATCCCCAGCTGCTCCCCGGCCACCAGAGGAGGGTCCCACATGGCGCGCAGACCTCTCCTGCCGCCCGCTGCTCCCCTCAGCAGTGGACTTCGGTCCTTCTGCCTGCTCTGCTACCTGCTCTGGCTCTGGTGAATTTTCTCACCCTCCCGCGCTTCTTACTGTACCCAGTGCATGTATAAACAAACAAACAAACAAATAAATAAATAAATAAAATACATGCGTCTTAAAAAAAAAAAGAAGACTAAACAGTGGTATTATGGTATTTACTTCAAAATATCACATCTACTAAATGAGGGTAAAAGCATATTATTGAGACCATTCTCTCCCACAGCTCTCCGTAGCATTAAACACCTAGATTAATGCTTAATGCTCTCACTTGGTACAGTTTTCATAGTGCTTTTGTATGTTGTTTGTTGTTTGTCTGTTGTTTCAGTTTTAACAGTGCTTCAATATTCACTTCAAATGCGCGTTAATTGGACTCATGCATTCTTCTCCATGAGAATAAGAAGGTGAGCTTTATGAATTTTATTAAAACCTTTTACGTTTCAGAGTTATTTTATTTCTTAATATATAATAGGCACAGTTAAGTTAAATCTCAACTTGAGAAATACTTTCTATGGAAATAAGGGAGAAGAGAGAAAGCCCTTTGGAAAGGACGAATACCCTTCTGTACCACTGAGAAAATCAAAGCTATTTTGATAGGTTTTCATTGCTGCCTCACCCCCTGTTTCTCTTTATTCAAAACCAGAATAACTTCCTATTGCATTGCCAGATGGTTAAAGTGATTCTGAGGCGACATCGCCCACACGTGCTTTAATGAATTCTAAACAGAGCAGCTCACATTTCTGGACTAAATAAGAACTAAATGCCTTCTGCTCTAGAATAAAGAAAGTAGAGATACAAAGCCTTCCACACTTTTTGAAGTGTCAAGTTTCTGAAGACTTCTGTGATATAACCATTCCATTTTCCTCTACTTGCATCTAAAGCAGTGATTCCCAGCCTTAGCTGCAGGATGGGATCACTCAAGAAGTTTTCAAAAATATTAATGCCTGGGTTGTAACCCCAAAGATCTGTCTCCAGTGTGACTTGGGCCTCTAGAGTTTTTAATGCCCCAAGAGATTTCAAATATACAGTTCAGGTTGAGAAGCATAAGACTTTATATATGTCATGTAATCCAGGTACTATTTAACTTGCCCTTTTTATCAACTCATTTCCTAGCCTATGAAACTGTACTTTTCAAAAAACGTAATTGAAATTCTAAATAAAACTTTGTATCAAGGCTCTAAATTCCCTCCTCAGTGATTAGACCAACTTTAAGTTATTAGATTTGGTAGCATGGGCATTTATGAATAAACTGGAGGTCTGATGTGTAGCAATTGTAATTTGACTGACATATCACCTTACATGGATGAGAATGTTATGTATTGAAGAGACCCCCCCAACAAGAAGTGATGGAAAGGACACAAGAAAAAACCTTATCACACTGTTGATGAGAATGTGAACTGGTGAAACTATATGGAAAACAATCTGGATTTATCTTTAAAAATTAAAATGGAGGTGCAGCAGATCTCTCCTGTCGCGCCCACTGCTCCCCTCAGCAGTGTATTTTGTCAGTATGCCTGTTCTGTTCCCCACTCTGTTTCTGGTGAATCCTCTCACCCTCCTGCACATCTGGCCTGTACCATGGTTCTTGCATAAATAAATTAATTAATTTTAAAAATTTAAAATGGAAATAATGTATGACCTGGCAATCCCACTCTTGGATAAAAATCCACAGAATATGAAGCTATTAACAACAAAATCCTATACATTCAACAATATTCACAGCAGAATATTTACAACAGCTAGGACTTGGAAGCAGCCTAAATTTCCTTCAATGGATGAATGGATCAAAAATAAGTGGTACAGGGCCTCCCCGGTGGCGCAGCGGTTGAGCGCTGGCCTCTGCGGCGCCGGTTCGATCCCCAGCTTCTCCCCAGCCACCGGAGGAGGGACCCACATGGCGCGCAGACCTCTCCTGCCGCCCGCTGCTCCCCTCAGCAGTGTACTTCGGTCCTTCTGCCTGCTCTGCTCCCCGCTCTGGCTCTGGTGAATTCTCTCACCCTCCCGCGCTTCTGACTGTCCCCAGTGCATGTATAAACAAAACAAACAAACAAATAAATAAATAAATAAATAAAACATGCCTCTATTTAAAAAAAAAAAGGATTAAAAAAAATAATAAGGGCCTCCCCGGTGGCGCAGAGGTTGAGCACTGGGTTGTGAAGCTGCCCGCAGCCTCTGCAGCGCAGGTTTGATCCCCGGCTGCTCCCCGGCCACCGGCCACCGGAGGAGGGTCCCACATGGCGCGCAGACCTCTCCTGCCGCCCGCTGCTCCCCTCAGCAGTGTACTTCGGTCCTTCTGCCTACTCTGCTCCCCGCTCTGGCTCTGGTGAATTCTCATACCCTCCCGTGCTTCTGACTGTACCCAGTGCTTGTATAAATAAATAAATAAATAAATAAATCTTTAAAAAAAAAAAAGTGGTACATATACACCACAGAGTATCAATTTGCCATAAGAAAAGATGGAATGCAGTCATTTTCAACAAAATTATGTTCAGCAAAGGAAGTCAGAATGATAAAAATGAATATTGGACATTCAAATAGCAGACAACATAAAACACTTTTTCACAATGTAAAACACTTAAAAATGAGTGGATATCAGTAAACATTCTGAAGACTCTGAAATTAAGAGGGGGGGGGTGGAGAAAGGACCAAACAAAAGAGGGGTGAAGGGAGAGGAGGGGAGGAGAGAGGATAGAGGAGAAGAGAGGACAAAGAGAAAAAAAGAAAAGAAATAGCTAGTTTATCTCATGTTTGTCCTGAAATCATGCGATCATGTAGCTGTGTCTCCAATATTCCCTATTCTGTTCCAAAGTATATTGCATTTACGTTAAGTCTCTGTTCAATGTGTGGCTGATAGTTGCTGAAAATCCTGGTACTACCAGTCTTTCTTAATATTCTACTGTATGCTAGGTGGAGGGCAATTTGAGGAAGGCCAAATATCATTTATTGACCCCTTGTTTCTCCACAAAACCACCATAAAAGTGATAAAATTTACAGAAGGTTCACAACTAACTAAAGAGAATGACAATGCAGGCAAAGGAACTTCAAACACAAAGTAGAATGTGACTGTTTTCAGTGTAAGTCAAAAGGAAAAGAAAGTAAACACTTCTCACCAAGCTTCTCCTGGCACATTCTAGTGCCTAGGTATCTTCCCTGTCTCACAACCTTCCTATCTCTCTTTACAGAAAGACTTTTTTCTTTTTTTTTTTAAAGATTTATTTATTTATTTATACATGCACTGGGTACAGTCAGAAGCACGGGAGGGTAAGAGAATTCACCAGAGCCAGAGCGGGGAGCAGAGCAGGCAGAAGGACCGAAGTACACTGCTGAGGGGAGCAGCGGGCGGCAGGAGAGGTCTGCGCGCCATGTGGGACTCTCCTCTGGTGGCCGGGGAGCAGCCTGGGATCGAACCGTGCCACAGCGGCTGCGGGCAGCTTCGCAACCCAGCGCTCAACCGCTGCGCCACCGGGGAGGCCCTCCAATTTTTTATAATACTAAAAAAGTCTTACCCTCTCTCTGGAATAACACCTTTTCCTAACCAGGATAATCCAGAGTGTCCAAAACTCTCATAGTACATTTCCCAAAATGCAGTTGCAACATGCATCCACTTAAGTTACTCACATTCAACTATGCATTTCTTACAGAATAGTGAGCAATGCCAACTTGTACAGTGTAAATGATGTTACTTATCTTAAAAAGCTTTCTGCCAAAAACAAAAATGAAATGGGAAACATGAGTCTGCGTAACCTTCATTCCAAGCTTCTCATTTTGCTCTTCTCAGAGTAATTCTTTATTACATAAATGCTTTTTTTCATACAACATGGTCCCAAAAAATATGCCAACCACTTCCACGCATTCATCTGAAGAATCAATGACATCTTCTATTGCTGGAGGAAACATTGGTAGGGATGTATAGGTTGACAACTTACTCATCTTCACTTCCTAAAGCATTTTCAAAGGTAATATTGTTTATATATAATTTTCTCTTTGTAAGTGCTGATTTTAAACCAGGGTCAACAAACTTTATGCAGAAAGTCAGATGGCAAATATTTTAGGCTTTGTGGGTTATCTGGTCTCTGTCACAATTACTCAATGTCTACCTCTGTGACATGAAAGCAGCCATAGGCCAAAGGTAAATAAATGGACATAGCTGTGCTACAATAAAACTTTATTTACAAAACAGACAATGGGTCAGGTTTATCCATGGGTCCTGGCTTGCTAACTCCTGCTTTAGACAATACCTTATATTAGACAATCCCTTCTGTAGATGCCACTTAAGGACTCCACATAACCATCCAGATGAGCTCTGACAGAAAGAACTGTCCAGGATTGGTTTTGGCACTTCAAGGCAGCTTGTCTTTGAGATCTTTGTCTCAAGTGAGGTGAAAGTCCTCATAATCCCTGAGGCTAGCAGTCTTTGTGAGTAATTCCACAGAAACATGCTCAAACATGGCCATATACAGATACACCCACTTACGTCCCCTCACACACATTCACACATTCTTCTCCCCAGGACAAACAATTCTAAGACAATAGTCTTCATCCACACTTAAGGAAAAGAAACAGCTTCCTAGATGCAACAAAGTCTGCACAAGTGTCTCTGCTCACAGAAGAGATTGAATCCTCCCTTATACTCAGAGCCATTTCAATACTTTTCTTCTCACTTTCTTCCTCTGGGTTATTTCAAGGAACCTACCTGTGCATAGAAAATGAGGCTCCTGATGATGCCTTTCCAAAACAATGCAGTCCTCAAACCCTTGTATCAAAGGACAACTTCCTGGGTTTTGAAATGATAGATTTTTTTTTACAACATACAAGGCTATGATCCCCTGTAATTATCTCTGGAGAAGGGAAACTATAGAAAAATGTAATCTCCTCCCCGATTGGGATCAAAATAAGGGGGTTGCAATTGCATGGGGAATGTAAAAATAAAATTTATTAAAAAAAGAAAGAAAGAGATGGAGAGAAATATGTAAAATATGCATAAAGAAAAGCACTAAACTTTTGACCATAAAACTTTTTAAAATTGTAACTTTTCAGTTTAATCAGTACATTCTAATTAAAGCCTAATTAAATATTCAAAAAATGTAATCTCCTATATTTTTGAGCCCCTAGAGGTCACAGTAGCACGTGGATGTGATTCTTCTGGTTGCATCTGAGACTAGAGGGGTTGTTAAGCTATTATTTGCTGGCAATCCTTATTTCCAACCACCATGAAGAGGAAAGGGACTAGGAAGGCACAACTCCATTTCCTTTAAAGGAAGATCTCCAGGGTGGCACAGACTCATTTTATGCCCACATTTCATTGCAAATTTTGTCATATGGCCACACCTATTTAGAAGGAAGACTGGAAAATGAAGTCTAGCTTGTTGACCATGTGACCAGTTAAAATGTTATTATTACTTAAGGAGAGAACAGATATTGAGGGACATTTAATATCTGTCTCATTGTATCTTTGAACAGTTTTTAGGTTCATGAGTTCTAAATTCTTTGTTAGAGTTATTAATTTCTCAAAATTGGATTTCCATATTTTTCACATCCTATCTATCAAATTTAGCCCCTTAGGCTTTTACTTTGTAGTTGATATATATAGATTTTTAAAGATTTATTTATTTATTTGTTTGTTTTTGTTTTGTTTTGTTTATACATACAAGCACCGGGTACAGTCAGAAGCGCAGGAGGGTGAGAGAATTCACCAGAGCCAGAGCAGGGAGCAGAACAGGCAGAGGGACCGAAGTACACTGCTGAGGGGAGCAGCAGGCGGCAGGAGAGGTCTGCGCGCCATGTGGGACCCTCACCCGGTGGCTGGGGAACAGCCAGGGATCGAACCAGCGCCACAGAGGCTGCGAGCAGCTTCGCAACCCAGCGCTCAACCGCTGCGCCACCGGGGAGGCCTGTATTTAATATATTTTTAAATGTCCATAATCCATCCCACTATTTTTAGTCAGCTATTTCTTCCTATTCTTTCTTGTTTCTAATTTGTTGATTACTTTTGTCATGGTATTAATTTTTTGCTTCTCAATATCCTCCTTTAACTATTCCAGTTTCTTTAGTATCTCATTTGTTTTCCTGTCATTTCACTTTTGATACATCTTATTTCCTATAGGGTATAACAAGTTTATACCTCTATTTTTCTTCCATTTACTGGGGGGAATTGTCTTCTATAGTACATTCTTTCTTTTTATAACATAGTATGCTTCTTTATTCCACTTCCCATTTTTCCCCACCATTTAAAATATTTTCATGAATCATTTAATTTTCTTCCCATTCATCTTTGATGAGGATTTACCATCTAGATTTTCTGGGGGTACATTACCTTCAAGTGCTTGGGTTTCCTGTTGGATTCAGTCAATGATGTGCCACTGCAGGAAGCTGGAAAAGGGCAAAATTGGGTTCACAAAATGTGATACAAGATTGAACCCTTTCATTTATTCAAAGTCTGTTTTTCTTTTTAATTTTTTTAAAAGCTAAAATTTAATAAGAGAAAAGTTATGTAAGCTTGCAACTGTCCTCCTTAAGCCCAGATGTGAAATGCTACATATTAACCTGAAATTCTTTCCTTTCTAAAGGAAGAACCCGTGGTGAGTTAACTTTTGGATTAGTAGGGAATGTAGGCAATTTTAGGAATAGGAGAATGGAATCTCAATGCTATGCTGTGTTGAAAGACACCCCGTTTCACTGAGTCAAGGAAAGGAGACGTCTTTAGATGTCTTCCTACTTCTGCCCCATGAAGATGAGTGGGAAACTGGGATATTTTCTCATTCTAGTGGGAAAGATGTGGTTGCTCTGGAGTAGGTCTGTAATACATGTTTAAAAAAACACAATTTTGAGCACAGTTTCCTACTGAGAATGATTGGAATTTAGCATTCTACTTCAAGATGATAAAAACATTTAATTCTCCAGTAGTAATATGGGTTTCTACCCAGATTGCACAGTATTTTCACAGGATGTTCCAGCTCATATGTAGTTGGGTGGGAGGAAACATTTAAAAAACTGTTCATATTTTTAAAGAAAATTGAAACATTTATAAATTAAAATCACAATTCTTAGGATAAAAATTAAAAAACATTTTATTTTTTTCTCAGAATGTAGGAATAAACTCCTAATAATGCTGATGAATGATTCTACCCTACCACCCAATTTTAATTCTGGAGATGCTATTGCTGAAAAATAATTTGAATCCAGAAAAAATGCTTGATTTATGATTATGGATAAACTGGTGGGCTGAAATTTTATAATCACTGCCAAAATGCAAGTGATACTAATTTTTGGCAAGGTATTATGACCAAAAAACCCCAGCTCAGTTGCCAGAGTTGGAGTTAGCTAAAGAGATAAAATGTGACATTTCTAGCAGTGGAGGCCTACATCAAATGTGCTCTTTTTGGACATCTTGTATACTTTATAGTCACCATTTTAGACATAGGCACCCACACACGTATATGTGTTTTCCCACAAACTGGAGAGTTGTTAGGAATTTCTTGAGGTATAAATATTTGATCAATAATGATGACAGTCATCATTCACTTCTCAAATAATTTTGTAGTGTTTTCCATATGGAAAAACTATGATAGATATTATAAGAATCTGAAAAAAAGGAAAAACCACAGCAATCTGCCTTAGAGTTCAGATAGAAGAGTAATATTTAGTTAAATTAAAATATGATTGGTTATGATTAAGCAACTAGCTAACAGCCATAAACAAATAAACCAAAAGAAATACCCAGAGTACTAGTTCAGAGACAGAAAAGATGACAATAAGTTGAGGGCAGAAAAATGATTCAAGAATTTCTATTTGTGTGGCATTTTGCTAGGCACTGTCTGTACATGTTGAAATAAATCGGTCACTCTGGATTAGAAATTAACCATTGAAGATAGATATTAATCTTGTGGAAAGAAATTATACGCTATATAGAAAATTAGAAAATTATTTACATTATTAATTTAAAAGAAGTGATGAAAAGAATCTTTCTTGATTACAGTAGTTAAACACCTTGCTAGGTGTTGTGCTTTCAGTACAATATGAAAGTCTTTTTAAAGGAAATATTAGTAATCAGTCTTTTTAGTATTGTATGGATAAGAAATAAAATGTACAGTATCGTTCTAAATTCAAAAAAATTTTACTCCTCTTAGAGACATTGGTCTTAACTGCTCAGACACATAGTTTTGCAAATGAGTCATCCCAAATTACACATTTTATTTATGGAATTCAAGGGCAAACACTTGTGCCTCATGGACTTGCCAGTGTCTACATTCAGAATAGAAATCACCCATAGATTATCACAGAATGACATTAGACCCGAGGCTAGGACACTTTGGTTCTATTTCTAGCTTTCACATTTTTCCTTGATAATGGTTCGCCAAAACAATATTATCATGTCATTAACAAAGTCAAAACTTAATTTTGAGGATATAGTTCTCATCTTTAAAAAATACCTACATTGTGAGAATTGTAGCGTACAAGTTTGTCTTCTAGTTGTTATTAATAAAATGTATTAATTTCTTTCCTCCCTTTTTTAAAAAACAAAATAGCCCTACCATCTATTATACCCCTTGCAACCTTATTCCCATTCCCTCCACCTCTGGTAACCTTATTTCTGTTCTTAATGTCCACTAGTTGTATTTGTATCTCCTCGGTTTATTTATGCTGCATACATAGGAGAAATCCAGTATGTCTTTATCTTTCTAATTTCAATACACATAATCCCATCAAATTCCTTCCATCTTGCTAAAAGTGACAACATATCATTATTCCTTATAAGCAAATAGTATTCCATTGTGTATATATATTACATCTTTATCCAATCATCTGTCAGTGTGCATTTAAGGTGCTTCCAAATCTTACCTATTGTAAATAACCACTATGATTGTATACCACACATCTTTATGCAATCATTTATATATGGGCACTTAGGTTTCAAATCTCAGCTGCTATAAAGAACGCTGCAATAAACACTGTAGTGCATATAACTCTTCAAGTTGATGATTTCATATTCATTGGATAGATACACAAAAGTGGAGTTACTGGATCACATGGTAGTTCTATTTATTTTTTTTGAGGAAAGTCCTTACTTCTTTCCAATATGATTGCACGAATTTACATTCCAGCCAACAATGTGTAAGGGTTTCTCTTCTTCCATATCCTCACCAACATTTAATAGTCTTTTTGATGTAAGACATTCTCACGAATGTGAAATGATATCTCATTGTGACTTTGATTTGCATTTCCCTAAAAAGAAGTGATGATGAACTTTTTCATGTCTGCTGCCCATCCATATATCTTCTTTGGAAAAGTGTCTATTCAGATCGTCTGTCCATTTTTAATTGGGTTGTTCACTTTTCTGTTCTTAAAATGGATGTTCTTTATAAACCTTGGAAATTAACTCCTTATCACATGTGTCATGTGCAAATATCTTTTTCCATTCAGTACGATGCCTTTTAAATTTGCTGATATTTTCTATCGCCGTGCAAAAGCTTTTCAATTTGATGTAATCATAATTGTTCACTGCTTTCATTTCCCTTGTCATTAGGCTGCAGATCCTCAGACATCTCTTATCATTCATGTCATGAAACATATCACCAGTGTTTAAGACATTTTCCTTGTTCCATTATAAGATTGTGAATTTGTTGTCATAAATTAGGTGTCAATATATATACACATACAGATTTATTTCTGGACTCTCATTTCTGTTCTATTGGTCTATGTGTCTATTTTTATCCAATACCATACTATTGCTTTATGATATAGTTTATTTTTTTTTTAAATTTTTTTATAGAGGCATGTTTTTTATTTATTTGTTTGTTTGTTTTGTTTATACATGCACTGGGTACAGTCAGAAGCGTGGGAGGGTGAGAGAATTCACCAGAGCCAGAGCAGGGAGCAGAGCAGGCAGAAGGACCGAAGTACACTGCTGAGGGGAGCAGCGGGCGGCAGGAGAGGTCTGCGCGCCATGTGGGACCCTCTTCGGGAGGCTGGGGAGCAACCGGGGATTGAACCGGCGCTGCAGAGGCCGCAGGCAGCTTCGCAACCCAGCGCTCAACCGCTGCGCCACCGGGGAGGCCCTATGATATAGTTTAAAATCAAGTGAGATGATACCTTCATTTTTCTTCTTTTTTCTCAAAATTGCTTTAGCTATTCTGGGTCTTTTGTTGGTCCATATAAATTTTAGTGGTTTTTGTTCTATTTCCTTGAGAAATATCATTGAAATTTTCATAGGGATTGCACTGAATCTGTATATTCCTTTTGGTAGGATGGTGACCAATATTCTCTCCAGCAGTGGATATGGATATCTTTCTGTTTCTTTGTATCTTGTTCTGTCTTTTAACAGCATCTTGTAATTTTCATTGTATAGAATTTTCACCTACTTTGTTAAATTTATTCTTATTTAGTTTTTTTATGTAATTGCAAATGAGACTTTTTTTAATTTCATTATTTGCTACAGGGATGCAACAGATTTTTTGAAAATTTATTTATTTATATATAATTTACATCATTGTTCACTTTTGTACAATATTTGTTTTCTCCTCTCATGTATAGTCCCTATAAAATTCCCACCACCAATTCACCCATGCACTATCACCATAGTCCCTTGTGTTCTTCCCTCCCGTTTTGATCCCTCTCCCTTTCCCTCCCATGCAGAATGTCTCTGATTTATAGTTGCCTGTTAATTTGTTTTTTTATTATTATTTTTCCTGATCCCTTATTTGGTTCCCCTATATTCCTCCTATAAATGAAACCAATATTTTTCTATTTCCTTCTGACTTATTTCACTGAGCATAATCCCTTCCAGCTCCATCCAAGTTGTTGTGAATAGCATGAGTTTAACTTTTTTGATTGGATGCAACATATTTTTGTGAATTTATTTGGCAGTCTGCAACTTTACTAATTTATTATTTCTGATAGATTTTTGCTGGCATGTTTAGGCTTTCCACATATATTATCAACCCTCTGCAAATAATGATAATTTCACTTATTTTCAAATTTGGATTTCTTTTATTTCTTGTTGTTGAACTGCTCTAAGACTTCTAATACTAAATTTATTATAGTGATGAAAATGTATATCTTTGCCTTGTTCCCTGGCCAGGGAGCTACCCACAAGGTGCAGCAGACCTCTCCTGTCTCGCCTGCTGCTCCCCTCAGCAGGGTATTTCAGTCAGTCTGCCTGTTCTATTCCCTGCTCTGTCTCTGGTGAATTCTCTCACACCCCACACTTCTGGCCTGTACCCCAGTTCTTGTACGCATGAATAAATAAATCTTTTTTTAAAAAAGAGTGCCCACTTTATTTTACTAAGCATGCATGTAAATGAGAGCTCAAACAGTTATTGAAACATTACTGATGTTCATACCTTCAGAATAGTATAGACCTAATTTTTAACTGGATTATGTTCCTAATAAATATTATGTTCCTAATAAATGTCAATATAATGTTGTGTAAAGTAGGATTTCTGATGTGGAGTCCAGATGAACTTCTACTTCATAATTTTGATTGGAATAATATTTTTACATTTTTAAAGTTCCTTTGCATCTACTATCTCATCTACCCATCAAAATAGGGTGCTTCTTACTTCAGGTCCCAGGACAGGACCCATGTTTCCCAAATCTTAGTTCTGTGCTTTTGTCCTTCTCCTTCAAACAGTCTAATACACATAAGACATGACAGCAACTTACCATAAGGTAAACATCCTCAAATTTGGGAACATCATAATCATACCTATTGTAACTTAAGATATATATAATAGTAATTTTATAATGGTTCTCAAAAATATCCCAAATATTGGAATGTTATAATCATAGCTATCCTAGGGGTAGGATTAGCATAATAATTAGCATATAGTAAACCAAACAATTGTTATTGTTGTTGTTGGTATTATCATTAAAAAACAAGCTAGAGATAGCTTGTTGTTATGGAGAAAAGCATGAACTCCAGAGAGTTGACACCCTGATCTTGAATCCTGTCTCAGACATACACACCTATTTCATTAAGTTGTGGGTCAAGTTCTTGGAGGAATACCTAGCACAGAGGCAGTGCTATATAGACGGCTGTCACTATTATTACCTGATGACTTAACCACTTACACACATAAGTAATAATTTGCCTGACGTCACATGATGAGCGATGGAGTTGGACAATAATCTTGATCCTTCCATCTCTCTCTTATAGAAACAACTTTCTAGGTTATATCTCACAATTGCTAAAATGTGTTTCTTCCTCTTTTTCATATCTCCCTCCATGACCAATATTTACTCCCCTTTATCAGGCTAAAAGTCTTTTTAAAATCAACATTTTAAAAAAAGTTCCATTTTAGAAATCGTAAGCCTAGATATCCTTAGCTGTTGTGCCAGGCATTATTTTTGCATTCGCAAGGAGCTGTTTTGTACTTAAAATTGTTTTCCCTTTCTGTACATAGCCTATAAGTCCACTAGAGGTATCCGACTTGAACTTGGCATCTCTATTCACTTCTAGTTAATTTACTCAACAGTGTCTAGAACTGGCTACTGTTAGGTTATTCAGTAAATTGCCGACTGGGCAGGCATTCCCTCTATTTTACTCTTGTCTCTCTCTCATTAGCTGAGCAGTTTTGCCAGGGGTTCTCATCAACATGCAAATTTCATGACCACGTAAAAATAATGTACTCAAAGTCTTTCTTCTAATTAGGGCTGAAGATTAAGGCACCTTCTATTCTACTTTTGGGAAAGATGCAAAATTTAAGGCAAGGTATTCAGGCTCCAGGGAGTATTTTTGGCTTTGTTTTTGTTTCTCAAAAATAAAAATAAAAACAAAAAACAACCTAAGACTGCGGGGCCCAGGGTGGGGGAGGGAGGAAGGGGAGCTGTCGCTCAGTCTTCAGGGAACCCTGTGCCTGTCCCTCTTTTTTCCCTCATGATGGTGGTGGCAGCTGATCAGACACAATAGCTGGCAGTCCCCCGCCGGGGTGAGGATAAAAATGACCCTCTACGGCAGCAGCAGCAGCAGCAGCAGGAGGGCTGGGAAAGGGCGGGGGGCTGGTTGGGAGGGGTGAGGAGGAGAGTGACAAGGTGACAAACGCCGCCGCCTCGCGGGCTACCCCACTCCCGCCCCGCGAGCGCCCGGACCCCGCCGGCGCACCCAACACCTCCCGGGACAGGAGGCGGGGGTGGGGCCTGTAGCCCAGGGGCGGTGGCTTTTCCTCCTGGGGGCGGGGCAAAGGGCGGAGCGACGTCTGAGTAAGCAGCCTCCGATTGGCTCTTGTTCTAGCGTAGCGTCTCCCGATTGGGCCGTTTGCAGCGGGAGATGTTGTGAGGCGCGACGGGGCGGGGCGAGGCGCCCGGGGTCCGTGGCAGGGCCCTGAACGGGGTGGGGCGGGGCGCCAGTTGCGCTCTGGACGCGGAGCCTGTGGGACCCGTCCTGAGGGGCCGCGCGGTCGCCCTTCCTCCGTCCCGCTAGTCGCGCCCAATTCGTTCAGTTGCTCTGAAGATTAACGGGGGGGGGGAGCGGGCGGGAGGGGGTGTGTGGAGAGAATGGGGTGCAGACCGCTGCTCCCCGACTCCTTTCCTCAGCGCGAGACGCTATTCCGCTGTCGGGCATGAAAGGACACTCCCTTGAAGTCCCCCCCGCCGCTGCAAAAAGGGGCAGAAATCCCCTCAGACGTGCCCCCCAAAACGTGCCCCGTCCCCCCCAGCCCCGCACTTCTGGCCCCCAGTCCCCTCCCGGCCCTGCCGCCGAGCCCCGAGTCGCTTTCCCCGTGGACACCCGGGTTCCGAGCGCTCCGACCCGGCCGCCCGGAGGCTGGAGGAGGCGGGGTGTCTGAATTTTGGGGGGTTGCCGCGGGGGTGCGAGCAGGTTTGGGAGGAGGCTGGCGAGCGCCGGCTAATCCCCCTTCCCCAGCGTCCGTCCCCGGGACTGTATTATTCAAGACAGAAAATATTCCACCCCGAGCCTCCCCTGGGGAGGGGAGGGGACGGAGGAGGAGTGGGAGGAGGTGGATCCAGGGAGGAAGAAGCGAGAAATCCGCCCCCGGGAAGCAGCTCGGCGCGGCCGCGGCGCGAGGCTCTTCTGTCACCGGGCGGTCGTGGGCGCCCGAGCGCGGCCGCGGCCCGGCGAGGCGAGGGGAGAGTCCGGCGGCCGCCGCCCCGCCCCACGCCCTCCCGCGGCGGCCGAGAGCCCGGGGCCCGCCGGGGCAGGTCGCGGCGGTGCCTGGGAGCGGCCGGCCGGGGGCGGCGGCCTCGGCGCGCGGCGGCGGCGGGCAGCGCCGGATCCTCCTCCCGCTCGGACCGGCTCGCGCCGGGCGTGCGGGGCGCGCGGCCTCGGGGTTGGCCAGCCCGGCGCGGATCTCCTCGCCCCGCTTTCTCCGGTGCGTGTCTGTTTTATTTTCCGCCTTAGCTGAGGGGGCGCAACGCCCCCCGGGCGGGTGGGGAGCCCGGCTCGCCGCGGGCTCCCTGCGTTCCCGCCACCCCGGGCCACCCCGCTCGGCGCGGGCGCGGGGCCGGGGGGAGCCCGCGGCGGGAGCGGAGGGGCCGCGCCCGCGTGTGCGGGGCGAGGGAGGGCCGGCGGGCGGAGGGAAGGGCACAAAGGCCGGCGGCGGGCGCCGGGGTCCGGCCGGCCGGCCGTGGAGGAGGGGCGCCTCCCGGCCGCTCATGAATATTAACCGAGCTTGCGGCCTAGCGCGCCCCGGCCGGGTCCGGCGCCGGGCCCGCGTCCCCGCCGCTCTCGCCGCCGCGCCGCGCGCGCTGGGCCGCGCGGGCCGGGAAGGGTGAGCCCCCTGGCTCGCGGGCTTCCCCCCTGCCTCCCCACACCGCTTTCCAACTACATATTTGGGCCGCCCTTCCCGGGGGATCGAGATCCCTGACCCGCCTCTGGAAGGGGCGGAGGAAATAGTGGTAGGTGGGTGTTGGTTTTCTTTTTCCTATTTTTTTTTTTTCTCCCTCTAAGTGGCCACCGGGAAAGGCTGCGATCGCGTCGACTCGTAGTTTAGGGAGCAACAACTAAATAAAAGTTGCTTGGGCTACGGCTTCATTTATGTAGCTCCAGAATAATGCCCCGGAGCGGGAGCTGCGCCCGAGTTCCACCCGCCGCGGCGCGCACCTCCCCGCCCGCCCGGCGCGGTCCCCACCCAGCCCCGCCGCGGGCCAAGGAAAACAGCCGCCTCCTCGGGGACACCGGCTGGGGCGGAGGGACAGGGGTGAGGGCACCCCCACTCACCCAGCCTGCCTGGAAACGCCCGCCCAGCCGGCGCTGGCCGTGTCCGAGGCTGGTTTTTTGGTTTTTTTTTTTTGGTTTTGTTTTTGTTTTTTGGGGGGTGCGGTGGGTGCTTTGGAGAGCGAAGGAGGTGTTTGAAAAGTATGGTCCCATTTCAATCTCCTGGGGAGATAACTGCCCTTAAATTTACTGGTTGTGTGCCTAAGAACCTACGCCCTTTCTTCTGCTCAGCAAATGCATTAATTAAAATGCATTTGAAAAGGGGGTGTTTTCTCTGAACGCTGCACAACAGCCGGGGGTGTTTGACGCAACCGCGGTGCAGTTATGCGCCCCCACCCCATCTATAGATTTTTCCTTCTTTCTTTTTTTTTTTTTTTTGTATGGGAGGATCATTTCATCTTTCATTCTCGTGGTTCTTCAACAGGATCCAGATAGTCTTGCCAAGTGTTGGCCACGCAAACTCGGGGTAGACATGTGGGCAAGGCTAAGGTCAGCGTCTGGAGAGAAAGTTCATGCCCTTTAACTTTTCTGTTCTAGGGACGATCTCTTTGGGAGCTGACGCTCGAGCCTTCACGACCCATTCGGATTCCTCTTGGACTCGGAAATAGAGCTAGGAGGAAGGGGACCTTTTTCAGCACTTGGTCTCTGAGGCTGCCAAGAAGACCTGTCTTCTTTGTTTTTTGAAGTCTAGAGAAATGGACGAAGACGGTGAAGTCAGTTGAAGCCTGAAGAAATCAGCAGGGCATTTTGAAGGAGCTTCATAAAGACCTTCATTTCTCGGCACATTGTTTCAGCAGCCCTGCACCGCCCCGACACTGGTGTGGAATTCTTCTTTGGTGTGTGGTAGCATTAACCCCCCAATGTGGACTCCAAAGGGTTGGTCCCTTCTTTGTAATTTGAAATGAAATGATGGCCACTCATCGGACTGGTCTGCGGGAGGGAGATGGTGACAAGCTGAAGGCCTGCGGGTCCCCCGCCTGTGAGGTAAGAACAGCCAGCATCCCCTGCCAGCTATTAGTAGCCTGTGTTTGTCAGGTAGCCTGGCCATTGGGGGAATCCCCGGCTTTCCTCAGCTTTGGGCTTGGCTGGTGAGTACCCCACCCCGACCAATGGGGAGGGAAGCCTTGCCCATTTCTGTTAGCAGGAACTAACAGTGATTCTTTCTCAAGAACATTTTCCTTACCTTGATATGTCCCCATAATGGTCACCTCAGATGAGGGAATTCTGCCATTTAAGGTGGCTAAGCATACTACAAACCTGTTTTTCTTCAGTCCCCATCCTCCAGTGTTTTCCTAGATGGACTGATTTGGGGGTGACTTTGTGCATTTTGTGTGTGTTTCCAAGGTTTGCTCTCCAAGGTGGAGAGAGGGCAGCTGGCATGCTTGTTACACCTGGATCTTAGTCTGACACTGATGAGTATCTTGGCTGCTGTTGGTATGGATCTCTTCTTTGGCTAGGAAAGAAGTTTTTTCCCAAGGGACAGTTTAGACTTGGCCTTGGAAAACTGCTTTATAGAGTTGTAATTCCAACTCCCTGAAAAATCTCCTCCTTTTATTGTTCTTTTATTTATTCCCTTCCTTTCACTGCTCACAAGTCCTTGTGAACTCACAAGTTCTGTGAGCTCCAGGCTGTCAGGTCGCTTGCACTGCCTTGGGACCAGCTCTCTGAAAGTCCACAGAAGATTTTACACCAGGCTTCATGAAATCTGTTGAGCAGGCAGGACAGAAATCATAGAAAATCTATTGATTTATGGCACCCATATGCCCTGTTGCCTTTCATATCTCATATGTAGACTTTACTTATATAATGCCTGTATGGTGTTTGTTACTGATGGTTTCCTGTTGCTTGTTAGTTGTACTGAATATTGTTTTCCTTTAGACTTCACTTTTGAGGGGACCTGTGTTGTTATTGGAAATTGGAAGATTAGTTTAGATAATAACATCTCCAGTGGACCTTTATTCTCATTATTTCTTTTGTGCAATGTATTAAATTTTAACCTCATGGTAAATGAAACAAGATCGAGCTATAAGAGAGTGAGTTTTGGCATTTTAATAAAAGTGCATCAGTTAAATTTTTGTAAAATATGCAGAGAAACTTGCTTCATACAATTTACTTCATGTTTATTGAATTAGAAAGTTTATGCAGAAAACGTAGAGAGGTAGGTGCAGTGTGCCATCACTATACAATGTAGCAGAAAGAACTGTAGGTTTACAGTGAGAATCAGTGTTTTACCTCTTGACACCTGTAGGCACCTGCTTGCAGGTAAAAAACGTGATTAAGTGTAAGATCACAATCCTCTGATCCTGGTAAACCATAATAACTCCTCTTGGAAGGCCTAACTACAACTTGGTGATTGCTTAATGTGTATTGTAGTTACATCATAATATGTACTGTGGTCCAAAAGCCTTATTTGTCATTGTCTTGTGAATACTTTAATTAGCATGCTATTTGCGTTATATTTGCAAGAAATAATGTCATTTGAATTGTTTGTTTTTTTTTGTCATTTACGGGATGACCAAAAACCAAGAATTAATAATAGACACATCTTGTCCTTGGCTAGAAGGCAGCGTTTCCAGTTGCAGACTTGGCTTTTATTAACCATGACAGTTATGTTTTTTGTAGGAACTGTGAAATTTGTTTTCATTTGGACCTTACTTCTGGCATGATCATATTGTTTCTAGTTTGGGAAACACTGGATTGTCTGTATTTCGCTTGTTTAAAGATCATGTACAGTTTGTTGTTGAGTTTAGTATTAAACTATGCATTGTTGGACTTTTTAAAGATTCTTAGATTCTATGGGGAAATAGAAATAAAGGGCTATATCCTTTCAGAAAATGTTTTAAAATTTCAGGGTGAGGAATGAGGGGGAACTTTTGTAATTACTGCCTTTATTTAGCTACCTCTTATTGATGTTTCTAATGCACATTAAAGATGTGAATACTTATTACTGATGAAAAGAGAGTTGCGGCTGGAATACTTTGGGTTGATATTTAATTCTTTGAACACAGCACTTAGTTTCTGTGCCTCATTTTATTAGAAGTATTACATTGGTAGAGTAGTACTGTCATTCTTCAAAAATTTTGAAAACTAGTGTGTTTGAATAGTGAGCTCATGTGTGTGTTTTTAATCTTAACCAAGAGATGAGCATGTATTTCTTAATATTAATGCTGTTAATCAGCCAAAAAAGTGTAACTTTGTAGGATGGAAAAAATTGCTGTAGTAAATTAATAGGAGTTCCTGTTTCCTGCCTTCTCTAATTAGCTAACTCCACCTTCTGAAGGTTTACTGCTTTGTTGAGAAACAGTCATAAATTTCTTTTCCATTAGAATGTAATTGTAATGATGTACATATAAATAAATGTAGATACCACCTCTAAGTATATTTTGGAAATACCATACAATCTTCCTCAAATAAACAATTATGACATTTCAGTGGAATATATCTTGGCATTCTACAATAAGGATGGCACAATTGTATTCACACATAATTAAAGTCTTTGCAGATCTAAAGATAAATATTTCAAAATTGGTTTCCCTCACTTTGACCAGATAAATATTTTTTGGGGTGTCTATGTGTGTGCACAATCTGATCTGGCAAGTGTTCTGATATCTGTCCTTGAGCAACTGCTCACAAAATCACTTTGTACACAGATTCTGAGACCTCTGTGATAGTGTCATCCTATTTTTTTTTTTAAAGATTTATTTATTTATTTATACATACAAGCACTGGATACAGTCAGAACAACAAATTCTATGCCACCATTTAGCCTTTCCCTTTTCTTGTATTCCTTCCTACATGTCTATCAAAAAGTAGGTCTTTATCCTTGATGCTTATCTCCTCTCCTCATTCCTCATATCCAAAATTGACTCATATCCTGTTGAGTCTACAATCCAGATACCTACTGTCATAAAGCAGGTCAGTTGCATGTTGGTGATAAGCCAGGGACCTGTCGCCTAGCCTCTGACCTACCCTCTGTCTGTGCTACTGTCAGAGTGCTCTTCCTGATATAGACAGCTTACTGATCATTACATTCCCATGTGTAAAATAATTTTGTGGCTTCCTATTGCCTTTGGAATAAAGTTCAAACTCTTGAGAAGTCTTAAAGGATATTGATACTCTGGCCAACCCTTCTCCTATTTCATCTGTTACCTCTTGGTATGCATCCAGTATTGGACTACTTTCAGTAATGCTGGGGCATCAAAATATCTCTCAGCTCTTCGGATCCTTATAAATGCTATTTTCGCTCACTGTTCTTTGCAATCTCCCCTCCTCCATGACTGATTTTTACTTATCGTTCTGGTTTTTCATTTGACATCATTTCCACAGGAAAGCCTCCTGACCTTCTAAGATTGGGTCAGTTGCCCCTAGTGGGTCATCCCCAAACACAGTGTAACTTATCTGTAATAGCACATATAAGTTTCTTTATCTTCCCCTGGATTGAAAACCAAAAGCAGTTTGTCTAGTACATAGAGGGTCCTCAATAAATATTTGTTGAATTAATGAGTAAATTTGTAGTAAAGACTTTAATTTTTATTAGATGTTCACTTAGACTCCAGACTCTTCTCTTGATTATCCACCTATTTCAATATCTCCTTCTCAGTCTTTTAAGTTTCAGCATGCTCTCCTGCTAAGTCTTCATCTACCTCAGGGCTTAGTTTGATCTCCTCTTGTCTCTTTATACTCAGTTTCATTCATGGTTCTAAATATCAAGTATCTATAGGCATACTTTGGTGATAGTGTGAGTTTGGTTCCCAGCCAGAGCAATAAGGAGATAGCCCAGTGAAGCTAGTCACTTAATATTTTTATTTCCCAGTGCATTTAAAATTTATGTTTATGCTGTAATCTGTTAAGTGTGCAATAGCATTGTGTCTAAAAAAAAAGATGTATACACACCTTAATTGAAAGATACTTTCTTGCTAAAAAATGTAGCTCAGAGACACCAAGTGAACACATGCTGTTGGAAAAATGGCCAAATGACTTGCTTCTTGCAGGCTTACCACAGACTTTCAATTTGTAAAATAAATAAATAGGGCCTCCCCAGGCCACGGGTCCCACATGGTGCGGCAGACCTCTCCTGTCAGGCCTGCTGCTCCCCTCAGCAGTGTATTTCGTCAGTCTGCCTATTCTGTACCCGGCTCTGTCTCTGGTGAATCCTCTCACCCTCCTGCGCATCTGGCCTGTACCCTGGTTCTTGTATAAATAAATAAATAAATAAATCTTTAATAAAGAAAGAAAGAAATACACTATCTGCAAAGTACAAGAGATTAGGTATATCTGTATTAATATTGCTCATGTACACGCATTGTCTGTGCATGTGTATCTCCACCCCTGACCTAGCTCTCTGTCTCTTGAATTCAGATTTTTTATTTACCCCTGACCTGATCATTCAGTCTCCACTTGGATATTAAATAGGCATATCCCAAATGAAATTCCTGATTTTTGCATTTACCTCCACCCCCCCACCCCTCCACCCCACCCCTCAGCCGCCAGCCATCCCAGTTTGTCCCTTCTGCAGTCTTCGTCTCAAGCAATGGTCATTCCTTTCCAGGCCAGGCATCTTGGAGTGATCTTTGCTCTCTTTTTTTATCTCGTGTATGACGTGCAGATTTGGTTGACTGCTCTCTCTGCTTTGGTCCTTGCCTGTTTAGACTCTGTTTTCCACGTAATAAGCAGAGTGAGCCTTTCATAAATCTGATCATGGCACTCCTTTGCTCAGATTCCTCTAATGGCTTCTCGTTTCCATTAGGATTAAAAGCCAGGGTTTTTACAGCAATCCCCAAAGTCATGTATGATCTACGGGCGAGCCTTCCTGTTCTATCCTCCAGTCACTCCCTCTCATTTTATGCTAGTTCTTATGGTCTCTTACTCAGAGCCTTTCCCTGCGGACTCTCCTTGGACACCCTTCCCCCTTGTATGCCTCCTTCCACATCCCCTCTAGGGTTTTGTTGAAAGGTTATCTTCTGGGATTCCTACTAGGGATCCCTCTGTGTTCAGAGAGCTTTTCCGGTCTTTCTCCTTATCTGACACTAAACTTCTTGCTTTTCAGCCTAAAAAAATTAATTAAAAAAAAAAAATAGAGGTTACCTTCTGAGAGCAACATTTGCTGATGATTCTGTTTATGTAATTAATGACCTTCCTCTGCACCCCATAACAGGACCTACCTTCCTTCCTTGCTCTGTTTTGCTCCCTGTCACTCATTCTTTACCCAACGTGCTTATTTCTCTAGTTTATTTCTCTATTTATTTGGATAGATCATATGCCTACAATGCAACTGTTAAAGGGCAGTGTGTCTATTTTGTTCATATTCTATTTCTGGTGCTCAGAGGAATGCCCAACAGTATTAGGCCCTCAAATACATTATTTTTTTTCCATTGAAGGAATGAAGACTAAGCAAAATTACACAGTGTTACTGAGTTTGTATCTGGGTATGTGATCTGTGAATACTTTACTTAGATTACACAAAAATGTGTAGTGTATGAAGCCTTTTCTTCCTTAAACCTTCACTTCCATTAAGACTGCTGTTAACATTTTTGGTGCCTTTTTTTCTTTGTATCTTTCTTACCTTTGGGAGACCAGTAACCAAGTAACAGTAACTAAGACAGTGTGTTGTACAAAAGTAGGAAATAATTTGCACCAAGAGGTGAGTCAGTGGTAATTAACAGGCTAGTGGGAGGGGAGTCAGAATGGTGGAGAAACTATGAAAAGGTGGTATGTCTGTATCGAGGCTTGCTTTCTTAAAATGAATAATTAGTATGTCAATGTTATATATTTTTAAATCATCATAAATATTCAATATAGGTTAAAAAGTCATCACAACATCAACAGTGATGTAATGTTTACAGTTATTAATTCTGGGAGATGTGAATATTAGGATTATATTACTATTGCCTTTTTCTACTTGGATCCCCTGCCCTCTGTATGTCTCCTTCCACATCCCTTTCAGGGTTTCGTTGAGAGATTACCTTCTGAGTGAGATATTTGCTGATGATTGTGTTTATTGAATGCCTTTAATTGCTTCTTGAAAGCTACAATAAAAAGACTTTACTAACAGATTTTTAAAACCGGGTAGTATGTTACCAGTGTTGTGAAAATCTGGTTTCTTACAAACTTAACACTGTTTAAAAAATTACTTAAACAATTTTTGAAAGAACATATACTCCCCAAACAATACATAAACCTTTTTTTTTTATATATAAAATGTATGCTTTCTTCAGGGGAGGAGTCACCCTCGCCTAGTGATAGTACAATACCATATAACACTATTATTTAATTTAAACATGTATTGCTTCTTATAGAAGAATTGAAATGTCAAAATACCATTGCATAACAGAAACTTTATGCTGTAACCTAGGGTTAAAGATAAACTGTTGGAATTAAGAATAGCTGCTGCTTTAGGCTATCATTAAGTGGCTTTTCAGCACAAGTCTTGGGTTTGAATGTATTGAGTGGATCCTAGCACTAGATAAGAGCCATCCACAGTGAGGGCCTAGGTCTAAAGAAAATGTCTCCATACATTAGATGAGTTTTCCTTAGCATTCATTTTTTTCCAAATGAAACATTTTATAAAATCTTTGTGCATTGATTGCGACATAATCTCTGGTATTTTCTTCATTTCTTTAGTTACTACCAGGTCAGATCATCTAGTGTAAAAGTAATAGTCAATTTTTGTTCTTTGCTTTGTGAAGGGACCTGTCATCTCATTGTATTTAATAATATGCTGATTTAAGTATGGGTAATGTTAGTGTTGATAAAGATGCACAGATGCTGTTATTGAACGCAGCTATTTTCTATTACAGACAGACCATATGGCAGACACTTGTTTTTCTTTCTGGTTGATGTGATTAGATTAGTAAAACAAAAGGTTATTGGACTTAAAGATTGTCCTACTATTTATCTATTTTTAATTGCTCATAGGGAATTAAATGTCTTAAAATATTAGGAGTCTTCTATATATCCTGTGGAAATAGGAAACTATATGCACTCAAAAGCTCAATTTTGAATTGCTTCTACCAAAATAGTTTTTAAATATGTTGTTGTGTTCTTAGAGAATTGAGTTTTGTTCAAATAGTTGATTCACAGTACAGTCAGAAAGATGGCCTTTGGCATTTCTAAGATAATAAGAAAGACAAATGAATATACTGTATTACATAAATTTAAGAACCTTGATGTGATGGAAACTTTTTTTACACAAATCCTTTGCTTTCTGATTACCTATTAATATGCAAGAAATTATACTGTGTTGATCTGTGAATAAGAGAATAAACCCAAGATTGATATTTATGAATTTTCTTCTGTTCCTGAGAAGGTATTTAGGCAGACCGGAACAAATTATTATCAAAAATTGGCAAGTGAAAGAGTTTATTTACTTTTTCCTAGTTGGACTAGCTGATTTGAGTCTTCTATTTGATTTGGAATTGGTTTATTGTCTTTTTTCCACTAGCTGCTTATCTCTGTTCTGAGTAGATGTGTCATAGTTGTGAGTAGTGTTATATGTGCTTAATATCTATCTCATGGCACCATTTTTCTTCCTATAATCTAATGAAGTCTCTTCACCTCTACTTGTTTGTTCACTGCATTAATCTTTACTGTATCTTGATAGGACTTACATTCTTAAAAACATCTTGATTTTCTCCTTATGATGCAGAGTAGTCTTAAAGATAAGTAGATACAGGGCCTCCCCGGTGGCACAGCAGTTGAGCTGCCCTCAGCCTCTGCAGCACAAGTTCGATCCCCGGCCACCGGGCGAGGGTCCCACATGGCGCACAGACCTCTCCTGCCACCCACTGCTCCCCTCAGCAGTTTACTTCAGTCCTTCAGCCTGTTCTGCTCCCCGCTTTGGCTCTGGTGAATTCTCTCACCCTCCCACGCTTCTGACTGAACCCAGTGCTTGTATAAATAAATAAATCTTAAAAAAAAAAGTAGATACAAAGCTGGAATTAGAACTGTATTTCTCCAGATACATTTTAGCTAATATGATCCTTGGAGACTAATAGCTATCAATTTTTAAAACTTGATATATCCAGACATCTTTAATCCTCAGTATTTTCCTAATAAATAAAGATTCTATATTTAAAAGAACTTTTGTTAACTTGATCAGTGAGACATTCTTTCTCCCTGGGCTCTCTATTTTGGCTTCTGGAAACATATACTATTGGCTGTGAAGGGAAGAAAATGCAATTTAAATTACATCTTTGCTGTAATGCTTATAGGAAACTTTGTAATGGACTGATTTCCAACTCAGTAATATATCATAGACACCCTTCTCTGCCTGTAGGTTTTGTTATGTGTGTATATGTGTGAGGAAATTTAATTGACTATAAACAGTGAAAACATCATATTAAAACTACAGTTATTCTATTTGTAATCAAACATATTCACATATCAATAGTACACAAAAATAATAGTGTTTTTCAAATAAAATAAATTTTGTTTCAAAAGAACACTTTAAAAGTCAACAGTGGTAGATGTACTTTTGGTATTGTTACACTTTAATCAAAAGTTAAACATTTTAAAGATACTGGGCCTCCCTGGCAGCTCAAGGGGCTAAGCACCACACTATGAAGCAGTCTGCAGCCTCTGCAGCATGAGTTTGATCCCCAGCTGGCCAGAGAGCAACCCACATGGTGCAGCAGACCTCTCCTGTCTCGCCCGCTGCTCCCCTCAACAGTGTGTTTCAGTCAGCCTGCCTGTTCTGTTCCCCACTCTGACTCTGGTGAATCCTCTCCCCCCCTCCCCTGCATCTCTGGCCTGTACCCCAGCTCTTGTATGCATAAATAAATAAATATTTTTAAAAAATTTTTAAAGATACTGATAGAACTTTGACTTTGGTTATACTGAAGTTGTTACTTTAGCTGTATCATAAAAATAGTTTGTGTCATGTAATTTATAAAACGGTAAGTTTTCTTTAAGCAAATAACTTCTAGAATAATTTCTTTTATACATTTTTTTTTTTTTTTTTTTTTTTTGTGGGACCCTCACCAGCGGCCGGGGAATGAACTGGCGCTGCAGAGGCTGCGGGCTGCCTCGCAGCCCAGCGCTCAACTGCTGCGCCACCAGGGGAAGCCCTCTTTTATACATCTTATAGTAATTTGTTCTCATAAGTTCTTTGTTAAGAATAGAAAAAGTTACCATGGAAGAATATATACATATAGAAGTTATTCTGTACCTAAGTAAGTATATATTATGAAGGGTTTCATAAATATTTTTAATGTAAGTAATAATAAACTAATAGTTAATAAAATATTTCCCTCCATACACTTCTTCATATAATACCAGCAGGTATTCTCACCATTGAATCAGTCTTTTCGTTTTCACTGATTGTGAGATGTATTGGATAATAATACAATACAATTAGTCCAACTGCCAGTGCTGTTAAAAAAGAGGGAGGGGGGCAGTATTTCTTGAAGTCAGTGAAAGTGATGTTTGAGAAGGAACAGAGCCACTGACAAAGAGATCTGGTGGAGTGAGACCAATGAACAAATGAGGAAAGCATCATCAAGGTTGATAGGCATCTCAAAAGAAAATCATTTGAATTCAAATTTGAAGCTAAGAGAAGCTTTTGAGAAAACTGATATCCTTGAATATGACTGCATATGTGGGAATGTATTTTTTCTAGGAAGTGACATATAGTTTAGACCTCATGCTTTAAGCTCTGTTTGCCAAGAGGCATTAAAAAGTGGATATGATATGTTCATAGAAGATGTAGTAATGGTGAATAGATTTCTCTTTTGCTTTTTTAAAAAAAAGATTTATTTTTATTTATGCTTTTGAGAACTGGGGTATAGGCCAGAGGTGCGGGAGGTGAGAGGATTCACCAGAGACAGAGAGAGGAGCAAAACAGGTGGATCTACTGAAATACACTGCTGAGGGGGACAGTGGGCAAGACAGGGGAGGTCTGCCTTGCTGTGTGGGTTAGCTCCCTAGCCGGGGATTGAACTCATGCAGAACTGGCTGCCGATAGCTTGATAGTTCTGATTTTAACCCCTGTGCTACCAGGGAGGCCCTCTTTTGCTTTTTTTCCCTAGAGACACTACTATTGAGAGTTATTAGTAAACCCTAACTTCTCTAGTTGACTTTGAAATGAAGCTGTTAAAACAGATGTCCCTGTGGTAGCTTCTTGACGATTATTATGTTAGTTCTTAGAACTCAAATCGTGTCCTGACTTATTTTTGATTCCTTCATTTCTTTTCTAAAAAAAAGTCTTTATTGAAGTATGACTGACATAACAAATTGTACATATTAAATATATACAACTTGACAAGTTTGGTGACAAGTATATGGCTGGGAAGCCATCCTTCACAGTCAATATTATAAATATATCACTTTAACATAATATCTACATCTTTATCAAAGTTTAAATATACAATACAATATTGTTAGCCATAGGCACTGTACCTCTAGAACTTACTTATCTGGCATGGTTGAAATTTTATATCCTTTGACCATCACCTCCCCATTTACTCCACTTTAGCTCCCTTCAGCGTTGTCTCATTTTCTATGGGCTTGCCTATTTTAGATTCCATGTATAAGTCCTATCATGGACTATTTATCTCTAGGAAAAGGTAGATTTAAAGTCCTACACAGGGCCTCCCTGGTGGCGCAGCGGTTGCGCACTGGGCTGCGAAGCTGTCTGCAGCCTCTGCAGCACCGGTTCGGTCCCGGCTGCCAGGTGAGGGTCCCACATGGCGGGCAGACCTCTCCTGCCGCCCGCTCTTCCCCTCAGCAGTGTACTTCGGTCCTTCTGCCTGTTCTGCTCCCTGCTCTGGCTTTGGTGAATTCTCTCACCCTCCCGCGCTTCTGACTGTACCCAGTGCTTGTATAAATAAAAATATAAATAAATAAATCTTTAAAAAAAAAAAATAAAGTCCTACACACACACATACACACACACAGCACAAGGATACCCAGCACACATGACTTAGGAAATGAACATTACTTCATTTCTCCAAACTACAGTGGAATGTTTGGCATGCTTTTGACAGGAAAAAAGTATATCTTTTCAAGTTGGCTTTGAATGGATGGCAGATTAGAAAATATGTCATGTTAGTCTCTGAAAAGGATTTTGAACCTTAGAAATCAGTTTATGTGATTTAGAGAGAAAGCATAAAAGGCCTGTATCAGGAATAAAAGGTGGGCAATCATTCAGAACCTGCAGACATTAAGAGGGTAAAAAGGGAGTATTATGAATAATTTTATGCAATGAATTTGACAACAGAGAAAATGGTCAAATTCTTTGTAGGGGTTCTTATACAATTCAGATTGGCGGAGAGGGGTTTCCACACCAAGCAATTCCCATGACGCCTTCCTTGGATTCTATTAATTTGCTACAGTGACTCTCAGAACCTAGAGAAACATTTTACTTACTAGTGTGAGTCCGCTAACTTTGTTCTTTTTCGAGATTGTATCAGTTATTTAAAGCGCATTGAAATTCTGTGCAATGATTATATTTTAAAATATATTTCAGTATTTGAAAGTACTCTGGTAACTACAGTTAAATGTACATAGCCTCATGAAAATTGAAAAATTGTTTAGAGAGGCTTGACTAACATTGAGAATACATTGTATCTGACACTGTCCTTTGTATTTGTTACTCAATTCATGAAACAGTTTTTTGAAGATGTCATTAATTTCATTTCCCAGTTGTGAGTTTCAACTTTGCCCTTGAGGGTTGGCTAAGTGTCAGAGTTGTAATTCAGACTCAGGTTTATGTGAATGCAAAGTCCATTTTCATTGAGATATATTTTACTGTCTCATTTTCATCCATTCATTCATTTATTCAACAAAAAGTTATTGAAGACTCTTTTGGTTTAGGATTATGCCCCAAAGTTCCCAGGGGAACAGATAGAACAATAATGTCTGCCCCTTTGGAGAACAGAGCTAAGAGGGAAGAGACAGATTTGAAATCTTCAGATCTGGTATTGTGTGATAACAGCTGATAGATGTGTGGCCATGGGAACACAGGAGAGGCGAGGTGGTGACCCTTGAGTGGATCTTAAAAGAAATTGCTCAAGCAGACTGTGGCTGAGTGTTTCAGGCAGAGGGATCAGTATGCTAATGGCAAAGTGGGAGAGAATGATAAAAAAAAACAAAACACCTAAACAATTAAGGAAGAAAAGTCATTAAAATAAATACTTAACAATTATAAATCAGTTTCCATATACTGTTATCTTTGAGTTGGGGATATGTATGTAGCATGAGTGAAATGCAAAATGTTAGTACTTGGAGTCTGATACTTTTGCTGCTCTTCTTTTTAGTTCAGTACTCTGATAAATTAGAGTGTGACGTAGGAATCTTTAGTATATTTTGTGCAAGAATAGTATTTTAAAAAGATTTCGAATCTAGCTACCTTTAAGCCAGTGAATAAACTTTTTAAAAAGTCAACCTGTATATTCTCACAAGAAATTGATTGGAGGACCCTGAGAAACAGTAATATTTAAAGCGTTAAATCAGAAAATTCTTTTTAAAAATATTTTAATATATTCCTATTTTGTGGACTTCATTTATTTAATCTTTGCTTCTGCTAATTTCCTTCCTCTACTATTTTATTGCCTGTAAATGTTTTTTTTTTTTTTTGGTTGTTTTGCTTTTCTATAAATAATATGAACAGTTAGTGTTAGATTAGCTATGTATCTTTCTAGACCACTTTGTCTGCCAAGGTGGTATCTACTATTTAACAGCACTAGGTAGGTTCCTATAGGGAAAGAGGAAAGTTGGAATTTTGGGTCTCAGTGTAAAAGTGCAGACTGTGAAAATAGAGTCCCAATAGTTGGAAATAAAGGAATAAAAAAGCCTTTGCAAAAGTTGTGTGGTAGGGTTGTTAAAGGGCTGTGCAATTTTTCCTCCTGAAAATATATAAATACAAAAATAGGTTATTAGCAGTTCTCTGATGTCTGGCGTATTATATGTATGTCTCCAAGTTTAAGTGTCACAGCATTTTGATATTATTTATTCTACTGTACTTTAGGCATTTATATTGTTTACATATTACTAGTCTTAATAGTTATTTAATCTTTATGTACTGTTTGGTCACTTATAAGAGTTATGTTGTAATATTTGTTTCTTAAAAATATTCAGTGAGACAAAGTAGATTTTAAATAATATTTTAGAATTTTAAGAGAGAATGTTGAAATCTTATTATTTATTATTTACCTTGCATAGTTTTCACAACTCCATCAAGGTATGTAATATCATTAAATCCATTTTAATGGTGTGGAAACTGAGGTACATAGCTTAATTAATCAAGGTTACACGGCCAGAGGGGAAAAGAATTACTTTATAGAATGTTAACTTGACCATAATAGCTGTAGTAGAAGGAATGATAAAACTTCAGGGAGAAAAATCTTTGCTCTATATTTACTGATTTCACAAAGATGGACATATTTTATGTTCAGTTACCTAAGTAGTGAACAGCTAGTTCAATGGCAAATTAACAGTTTGCAAATTTTATTCAACCATGTATTACATCTTTTGGTAAACTGGGCAACTTGATATCTTTAAGGTATCAAGTAATGGATATGGTTTACAAATGACTGAAATCTTCCGTTGCTTCAGTGTGTTAAAGTAGTGAACAAAAGCTAAATTGCTAAATTGACTGAGTCTGAGACATGGTCATTAAGACAATGATTTAGGGCCTCCCCAGTGGTGCAGTGGGTTGAGCGCAGCACTATGAAGCTGTCTGCAGCCTCTGTAGTGCCTGTTTGATTCCCAGCTGGCCAGGGAGATACCTACATGGCGCTGTAGACCTCTCCTGTCTCGCCCACTGCTCCCCTCAGCAGTGCTTTGGTCTGTCTGCCTGTTCTGCTCCCCGCTCTGTCTCTGGTGAATCTTCTCACCCTCACCTCTGGCCTGTACCCCAGCTCTTGTATAAATAAAATAAATCTTTCAAAAAAAAAAAAAAAGACAGTGATTAAGAAGACAACCTTCTATAGGTGTTTTATGTCTCTACTTGTTATTTCTCTGTAGTGGTATCTTGATCATATATAATAAAAGTTTTCTTGAAGGAAGTCTTGAATATTTAAAGCAGAATATAACAAGACAAAGTATATATATATAGGCTTCTTCCAGGTAATGTCTCACAAACGTTTCCTCAAAGCAAATGGCAGATCCATTGTCCCTTGAATATACATGAAATCTAAAGTCTTTTCATGTCTGTTCATGTTCATTTGGCCTGAAATGCCTTTTGCATGTCTTGTCATTTATAGAAATCCCTTCAAAGTCTGGCTCACATTTTACCTGTTTATAAAGTTTTCTCTGACCTGAGAGGCCTTTGATAACAAAGATGTTCCCTGTCTGGGGTGGATGATCTTGCTTTCTCTGGTCTTATTTCTCCATTCATTCTCTACTGAACTTCTGCTCTCTACTTACCTTTATTTTGAGTGTTGTTTGTGCAGATCTATAACCCATTATCCAATGGGTTCTGAGATGTAGGTTCTGGGACAGCATCTAGCCATCAGTAATTTCTGCTATAAAATGTATAAATATTTATACTTTGGAAATAAATAAAAACTTTGAGCTTAGTGTCAAGTCAGGGAGGTCTGCCTTTTCCATCAGTGAGTTATAGAAAATGTTTTGCTTTCGGAGCTCTTTGAATTTTAGATGTGCCAATATGGGATTATAGATATGTATGATCTATTTTTTTGAAGTATAAACTGTACATTGAAGGGAAAACTCTAGTAATGATTTGATACTTTGTGATTTTTTTCCTCACTGCTTTCTCTTTATAGAAGGGAATCAGTTCCTTCATCAGCTTTTAAAGGTGACCTGTGTTTGTGTGTGTATGTGCATATTTACCTAGCTAGTGTTTTTAAGTGGTCGATGCGGTCATGTTCATATGATTCAATTCTTATTATAGCTCCAGTTCTCTCATTTTTGATCAGTGGTGGGCTCAAGTTTTCTCCTAAGTCCTTTAGACAGGAGTCCGAGGAAGCCTACAGCTACCTTACTGTGCAGGGTGATTTTCTAGCTCATCTTTGTTGTATATTTCCTGACCAAGACCTGGAAACAGCCTAAGATACTCTGTTTTCTTGTTATAATGAATGATACTTCCAGACCACATCTGAATATGACGTATGTTCATTACTCCAAGTTGCACTTGTCCAGTGGTTTAGCGGGATCATTTGAGGAAGGAAGCAATTTGTATTTTGCTCACAACTGATAATGACCCTTGGTCCCCTAAATAAAAGTTAGTCTATCTTAAAATGATTGAAATTTGATACTTCTAGTACTAAAGATTCCGATTATAGTTAGAATTGTCCTTTCACATTTGTTTAATTCACTCAACAAATGTCTAAATAGCTTCTAAGAGCCAAATACTGGTCAGCAATAAGAAAATACAAACGGGCTCTAGTCTCTGCCTTCTTGGATATAATTGGATCACGGGAAATAGAAGCTCTTGAACGAGTAGATATAATAGAGTGTAATGAACATCATTTTAGGAGAAGAGCAGGAACTATGAAAACATGCAGCATGCAGACCTCACCTAGTATAGGGGTTAGGGAAAGCCTTCCTAGAAAGACTGTGTTTAGCTAAATCAGTTAATGAGATAAAAAAGAAGTGAAGAATGTTCTGGCAGAGGGAACAGTCTTAGTTTCTGAATTTGCCTAGTGGGTATAGCTGTAGGATAAGCGTCCTGATCTCTCTCTGGAGAGACATGTACTAGACCAAGGGAAGGGGAAAATATAGAAATGAGCATCAAGCCTTTACTGAGTCTTTCCAAATCTTCAAGTTTTCATAAAATAACTCTCAGTGTCACTCATATTTCATCAGTTTCCATATAATTTCAGTGACACAATAATAATAATAATACAAATAAAACTGATAGAAAGAAGTTTGTACAAAAATAAACTGTGCTCAGTGTGAGCTTTATTTGGTGGAAACAGAAATAAGAGGATAAGAGAATATCTTTCAAGACTTGAGATGAGCCAGTATTTACAATAGGAATTGAGAATTTGGGTTTGCCCAGAAAGCTAGGCAGAGGTCAATTAAGCAAACATCTACTTTGATTATAGTGTTATCAGGCAGGGTGACAGCTACCCCAGGTCCCCCAAGCCTGCCCGCTCAAATTGGTTCTGCTGTCTGCTGCATCAAGACAAAACAAACTTGAGTGTGTAAGACCTTTAATGGAAAGGAACTTCAGTAGAATTAGTGTGCAATAAAGAGAAAAAAGGAAAAAAAATAGATAAAATAGTTTTCACATGAAATATCCAGAGTTTCCCATCCCCTCGTGGGTAAATGCTCAGCCAAACAGGGTTGGCCCAAAGCAGGACCGCTAAGACCCAAAAGTCTGCCACAAGTCTAAGGCACCTTTTGTTGGGGACCCATAGGAAAGGGGGAGAAAGGATAGGCAAGTCTGGAAGGAAAAGAATAAAATCAAAATCAAGATAAAGGTTGCCATTTTTAACCTCCCCGTGGATCTTTCACCCACATTTGTTTCAAGGGTCTTCTTCCATGTCCCAGAAGTCCCTACCACAAGTCCAGGCCAAGAAGCAAGCTCAGCTTCTCATGTCTTGCTATTCCCTGTGCCTCATCCTGGTCTCCTTGCTCACCTTTCTTCTTCCAGTCTTCTCAGGTGCTTCTTCAGTTTCTCCTCCCTGGTCAGCTGGTCAGCCTCTCTTGGGTGGGGCAGGGAACCTGGAACCTCCCTTTTCTTGGGGACCACCCTGTTAGCAGTAGTAGATTGGGAATATCAACCGGGAGAGATGAGGAAACACTAGAGTCATGGTCAGAACCTTAGAACACACCACCTATGAAGGGACAGACAGAAGAAGATAAAGCAGCTAAGGATTTTAAGGATTAGTTTGAAACAAGCACTTTAGGAACCTCAGTTTTCAGATTTTGAGGTCTTTGAATCTGACCTTCGTATTTAGACTGAGTAATTTTGTAACTTTATATTAGTTAAATTGGGCTTTTTGTAAACTTATTTTGCCATGGAAGACTTTTTTTTAACCTAACTGATTAATATTATATGTCCTGTAGAAGTAGTAGGAACCTACTTTGGGGAACATTGCCATAGGCAGAAAAGAGCACAGTAGGGGTTTAGGCAACATAGTCATATGATTAGCTTGTGATTTCAAAGATGGTTTTAGTAGTTCTGCAGAGGCAAGATTCCAGAAAGGAACAAGACACAATGTTTGAGAGAACAATTAGAGGCCTCTGTGGTAGTTGGGAGAAAGTTGATAAGGGTCTGAATTCAGGCACTGACAGTGGAAATAGAAAAGGAACAAATTCACTCTCTGTTTTAGTGGAAGGGACAGGATTTGCTAACTGGATTTAAGAAAAAGGAAGAAGGAAATGTAGGATGACTCTGGCTTCTGTGTGGGTGACAAAGGAAATGAACTGTGCTGCATAAGTGCTGCCCTTATGCAGATGAGGTGATACAGAGCAGGGGCAGGTTGTAAGAAGGAAGATAGAGAGTTCAGTTTGGGACATGGAGTGGGAGGTGTCTAGGTGTGCATCCTCAGCAACAGTTCAGACATGCAGATCTGGGACCTGGGGAGAGGGTGGGGCTGAAGTAATTCATAGTTAAAATCCTGGGTCTCCAGGATGATATGATATAGGAATAGCATAAGAAATGAGAAGTAGAATTCTAATCTAGACAGTAAAGGAAGCTCATCCTAAGAATATAATTATCATTTATTAGGTGCCTGTTAGACACTGTTGTAATCATGTTACAGATGTTATTTTATTTCCTACTAAAAACCCCCATGAGGGCAGGTATTATTATTTTCAGTTTATAAATGAAGATAATGGTTCCTGGAATGGATGGGGGAGGGAGGCAGGTAGGGTATGGGCACAAGTGGTTTGGTGGAAGCTAAAGTATCTATCCATATAGATAGGTAGATAGGAGTGGGTTGCAGTTCAAAAGTTAAGCCATTCGTTTCCAGTCATAGTTAAGGAAAGAACAGTTAAGGAAGTGAAGTCTCTCTTACTAAGGTCTAGGCTTTCTCACTCTGCACATTGCTTTTGCAAAGAAGGAATGTTCAGAGAAGTAGGAAGAGAGCTAAGGGGTGATACAGTACCCAAGATGAGAGACATGTAAGGAGCTGTTAGTAGTGAGAAATGAAGAAAGGACTGAGAAGTAACCGTGGGGTTGAGTGCAGTATAAAGATCACTGATGTTGCCCTAGCCTCTTGTCAGGAAGTAGTTTGTTGTGGGATGTAATGGGCATGATCGACATTACACCACCTTGCCAAATTGTGCTTTCATCGAATGAGTAAATTCTAGGCTGTGAAACTGAGAAGAAAAAAAAAGCAATAGTCTTTAAAAAAATAAAATAAGGGTAAATATAGAAGTCTTGTTATGAGTAGTATTTCCTTTGTGATCTAATCATTTAAATATACCAGTGTTTAGGAAGATGATGCAGTTCAGCCAGTCAGCTATTGCCGCTGAGACAGGAAAGGGAGGGGACGAACCTCTTTGCGGACCACATCACTGCAGAGCTGTTAGCACTCCAGGGCTGACAAAAGCTGAGTCAGAAGACATGCAGACTGCGCTATAGGCAGTCATGGCCCAATTCAAGATTCTAGACTGCATGATCAACCACAATTGGAATTTATTGTGCAATCTATATTGTGCCTGGAGTGGTCAGGTTTGTTGATAAATATACATATATTTGTTCTTTAATTCAAAATTGCTGCAATATGTAAAGCAAAAAAAAATTCAGTGAAAATGCTGGCTAGGCAATTACTATGTTCCTATAGCAGTAAAAAAGTAATCTTTTCAATTATTCTTGTTGAAATTCTTGTTTGACATGGCATATCGCAACTCTGGTATTAATTTCTGAAAAATAATTAACTCTTCATTTGTACCGATGAGACTTTATTTGTAAAGGTTTATGTCTTGTGGGGGAGGGGAAGTTAGAAGGACTACTTAAAAAATAAAACTAGGAGAAATTAAAGCATCCAATTATAAAATAAGGTAAATGCCTTATACTTTAGAGACATTTAATACTGCGTTTATAAGAAGAGGCAGTATTTTGGAATGAGTTACTTTTTTAAGGTAGTTTTTCATTTTTAATGAAACATGGTTCTTGAGTTCTTTCTGTATGGGAATAAATGAAAATACCTTTTTGAAGACATATTCTGTTACCAGCCAGGCTTTTGAGAAAATAGTTCTTTTATGATAAAGAAAATTTGCTGGGTATTTTTTTATCATAGTTATCATATGCTTTTGAGTTTTCTTCCTTAAGAAGCAAAAACTCTTATTTTTCCCTTCAGCCCTCAGTTATTATCAGGTACAGATTATTATTATCAGGTACAGATTGTTTTTGTAAGTCATAAATAATAATGAATATATTTTGCATGATAGCTTTTCTTGCAAAATAGAAAGAAACCTGGTTGATACCTTTTGTTCCAGTTATCAGGGAATCTTTAAAAACTATCAGTTTTTTACCATGTGGGGTTATTATTACTTCATGGATATTCATCTTCCATACTGAAATTGTTTAATATTGTTTGAAATTCAAAGAAAAACTAAATTTAAAATATTGAAAGCATTGAGTGATGAATGAGATGTTCCATATTTTTTCTCCTTATCCCTCTGCCATTTTCTCAGCTTTCTAATAACTGTGGCAGGAGCAGAAGTTTATGGGACAGAACTTAGTTCAGGTGGGACATTGAGTCTCTAATATGTTTCTTTATGTCCTATTTCTTTATGGTGAAATGTTGAAAGGTATTTTCGTAGTTTAGATTGGATACAATAGACCAATGTATGAGAGAAAGTAGAGATGGAGGACATTTAATCTTAATTTCTTCCACTGTAAGATTGATCCCTCAAAGCACTTTCTGGTTCTCTCCTTAATGGATTTACATTACCGTAAAAAAAATATAGATTCCGAATGGCTACTTAGAGGATAAAAGAAGATAGATACTGCAATTAGCATGTAAAATTCATATTATCATTACCCCAGCAAAGGTGAAACATAAAATAATGTATTGGGTGAGTAGCTGGTTTACAACTCATCATCAGAAATTGTCTAGTTTGAGGCCTGGGACCTCATCAGGATATCTTCATTCTGCCTAATCCAAAAGGAATATATGAACTGCAACAGGATATAGGGGTGAGTTGAGCCAGGAAGCTTACAATAGAAAGTGCTTTTGGATGTGCCTTGGCCTGAGGTTTTGCAGGATTGCTGTCAGTGTTTTTGCTGTGGTTTAGATCTGATAATAATCATTTAGTTGCTAGCATCTCTCAGTAGAAGAGTTTGCAGAACTTAGCATAAAGTGAAAATGGCATGTGACCACATCCGTTTCTTTCATGTCATCACTTAAGTATTTGATCACAAACTCAAAGCTTTTGGGGCTGGGCAGTTTCTATAAAAGAGGGAAAAGACTTGAAGAGAGTCAGATATAAGACACCAGCGTCTGGTAGACAGTGTGGCTAACTAGAGATTAGCTTCTTGATGCCGGGAGATTGTTGCCATGCTGGACCTACTATTGTCAACTCTTAATTCTCAAGAGAAACCTAGAAGTTGCATTTTATGTGAATTTGTTCCTATTTTTAAATACTGATGACTAAGTCAAGTTTTTCAAATACTACTATCTAAGCAAAATACATTTGTCGCCAGATAGGGCTCTACGCTTCCAGTTTGTCATTTCATATTCATAGAAAGACTTGGGGCAAGCAGTAGTTTTCAGGTTTATTATTGAAGCTAAGTAGTACCCATGACGCTACTGGATGCTCCTGGGATATTTATGATATAGGCAGGGGAAAAGTGTAAGGAGAGAAATAAGAGTCAGTGAAAAGGCAGGATGAGTCCGATTGAAGGGAACAGACGGAAGAAACGGTGTGATGGACCATGGCACAGCTCTGAGTTGGCACTTTTGTGGCATCCTGCTGGAGAATTTTGATTAAGGTTTTATTATTTATTAACTATTTTTACACTGTTGTTGGGACACAGTATAGTGTAATTAAGAATGCAGAATATCAAGAATGCAGTTATAGTGCTCAAGAACTGGATTCAAAACCTGGTGCTAACCCTTTATTCTGTGCTGATTCCGGCATAACTCAGTCACCTCTGCTTCCTCATCTTTTGTCATACCTGCATCCTGGAGTGTTATGAAGATTAAATGAGATAACCTAGATATAGCTTTTAATACAGTACCTGGCAGCATGCTAATAAGTGCTTGATCCATGTTTAATTATTGATGTGTTCTAGGTGGAATTAGAAACTGGTGAATGAATTCATGATTAAAATTGTTAGTGTTATTTTCATTGGACACAGTTTCGGAAATAAAATTACTGGGTCAGAGTGATAATATTTTTAAAACAATACATTTCTACAGCAATTAAGTAAATCTTAGTAGCATATTCTTGGACTTTGTGAGAGATGAATGAAGTTTTAAATTTTGTCGATGGAATACTAGCAATATTAATTTCTACAACACTATTACAAAGAAAGGACTTTGTGTTTCTCTCTTTCCATTTTGGTGCATGATAAATTTCTAAGGTTCTAATCAGTACTTAGAACTAGAGGGCTGAATGTTCGATGATAGTATAGTCAGATACAGAAGTTGTATTAAGTTTTCATTATATGACATATCCCACAATCCGGTTCTTGGTTTTCCCTCAAATCCAGCGACAATTAATACATACAGAAAACTCAGAAGGAGTGCTAGGAAGTGCCAAGCATGAGAGGTCCTGGATTATCATTCTTTGCATTTGTTTGTGTACAGCTAGTCTGTTTCCAGCTCCTCGGCCAGTCTGATCCTGTCAAACATGGGAACATGTTACATGACTCCAAATCCCCTAAAGTCTGCCAGGTTACTCTGCATAAAAGCCACGGGTCTGCTGGGATTTGTCTCCCTCCCTCATCTCCATGACCTTGTTACTCCCGTTTCCCTGTTCATTCTTCTTTAACCGCACTGCCAGCTGTTTCAGTCTCAGGGCCTTTGCACTTTCAGTTCCCTGTTCTTGAAAAGCTTTTCTCCCACATTTCCGCTTCACATCCATTTTCACTTTCTTTAGGTTTCTTTACTTGCTTGTCGCCTTCTCCATGAAGTGTTCTGTTCAAAATTGTCATGAAATGTTACAAAGGAAAAATAATCATACTGTTGAAAATACATTTTTTTTCTTTGAAAGAAGATCATAAAGATGATTGAAAACTTTATTATTTAACAGAAATAGTCATTCTATAAAGTTCATTTCTGGGAAAGAGAGCCAGAGGAGTCCTGGGTTGGAATCTTTAATTGGAAACCAGATTACCATACTGAGGACCCAGGCACACATTTTTCCCCTCCCTTTCATGGGGAAACCAAATGAAAGCTAGAGAGCTGCAGAGAATTTTTGTTGTTGTTGCTTACCCTAGAAGCTCCTTCCTCTTCAGAATGTCTCCTCTTGTTAGGAAGCAGTTGGTCGCCTGTGTTCTATTCACTTTGTTCCTTACAGCTATTAGAACAAGCTGCTGCTGCTAATACTAGTCAAAGGAGATTTTAAATTTATAAGGTAGGTACACTGAGTCCTTTAAATTCTTGCTACTCCAAGTGTGGTCCACAGATGCTTGTAGGAAATGCAAACTGGCAATTCCCACCCAGACTTAGGAAATAGTATTTTTAATTTTAGCAGAATCCTCAGGATTTTCTTGCATATTAAAGCTTTGCCTTAAATGATGGAAACAGAGTTAAAGATGAGGGACTTAAAATTTTAAAGCAAATATGCAGTGTTATGGTGTTATTGCTTATTGGATTACTTAATTTTTATTTCATTTTTTAATATTTTATTTTATATAATTCTTGCATCATTTTTCATTTTTGCACAATGTATGCATTTTCATTTTAGTTATATTCCCCATACAATTGCACCCCCCCTTATTTTGACCCTAATCCTTCCTCTGCCTGCCCTCACCCCCCCACCCCCAGTGTGTCTCTGGTTTAGAGTTGCTTGTTGATTTTCATTTTTACTTTTTATTAATTAGTCTTTTTTCTGGTCCCTTATTTAGGTTTTCTAAATTCCTGCTATGAGTGAGACCATCCGGTGTTTTTCTTTTTCTTTCTGACTTAATTCCCTGAGCATGATCCCTTCTAGCGCCATTGGATTACTTAATTTTATTTATAGAAAAATTCTAAATGGTTACAACACCTCCTTTTTTTTTTTTTTTTTAGTTCAGCACTGGATGAGAGAGTTAATCCAGAACACCACCTGACCATGAGGGGAAAAAAATCTCAATTTTTCATGTTTTATTTCATATTTCCTTCTACTAATATAGGAGGGGAAATCCCATATCATATTTAATTATTATTATTTTAATTAAGGACTTTAAAAATAAGGACTTCAGGTTAGGGACTGCAAGGAATTGCTTTCTAAGCATAATATTGTAAATTAAATTTTTTCTTGGCTTGACCTCTGGGATATCCATCTGTGTATCTTTGTGTGGTGTGCTATTTTGGTCATCTTCTCTCTCATTATGTGCATTGCTCACTTCCTACAAAAGGCTTTGTACAAGAGACACAGAGATCAGCAAAGTGGTGCCCCAGAAACCAACTCTGATGAAGAGGGTGACTATGGGATTAGCAGAAACATTATCTGTACAGGGATACAACTAACATTGCCAAAATACGCAGATCATTAATTTTCCACAGATAATAGTTTGCAGGGGAAACTGCAGGCATGAAAAATGAAGAATGGAGGCCTCCCAATTATTGTTAGGAGAAATCCAGCCAGACCACTTCATTGGCTGAAGGTTGTGTTGCGGGGAGAGGATGTCCTGAACGAACTCCACAAACTCAGGTTTTATGGACTCTACCCCACCCCAGACGAAAGAGATCCAAGGCACCAAGGACTACAGATCCCATGATGTCACCACCACCGAAGGGAGGGTTGCTGGGGCCTGAGGGTGGACTTAAGCAGCCAGGCTTGGTATATAACCAGACATGTGGGCCTTGGAGGTCGTTGGTTTTGCCAGCATTCAGTGTGCTCTTGGGATCCCAGCTCAGTGGAACTCGTAGGATGCATTTACCAATATCTCTCTCTCTTTCTCCTTGGGTTATTCTTCCCTTCATTCCCCTTTTTGTAAATAAACCCTTTCTTAACCTTTTTGTGTGTGTGCATGCAGTTGAGGCTTGTTATAAGTTCCTTTAAGCGTGTGGGTGAGGACCCACACTCAGGCCAACCCATTTCAGTTATAGAGCAGTTACAGTGACCAGCTGCCCTCTCACCGTTGCAGCGTTGCAGCATGGCAAGGGAGGAAAGAGAGAGATATCCCTGTGCCCGTAACTAGCCTCGTAGCATTGTTATAGGACAGGGAGAAAGAGGGGCAGCCCAAACCCCGCAAACCTGCCTATTCTAAATGGGTTCTGCCATCCTCCGCATCAACACAAAACATAGGAGACTTTAATGGGAAGGAACTTTAATAAAACTAGGAAACAATACAGGTAAGGCAAAGAGTCTAGTTTCTAAATGAAGCACCCAAAGTTACCCGTCCCCTCGTGGGTAAAAGTCCATCCATATGGGATCGGCCCAGAGCAAGGCCCCAAAGCCTGCCACAAGTCTAAAGCATCTTCCAGTGGGGACCCACAGAAAAGGGTCAGAAACAACCAGACAAGCCCAGAAGGAAAAGAGCAAAATCAACATCAAGATAAAAGCTGCCATTGTCACCTCCCCACGGGTCTCACCCACATCTGTGTCACCCAGTCCACGACCAAAAGACAAGCGCAGTTTCTTCACGTGTCTCTAGGCTCCATGCGCCTCCTCCAGGTCTCCTGGCTCCATCCTGCTTCCTTCCTCAGTCTCTTCTGCAGCTTCTCCTCTTCCTGCTCAGCTCCACCCTCCCTTGGGTGGAGCAGGGAACCTCCCCCTTTCCTGGGGACCACCCTGTTACAATCCCCCCTTTTAATTTTTATTCCACCATAGCATCAAACACCTAACAGGCTGAGAAACATCACAAAGAGCTTTAGTTCAGTAGTCTGTGAGAGCTCTAAGTAACATAACGCACTGTGTCAGGCCCTTCCATAGAACTGCCTTTAATTCTTACAACAACCCTACAGAGAGATGATATTCACGTTCCCACTTGACAGGAAACAAATGAGAAGGGGTTAAGCCTCTTGCTTAGTCACACAGCTGAGAAGCTGCAGAGCAGGGTGGGACCTGAGTCAAACTCCAGATGCATGCACTCATCTCCCCCGCCATCCTGCTTCTTTACTGAAAAGTATCACAGTATTCAATTTATCTGCTTTTAAAACTCGCAATTCTGCCTATTAAAAATGTAGAGCAAATGATAAAAATTGTATTTGCGTATTTCTATTTGATGGCCAATTTAGGGTGTGGCGGAGAAAAGTGGGCTGAGAAAGGAATAATGGCAGGGAAAGGAGAATAAAGGGATAGGAATGATTGGAATGGTAGGTCCACAGTATTGAAGGAGAGATAAGAGGCTGAAGAGCAACTAAGAAGGGCAAGAAAACAAAGAGGAGGAATTGGTTTTGCAGTGACTATTGACTGAGTTTTAGGTGCCTTTTGTAATGTTAGTCAGTCAATCACTTTCTGAGCTCTTCCTTTGTTCTAATACTGAAAGCTTTCAAATTGCTGACATGCATGTATGTATGGATGTAATAACTTGGTAACTTTGTTATTTAAGCAATGTAGCTATAAACTGGGCCTATGTGAGTAGAGTTTAATGTTCAAATAAAGTTTTAAAAAGTGGCTTCATTGATGTCATTTAACACTATGCATAATAGCGTTTGAGCTGAAAAGAAGTTAAGTTTGAATGCTTGAACAGTTAGTTTAAATATCTGGTTCAAAATGAGGGTTCACCCCAACCCAGTTGCCTCTGTAATCTAAATGGCCCAGGGGCAGCCTCTCTCCTCAAGCTCCTATTTGGCCTTCTTATTCTACCTGGGGGCTCTGGTTGATGAGTGAAAATAAGGTTTGAATAAATAAGAAAGACAAATGGAAATCTCTGAAGAAACAGGCCTATTTCAAAAGGGCAGACTAGATGGCGTGTGTCTGAATACAAAGGCAGGTTGACCTGGTTTGGCCTTCCTGGTGGTAGCTGGGCTTCAATGGCAGTAGGAAAGCGCTTACGTATACTAGCTTTTGAGTTTTACCTCCTCCCCAGCTATGGGGAAACCCTTTTGCTGGAGAAGTCAGATAGTCTGGTAGAAAGAAGGAGCCTTTGATACGTGTAGAAGCACTTGCATGCTGTGATTGTGCTAGTTAATTGGCTGATTCTGAAAAATTCTGTTAATTCTCTGGATTTTCGAGTTCATATCGGTAAACTGATTAGATGATTTCCAGGACTTCTTTCTTCCCATTTTAACAAAAAGCTGATTCTTAGAAAAGCAGGACTGTATTTCATACACTACTGTATATTTGAGGACTGACATTTTAACGCCTATGTTGTACTGTTATAGGACAGGGAGAGGGGCAGCCCAAACCCCGCAAACCTGCCTGTTCTAAATGGGTTCTGCCATCCGCCGCATCAACACAAAACATAGGAGACTTTAATGGGAAGGAACTTTAATAAAACTAGGAAACAATACAGGTAAGGCAAAGAGTCTAGTTTCTAAATGAAGCACCCAAAGTGACCCATCCCCTCGTGGGTAAAACTCCATCCATATGGGATCGGCCCAGAGCAAGGCCCCAAAGCCTGCCACAAGTCTAAAGCATCTTCCAGTGGGGACCCACAGAAAAGGGTTAGAAACAACCAGACAAGCCCAGAAGGAAAAGAGCAAAATCAACATCAAGATAAAAGCTGCCATTGTCACCTCCCCATGGGTCTCACCCACATCTGTGTCACCCAGTCCATGACCAAAGGACAAGCGCAGTTTATTCACGAGTCTCTAGGCTCCATGCGCCTCCTCCAGGTCTCCTGGCTCCATCCTGCTTCCTTCCTCAGTTTCTTCTGCAGCTTCTCCTCTTCCTGCTCAGCTCCACCCTCCCTTGGGTGGGGCAGGGAACCTCCCCCTTTCCTGGGGACCACCCTGTTACAATCCCCCCTTTTAATTTTTATTCCACCATATCTATGGTGGCACAGATTTTATGGTGTAATCTCCTGGCTCCATTCTGCTCCCTTCCTCAGTCTCTTCTGCAGCTTCTCCTCTCCCCGCTCAGCAACACCCTCCCTTGGGTGGGGCAGGGAACCTCCCCCTTTCCTGGGGACCACCCTGTTATAGTACCATGTTTATATATGACTGATGGGGGAGATTGCATATGTTAAATCCTACTACCTGTACTCTGCTGTTAGGTGAGTTAACAGCTTCCTACTAACGAGGAAACCCAGATCGACAGTAGTAGCTTCTGCTACTCGTGCTGGCCTGTAGGGGACTGAGCGCACTATGCTTCTCAGACAAGCTGATACCATTTGCATCAGTACATTCTGTGTTGCCTTGGTAAAGGGAGTGTCATTAGCAGGGGATTTGCAGCCTGACATGTTAGATCCATTCTAGCAGGCCCAGTTCTGATCCTTTAAACCCATCTGGACACTTGGCATCTACCATAGCAGTTCTGGTATCTGTGCTTCATGTCTTGTGGGGCAGCAAACATATCCCAGTGAGTTCCAGCCCCTCCCCGCCCTACCCTTGCCAAGGTGTTTAATCCTGTGTCAGGTCAGAGTGCTAGAGCTCAACCTTTACCCAGCTCTCTGCTCTACCTTTGATCTAACACCCTCCAAGCCACACCCAGCTGTACTCTCCTCCATACAATGTATGTGAGCCTGCAGCTCCTTTGGCATATAAGCTATTTCCTTTTTTTTTGAGTCTTGTTTTTAAACTTGATTAGATGAGATCAGAGCAGCTTCAGTCTAGTGCTAATTTTGCCCCCTAGTGAGACAATGTCCTTCTAAAGGTTGATGTAGTACCCCGTGTCTTATGAGGTTTTTCCCTCTCTGACAGGCGAGAACAGATAGGTACTCTTTGTGGTCCCTTGTACGTCCTGTGGATTGACCCATCTAATTCTTTTTTTTTTTTTTTTGTAATTTATTTTTATTTATTTATTTATTTATTTATTTATTTATTTATTTATTCAAGCACTGGGTACAGTCAGAAGCGCGGGAGGGTGAGAGAATTCACCAGAGCCAGAGCGGGAGCAGAGCAGGCAGAAGGACCAAAGTACACTGCTGAGTGGAGCAGCGGGCGGCAGGAGAGGTCTGTGTGCCATGTGGGACCCTCCTCCGGTGGCCGGGGAGCAGCCGGGGATCGAACCGGCGCTGCAGAGGCTGCGGGCAGCTTCACAACCCAGCACTCAACCGCTGCGCCACCGGGGAGGCCCTGACCCATCTAATTCTTACAGAGCTGTATCAGTACTCAGCTACAGGCCAGTGGGGAGGATCCCCTGTAGATGTCCAGGCCGCTCTCCCTGTGCCACTGTCTCCTCCCTCGTCCTCTTCCCTGTGCGTTCTAGTCAGCAGGGCCGTTTCCATTTGTTCAGGAATCACTGTCTTTGGTTGTCTCAGGACCAGTGTACGGAAACCATTGTTCCATATAGGTATTAAAGCATCCTGTTACCTGCTGAGGAGTAACAGATTACCCCCAACACATAGTGACTTCAGACAACATTTATTATCTCACAAATTCTGTGGGTCAGAGATCCAGGTGTGGCTCAGCTGGCGTCTTGGCTCTATCTTACAAGCCTGGCACTGGGCTCAGCAGAGCTGCAGTGTCCAGGGCCTGCCTGGGGAAGGGCTGTGTCTAGGCTCACTCATGGATGCATGGGATTCAGTTCCTCACAGGTGTTGAGCTAAGGACCTCAGTTCTTTGCTGTTTGCCAGTGGCCATTCTCAGAAGGGCCTCTTCTGAGGCCAGCTTGTTTCACAAGAAGCAGCAAGGGAGACAAGCCAGAGAGAGTTTGGGCAATACAGAGGTCAGTGTTTTGTAATCTAATCTTGGAAGGGACATCCCATCATGTTTGCTGAATTCCATTCATTAGGAGCAAATCACCAGGTCTAGCCCACACTCTAGGGGAGGGGAAAGATTTGAATGCCAGGGGGCAGGGATCACTGTTCTAGTTCTTCTTTTGTTTTTCAACAGTTGTTATTCCATTTCAGAATTGGGATATGTGTTTGAGGATCCCTCTAATTATCCAGGACCCGCTCCCCAGTTCGGTGATTTTCCGAGAGGACATATAATACTCAGTTTATCCCAACTGATTCATTACAGCAGAGGGATACAAAGCAAAATCAGCAGAAGGAAAAGACTTACAGGACAAAGCTCAGAGATAGTCATACACTAACTTTGAAGAGTCCTCTCCGAGGGAGTCACACAAGATGCCCAACTTTATTTAATAGATAATCCCAAGTAGCTTTTCAAAGTGGTTGTACGAACTTACACTCTCGTCAGCAATATTTGAGAGTTGTTGCTCTATATCCTTGGCAATAGTTGATTGCCAGTACAGGGTTTTTTTTAGCCTTTATTGAATATGTGCAGTGATATCTTACAATTTCTATTTGCATTTGCTTGATGACTGATGAAATTGAGCATCTTGGTTTACTCGCCATTTAGATTACCTCGTTTTTTAAAAAAAGATTTATTTATTTTTGCATACAAGAGCTGGGGTATAGGCCAGAGGTACAGGGGGTGAGAGGATTCACCAGAGACAGTAGGGAGCAAAACAGGCAGATTGATAGAAATACACTGCTGAGGGGAGCAGGAGGCGATTCAGGAGAGGTCTGCTGCACCATGTGCTTTACCTCCTTGCCAGGGGATCGAACTCACGCTGCAGTGGCTGCAGATAGCGTCATAGTGCTGAGACTTGACCTCTTGCACCACTGGGGAGGCCCTAGATTCCCTCTTTTGTGAAAAGTCCATTCAGATCTTTTCGTCCATCATTCAACAGGTATAAGAATTTGGGTCACCTAATTTCTTTGAGTACATTGTTCAAAATCCACAACATAGAAATATTGTCATCTAATTTTCAGTTTCTTTGAGTTGTCTATATTTGAGTAAATAATTTAGTATCAATCAAGCAACTTTATTTTCCAGAAATTCATAAGAACATCTTGGTAATATTTTCTGTATTGAATATACTTGACTATGAAGATTTTTAAAGGGCCTCCCTGGTGGCGCAGCTGTTGAGCTCTGGGCTGCAAAGCTGCCCGCAGCATCTGTAGCGCCGGTTCGATCCCCGGCCGCCGGTGTGGGTCCCACATGGCACGCAGACCTCTCCTGCCGCGCCCACTGCTCCCCTCAGCAGTATATTTCATCAGTCTGCCTCTATAACTATTTGACCAAAAATTCAAATTATTTCAACAACAACAGTAATGACAGTGCCAATTTTATCATCGAAAATCTGGAAGGTGATTTGGGAGATGGTGCAGCCAGATAGTATTTAAAGAAATGGCCATTGGCATCCAATGCAATCATAAACACCTGTACTGTAAAAGCAAAGGAGTATAAAAAGTCCTTCTTTTGACTGTTTAGGCTGATCGGAATGATTAATGTCTCTTATTATGTAAATTTTTAGTAGAACTTATGGTATCCTGGATTTGTATTTTTTTGGTGAGCACTGTATGTGCTTTATAACACTTTAAGATTCTCTTTATATACTAGGCAGCTGGTATGTTTATGCTTATTTAAAAATTGTGACAGCTTGCACTTGTAAGTGATTTTAGAAGTTTCTAATTGTTATATCTTTGCTTCTCTGATGAATTGATGGATCATTTGATTTTTAGCCAACTAAAGCATTTTGCTATGTAAAAATTTGTCTATTAAAATGATCCATTTTATAATGTAGTTCCCAGAAATATGTTACAGTGTGAAAGGCAATTATATTTATAGGACATAAATTATGGCATGATTAAAATAATTTATTGCTTTACAAAAAGCTTTGTCCTAGGGTTCCTTTAAATAGTAAGCTCTTTCAGTGCCTCTAAACTATGTATAAAACACTTTGATATTTAATCATAACATTTCATGAACAAATTATTAACAAGGACATTCCGTGCACTTGGAATTTTTTACTCAGCTGGGGTTTTGAAATAAGACACAATTGAGTTCAGCCTAGATATAGTGATGCATTTGAAAGCGCATAAGTGGGACTGTGCGTTACCTCATTAGAAACTGGACAGCGGCTGAGTTGCTCCATGTCCATGCCTTGTCTTCCCCAGGGACTATGGTCCTGTTAGTTCATTTCTTGTCATTTATCTTTACTGGACCTGCATTGATGTCTTCACCTAAATGTAGAGTGCATCCTAATGCTCAGACTAATCAGAACATGAGACAGTTTTATCCTTGCTCCTTGGGGGACTTGTGGTCCCTCCTCTCTCAAATCTAGCATCTGTTTTCCCAGGTGGGAGGTGGTCACCTCTGGGTTCTTAACAAATTTTAAGACCCGGTTCCCAGTGATTTTGCTTTGGTTTCTACTGTGTTTTAAAGTATTCCTTATACTGCCATTTATAATTTTTTGTAAGAATCATATTCTGAACTCCAATGACAATGTTCTTTTGTAATTCAATCTTAAACTGGATACTATCTTTATAGTCTTTTTGATGTTATTTATGTTACAGATCTTTCATACCAAAATGCTGCATGTAAAGATTTATAACCTCATTCTGAATGAGAAAACTATTAAAAAAATCAGAACCATTTTTCATCTTTGCGTAATTGCAAAGATTTAAAAATAACTATCCAAGGTTGACTAGAATATGTGTATATCAGCCGTATGTGCTGTTAGTTGTTTGGGGACTTGGTTGCCTGTTTATAGGTGGCACTTTGAAATTTCATATTAAAACTAAAAACAAACAAAATAGCTAAGGCAGCAACTCCATTTTTAGGAATTTATGCTACATAACTACTCACAGTATTTCCCTAATGTTGGTGTAAAGAGTGGTTACAGCAATAGTATAATGATAATGGCAGTAGTTGATAAAAAAAAAACTTAATGAACAATACATATCAAAATGACAGAGAATGAGCAAATAAAATGATTTATTCATAAAAGAAGACCTTTGTAGCATTAAATTAAAATAAGCAGAATCGAAGGGCACTTTTCTGAAGTACATATGTACATATGAAAAAGTCCGGAAGGTATATGCATGAAATATGGACATCAGTTTTCTCTAGAGGGGGAATGGCCATAAGTTAAATTCTTTTCTCTTCGTTTACCTTTACCTCCAAATTTATCCTTAATGAACATATAAATCTAATAAATAAATATTTTTATTTATTTGATACTATCCACAAGTTACTGAAACCTGTTAGTGGTGTATACTGGAAAGTTCCAGGGTCAGGATACTGGAGACCTATGTCCTAGTCCAAGCCATGTAACTAGATCTCAGCAAAGCTCTCTGGGCCAGTCTCTCTCAGTATTTGTAAAACAAATTAGTGGATCTAGAGACATGATTTTTAAACTCCTTAATAGACTGTTAGTTTCTGAGGAAGTAATAGAAGGAAGCAGGTTGTGTCCAAAATTCCCCTGCCTCTCTCCCCAAACAGAGCAGCTCTACATATTTGATATTTTGTATATTGAATTTCTGTTTTAAGCTATCTTTCAACAAAGATAAGGAAAGGGTAAAAGGGAAAGAAAGAGAATATCCTATTTCTAAGGTCCAGTAATTCTAAGTATGTTTAATCTATTCCCTTTAAGCTTCTACCTTCTTCCTATTCATTGTCACACACACAGCTGCTTGTAGGACATGCTCACATCATGTATCAGGATGCCCTTACTCTCCTGGGACCATCAGACTCTGATAGTGTACATTCATGAGAGTGAGTGAATACATGAATCATTCATGTCTGATAAGGGTGTCTTTACCCTAGTTGACATATAGAGAGACCTGTGTTTGTTGTAAAAAACCATTTCAGCACTTTTTATGAATTGTTTTTTCATTTGCTCCTGACCAATTGGAGTAATAATTTTTTTCTAGTCCACTCTATTTCAGTTTGGACCCTGTGAATGGTTTGTTTGCCAGTAATTTTGTCACCTTTGCGTCTCAGAGACTCAGTGTTCTATAAAATGTTGAATGACCGCGTGGAATTATATTATCTCCAAATTTCCTAATAGGTATAAAATTCTGTTTAATCATTTAATGTTTGTTTTTTGTAGTTCAGGCTAATGAAATTGAATGAGCTATTTACCCTAGTTGCCAATGTAATATCATTGCTAATCCAAAATTTAGTAGATTTGGAAATTTTGTGTGTACATTTAGTGAGCCTCTGATTATTTTAGATCTTTGGTGAAACCACATGATGTGTGTCTGATCTTTTGCACCTATATTTTCTCTAACCTCTCTACATGCTAGTGTCTCACATGTCTGCTCAGAGGGGACTGTTTCAGACAAACCGAAACTTAAAACAAAACTTGGCTCTTAATTTGGAGATTCCTCTCTGTCCAAAGGGTAGGAAGGTGATTATTTTTTAACCTAAAAACACAGTCTGTTCTTTCATTCAGAGTAAACTAGATTTTACTCATATCAGAAAATAAGTAACTTCTGAAAATAAGTCTATCATATTACCTGGTACTAGATCTTCTTTACAAGAAAATATGTATAAAAATAGACTTCTGTATATAGAATATTCATTCTTAAAATGAATAGAAATCATTAGCATTTTAAGCAAACTTTCTTTATCTAGTAAACTTAGTTAAGAGTAAGTCAGATTTTCATAGGTATGGGTGAAAATTGGTTGAGTTCTTAAGCTTTGTTTTGGAGAAAAGATCTCTACAATTGGAGTTAATATGTTTTATGACTCAGGAAAAATGACTTCACTTTTCTGAGTCTCATTTTTTAAAAATGTAAATGCACCTCTCTCAAAGTTGCACTAGTAGTTACATACAGCATGTTAACATGGGGCGTGCTCAGTAAATGCTCCCTGGAATTTCATTCCACTGTTATCCTCATTTACCATTTTTAATTATGGCTAATAATCAAATATTTTTTGTACAATGATGTATTTTGAAGTAGAAATACTGCCCCTATTTAAAGTATATTCCAGTTTTTTAGGAAATAGTCCTACAATGTGTACAAAATGCTTTATAAAAATTGTATTTGGTTTCTTTCTCTCTAAAACCCATGCCACAGCCATTTTTTTAAAACAAGACATGATACTTCAATATTTCCAAGGATAACATTCAAGTAGTATAAGTGAAACTTAGAGGGCAAAATACTGAGCAATGTCTGGGCTTGGTAACTGGGCAGGTGGTCTCCTGACCAGCTGTCGTCCATGAAGAATGGGGGGAGACAGGCTATGGTGGAGGCTGTCAGGCCATAGTCCACTGTGGGTTTCTGAACCACACATTGGAAACTTACTATATTAACAAATCATCTCTTGGCATTAGACTATAAAGACATATTTGGTACTAGGTAAATACCTTAAAGCAAATCTAAATACTATGTAAGCATGTATAAATACCTCAAAGAAACAGTGTCATTATTATGTTAATACTTAAAATGTCAGTGGCATAAAGGATGTTTTTACAATAAGATATTCTGAGCAACATTTTTTTTTGGTTATCGCAAAATACCTGGAAAAACCCTATTTCCATTCATAGGATAATGAATAAATAATATGCAGTATACTCACGATGAAGTTTTTTACACCAGTAAAAACTGGTGAAACACAGCAGACTGGCTATTCTTTATCCATACTCTTCCTCCTCTGATTAGCAAACTGCTAGTCACATTCTCCAGCCTCCCTTACTTTAGGGGGTATTTTCAATACCACAATTAGGAAATAGTGTCAGAGGCTACTAAAGAAGAAAGAGTGCAGAAAATATGCCAGTTAGATTCAGTCATACTTGCTACTGGAGTCAGAGTAATAAAGAGAAATTCTTTCAGGTCATATGGAAGATTATACAAATGCTAGATAAAACATAAGAATTCTTATTCCAGGTATTGTTTTGAAAGTGATTTCTTTATTTTAGCAAACAAGCACGCACTTTCCCTTGTCATTATCAAGACATTTATTGTTAGTAAGGAGGCAACAATTAAATAAGTATAATCTAAACCCATCATAACTACTAATAAAACTACTCAGAATCTGCCCAGGAAATGAATGTGAATGAGTCATTGGGTATGAAGAGCAGAGCCTGCTGATTTTACCATCTTATCATTTTGTGAGATCGTTAACCAGGTTATGTATCATAAGTTATGATGGTAGTCAAAACTGAACTGTTTTTGAACCATTTCTAGAAACTTTACAACCTGTTTTCCTTTTATTTCAGTTCATATTTAAAAAAATAAAAAAATAACAGCCTTCTATGAGGACAAAGTTGTAAAATCGAATTAAGAACTCACATCCTAGAAATGTTGGTCTCTGAAAAAAAAAGGAAATCAGAAAGAGAGAACAAAAACTAGTGTCTTTGTAAAAATAGAACCTCAGATAGGGAAGGAAGCCATGTGGGAAAATACCAGCTAACTTAAAACAATCCATAAATGTAACCATACAAAAATAGTAGAAAGGGCCCATAGAAGTAGTCAACCAATGAGATTATAAGTGAATGTAAATAATAAACTTAAATATTAAGAGTTATAATAAGCAGATAAGTCTTAGTGTTTCTTTGAAATATTTTGGACTAAAGTCATTTAGATTTTTTGGCTTTCAGTCATGAGAGGGTTAGAATTTCTTTGGTCATCAACTTTCATCTCTTCAATATTAAAATACCACTGAAAACCAGAATTCTTGGAAATTTACATCTAGATATTCAACACCAAAGTAGTTCCAATTATTATCAGTCTGGGTAGGCCAAAAAAAGAAACCCAAAAAATCCTCAGAAATAGAATGCATAAACAGAAGCAGCAAGTCAAGAGTCGCCAGGCATATAAAAAACCTTTATTGGGCCTCCCTGGTGGCGCAGGCGGTTGAGCCCAGCGCTGTGAGACCGTCTGTAGCCTCTGCAGTGCCGGTTTGATCCCCGCCAGCCTCAGAGCAACCCACATGGTGAGCAGACCTCTCCTGTCTTGCCCACTGCTCCCCTCAGCAGTGTATTTCGTCAGGCGGCCTGTTCTGTTCCCCGCTCTGTCTCTGGTGAATTCTTTCACCCTCCCGCGCATCTGTCCTATACCCCAGCTCTTGTATAAATAAAATAAATCTTTGAAAAAACAAATAAACAAAAAAAAAAATCCCTCCTTTAGTCAAGAATCTTTTAACTCACTTGGAATTTAAACAAACAAATCAACAAACCATCAAACAAACAAACGAAAAACCCTTTGATTATAAACAATAGATTTCCATTGTGCTGAAATATTTTGCTGAGAAATGCCATTGAAGAATCCTAATATGTGACGAATAATTTGCCTTGAGATTAATTCTCTGGCATTAGGACTACAAGAAAGTAGTTTAAAGATAACTAATGTCTAAAGTCATAGGCCTCCCTGGTGGCACAGGGGATTAAGTCAGCATTATGAAGCTATCCACAGCATGAGTTCAATCCCCTGCCAGGGAGCTAATCCACATATAGGGCAGCAGACTTCTCTATCTCTGGTGGATCCTTTGCCTACACCCTAGCTCTTGTATGAATAAAATAAATCTTAAAAAAAAAAAAGTCATATTATCCCTTTCTTCTCATGTCCTATAGAACAGAAAGAGCGAGCTGTCTCTCATTTACTAGCTGTATATTCTTTTTTTTTTTTTTATTTTTTTAAATTTTTTTTCTAGAGGCATGTCTTATTTATTTATTTATTTATATTATTTGTTTGTTTGTTTGTTTGGTTTATACATGCACTGGGTACAGTCAGAAGCGCGGGAGGGTGAGAGAATTCACCAGAGCCAGAGCGGGGAGCAGAGCAGGCAGAAGGACCGAAGTACACTGCTGAGGGGAGCAGCGGGCGGCAGGAGAGGTCTGCTCGCCATGTGGGACCCTCCTCCGGTGGCCGGGGAGCAGCCGGGGATCGAACCGGCTGCAGAGGCTGCAGGCAGCTTCGCAACCCAGCGCTCAACCGCTGCGCCACCGGGGAGGCCCCTAGCTGTATATTCTTGACAGATTATTCAACCACTGTGAGCACTTTTCTCCATCAGACTTGTGATGTACTTAAGAACCTGGTAAAAAGTGTTATGCATATTCAAGACTTTTTCCCTTCAGATGAAACTATGTTTGTATACTTTTCTCCTGAGATCTGATGTGTTACTATGCTACATTTTTGAAATAAGCCTTCATGAGGACCACTGTGTTTTTTTTTAAATTACTTTAATAGTGCTTACTTCATGCAACATACTATTTTAAATACTTTATAAACTTTAACTTGTTTCATTGTTGTAGTAAACATGTGAAATAGGTACTATTATTGCCTCATAGTAAAGATGAGGAACCAAGGTGCAGATGTGTTAAGGAGCATGTCCAGAGCCTACAGATGGTAAGTCAAGGATCCGTGGTCACCTGGCTCCAGAGCCATGCTCTTGCCCCTGTGCATCCATCTCCCCGTGTAATAAAGAGAAAACTTCAAGCCAGATGACAGTCATAATTATGACCAACAAATCAATTATATAAAAAAAAGAAAACCCTAAGGGCACACATTAAAATCCTAGGTTGTGTTTTTTCAGCAAGTGACATCTTCAAAAGGCATTGCACCATCAGGAGGAAATCTGGCTCTAAAATAAGAAAGAAAACCTTACTTTAAGCGCCAACACCACTAAATATCAGTGGTAAAGGTAAAAAATATGTATATTTTCAAAGAATCCATAGGAGTAGGGCTCATAATCTTATTTATATGGTGGAACCCATAATAGACTCTTTTAAGGTGCGCATAATAGAAATGCTCTTAGGCCTTACCACGAATGGTTTCCGCAGCATTACTAGACACTGTCACCATTCTTCTTTAAGTGCAAATAATTACCAAAGATAGTTTAGGGATCATATACTCAACTGTGGATACAGGCATTCTTTCATAACTCTTGTGTTTACTTTTTATGACAGTGCTGCGTGTTTCACCTCTGACTAACATTTAGACTCTGCTTTTTACCTGTGTGAGTTTTTTTTTTCTAATTCTCTTTATTGAAGTATAATTTATGTACTATAAAATTCACCCATGGAAAGTGTAGTTTCAGTGATTTATAGTAATTGTGTACACTTGTGAAACTTCCATCTCAGTCTACTTTTAGAACTTTTCCATCTTCCCCAAAAGTTCCCTCCTGCCAGTTTGCACGCCCTTCTGTGTGGTTTTAAGATGATTAGTGTTTTTTTCCCTTGTACTTTTCACTCACTTTCCAATTACTTTAGGTTGTATATTTCATATTTATGGAGTTAGTTTTTATTTGTGGAGTTTCCTTTATTTTGGTTTCTCTTAACCTTGATTTGTTATTCACTCCTGTGACCTTGTTATGAAACCTTTTAAGAGAATCAAATGACAGTTCTTAGTCCACAGGAATTTAACTGTTATTATTCCCATCATTTTTTGGCATCTTGCATTCTGATGCTGTTGGTACATGAGTAGGTACTTGTATTGAAGAGATGAGCTGTGTGTAGATGTACATGTTAGGGGTCTCCCCAAGAAGAGAAACCCGTGCCTACAGTGTCACTCCTTCTGTGCCTGCAGTTTGCTCTTGTTAGAAGAACCAACAAAACACTCTAGGCAGAGTGAAGATGGCATCTGTGTATATTTCTTTTCATCTGTCTTTCTGTATAGAAAAAAGTGTGACCCTCTCTTCTTTCCCATAGGGAAATGTAGCAGCTTAGAAGAGTCTGTGTGTTTTGGAGGGGTAGACCAATTTTAGAACGAGAACTTGCCAACTTCTATGCAAAAAGCTGGACTTTTGACTGAGGTTTCATTGGATGTATTGATCACTTTGGGGAGACATAATGCTGAACCTTCTGAACCATGAACATAGTATATCTTTCTATTTATTTGGATAGTCTTTAAATTTTAGCAGTATTTTGGAGTTTCAGTTTATAGGTCTTACAGATTTTTGGTCAGATTTATCCTTAAGTATTTCATATTTTAAATGCTGTTTAAAGTATTTTTAAATTTCCAATTGCTTATTGATAGTATGTCAGTGCTGTTGATTTTTTGGTATCACTTGGTACTGTCACTCATATTCCATTGAACAGAACTCAGTCATACAGCAGTATAGCTAGGAAGTGTTGCTATCTGCCTGTCTTCTTAGAAAGAAAAAAAATGAAGTTAATGACTGGTCTTCTAGTAACAACTTAAATATTGACTATATGATGCAGATGCTTAGGATTTAGTCATATGTTGAATTTATTTTCTTTGTAGTTTTCTTTCAGGAGGAGTTTGTTGTTTTAAAATGAAAGAACTTAAAACTATACGTGCTTGTGGGAATTATATAGTTAAGAGAGAACAGGTGATGCAAAAGAGGGAGGGAAGAATTGATGGAAGAGTAAGAGGGAATGGGTCCTCAGAGGAATGGACATGTCAACATTTAACAGGAGGAGGGACAGGAGAACTTGGGCACAGTTGCTGGTAGCAGGGTAGATGTGGCAGGTGACTGAGTTCTCATCTGTAAGGGCAGGACAGGACACAGTGCAGGTTTTCTGATCCCATGCAGACCGGGTAAAGGAGGAGTCAGAGTCCTTAGTGGGTTTTTGCAGGTCTTTTATCGGGGTTCACCAGGCATATGGCAGACAGGGGTGCTGGCTGGGGGGCTGGGAGGCTGGCAGGCTGGGGGGCTGGGAGGCTGGCTGAACTCCAGAGAGCTCAGATAGAGTGAAGACTTGCTGGGGGCTGGGAGCAAGTCTTCACTCTATCTGAGCTCTCTGGAGTTCGTTCTGCTGCTTCTCGGCTTCTCTTTCGGCTTCTGCTTCGGCTTCTACTGCTGCTGCTGCTGGCGTCCCTGTGACGCCGCCCTTAAAAAGCACAATCTTAGCTCAGCTGAATCCCATCTACCTAGGCCCACACCCTATTCCAGGTGCCCGCCATCAGGCATGCATTCAGGACAAGGATCCATCATCTATCCTGATGGCGGAAGGGCAGAAAAGCCTGATATTTTCTTTACCCTACATCATCTTATTGCTTTTTAGTATAATAGAAAGCATGGTTAGTTCTTACTGCTTTCAGTGTAATGGAAAGCAGGGCCATCAGCTACAAGTGGAGGGTGGGGAAGGGATTGGAGAGAAAAATAATGCTAAAGGGTCCCTTGAGATTAGTGATCATGAATTTAAAATGGTAACAGTTAACTTAGTTGGGGTTTTTTTTCACCCGTTTTTGACCCAGAGTACCATTTTGGTGTATTCAGCTGAGGTTAGGTTTTGTCAGGAGGCTTTGAGGAAGGAAGGAAATCCAAAGGAGTGGATTGAAGCTGGCTGGAAAGGGAGGAGCCCTGGGGTAATGAGGGTCAGGAACATGTGGTAGGGTCAGCCCCAGATTGAAGAGTTTGTGGTTTGGGGTATAAGACAGAAGAAAGATTGGGATCCTTGATTCGAGGGTTGCAAATGGTTTTCAGTCCTGACCAGATGAAAGTAAAAACTGGAGGGGAGGAGATCAAAGAACTGGAAGGCCAGGATACTACAAGCATCATCTGTGCATACTGAATTTGTGTTCAGAACCTGAAGGCCTTCTGTAGTATTTTTAAATATCTTTTGTTACCATTAGACTATTTGATAACTGTTCTAGTGTTGCTTAGTAAGAGTTTTATACCTTTTCTTTTACAGTTTCTGTTTCAGCCTTTAGTGCTCTACAAAGTGTTTTTTTTTAATTGCATTATCTTTCATTCCTCTATTGCTTTTAAAATTTAGCCATTTTACTTATCATTTCCAAGAGTTGTTTCTCACTTCCGTCTAGCTTCATATAGCTTCCCTTTCTTGAAAAAATGTTAATTTTTGATGATCTGCATGATCTGTTGTAATACATATAGTTCATGTATCAGAAGATGGCTCTTTTCTCTGGTAAGTTCATATCTGAATTCAGAAACTGTATTTAGCCCATAAATTTTTTCTAAGTGAGGAAGTATATTGTGTTATCTAATTAACTTTTAAAATATCATTTCATTTCAGGTAGCAAAAAGTAAAGATGGAAAAGAACAAAGTGAAACTGTATCACCATCCGAGGATGAAACTTTTTCCTGGCCAGGTCCCAAAACGGTTATGTTGAAAAGAACATCGCAAGGCTTTGGTTTTACATTACGGCATTTTATTGTTTATCCTCCAGAATCTGCGATTCAATTTTCATTTAAGGTAAGAGATATGATTAAAATAATCTGAAAAAAAGCACAAGATGATTTCCAGTTCCTTCTTGTCTTCCTCTAACCCTGTCTTGTACCTTCTTTCTGTCTTGAAGGAAGTTTTATATTAATACTTACATCTTATTATATTCCTTTAGGTATTTTTCTTCCTTCTGTAGCAGAAACTTTAATGTTCTCTGTTATAAACTCCAAATCTATTTTATTAGGACTTCTAATTCCCAAATTCATTCTACTTTTTCTAATAATAGCTGTTTTCCTACTATCTATGAAGGTGGCAGGTTTTCTGGGAAGAATATGCAGAGGAAATCATTGGTTAAAATATTCTGACAGTGGAAGAAAATTGCTGAGATTCGAATAATACTTAACTTTCAGATATGTAATACGATGGCAAGTTGGAAACTAAAATACAACTTCTCAACGGAGTGAACTACATCCATATGCTTCATGTCTAGTAACACGGTCTCCTAGGAGGCAGTGGGGAGTCATTACTGTGAATGGCGGCTGACACACTGAGTGCTTGTTCTGGGTCCTTTACGCTAGTTTATGAGCATTACCTCACTTCATTATTAGTCCTATATAATAGCTGTGGAAACTTCACTGAGTCACATAATGAGTAAATAGTGTGCCGGGATCTGAGCTTGGCCGCACCAGTGCCCGATACTGAACTGTTATGAACAGTGTCTTGGAAATAATGATATTCACAGGAGCTGTGAGAACTGGGCCAAACATCTTCATGTCTTTTGGTCTCTAGATTTTCATTTTATTTGAGAGAATTCAATTAGAGGATTAGAAAGTCCTTTCTGACTCTAAATAGGAATCTAAGTTTGTCTTTTAAAACTATTATATATTTTTTAGATGTATCTTTTCAGTAAAATGTCTTACTAGAGAAGTTTTTTAAGGTATAGTAGTTTTTAAGAATTATGAATAATTGCTGCCGTTGCAGTTAAATTCGACAAGTTTGAATTACTGAGCTGTCTGTAGCTACTGAACAGGATTCCTTAGGTGAAAGGGTATTGCTTATGTGTTAGGTCATGTATGAGAACACTTGACAGTTTAAAGAGCCTCTCACTTTAATTACATCACAAGACTGCAATTTCTTTGCTTTTCTTTTGTTTTGAAGAAGAGCTTTGGGTCATGATGAGCATATATGTAGTATATTTTTTATAAGCTAATTCTACCAAACACAGGTTAAAAAGGCATTATTATCACCATTAGAAAGTATTTTTAGGAATTTTTTTAGTGCAATGTAATTCTGATCAGTATAGTAGTTATAGTCCAAAGACCTGGGTTCAAGCCCCGTTTCTGCCCCTTATTTGCTCTGTGATCTTGGGTAAGTCACCTGACAACACCTTCACAGGTTCTGTGTTTATTAAATGATATGATCCATGTGAAGCAGCACAGAAATTGGCATACAGTTATTGCTCAGTAAATTTTAACTATTAATACTGTTTTTTAACACAGATGTTCTTATAAATAGGTCTCAGTCTTGTAAATTTTACTTGGAAAATACATGAAATTTTGTTCACTCCAAAGAAGTTACAAATTTCATGCTTTTTGGAAAATGTGCAATTGATACAAAAATGTCTTTATTATATCAGTGCAAACTTAGCAGCCTTGGAAATGAGTTTATAACTGAAAAAACACACATATGTATGTATGCATGTATGCATGCATATGTATATTTGGGCAGCCAAAATGAAGGTCAAAGTTATATAATAAATTATCAGTACTTCACTAAATGTGTTTTTCTTTCTAGAGTACATTATAGTTTTCATATGAGAACGCCTCAGCAAATGTATGTTTGTATATTAGTTTTTCAAATTTGTGTGTTCATATTAACATATTATTTTTACATTTGTATAAGAGCTTTCCAAGTTGCTTTTCTAATTTCCTAGCTTGAGGTAAGAAACCTGGCAGTGAGACAGATTGGTAGTAATGAGTGCAAACAAAAAGATAAACAAGCCTCAAAATTCAAGAAGACAAATATATAGCAATTTGAAGGCAACATATCTATAATAGCCCTAAAGACACATTTTCTTAAACTATTGGTCAGTCAGTGGAGATTGAACTGGTCCTCTCTTCCAGATTCTTTGTTTATCTATCCAGCTACTCTCTTTTTACAACTCCACTTGGGTTCTCTATTAGATATATCACACACCATGTGTCAAAACTTAACTTCTGGCATCCTCCCCCTAAGTCGACGACTTCTACCACCTTCCCTTCTTTACTTTTGATGGCTCCTTCCTTCTGGCAAAAGGCGCACTGTTAATAAGATTGTAATGCACACATTTTGGGGTGGACAGTTTGAATTGAAGTGAACCTTGCTGGATTTTACTTGACATAAATATGTACTCATAGGTGGATTTTTTTTTTTTTATAGGATGAAGAAAATGGCAATAGAGGAGGTATGTTATAAAAGATTCAATTTTTTCTCTAAATGTTTTTTACATTCTTGCCTTTGTGTTCTTTACGTAATGTTAAATGAGTGATATTGTCTTGAAGCCCAAATACTTAAATATGGTTAGATGTGAGAGTACTAGAAACTAAATATTTTTACTCTAGACTTCAGAGTTTTATGGATTCTATTATCTCATCATGATTTGACCATGTGATGTTTTATTGTTAACTATATATTAGTATTAATGTGGGGAATGTTATGAACCAGCTGAGGGTTTTAGTCAATTACTAATCTTTTAAATGTGATTCTCTTAGGTAAGGATTTGTATATTTACTCATTTTATTGACTCAAATATTGAAAAGTCAAGTATTTTGGCTCTTCTAATAGTTAGTCATATTCTTGATATAAATATTATACTTAATGAATATAAAGGGAGACTCAGCTACAGGTAGGGTTATTTCTTAATAACCCCCATTTATTTTTGTCTTTATTTATATAAACTTAATGGGTTAAAATTAACACAAAGGGCCTCCCCAGTAGCGCAGCGGTTGAGCGCTGGGTTGCAAAGCTGCCCGCAGCCTCTGCAGCGCAGGTTTGATCCCCGGCTGCTCCCCGGCCACCGGAGGAGGGTCCCGCATGGCACACAGACCTCTCCTGCCACCTGCTGCTCCCCTCAGCAGTGTACTTCAGTCCCTTTGCCTGCTCTGCTCCCCGCTCTGGCTCTGGTGAATTCTCTCACCCTCCTGTGCTTCTTACTGTACCCAGTGCTTGTATAAATAAATAAATAAATCTTTAAAAAAAACTAACACAAAATAAAATGCACCCACTTTAAAAACATGTTTCTAGCTAATTTTAGGCTTTAAAAATGTTGAAAAATAATGCCGTGTTCAACTTCACCTGATGTTAAAAACTCCTATAACTACGGCACAATTGCTAAAACTGAGAAGTACTGGTATAATTGCAGCATTGGTATAATACTGCAATTTAAACTGCAGGCCGCATTTGGATTTTACCAGTTTTTCTAGTGGCATCCTTCCCCTGGTCCAGGGTTCCACTTTGTATTCACATCAAAGTGAATAACATCTTCCCAGTCTGCCCTGGTCTGGGACGGTGCTTTAGTCTCCTTGTATTTCATGACCTTAAAGCTTTTTTTTTTTTTTAATTAAATTTATTAATGTATTTTCTTACATCATTGTTAATTTTCTGGACAATATTTTATTTCTCCCTTCAGATGTAGTTCCCCCTATTTCTCCCACCACCACAGCACCCGTGACCATTACCTTTTGCTCTTCCCTCCCCTGTTCTGACCCCTCTCCCTCCTTCTTCCCTGCTGGATCCCTCAGATCTATGCCATGACCTTAAAACTTTGAAGAACACTGGGCCAGTTATTTTGTAGACTCATCTTCAGGTTTGATTTGACTGATGTTTTCTCATCATTAGTTTGAAGTTATGCATTCTTGGCAAGAATACCACATTTGAACCTATTTTAAGTAGAGTTAAAGTTTTATTTTGATAAATGTGTAACCACAACTCCAGTCAAGATATAATATCAAAAAGAACCTTTCTGTCCATCTGTAAGGGTCCTTTGTAACCCTGTGCCATCTCCAGCCTGCCAACTCTACTACCACTGCTTTGCTTTCTGTCACTATAAATTTTAATTTTGCCTCTCACAGAATTTCTTGTAAGTGGAGCAATACAGCATAGATTCTTGTATCTTTCACTGGGAATAATGTTTCTGAGATTTACAAGATTGTATGTATAGGCACTAATAAAGCTGCCCTTTTTTGATGAGTAGTTTTCCCTTGTATGAACATACCAGAGATTTTTTTATCCACTTAACCTGTTGGTAAATTCCTTAATACCAATATCTAATTTGAGGTCTTGGAATGATTGTATTGAGGGTTAAAATGGGAGGAACATGGTTTCTTTCAGCATTATCAGAAGTAATCTGAGAGAGTGGGCCTCAGGAGACCCGTCATAGTTTCACTGTTGTGCAAGATGGACCACTCCCGTGTTGCCATCTGTCCTGCACCAGGGTTCTGGAGGGATTCCAGTTGTTGCAAGGATTAGAAATAGGTGTTAATGGGGAGAGGTAACACTTACAATGCCAGCCTCAGCAAGAGAAGAGAGGGTGTAGGTCGTCCCCTGTCTTCCCATCAGCCTACAGAGGGATGTGCTGATGTCTGGGCAACCTACTGGTCACAACACCATCGAGAACTCCATGACCTTCATTTTGTAGAAATATACTTCTGATAAATGTAGGCAGACATAATTATAAGCCATTGTGTTGGTGATTATGTATCTGATATAGGCCTCTGAAATGAACAGATTTAGTTATATGTTTTGACTGAGTAGACTTATTTGTAAGTTAAAACTACAAGATCTAGATCCAACAGGACGAGATTTGGAGAGGTAAAAAAGTGACATTAAGGGATGTGAACTACTAGGGAATATTGTGCTTAAATACTTATATATTAATTTATACCTAATCTCTTTCAAAAGAGGATTTGTGTTCACATGCAGAAATGTATGTATTATGTAAGATAAAAAATAAGGTTAAAAGGTTCACGGCAAAATAAAAAGGATTAAACTGGCATTCAGATTCAGTACCCATAATCACGTGCTGTAGATCTTACATTGTTGTCAAAGATAGGCTATAAATTTGCTTTTGAACCCTTCCATTGGCCAAAGAGAAACGAAAATATTAGTTAAGGATTCACCTCATCCATAAAAATCACATCCTGTTTATACTGAAGTCTGAGGCAAATTTCTCCTATGGGCCGTCATAGTAGAAAATAAAGGGTAAAATAGATAATATCCTATTGCTATTACTTTTCTTATGACTATTTTTTAACAGATTGCGCAATGCAAACTGATTTCAAAAACCCAGGTTCCAGCTCAGTGTAAAGGGCTTCTCCACCGGGGACAGTTTTGTCCTCAGGGACACATGGCAATGTCTGGTGGACATTTTGATTGTCATAGTTGAGGGTGATGCTGCTGGAATCTAGCAGGTAGAAGTCAGAGATGATGCTGAACACCCTACAATGCAAAGGATGTCCCTTGGAACAAAGGATTATCTGCCCAAAATGTTAATAGTGCCAATGTTAAGAAACCCTGGACTACGGTGATGGAGACCAGAACAATGTGGTCCAACTGTACAGGTCCACGAAAGTCTGGCTTGTTCCATGACAATCCATTTTAGGGAATGGGTATTCAAAATTACATGTCCAGTGAGCTTTTCTATTATCCCTTATAATTGGATTTAACTTGAGTTACTGCAGTACTTTGAGATTAAATTATCTGGCCATTCCACTGGCATTGCATGTTGTTGATGGAAGAATGATTATAAGTATTTAGAAGTTATATTTTAAGAAGCTGGAAAGCTAATGTATTGATATTACCAATAATAGCTAGAATATAAAGTAGCCAAAAGAACGAAATCAACAAAGAAAGTTAATACTTAAAACATAATAAAAATTAACATCAGGAATCATAACAGATTGAAGGAAAAATAATCATAAGCAAAGTTAACAAAAATTAAAATCAGTAATTTAAAAGGTGAATTGAGGAATTAAAACAAGCACAAAATTAAAGCCTTATCATAAGAGAAATACAAATACAAGCACCTTATCTTCTATGAAGCAAAGTTCATCAGAGATATTTATGAAGTCCCAAACAGCTTTACTTTTCTTTCCTAAGAAGAGGAATATGAAAACACATAACAGTACCTAAAGAAATTGTTTTGTAATGTACCTGTCCTACACTAGAAGAAGAACTTCTTGATTTTTTTTTTGGGGGGGGTGATAGAAATTAGTATATAATTGAAGACTTAAAGTATACCAGGTATCATAATATATTATATTTAGATATATATACTCATTTAGATATACATTTATCTATGTTTTATATGATATGTTCTGTAATGTGTGTATATGTAGACATATCTATAGTTTGAAAAGATTTAAAGAACCTGGGACCTTTGCTAGAAAAAGAGCGCTCTGGGAGAGTGAATGAGAGCTGTTTTTAGATGTTTGAAGGCATATTTTATGCAACACAAGTAGATTATTTGAAAGTTTACAGTTAGTGAAAGTTGCAGATAGACTGTCTCCCCCATTTTTTACTGGAAAACCCCATTCATGTTTTAAAGACACTTAATCTGAGTGAACGTTCTTTGCTCTCTGATAAACAAGTAGAGACTTTCTGCCTCCTAATCTATCTGTTCCTAGGAGGTGGTGGCAGCAATACAAATCTGATATGGGAAAATAGAAAAACAAGAGAAAAGGGTGATTATATATCATTAAAAATTGGTCATTAGAATATGCACAAATTTTTCTATATACCCAGACTATTCAGTATGTTTATGCAAAAAAAGTATTACTTTACAAACAGATCATTAAAGATGCAAACTGTTGGATATCCAGCGCCTAGTTAATACTTGGTACTTAATAGGAGCTCTTATCTGTTTTGAGTGAATGTACCATACAAAGGGAGGTTCTGCTACCTTAACTTGTCATTGTTTCCAAAACTGCAAAATTTAGCATATTAATATCTACCTCCACTTTCAAAGAAGAGAACTTATTACCTCTTCTGCCTTCCTACTTTGCTTTCACCTTTCTTTCATCTGCCTTTTTACACATCTTGTCAGTGACATTTTTCGAATTTATAAGTTTTATTTCACATAGCTGCTAAATATGTATGCCGGAGCAACAATAACATAAATATGTATAAACATGATAATCTTGGGCTTCAGTAGGAATTTGAGTGTCCTTTTTGTAAAATAAATGGGTAAGGTGCTTTAATTAGATGGGAGATTAGAAAAACCTCCAAACTATACTTTAAAAGTCTCAAGAAACCAGATTTACAATAATATGAAAAAAAGTTTAATTTGATCTAACTATGCATTATCAGATTTCCAATTTTTAGAAGTTGATTTTGTCTTTAAAAGCCATACTTCATGTAGTAAGAAAACTTCAGTCAAGAAAAATTTGGGAGCCTCCCTGGTGGCGCAAGGGGTTAAGCACCACACAGTAAAGCAATCTGCAACCTCTGCAGCACGAGTTCGATCCCTGGCCAGCCAAGGAGCAACCCACATGGCAAGATAGACCTCTCCTGTCTCACCTGCTGCTCCCCTCAGCAGTGTATTTCAGTCAATCCACCTGTTCTGTTCCCTACTCTGTCTCTGGTGAATCCTCTCACCACCACCACCACCCCCAACCCCCGCATCTCTGGCCTGTACCCCAGCTCTTGTTTGCATAAATAAATAAATCTTTAAAAAAAAGAGAGAGAGAAAAAAATTTGGCAGCCAAGAAACATTCTAAATCCTTTAAGAAATTTGAAATATAGGATTTCAGAGAGCTAATTGGAAGTCCTGAATAAATAGGGCTATGAAGGTAAAAAAGCCAAGGTAAGTCTCTGATTGGAGTATTAACTTTTTAGATCATCCTGTAGAAATAACTTACCTATAAAAATGTTGTTCTAGAGGTGACTCTTAATTAATAAGTTGATTTTGAGTTGTCTTTTCTTAGTAGTTCCGTAACTTTAGACCTCAGTCATAGATACCACCTGGCTAGATAGTCACACTTTTTCCTGGTTGTTTTCCAGCTAATCCACATTCAAAATATGTAATTCATATATCCAGTTAATAAAAAACTTCATTTGTAGTAGTTGTAGGCAGTGCTTTTGAAGTTTAACAGATAACTTCTCATCTTGGCAAAATACCAGAACAGAAATATTTGCAGATGAATGCTAAATACATTAACTGTAGAATGTATTTCCTGTTGTTTATTCATTCACGTAGCAAACATTTTTTGAGTCATTAGTTAGGAGTGTCTATAGATTACTTGCTGGGAAGGAAGCAGTATGACCTCTGGCCCCACTTCTTTCAGATAGTTGTTCCAAATGTCACCTTTTATGAAGTCTGCCCTACATTTCATACAGATAATATCACAGTCCTGCCTTTCCCTCTCCCTTACCTTCTCAGTCTACTCATTATTCTCCACAGCACTCAGCACTGTCATTCATGCACCTATTGGATATTTTTCTGCCTTGATTGGAATGTAGAACAGGAGCTTTATTTTATTACTTTTTTCTTAAAACCCAGGATAGTTCCTGCATGTGGAATGGGTTCTGGCTTCAAGAAGCTCTTGCTTTAGTGGGTGATGAAAGTGTAAAATAATTACAAAAGTGCAGAAGTAGAGGTATGTCCAATTATTGCAGAATCCCAGCACAGAAAATTACGTAGTCACTACAGCAGGATTGTCAGGTGGGCCTTCCTTTCTGCTGTTAACATAGGAACAGGATTTTCTCAGGAAGAATATTCCAAAACAGACTTCAGAGATATTTAGAAGTAAGATTCCCCCAAATTTGGAGGTAGAGCCAGGGGAAGGATTTTATGTCACCAGCTAAGGATGACTTGTGGAGGATTATGCTTAGCTTTTCTGACATGAATAAGTAGATAGATGGAGCTGCCACTAGCTGAGGGATATGTGAGGGGAAGCATGTCAACGCCTTTCCCCTGAGGAAGTGAGTTTAGTGTGGAAAAAGTTGCATTTCCAATGCCAGTAGAATATTCTATTTGAAAATTTAGGTGTGCAGCTCACTGGGAGAAAGGTAAGAGCTGAATAGATCTGGAAGTCATCATTGTATGTATTTTTCTAGGGGATACTTAAAAACAGAGAGCATGAAGACATAAGGACAAGGATAGGACCCTAGGACAGCAACATCTAAGAGATGGTCAGAGAATCAGGAGGGAATCAGAAAATGAGTTTTAAAAGGCAGGAAACCAGAAGGTGTCTTGCTCATTAAGAGGTAATAATTTTAAGGAGGGGGAGGAGTGGAAAACTAGTAGGTAGGACAAAGCTATCAAATGGTGTGAGAGAAGTCATTAGGATGGGGACTTAAAAGGCACTCTTGGATCAGACCTGATAAGTAGCAAATTAGAAAAGGGATGAGGAAAGTAGATACCAGTGATTTGGTACAAAAAGTAGAGCAGTGAAACCACAGAGAGGACCAGAGTGGAGGTAGGGTGGGCAATTTTGCCCCCCACAGATATTTGTCAGTGTCTGAGAAACCTTGATTTAAAAGCAAATAAGAATCGGTGAGTATAGACTGTTCTTGCAAGATGTATGACAGTGAAGGGTTAGAGAACAAAATGAATGATAGCTATGTAGGAAGATAAAGAGTATTTTTTTGTTATTTCAAGTTGAGAAATTTACATATATATGAGATCTGAAGGGGAGAGTAGAGATCAACAAGTTTTTACACATGGCAAGAGAGATTTAGGGGAGCAAGTTGTTGAAGAAGCCTGGTAAATAAACACTGAGATAGGATTGGAGAAAGTAAGGATGTGAAAAGATTTAAAAAAAAAAAAATTAGGATACAGCAATTTCAATAGTGTGTTAGTACAAGGCTATCAAATGGTGTGAGGAAATCAGAATGGGATAGCAAGTTCAAGAAGGTTATTAGAAGTTTGAAACCGCAACCCTGGAGGGAATGGGTATTGAAATACTTAGTGAGCAGTGTCAAGAACTTAGCTGAACTTGGAAACTATAAATCAGTGAGTTATGCAGTTTTATTCAGCTGAATTAGCAAGCCAAGAATAGGAGCAGAGCCAGGCATATGGTTGGATTTCTCCATAGTTGGAGATTGGCAAGTTGAATGCTTTCAGAGGTCAAGGGGGAAAGGAAGTTGAGGTTGAAGGAGAATTTTGTTGAAATATTGATCCATGAGTAATCTTAGTATGAAAGTGATTTCTGGAGAGAAACGAAATTCTTGAAAAACAGGGAGGAATAAAAGGGGTGGAAGGTCTTGATAAAATCACAGAGCAAGCTTATTAATTGGTTAAGGGATTTGAACCATGTTAAGCCCAGAGATGGAGTGATAGTTGCTGGTGGTTGGAACACTGTAAAAATTTTCTCTGGGTTTACAGATAAATTAAAATCTAGCCTAACTAGAATAACAGCGGTGAATGTAGATGTGATGTGTAATTTGCGAAGTTCCTAAATCTTTAGCGAGAAGATAATGCTGCAGATACTTCAAATACTCCAGATCCCAGAACTGTTTTGTTCCTTGTGGAATAATCAGCCCCTGGCACATTGTAAGAACTCAGTAAATATTTGTTGAATGAATAAACATCCTTCTCTCTGTCTTGCTTTGGTAGTTTATAATGCCAGACATAGCTCATTTCTGACACCTAGTGGTATTATACTCGAATTACTGCCACTAAGTGGCAGTATTGTCCTTCAATTACTTAAGGGAAATTGTGTAGATCAGTTGTAGTGCAGTGGCTTTGTACCTGAAACAAATCTCTAAGGTATCTTTGTGAAGTTTTACTTATTGTGGTTTTCCAGGGCTATAATTTGAATCAGTGACAAGTGAATATTTATTGAGCATCCAATGTCTGCCAGCCACTCTTGTGAGCTAAAGATTGTCATAAATGGTCTCATATAAATGAGCCTCCTGATTTTCAGTGCCTCAGCAGTACATTCTATTGGGGATGGGTAACTTGTTCAGAAACTTAACTGATTTCATAACTTGCTGCTATCATTTGTGTATCACAATATAGTGCTTTTCATTAATGTTAAGTAGGCATTTAGAAAAGTGACAGTAGGGCTGGATTTCTTGTCAGTGTGTATTGTCCACGTTGTGTAGAATTTTACATACTTTGGAGAACCATGCATGAATTTTCTTGTCTTTCCTTTAAGAAAAAGCAAAATTCTTATTTATTAGTGACACAGACTGAAATATTTAACCCTTTCCACTCTGCTGTCCCCTCTCAGGGGACATCGGAATTCTAGCATATCACTCGGATGTCCCCTCTCAGGGGACATTGCAATTTATTAGTGATTACGGGGAATTGAGTTATTTCAACGCAACTTTTTGAGACATGCATGTTTCCCTGAAGTTTTATCTTGAAATGGCACAAGAAATTAAATCAAAATATCGTAAAATTACTAAGATATATACGAGAAATGTCAGCGGGTTTTGTGTCGGACGAGAACATGAGATGCGTGCTCACGACGGTCCGAGCACTTCGCGACGCCACTTGAAAAGAGCGATAAGGGGAGTTTGTAGAAGAAAGGTCGGTTTTCGAACATAGCGCGCACTGTATAGTGAGATACATAATTACAAATAAACAAGTCTACATCTGGAGGAAAAGATTTTCAAAGCTGAGCTCATTTTGGTTTGAAGCTTCGAGCAGTGCACATAGATCTAATGAGGAGAAAATCGGAAAAATGATTCTTTTCTTAGTGAATAAATTGTTTGGTGAAAGCTATTTTGGTAAATATCATCTTGTCAGTTAGTAATAACAATTAGAAATTTTCAACCCATGCATTTACTCATATTTTTATTAGAACAATGGCAAAGCGTCCAACCACGAATGAGTCTCATGACACAAGTAGTAGTGAAGATGAGCTCCAGATAGACCTCTACACAGACATGTCAAACATGCACTAATCAGCCTGCAATGCATATTGGGGAGTGTTAGAAACTTATACTGTACAAAATTATAAACAATAAAATATTTTTTTTTTGCAAATATACATTCCTCGATGTCACCCAATTCATATAAGTCCAATATCATTATAATACGTTACTTGGTTCCAAAATTATACTAAATAATACGAGGGTCTGTAAATGCACGTTTCCGCCACAAAGTAGCATCAAGTACCTGGTAGCCAATGTCCAGAATGGTTCAGACTGCAAAGGGTTAAAGTATTTATGAATGAATCGACATGATATCTGGGATTTGCTTTAAAATTTTAGGGAAAAAAGGGTGAGTATAAGTGAAATAAGATTAACAGATATTTTATAATAGGTAAGTTATGTTTATTCTACTGTTTTCTCTGTTTTTGCATATGCTGGACATTTTCTGCAATAAATAGTAAAAAAAAATTGGGTTGAAACTACATTTACCACAATTAAGTTAAAACGTGGTCTACTTTTTAATATATATTTGCTTGTTTCATTTTGTTCCATTTGATGTTACTCGGACATCAAGTTGAGCATAGAATATGTGTTTGCTTTATAATAACGTGATTGAGACCTAACAGGTCCAGTCTACTGACAAGGTCCAGAGATTATTGGAATTTGGGATCTAAAGCTCATGGTAATTGTTGCAGTTGCATATTGGAGACTTAGGGGAAAAAACTAAAGTACTGTCGGGCCTCCCCTGGTGGCACAGAGGTTGAGCCCTGTGCTGCGAAGCTGCCCGCAGCCTGTGCATCACCGGTTCGATCCCCGGCCACCAGTGAGGGTCCCACATGGCGCGCAGACCTCTCCTGCCGCGCCCGCTGCTCCCCTCAGCAGTGTATTTCGTTCATTCTGTTCTGTTCTGTTCCCCACTCTGGCTCTGGTGAATTCGCTCACCCTCCCTCACTTCTGACTGTACCCAGTGCTTGTATAAATAAATAAATAAAAATCTTAAAAAAAAAAAAAGAACATATATCTTTCCCCAAAAGATGTTTAAAAAAAAAAAACTAAAGTACTGTCCATCACTGTAGAAAGGAAAAATGTGAAAATTTAGAAAACCTCTAGGTTTCATAAATATAAACGTATATGTATATGTATAATTAGTGCTTCTGCCCCTGCCAGTGGGAAAACAATTGCTCAGTAATCTGCCATACCAGTTTTCTTAAACTGGATTCTGTCTAATTATTTATCATATAGGATGTATTTATCATGATACATGTGGATTTTGATATTGGACAATATGTCTCATTTAGCCTCATAAGTTAATTTTATATGCCATCAGCAAACCAGATCCCCAAAATTAAAAATTAGAAGTCTGTTTTCAATGATTAAAAATTAGTTATGCTACATTTATGACAAACAGAAAATATGGGCAAAAATATAACTTCCAAATGCTTGCTGCATATCTTTGTCATCTTAACATTTTAGCATCGCCTCCACCCATTTCTGTAAGACATAAATGGTTGTTAAGTATGGTTAAGGCCCTTTTATTCTACTCCTTCTCCTTTTTCTTCTCCTAGAGCTGACCCTTGAGCCAGGATTTGATATTTGTTACTTCTGTTAGTTTTTTTTTTTTTTTTGCCTTAATGGAACCATAATTCCTAAGTTTTGCTCAATGATTTCTTCTCCTTGTCCTCTTTTTAGTTTTCTGTGATGACCTATTATCCCTCAAAGAGAAGTAAAGATCAATTTTCATCATTCCCACTTCACTTTGATAGCTGTCTACTTCAATCTACCTTGTGGTTTCAATTATTTTTGTTCTAAAAAAATAGGTATTAATTTCAGTAGGCTAGTTAATTGATTTTCTCTAGTTAATGCTTGAAGCTATAATATTCTCTTATGTGATGTGTCTTTTCAACGCTCCACCCTTGTGGAGAGTATATTTTTTCCAGGACCTATAGAACTTTTATATTGAAGCACAGTTGAATTTCAACAGCCTTCTCTTGTGTAGAGATAGAGATATTTTTAACAACTTAGAAATCAGTAAAAAAATACTTTAAAAACATCTCATTTTTAAAGCAGACAAGATTGGGTTTCATTAAAAAAATTGTTCTGTACCATGTTTGAGAACTCAGAGAAGAAAAAAAATTAGCTTACTCTCAATGATAGCCATTGTTTTCTATTTTTGCTTTTAGTTAAAATATGGGATAGTATTTTTTTGTATAGCAAATATATTCTTCATTCTTTTTAAGAAATACATTTCTCTTGTCCACAGAACTATAGGGGTCTTGACTTAACCTCTTTTTCTATGTGAGTGTTCATCACAGGGTCCTTTTGTAACTGACATAGTTTACATTTCATTAGTTCTTTTTTTTTTTTTTAAAGATTTATTTATTTTTGTACAAGAGCTGGGGTACAGGCCAGAGGCGCAGGAGGGTGAGAGGATTCACCAGAGACAGAGTGGGGAGCAGAACAGGCAGACTGATGAAATACACTGCTGAGGGGAGCAGCAGGCGAGACAGGAGAGGTCTGCCGTGGCATGTGGGACCTTAGCCAGCCAGCCGGGATCGAACCAGCGCTGCAGAGGCTGCAGACAGCTTCACAGCACGTCACTCAACCAGCTGCATCACCAGGGGAGGCCCATTTCATTAGTTCTTAATATGTCTGCTCTAATCTATTTGCTTCATATATTTAGTATTTTTTTTTTTTTAGAGGCATGTTTTATTTATTTGTTTGTTTGTTTGTTTGTTTTTTGTTTATACAAGCACTGGGTACAGTCAGAAGCGCGGGAGGGTGAGAGAATTCACCAGAACCAGAGCGGGGAGCAGAGCAGGCAGAAGGACCGAAGTACACTGCTGAGGGGAGCAGCGGGCGGCAGGAGAGGTCTGCTCGCCATGTGGGACCCTCCTCCGGTGGCCGGGGAGCAACCGGGGATTGAACCGGCGCCGCAGAGGCTGCGGGCGGCTTCGCAACCCAGTGCTCAACCGCTGCGCCACCGGGGAGGCCCTATATTTAGTATTTTTATTTTTGAAATAATTTTAGTGTTGCAAGTGATTTTGACTTTAGCATTCTCTAAAGAAGGACATTGGCCATTTAAATCGTCCTACTGAAGGATCAAGCCCACAGGCCATATATTATAGTTCTGGTTTTAGAACCCATTCTCTTGGAAGGCTTAAGTAGTTTGTGTAGAAGTTACTGTTTTTACCTTCATTACTTTAGTATTCTTTTCTATTTGGCCTAAGTGCTTCAGCTTTCCCCATCACATGACAGTTAAGTTTGTACAGATACTTTTCAACCGGTATTCATCAAACACTTGTACTGTGACATGCACCATGTCCCCTGGCCTCAGTTACCCCCAATCTGTATATGAACTGTCTGAAAGCTTATCATCAGACTACCCCAGTAAGAGTATTTAATATTTTTTTAAATTAAATCCCTACTTGTATTAAGCATTATATACATTTTAATGTGTTTTCTCTTTGAATCCTCACAGCAGTTTTGACAGGTAGAAATAACTATCATCATCTTCATTTTTCAGATGAGTAAACTAAGACCCAAATACATCATTTGTCTAAAATCACTTGGAGATAGGGTTGGTAGATAAAACAAAGGATGCCCAATTAAATTTGAATTTCCAATATATAACTAGTAAACTTATGTGAGTTTAGTAAAGTATGTGCCAAATATTACAAACTCTAGTAACCCTATCAAACAGATTTAATTATTCGTATATACAGATTTAATTATTTGTGTAAAAATACACATTTTCCTTTTCTTTTGGTAAGTCAAGGAAATGCCACTTAAATAAAGTACTTAACAATGCTTTGAAACATGTCTTACATGTTCTCAAAAGTTGAGAAGTCATAAAATACAGATGATGACTTGAAAGAGGCTTTTACTAAGAATTGCCAGAAAAGTCATCTGGCTCTACCAGAGGATCATGAAGGAAAGTAAGGAGCATTTTTCCTAGTGAACTACCACAGTGTGAGATTAGGCTTTTAGTTTTGCATATATAGAAACTGACTTGCAGAAACTAAAGAAGCAACAAATTAAATAACACGCATTACAATTAATACTTCCAGTTTACCATTCCAGCAGAACTGTAGACCGCATATATTTAAAGAAAAGCAGTCTGAAAATTAATGAGGACTTCGAGTCAGGGGATATGGAAATGGGAGAGGTTTGTTGCTTAGTGAAACCTGCCTGTAATTAAAGGATATCTATGGAAAAAGATATCCAGAAGGATTGGATAATAGTGAGCAATAGCAAAGGCAACATTTTGGAGAAAAGCTTATTCATCATCATAACTTAATGCTTAGGATAGGGCAGTGTTAAAAGCAGTAGAGTGAGCACCATAAATGAAATACAGTCGTAAGACCTTGGAGAATTTATTTGATCTCTCTTGAGCGTCAGTGTCTTCTTTTATTTAATGGTAGTAATAAGGTAGTTACTATGGAAATTAGCTCCGAGGTATGGATAGTATTTAGTGCAGTGATTTATACACAGATGTACCCAGTGAATGAAAGCTATGCTATTGTGGGTGGTAAGTTCATTGTGGAAGAAGCAAAATAAACATTTGAATGAAAATCCTGAAATTATGATTGCAACATGCAAGTTCAGGTTGTGTTTAGCCACCAAAAATATTTGTCTCAAATATAATTTTTATATTTTGGTGTTTTAATGAAATATTTTGAAGTAAAATCATGCTCAGAATTTTTTAAATTCTCCTACAGGAAAACAGAGAAACCGCTTGGAACCAATGGATACCATATTTGTGAAACAGGTGAAAGAAGGAGGGCCTGCTTTTGAAGCTGGGCTATGCACAGGTATTGAATAATACCTCTACTTTCTTTATTTACTTCTTCCATATTTCGTTTTCCATATTTTCTCTCTGCGTTTTTCTTTCTTTTTCTAACAGTACTAACATGATGTTAGTTAGTAATAATTAACATCAGTTTATCACTGTTTTTGCACCTATTAGTTATATACCTTTCTTCCTACCAAATGAACAGGTTTGAAGAAAGTTATATTACTTTGTAAACTGTAGGCATTTTAAGTTACCACTCAGGTAGGGAACTCTTGGATGTCCTTTTAAAAAACCTATTTCGTATACACTTAATTTTGATGAAGGATCATGAAGTAGCAAAACGATCAAGATTATTGATGTAGTTGAAATACCTTGAAAATCCAACTTCTACTACCCTGTTTCTGGGTAATCTGTATATCCTTTTCCTTATTAAGATGAAAAATACATTACCATGTAAATCAAAACCATGTTCATGCCCACATTTAAGCTCTGTAATACAGCACTTATCAATAAATAAAAGAAATGGAGAGAATACTACAAGGAAATCAGCTGGACTAATATTAGAAGTAAAACAATTATTGAAAACTATTGAATAACACTTACCAGTAATGACTGGGTAGACTGAGAATAACTAGTACTACAACTCGGAAAACAATGTATTTTGTGGTATATTGTGGTCACTCGGTGATTATATCTTTTGAGGTTTCTAAATTCATCAGTGACTAGAATTCTATACTTAAAACAACTGTATTTTATAAGAAGCTGTGTATATTAAAATTTAGATTCATTTTTGTAACAGATACATTTAAATGAGCAAAGATAAATCAAAAGTAAGTACATTACTCAAATATTTTAGAAGTATTCAGAAGTGACTTTTATTGAGGTATAATTGACATATAAGGTGTTAGTTTCAGATGTATAACATAATGATTTGATATTTGTATATGTTACAAAATATAGTTAATACCTGTCACCATACATAGTTACAAAACTACAGATATGTACTACAGTATTAATTGTAGTCTCCATGCTGTGCATTGTATCCCTGTGACTTACTTGATAACTAGAAGTTTGTACCTCTTGATCCCTTTCACCCATTTTGCTCACCCTCCACATTTTGCCTCTGGCAACTATCAGTCTGTTCTCAATAAGCTTGGTTTTTGTTAATTCCACTAAGCTTGTTTTTTGTTTGTAATTCCACATGTAAGAAAGATTCTATAGTATTCATCTTTTTCAGTCTGAGTTATTCACTTAGCATAATACCTTCAAGGACCATCCATGTTGTTATAAATGGCAAGATTTCATTTTTTTTATGACTGGATAATCCATTGTGTATATATATATTTTCTTCATTCATTCATTCATTCATTCAGTGAAGGACATTTAGATTGTATAGTGTAAGAAAGTGGTCCAGATTCACTCTTTTGCATGTGTCTTTTCAATTTTCTTAATACCAATTATTGAAGAAATCATTCTTTCTCCTTTTATATCCTTGGTTCCTCTGAGTTGTAAATTAATTCACCAACTATATGTAGCCTTATTTCTGAACTCTGTTCCACTGATATGTGAATCTGTTTCTGTACCAGTATCATACAGTTTTGATTACTATAGCCCTGTAATATAATTTGAAATAGGGGGTCAGAAGTGAATTCTATAAGAAATTCCTCATATGTTCTTTTACTCCTCTTTGAAGGTGACCGAATTATAAAAGTCAATGGAGAAAGTGTTATTGGAAAGACCTATTCCCAAGTAATTGCTTTAATTCAGAACAGGTAAGATTCATGAAATGTGATTAATTTTGGCCAAAGATGGGTTTTACCAATCAGTGGAGCAAGTATGTTTAACACAGTTTTGTATTACTGTAAGGAATAGGTGTGATGATGGAACTTTCCCTTAAAGTGGATAATGCTTTTGAAAGTTGCTAAGTATAAAATATGTGAGGATAGCTTAATTGGTGACTTTGCTGTGGCAAATTTTAACATTTGTGATTAAAATTCTCTAGTTGAGTCCAAAGGCACATATTTTAGACTTACTGTAAGTTACTCATTTTTATATGAAGTGAGAAACATAATTTGTTTATAATATATAAATAAATGCATATATAATTTATTTTAAAGCATCATACTGAGACAAATTATATTTAAATAGCTTATTGAATAATATTCCTAAAATTTGTGTATTTGTCTTAACCACAACAGTAAGAAATTCTCTTTTAATTCATTGTCTGCCTACATTCTACAAAATGATAGAATTTTGAGTTCTAAAGGAAAATACAGATTGACCATCTATGGAACTTCAAGGATAAGTGAATCCTATTCTCTCTGTCATACACCTAGAAAACATTTTTAAGTTATGAAGAAATTGAAAACCACAGAGATTAAATTTCTGTAAAAAATAGGTCTTTACTCTGAGATCTGGTTCCCAGATTATTACTATTGTAAGAGGTTCTTTCCAGATTTAAATACAGTAACTTTTTTTTTTTTTATAAATTTTATTGTTATATTCCCCATACAATTGCAGCCCCCCATTCTGACCCCAATCCCTCCCCTCCCGCCCCCGCCCCCCTAAAAGTGTCTCTGGTTCGTAGTTTTTTGTTGATTTTGATTTTCACTTTCTTATAGTTATTCATTTTCCTGGTCCCTTATTTAAGTTTTCTAGATTCCTGTTATGAGTGAGACCATCCGGTATTTTTCTTTTTCTTTTTGGCTTATTTCGCTGAGCATGATCCCTTCCAGCGCCATCCATGTTGCAGCAAATTGCATGTGTTTATCTTTTTTGAATGCTGAGTAATATTCCATGGTATATATGTACCACATCTTCTTGATCCAGTCATCTATTTTTGGGCATTTGGGTTGTTTCCAAAGCTTAGCTATTGTAAACAGTGCTGCTATAAACATAGGGGTGCAGGTGTTCTTTGGAATTGATGTTTCTGTGTCCTTTGGGTAAATACCTAGGAGTGGAATTGCTGGATCATATGGAAGCTCTATGTTTAGTAGGTCCAGAAATCTCCACACAGCTTTCCACAGTGGTTGGACCAGTTTGCACTCCCACCAACAGTGCAGAAGAGTTCCTTTTTCTCCACACCCTCGCCAACATTTGTTGTTGCTAGTTTTTTTAATATGTGCCATTCTCACTGGTGTAAGATGGTATCTCATGGTAGTTTTGATTTGCATTTCCCTGATGACAAGTGATGTTGAACATTTTTTCACATGCCTGTTGGCCATTTGCATTTCCTCTTCAGAGAAGTTTCTTTTAAGCTCTTCTGCCCATTTTTTGACTGGATTATTTTCTTTGTTGTTGTTGAGTCTCATCAGCTCTTTGCAGATTTTTGTGATCAGTCCTTTATCATTAGTGTTGGGTGCAAAAATATTCTCCCAGTTGGTGGGGTTTCTCTTTGTTTTTGTTATTGTCTCTTTTGCTGTGCAAAAGCTCTTTAATTTGATGTAGTCCCAGCTGTTTATCTTTGCCTTCACTATCACTGCTTTGGGTGATGTGTCTGTAAAGATGTCTTTGATGTGCAAATCACGTAGTGTTTCGCCTATATTTCCTTCTATATATTTTATGGTTTCAGGTCTTATGTCTAGTTCTTTAATCCATTTTGAGTTGATTTTTGTGTATGGTGTGAGGTAGTGGTCAAGCTTCATTCTTTTGCATGTAGCGACCCAGTTTTCCCAGCACCATTTATTGAACAAACTTTCTTTGCTCCAATGCATATTCTTTGCTCCTTTGTCAAAGATTAGTTGACCATAAATCTGTGGGTTTATTTCTGGATTTTCTATTCGATTCCATTGGTCTAATACAGTAACTTTTGATTACCCAGTGCTTTATATTAGCCTTACCCACCTGTCTAAATTAAAGCAAAGTTCTTTATTTTCTGTAGTTTTTTATCAAGATTCTCTAACCATGTCTAAAGCAGTTCATGCACTAAATTATTCATACTAATGTCCTAATACATTGTCATTTTTGCAATTAAATGATGTGATCATGGTTTATTGATGTCAGAGCATTCTCCTTAACCATTTTAATATTTAATGAGATTCTTAGAGAAAGTAAATCTTAAATCTTACCTCTAATGTTGGATTCAAGGTATACCTGTTTGATTTTAAAGTATTGAGGACACTTGGGGATCAAGCCTCGAGCGATCCATGCAGATTTTTTTTTCTTGAAATAATTTGGCTCCATAAATATGTCAATATGTTTTGTCAGCCTATATAGTTTAAGGATATTTAGTGTATTTATTAGTGTCTCTTTAAAAATATTTCTTCAAGTAACAATACTTAATGTTGTTTTCCTCAAAATCCGCATTCAAATTTTTTATTACTGGTGCAATTCATCTTTCAGAGTAATAACACTTATTACAGCCTTAATTTTTCAACCAACCAATAAACCAATTTGAAAAATAGAGAAATAATGGTTTTTCATGATCTTATTTTATTTTAAAAAAATTGTATTCCTTTTGTCTGCAGTTGGTAGCAAATGGATAATGCAGCACAAAGCCATTGAGATTCTGCAGTGTATTATTGTAAAAATGTATCCTTGCAGAAGAATTTATCTAAACATCAGTATGTATTTTCTACCAACTCTAAATATTGAAATACAAGTACCTACATATTTTACTAGTTAAATTAATTTGAACCTGTGATTCTTATTGGCTTACTATTCTCTCAGCCTTTATGAACCTAGAAACAAGGGTTCACATCTATCTACATAAAAAAGACACCAGTATATTATTAGTTTTTTTTTTTGTTGTTGTTGTTGTTTGTTGGATTGTTTCTTAATCTCAGCTTGTATTGAGGAAAAATACTATCTGAAATTGTTAGGTCATTGATGGAAGCCCTTGATGGGAAAAGCACTGCTATCCTTGCTTTGTTTAAATGTACTTCCAGGTCTCATTACTCAGTATAATTTATTCCTTTGAACTTTTTTGAACCTAGAAAAACTTCTATAATTTTTAACAGGAAATTTGTAGTACCAAAAGACTTTGAGCTATTCCTGTAAAAACTTTAAAATTAAGTTTAGAGAAGAAAGGTAATAGTTCAGATGCTGTATTGTTTTTAAAAAATTAAGGGGTGATTTTGATAGTCTTGATAGTGAACTTTGGTCTCCTTCAACTCTGCAGGCAAGAGGGAATATTTCAAAATTAGGATATTTAATATTGTTTAAAATGTTAAATTTGTTGTGGTTTCTTTGGTTAATCTTATGTTAATATATTTTTAACTGGATAAAAATAGTGAGAATATGGTAAAATTTAAAATTTTTTTCTATACATGGAAGTAAAATAATGAATAGTTATATATTGAGAAGTTTTGTTCCAGGACTGTTTAATTAATGTTCTTTATGTTTCTAAATAAGAAACACATAAAGAAGACTTGATTGAGATTATGAATAGCTCAAACATATGGCAGGGTGTTCTCTTTTGCATGGAATTATTTTATATGTATAAAAGCAACTTCATTTTAATGAGTTGGATGTGAAAAGTAAAGAATTTAAAAACCGATTTAAACTCATTAACAATTAAAAATATTCTGAGTTAACTATTTCTCTTTTATATCTTTCTTAAACATTTTCACCTCCCCTAAAATAATATATGTGTATTCAATTTCAGTGATACAACATTAGAACTTAGTGTTATGCCAAAAGATGAAGATATTCTCCAAGTGGTAAGTTTTATTTAAATATAAATTTTTTTATAGTCATGAATGTTGTAAAATAAAAATCCTTTAAGATGGAGGTTGACTGAATAAAAAATGATTCTGAAGGGGGAAAAAACCCCTCTGGTTCATTTAGCAGTCTGAATTCTGTTCCCCCCACACACACTCCAAAAAAAATCATATTGTCAAGTTAAGCAACATGAGACTATTTCATTGATTACACAGTGATGTTTAGTGTTGTCATTTGGAATGGAATTCCTAGAGTTTGTTTCATTGTTTTATTAATATAAATAGTCCTTTGACCAAACGCCAAAGCTCAGGGTACAAGTACATAGCTCTAGGAATTAGAATCTTTTTTTATATACAAGGACAGAAATTTTATGATGGACATTTCCCAATTTTCCAATAAATATAACTGTTTGTAAATTTACTTTGCAAGCAGTTTGGTTAATAGTATCAATTCACTGCATCAGAAGTAATGTTCACAATTGAAGGAAAGTTTTGTTAGGGTCTTCATGAAGAAAGGGAAGTAGCTATATTGCCTAAAACTTTGCATTTAGTCTAAAATTTTTTTTCTCAAAAATAAATTGATTGAAATACTTAACTCCTTTATTCATGTTAAGTATTGCTTAAGGCAAACATGATAAAATAGATAAATTTCATTATAGAAAATAATACTTTTTCTAACTTGACTTTGCAGCTCAGTAGAATAAAGCAGCATGAGCAAAACCATTTAGAACACACTGAAAGCCAACAATTAAATCTAAGAAATGGCAATGGCCATTGAAGTTTGTGTGTTTTTTAAGTTCCTTTTGGTAAATAGTTGTGGTTTTTTTTCCCCCATTTAAGAAAAATAGGAAACTTGGGGAATCTTTGTGGTGAGAGTAGAAATAGGAATGTTTTTCATTGGTAAGGCAGTTGTTGCACTTCACTCACTAAAAAGTCTTAAATAATCTTATGTAAGCATTTTTATAGAAAATACCACTAAAGCTGATTGTAATGATTTGATTTCTTCATTGTCGTGTAAAATATAATTAGCTAAAGTCCGTGAAGATCAACTTATGTTCTTCAAATTGGTTGCTTTCATTTAGGAGTAGCTTCTTATTGATAACAAATTACCTTTTTTCAGGACAGGGAATTGGGAGGGATCGCAACGGGGAAGGTGTAGCTATCCCCTATAGTTTTCCCAGGCAGATGGAGTTCACTGTGGGGTTTCTATCCTGATAATTCAGCTTAGTGAGTGAGCAGCAGACATAACCATTGGAGGCAATGGATGTCATAGATGAGCAGTAAATAGGGGATTCTGTCATGTTCCATTACACAGACATGATGATTAGATCATCTGGGCATGTAGCGAGCCCTTCCCCTTCAATCTGCCTTGCAGTCCAATGACTGATACAGAATGCACTTCCAAACTAAACTCTCTCTCATCTTCAGTGGATTCTTTCCTTTCCACGGTGAAGGCGCTGGAACAGTAGAAATTGCAGTACTGGAAGGAGTAATGTTCTGATGATGCGATCATTAGATCATTAGATTACTTGGTTTGATTATGTTTTATTTGGAATGAATACATTTAAAGTAAAGATAAAATTCAAAATGTGCAAATACAGGGAACATTGGGATCAGTAGATTAATTGAGTACACAGATCTACCAGCTTCATCAGTAAAGGTTTCTGGTATATTGTAACAGTTCGTTTTTAAAATATGTTATTTCAATTATATTTATCATAAGATATTAATAGCATATACCCTTAATGGTAAAGGAGAATTTTACTTTAAACCTAAGCTTCTTTCATAGATGAATGTGCCAGATCATTTATTTGGAAATCAAAGAAATTTATATGATTATTGCTTACCATATAATGTTCCCTAAAGGACATTAGGATGTGGCAACTGCCTTCTCTTTACATATTTTTAGCTGGAGTATCTACAAGTGTCATTTTTTAAGCTATTTTAAAACACAAAGAAAACCTAGGATTTTAAAAAACATATGTAAGAAATACTTCTAACAGATCATAGAGCTAAAATGTTCAATAAGGGACTCTCAGAAATATTTATGTTGATTTTAATGTTATACAAAGATGTATTTCTTTTAAAGATGTATTTCTCCCTGTGAAGTGGAATATTCATTATATAGAAAGAATAAACATTCATATTTTACAGCCATTATAAAAATTATTGACCCAAGCATGGAGCTTAGGCTCCCGAAGGGACAAATGAACCAGATTGTTCTAGAGATGCTCAGCTCACTTTTGAAAGGTGGCTTAGAAAATTTCATTTGGTTTAAAATTTTACTCATGTAAGGACAGTATATAAAAATAAATTTCCTGATTTATAGATAACAGTGATACCATGTTAAAAACCGTATGGTAAATTTAGAAATAATTCATTATGTTATTAAACAAATGCAGATAATAGTACTCCTATGCTCGGCAACCTAGTTTTTCCAACCAACGTGTATTTTGTAGATTAACTATGAATCCTGTTATATTCATTTTAGTCATTTTGACAGTATTTTATAATGATATATATTTTTCATATTTTTAAAGTATTACCAAAAAAACACTTCCTGTTTCATTTTCAAAAAAACAAATGGTTTTGTTATCCTTTGAAATGGTGTTTACCCTCTGCTTTTCATCCAGTACTGTAAGATACTTTGTTAAGTATTTGGCCCCAAAATTCAAGTTCAAAACTATAATTCAGGTTGATCAGTTCTGATAGTTGTGGAGACTTGTGCGTCTGTCTGATGTTTGGCTGGAGAGTGTTGAGCCTACTCAGTGTTGGTCTGTGTTAAACACAGAAAGATTGATCAACTTTTCCAGTTTAACAGGGAGGAGAAAGTAATAACACTAGAATTTTAACTCAGACAGATCTGAGACTAAAGCCTTTAAACCACACGCCTGTACTCCCTCTGGGTTGAAATGAGGAGTTTAACTGGCGCACAGTAATAGTGTGGAGCCCTTGTTCTCTCTCATTTCTGGGCTGTATAAGCCACTTGGTGAATATGTGCTGTACATGAAAAATGTAATTTAACTTAAGTTTTTCTTTAGATCTACTATAATTACTTTCAAAATAAGTATTTAATATGTTCCATAATCAGTAGAACACTCTATTTAAAATGAGCTACTCATTTGTCAAGTGGGTCAAATTTGTCCTTGAGTTAGGGAAACCAGAGTAGGAACTCTGAAGGGTGCTTTCATATTCTGCATGTCTGTAATTTTATTCTCTTTTAAAATCTATTTTCAAGTAATTATAAGAATAGTACATGACTGTTAGAAAAGTTTTGATAATTTAGAAAGGTATAAAATATACTATCCCCTTCACCCTCACTGTGGCACAGCTGTCATATATTTTACCATACAGAAAGACTTGTAGTTATTTTTGCTTTTATCATAGTTAAAATTTACCTATGATAAACTTAATAGATCACTAAACTAACTTAAATTTAACAGATCACTCTGCTTACAATGAAATGATAGGAAGGAATTTTAATCTTATCAGTTTGTTTTTTTTTTTTTTATTCTGCAGATCTTCTTTTGTTTTCATTTTCCTTTTTACCATTTATTAGAGAGTAAACATAGTATAGGGATAGCATAGTTATAGTTATGTGATACTGACTTTGATGCAACTCTACTAAAATTAAACTGAAAGATTATTTTAGAATTACTTAGTTACTGTTAGGCACTTTACTTATATTTAAGATCCAGACTGTTAATATTAAATTTTATTTAACATACTTATTACAATTCTAATGCCAAGTAATGAGTTCAGTTGGTCATCTTTCTTTTCTTACTTTCTCTCTGTGCCCCCGCCCCTCCTTTTAATCTCTAGACATAATAGAGCTGCTCCGATTCTATTTTTATTAGGCATAACTTTACTTTTAAAATATAAACTTTTAAACTACTTAATTGCTATCAGGTAGAAAACTTAAGTATAGGAGTGAAGGAAATTCAAGAAAGAATGTGGACAGGGATTTAAAGGGCTAGATGAGAAAACTGGCTCAAATTGTTTTGTCATATCCTATTAATTTCACAGGACAAGTCAGTTGGGGAAATTTAAATTTTGTCTAAATTGACTAAAACATCTGCATATATTATGAAGTGTTCATTTGGGCTTAAAACAAATGTAAAAATCAGCATTATTAAGAGCCGACTACGAAATTCTTATGATACTGTTTTCAAAAATCTCTAGGCCACGCCATTTCAAATTAAAGTAGGATGATTACATCACTACCAGTGAATATAAATTTGCATCATTATGCTTAAATAGTATTTTATGTTGTTTATTTTTTTAAAGATTTATTTATTTATGCATCCAAGAACTGGGGTACAGGCCAGAGTTATGATGGGGGTGAAAGGATTTACCAGAGACAGAGTGGGGAACAAAAAAGGCAGATTGACTGAAATACACTGCTGAGGGGAACAGCAGGTGAGTCAGGAGAGGTCTGCTGTGCCATGTGGGTAGCTCCCTGGCCAGGGATTGAACTCATGCTGCAGTGGCTGCGAATAGCTTCATAGTGCTGCATCTTAACCCCTTGCACCACCAGGGAGGCCCCTTATGTTGTTTAATTGGTGCCCACTGACAATTCAGAGATTCCCAATGCATAATTAAAACATCCATCTGTAGACCATAATGTCTCAAAGAAAGATTTGGTACAAGCACCCAAGACAAAGCATGCCACCATCACAGCTATGAGCAGACTATAGAGTTTTCAACTGTATTCCCAGAATATAAAACCTTATCAGTGGTTTCCATGTTCACCTAAAAGAGTTGGGTGTTATGTAATCATTCCAGATGACCCACCCAGTGTTTACCTCAGCCATGTGAATGCTTTCCTCCTTGAAGGAGCCTGGAACTTTCCTTAGTAAACAGTTAATCTTCTAGGGGAACTCTTAAAAGCATCATGGAAGAAGAGAATCCCTTAAAATGCATATTGCCTTTTTCTAACTTCCCTAAATTTATTCTGGAATTTATATTTATAGTTCCAGAATTATTCCCAGATATGTGCATGTTTTACTTGGGCCATACACTAAGCTACAGTGGCCTTAGGACACTGCTAATTTTCCCATGATGTTGACTGAATAGTATTGGGTCTTAAACTTTTTCATAACGAGGAACTTAAAAAAAAAAAAAAAGATACATATGGGGTGGAGGGAGAGTGTCTGTTTAGAGTAATGGGCTATAAACTGAAAAGAAAATGTGAGGAAATTCAGTGATGTTCTAGGAATGAATTCATACTGCATTTATTTCAACTATATCTGCTTACATTAAACAACAGTACCATACCTGTATGGCATTCTGTTTACTCAACTCAGTCTGCTGTTCATTCATGGTGTATATGTGTGTATATTTAAGGCGCTCTAGCCATAACTACCCTGAAATGGGGACCAATGATGATAGACTGTTGAGTATTTAGGGATTGTTATGTGGAACTCTTAGAGTTGTTTGAAGTGTGTCAAATATTTTTTTTAAGCATTTAGTTAGTTAGAACTATTGTTATAGTTCCAGTGACTGGGACTTTATTCTTTTACTAAAAGAATAATATTCTTTCCTAAATTTGAATAAAGAATAGTAGTCCTTTATTCAAAGGATAATAATCTTTAAATTGTTAGTTCTAGAACAACCTTTCCCAGCAGAAATTCAAATCATGTTACAATCTCTGGGGGGTAAAAATGGCTTCCTTGGTCAAATATATTTGCACTATCCTTTCAAATTTTACAACATATTAATGTAGTAGAGGTTTTGAGAAGCCAAGAAGTATACCAACCAGCTTTTCCCTTCCACAGAACACGCCCCTTCTACTTCTTTTCAAGTGAAGCTTAGTAAAATCACACAGACATGCTGTGGGATGTAATGTAACAGAGTTCACTCATCCAGACACAGTTTCCTATATTGGTGTGAATATAATCAGCATTAAAAAGATAGGCTTATTGTGTTAGTGCACATACTTAAAATGCATATTTTAATTGACTGTATTTGTGTCTTAAAGATATTATGGCATGCATTTTTTTAAACTTGGTCCTAATTTACTTTATCTTAATTTCTCACTGCATTCTAGTTTATTCTCTATAATATTCATTGTAAGTTAAAATGAATTACGCTGGGAGTAATATTTTTGTGTCTGTTCAGTATTGTCACAACTAATAAAACAGTACAAAAGGTAGAGTGTTAAAAGGTCTTAATTTGGGGATGAATTGTATCTGATAAAAACAGTCATTCTTTTTTTCCAAAATCATAGTGAATAGCAACAGCAGTCAGCTGACAGCTTATGGTTATGCTCTGATTTACAGGGGAAGGAGGAGGTTGTACTATTTTAAATGCATAATAGAGCATTTGTTTCGTCATCTGGAAGCAGAGATGGAAGAAGCTCAGGGGAAATGAGAGACATCAATGTTGCTCTCGTGGAAGGGAAGCTTTGTAGCACGTTATCAGACAGCAGTGCATATTGAAGAAAATATTTATTAGGAATGCATGTCACCAGAAGTATTTTGCTTTCAAGAATGGTAGACAAATCAAATAAGAACCTGAGAAAAACCTGGGGGAAAGATGCTCAGAAGGATACTGAAGTTATTCTTTATGCTTCACTTCCCTTTACCTCTCTTGGTACCTTCCAGAGAAATCAGTATAGATGTATTTTTAGCTTGCTGTTTCCAGCATCAATATGACAACATGATTCTGTCTTTATGTCAGTAAGCAGCTTCTACTATGTTTTCCTATTTTCTGCTAGCTACAATTTACAAAGGATGTCACAGCTCTGGTAAGAAATGCACAGAAGCCATTTCCTTGCTTTTTAAGTAACGTTTTGTAAATTTGTAATAAGTCAATCTATTAAAATTGTGAGTTTGCTTAGAGCAATCCCTTGATAGAGTTAATCTTACTAATTTGCAGAATGTGTTTGTGACATGCGGTTTTCTTTATTTTTTATTTTATGTTTGGTTTTCTTTTGTATCCTGTACATAACTGGCATTAAAACATAAATATTTATCTGCACTTGTATTTTTTTAAGTCTCTCACCTTCTTTCTTTCCCTAATACTTTGCTGTTGTGTTATGTTTGTGGCTGCACTTGAGCTTTGCTAGCTGTCTAATGCAAAGATAGGATAAGATCATAGTCTCGAATTGTTCTTGTTTTGATTAGGGGACGATATATAATATGACATCACACCTAACTGTCTCTGATGTGGAACACAGTCCTGAGTTGCATTGATTGGCTGTGTTTTGTAGAATAGCTATTCAAATTCAGTTATTCTTAAGGTTTTACAAATATTGTTATCTAATTTCACAGTTGATAGTTATTATTTGAGGTGCATGCCTGCCTATTTATAATAATGTCTCCTTATGATCAGTGAAAGAGACCAAATAAATTTGTACATTATTATTTTGTATTAGCTTAAGATAAAAATACAAATTATATAAAAATGATGAATTATCTTTTTTCATGTTCAGATCTCTAATGTATGTGCTTGACTTCTTAAACATGCATATACATCTCTAATTAAAATATTTAGCATGGCTGTTTAAAGATTTAATTTATCAATATTTCTAGTGATTCAGTAATCATTAATTGACAAGACACTTCAATTATATTTATGATAACAGTAGTGCTTAAAATGTATTTGAATAAGATTTTTAATACCTTCACCTTCACTCTGGCAAAAGATCAAAATTTTCTTTTGCTGAGATTTATTAGGCAGCCATTTAACCTGCCGACTGCTGAAAAATCATAAAACCTGAATGGGGAAAATCTTAGGAGTAACATGACTATATCTAATTGGTTGAAGGAAAATTTCATATGTTTCAGATCTTTTGAGAAATGAGCAGTTTAATTTCTATTTGTTGCAAATTCTACAATTTATTTGATTTCTGAAAGAGAACCCCTTTCCAATTTTTGGAGTAACTTTGTGTGTGTTTGCATGCATGCTGTAGTGAATGTCATTCAAGAACAAGGTAGGGCACTGTACAACAGTGCACTGTAAGAACAGAAATTACTGTCCATTTTATGAATCTCAGATGACACTTTTATGACACTTTTCTTTCATTTCCATGTAGGCATATTCTCAGGATGCCTACCTGAAAGGCAACGAAGCCTACAGTGGCAATGCCCGCAACATACCTGAACCACCACCAGTTTGCTATCCTTGGCTGCCATCTGCCCCTTCAGCCATGGCACAGCCCGTTGAAATATCTCCTCCAGACTCATCTTCGAACAAACAGCAGACCAGTACACCAGTACTGACACAACCTGCCAGGGCTTATAGAATGGAAATACAAGTGCCTCCATCACCAACAGATGTTGCAAAGTCAAACACAGCAGTGTGTGTTTGCAATGAAAGTGTAAGGACTGTCATTGTGCCTTCTGAGAAGGTTGTAGATTTGTTAACTAATAGAAACAACCATACAGTTCCTTCACATAGAACTGAAGAAGTGAGGTATGGCGTAAATGAACAGACCTCTTTAAAAAATGTGTCAAGAACCACATCACCATCATCATCAATTCCCACTGCCCACCTAATTCAGCAGACAACAGGTGCCAGGTCATTGGAGCCTTCTGGAATTTTACTTAAATCTGGCAATTACAGTGGACATTCAGAAGGGATCTCAAGCAGTAGACCTCAAGCTGTGGATTCTCCTTCTGTATCTGCTAATCATTATTCTCCAAATACCCATCAGCACATAGATTGGAGAAATTATAAAACTTACAAAGAGTATATTGATAACAGACGATTGCACATGGGTTGTCGGACAATTCAAGAAAGACTAGATAGCTTACGAGCAGCATCTCAGAGCACAACAGATTATAATCAGGTGGTACCAAACCGCACCACTTTGCAGGTACGACGTCGAAGCACCTCTCATGACCGAGGGCCTCAGTCTGTCCAGATCCGGCAACGCAGCGTGTCCCAGGAGCGGCTGGAGGATTCAGTGTTAATGAAGTATTGTCCCAGAAGTGCATCTCAAGGAGCACTGACATCTCCAGCTGTTAGTTTTAGTAATCATAGAACTCGTTCATGGGATTATATTGAGGGGCAGGGTGAAACTTTAGAAAATGTCAGTTCTGAAAATCAAATACCTGATTCAAATGGAGAGCGAAAACAGACTTATAAGTGGAGTGGTTTTACTGAACAGGATGATAGACGAGGCATTTATGAAAGATCTAGGCAACAAGAAATTCATAAACCTTTTCGAGGTTCAAATTTCACTGTGGCTCCAAGTGTTAATTCTGATAATAGGCGAATGACCTGCAGAGGACTGGGTTCTGCGTCTCAGTTCAAAAAAATTCCACCAGATCTAAAACCACCGCAGTCAAACAGAAATTTTCAAACTACTTGTGGAATGTCACAGTCTCGAGGTATTTCACAAGACAGGTCACCTCTTGTGAAAGTCCGCAGTAATTCTCTGAAAGCGCCTTCTACACATGTCACAAAACCATCATTTAGCCAGAACTCGCTTGTTTCTATCAAAGACCAAAGACCAGTAAATCACTTGCATCAAAACAGTCTATTGAATCAACAGACATGGTTAAGAACCGAGAACGCCCCCAGTCACCAGGTGGAGGCTGGGAAAACCCACTCTCAATCTGGAATTTCTGTTAAACCTGTCCCTCTGATAAGTGAGAATTCTGGCACTTCAGATTTAGAATTATCTGTCACTCAGAGGAATCAAGATATAAATTTACAAGAGGCTGAAATTCAGCAATCAAATACTTTGGATAATAAAGATGCTGTCATCCTAAGAGAAAAACCTCCATCCGGTCGCCAAACACCACAGCCACTAAGGCATCAGTCTTACATCCTGGCTGTGAATGACCAGGAGACTGGGTCAGATACTACCTGCTGGCTGCCCAATGATGCGCGGCGCGAGGTCCACATAAAAAGAATGGAGGAGAGGAAGGCCTCGAGTACCAGCCCGCCTGGTGACTCCCTGGCTTCCATCCCATTTATCGGTGAGCTCATTTACAGCCATTGGCTAATATGTTCCACAAATCTCATCATCAGAGTATTATTCCTAGTTCAGCAGACACAGAACTTCTAATGTGATTTTAAAGCATTTGCTCTGTATTTCCTACATTGTGCTAAATCCAGAGCCATTTTGCCCTCAAAAAATAATTCCTTTTTTTAAAATTTTCCTTTTAAAAAAAAGAAATTGTGTATACTCAATACCTATTTTTTAATGTTTACTTTGATGAAACAAATTCCCACCATCTGGGGCCACAGGGCTCCACAAACTAAATTGTACCTAGTTGGTGACTCATCTGAATCAAGAGCCAAGTAGAATAGTTCTGATGATTAGTAATCAATCTTTCACTTAAACAGTGCTTTTTACTGTCTAAAGCTTATTTCTTTGTAAATTTAACGGGTTCAAAGAAAAGACCTCTTCATTGTCAAATTTATCTTAGAATAAATCCTGGAGTAGGTTTGGAAAAATTACTAAAATTTTTACTGAAATTTACTTAAAATTTGCTTAGATGACAAGCTTGTGCTCCCACCTAGAATTGCTGTTCTGTTTACTGAGACTTTCATCTGTTCCCTCACACTCCCAGTACATTCTCCACAAAGCAGCCAGTATGATGGTGATACTCTTCTCAGAACCCTCTGTGTACTTCCCGTGTCACTCAGAATAGAATCTGAAATCCTGCATTCCTACGAACTCTCTACTACCTCCCCATCATACCACTTACCTCCCTGACCCTATATCTGTCTTCCATGGGCATCCCGCCTGTAGCCTCGCCAGCCTTCCTGCAGTCCTGGGACATGCCCGCCCCAGAGCCCCGGCACTACAGCCCCAGTCCTGAAACTTGTTCCACAGATATTCACTAAACTCTCTCCCTTACTCCCTTTGGATCTCTGCTCAAATATTACCTTTTAAAGCAAACTTTCCTGACCAGTACCTAAAAATAGGTATGTCCCACCCTCTTACACACACAACACCTGACATTCTGTATTGCCTTAAGCTGCTTTATTTATCTCAGATCACTTGTTTCCACTTGATACCTTTTGTGTCTTTGTTTATTAGATGCTTCCCCATGGAGCTAAAGCATAAACTATATAGGAGCCAGGATTTAAAATTTTTCAAGGTGTTTGCTTCTGTGACTTTAATGCCTAGACTACCACCTGGAATATAGATAACACAAAATAAATATTGAAATAATATGTGAATGATAATTTTGAGTTGGTGAATAGAAACAGTAAGAAGTCCCCAAAAAAGTTCCATATAATTTCTGGTTTTTATAATTATGATATAGTCAAGTTTAAACATTGTGGGAAATCTCAACCTAAGTTGTACTCACATTGTATCTCTGCTGTCAAGGCCAAATTCAGAAAATAGGATTTTACTGTAGATGATTAATGATTGTTTTATGAATTTTTTTAATTTAAAAAGCCCTACTACCTGTGATTTTATTTCATAAACCTAAAACATCTTATGTTTTCATCATACTTAGAACAATATAATCAGGTTATAACAGAGTAATAAATACATGCTACTTATATCAGTTTATATTTTGAAATTTCTAGTTATGATCAAGTAAAGAAATAAACCAAAAGTGAATTTTAGTACTTACCTAGTTTTAGTATCAAAAGTATACTTTCTTTTGCTTCTATTTTTATTGAGTCTTTAGGTCCTTGAGTCATAAAGGAAATCCTATTCTATAACCTTAAAGTCTAGTGTATATTTATTAGTCTTCTCTAGAGACCTTGTTTTTAAATATTTATATATTTATATATATTATTATATAAAAATATATATAATATATTTGAATATATATTTATATATTTTAAATATATAAATAACAAATCAAAACTTCATTAAGTTTCAGAATTAATTTTGAAAACCTTGTACTATTTAACTTTAAAGTTTTATTTGACCCATAATTATTTCTCTTTTCAGTCTGTTTATTTAAAACTATATAAATTTTAGTGAAATAGACACAAGCATTGGAATGAAATAAGAAACTATTTGTAATGTTTCCCAAAGTATTTTCTAAAAACAGCATATCTATTTGATTAAGCAGAACAAAAAGATCAAATAATTTGACAAATCTTGAGTATAGGTAATTGAGTAAATGTTTGTTTTTAATCTTAGGACTGTCAGAATCATTAATGTGCTACTTAATATTGTAAATTTTCTAAACAGGATATAATACAGTTTTATTTAGAGAATTTCTGTTTGGTATTCCGTAATTTGTTGGTATATATATTGCCTATATGCTATTTTATGGAGCATTTAAATTATTTTATGAAATGTTTAAAATGAGAAAATTTCCCATATTTTCCCAGAGAATAAAACATTTGATTTATTGGTATAACTCATAAAAATAAGATAGTACACTTGTACATTTTGAAATAGTGTATCTAGTATTTCTTTTACTCTCTTTAACACACTGGCAAAGTAAAGAAGGCACAGTACTGCAGTATATAAGCACGTGTTCTTGCTTGCCCCACCCACATGCCCTCATTCAGTTATTCCGCAGAGCAAGTGGGTATCTGTATGCACACACATATATTCATATATAATTTGAAGCAAATATTATTGAAATTCAGTTTGTTTCATAATTTTCCTTTAAAATGTAATTATCCCATGGAGAGTGAATGCATTACCTCCCAAAATTCCATGTCATATCATACAAAAATTGCCTTTGAAATTTTGTTTAATGCTTCATCCATGCACATTTGTCATATTCGCTCCATAGTTTATTTTAAATAAATGAATATAAAAATGTTTTAAATTACTTTGCAGGGAAGGAAATTGATTCTCTTTAAAAATTTATCCTCCAGCATCTTGTTAGATAAATATTGGCACAGGTGATAACCATACAGCCCTGGAGATAATGGTTGCTCTGTTTTGGGACACATTATTTTATCAGCGCATCATCCATTTTTTAAAATTCATCATCTGTTTTTCTTTATTTCTTCTCTACATGGATTTATATAGTAGATCTCATCTGAACCACTCCAGTGAATGTTGTCACTACAGAAATATAAAACTTACTACTACATAAGTGACATAATTTCTAAAATATCTAGTGTTTTCCTATTGTCAGTATTCATGAATCCATAACAGAATTGAAAACAAGCTGACTCCATGAAACAACTTACTTTATGCATATGTATCATTTGGAAAAACTATGTTAATTGGTGGTGATTTAAATATTAAGGACAGTTTTTAAGAATGCTTTAACTTTTGATAGAATGTTATCCTTATTGAATTATTTACAAAGCCTCAGTTATCTTCTTGCTTTTGAAAAAGATTTCATTCTCATTGTTATGATATTAAGTTATCATATACTAAGTAAAATTAATTCATAAAGAGATTTCAAAATGTTTTCTATTGCTAAAATGTGAGGAGCTTTTAAAGAAAATTGTAAAAAATTAAGGTAAGCTTACGACAGACTATTGATTTTAGACATAAAATGGAAATGTTATAATTTTGTAACATTGGTCATCTGGATTAAAATGCTAATCATTAAAATGCTAGACCATTCTTCGGGGTTGGTCAAAATTAAAATCGTTTGACCTTTTAAATCATGGAATCAAAATCATGTTTCATCATAATAGTATATTCTTTTTTAAAAGATTTTTATTTATTTATGCATACAAGAACTGGGGTTCAGGTCAGAGCTATGCGGGGGTGAGGTTTCACCAGAGAGAGTGGGGCACAGAACAGGCGGATTGACTGAAATACTCTGCTAAGGGGAGCAGCGGGCAAGTCAGCAGAGGTCTGCTGCACCATGTGGGTAGCTCCCTGGCTGGGGATAGAACACGTGCTGCAGTGGCTGTGGATAGCTTCATAGGTTGCGTCTTAACCCCTGTGCCACCATGGAGGCCCCATAATAGTATATATTCTTGAAAGAATTTCTCTAAGGCTTGGGGCATTTGATTTTAAGGATTATAGTTCTGGCATCCTATTAAATTTCATTCTCTTGGTCTAAAATTCTAGAATTTAAACCACTGTTATTTTACAGAACTAAGACTTTTGAACAAAGCTATTCACCAGTTTGGTAAAGGAGTATAATTTATGCTTAAAGAGTAGGACTGTGGTATTTGACTGTTTGGGTTCAGATTCTATTCCTATGACTTGATAATAACTTCACACAAATTAATTGATCTGTCTGTCTTGGTTTTTATGCTATAATTATTTCATTTGATTCTTATGAAATGATATGAAGTATTTAGAAATGTGCTACGACCTAGTAAGCATTAGTAATGCATTAGTGATTACTGTGCATCCACATGTATATTTCTGCCCTTGAAAGATAATGATAGGGCTTTGAGAAGCTTAAAATTTGTAACACCTAAAATATTTGTACTTTTACCAGTATATTAATTGGTGGGGATTTAAATATTAAGTGCCAGGGTACTGAGGCATCTCAAGGGGCAAATGTAGATTCCTCCTCTGAGGGAGGGCCCGTATCTACCTGAAGAAGTGGTATCTATTTCCAATTTTCACTGAAGTGCCAAATAACTAGCAGTGGCTGTCTTAGTTCATTGGGGCTGCTAAAACAAAAATACAATAGGCTGGGTGACTGAAACAACAAATATATTGGGTAATTCTGGAGACTGGGAATTCCAAAATAAAGGTACCAGAAGATTTAAGTGGTCAAGTCTAGGGAGGATTCACAACCTGTCATAGATTTTGTATACTCACGGGATGGAAGTTGCAAAGGGATTCTCTGGGATGCCCTTTATAAGGGCACCAGTTCCATTCACGAGGGCAGAGCCTAATCATTCATTCACGTCCCAAGAGCCATGCCTCCAAATGCCATCACTTTAGAGACTGGTCTCTACCATAAGGATTTTTAGAGAGGAACATAGATGTTCTCTCTTGGCATTATCAGTGACCCTGATAATGTAACTTCTTCTGGAAGCCATATACTTGACTTTCTTATTTTTCTACAGAAATTGGAGATTCCTATGACTTGAGTTTGTTAGGGGTTTGGAGTGAGGTAAAGTTTTAGGAGTTGATCCTTTGGAAGTTAAGCCTCAACCAGTTCACCTTGCTTAAATGTCCTGAAATAATAATGTGTAATCCATTTAAAATTTGAAAAGTACTTCTTTTAGGCTGGTATATGATTACTGGGTTTTTTTGCTTTATAAAGTTCTAATTGCCTATTAACTCTGATATATTGTTATCAGCTAATGAAGGTATTGATTGGTTAGTTGAAGAAGCGACTCATGTAATTTCTTACACCGTAATCACAAAATTATGTGGAATTTGTAGAATAACAACTGTTTAAATTGATTTTTAACAAAATATGTCATTCCTTGGTTCTTGAGTGCTTAAATGTTAAAATCTTTATCTGATTCTTTCAGTAATGAATATTGATTATCTGTTCTGTTATTGTTATTATCAATGATAATTAGATCATTTAACATTACAATATTTTTATTTTCTTATAGATGAACCAACTAGCCCTAGCATTGACCATGATATCGCCCATATCCCCGCTTCTGCTGTCATCTCTGCCTCCACCTCTCAGGCACCCTCCATAGCAACAATTCCTCCTAGCCTCACAACTTCAGCTCCTTTAATCCGACGTCAGCTTTCCCATGACCAGGGTGCGTTTCAGTGAGTGGTTATATGAACCATCTCTTGAGCATATTTTCAGGTTTCCATTTAGAATAGTATGACAACCGATGATCTTCTTACCATTGAAAAACTGGAAAGCCACCGTAAATGCCTTAAGTGTTGAATTTTAATTACAGAATCTGTTGGACCTCCCAGCCTGGATGCCCAGCCTAACTCAAAGACAGAAAGATCAAAATCGTATGATGAGGGCCTGGATGATTACAGAGAAGATGCAAAATTGTAAGCCAAGGCATATCATTTTAAATATTTGTGAATGATCAGCATGACTGACATATAAATACTGCATTTAATGATGTGTTATAATTTCTGACTATGATGTCAGAAATGCAAAAAATTATAAAATCAGTTGTTACTTAATAATATTCATATTTTTAAAAATTAATATTTAAAAAATCAGTAATACACATAGCTATTACTGTATAATTATATTGTTCAATGCATAAAACCACATATATTTATAAATGCTTGTGTTAATGCTAATTGTTTTTTTAAGCAAATAATGAATGCTATACATACTGACCTTGGAGATCATTCAGAACATAATATTCCTGGCTTATTTTTCCTGATTATTTAATTATTCATAAAATAGTAGTATCATGATATATTTGACTAGTAGTCTATATTCTGTGAATAGACATTTAGATTAGTTGACAATACTTCAACAACTACATTTATGCATAGTTCATTTAGCATATATGTGAGCAAATATAGTTGGAAAGTGGATTGTGACATCAAGGAGTATATGTATTTTTTAATTTTAATATACATTGTCATTTGCTTGCTATAAACAATTAAACCACATCACATTCCTACCAACCGTAGGAATTCTTATAAATCTAAAACTATAACTATTTTAGGTTTAATTGAAAATTTTGAATTAATTGGACATCATTCATATATACTTAGAGATAGTCATATTTTTTTTCTTGTGAACTGCTTTTTCATTTTGCCCACTTTTTAAATTGATTTTCCTTGTTGATTTCTTTTTTTCTTTTTTTTTTAATATTTATTTATTTATTTATACAGCCACTGGGTACAGTCAGAAGCGTGGGAGGGTGAGAGAATTCACCAGAGCCAGAGCGGTGTGGGGGGGGGGCAGAGCAGGCAGAAGGACCGAAGTACACTGCTGAGGGGAGCAGCGAGTAGCAGGAGAGGTCTGCGCGCCATGTGGGACCCTCCTCCGGTGGCTGGGGAGCAGCCGGGGATCGAACTGGCACTACAGAGGCTGCGGGCAACTTCGCAACCCAGCGCTCAACCGCTGTGCCACCGGGGAGGCCCTCCTTGTTGATTTCTAAGGGTGCTTTTCCTTCTACGAAAAGTATTTCAAGTCTTTTTTTTTTTTAAAGATTTATTTCTTTTATACAAGAACCGGGGTACAGACCAGATGTGCAGGAGGGTGAGAGGATTCACCTGAGACAGAGCAGGGAGCAGAACAGGCAGATTTACTGAAATACACTGCTGAGGGGAGCAGTGGGAGAGACAGGAGAGGTCTGCTTCGCCATGTGGGATTTTCGCCAGCTGGCCGGGATCGAACCCATGCTGCAGAGGCTGTGGATAGCTTCACAGTGCGGCGCTCAACCACCTGAGCCACCAGGGAGGCCCCTCAAGTTTTGTTTTTTTTTTTACTAATTATTTTTCATTTGCTTTTTTTTTTTTTTTTTTTAGCAACCTAAGAACTTTTTTGCGTGGTGAAATTTAAGGATTTTTTTTTATGGTCTTTGGATTTTGAGTTATATTTGAAAAACCTTTCTTTCCAGAATCATAGCAGAATTCTTCCATGTTTACTTCACATACTTGTGTACTTTATTTCATCGTGTATTTACAACTTCAATTCATCTGGCAATTGTTTTATTTTAATCAATGAAATGGCCAACTTTATGTTTTCAGTATCTCAGTTATCCCAAAATCATCTCCTGAATATTATATTTTTCCATTGATATATCATCCTTATTTTACACTAAATTATAAGTATTTAATTTTACTTTTAGACTATTCAGATCATTCTGTCTATTTGTGTGTACCAGATTCTGTTATTATGATGTTTTTATTTGATAAGACTAGTCTCCCTAATTACTTTGTGTTTTAGAATTCTACTGGCTAGTTTTTTTAATTTGATCTTTAAAATCACTTTCTTGGTCTTCATTTCTTGTGGATATTTTCAGTGACCCAATTTTTAGGGAACATTGACATCTTTATATTGAATCTTCTATCAAAGAACAATTTGTCTTTTTTATTACAGTGTTTTTGTATTCTCTAAAGCGTCTATATTATCATATGTGCCTTCCAATTAAATTAGTTCTTCCAGGACCAACTATTCAAGGGAGATTTGTATGCAGTGTGGCCAGGCAGTGGTCCAGGCTAGCAGAAGTTTCTAATAGTGCAGTATTGGATGTGTGAACTCTTTTAGCCTTTTTTCCTTCACAAAAAGATATCAGCAAACTGCCACATTTCCAAGTTTATTTCACCCAGCACGGACTACACAGTGCTTCTTTCAGTAGGACAGGATTCTTCTTCTGTCATTCTCACCTCCCCTGACACTCCCTGGTGAGAAATGAGGCTTCTGTCCCCAGTTCTGCAACCCATTTCCTATTGTTCTAAACAAATGAGGTTGGTTTTGATCTCAGAGAACAGTGCCTTGTAGTTTTGCTTGAGATACGCAACCACCGGTGTCCATTTTGTACTTCGCTGCACTTAGCCACTCTTTGCTATTGTCCCCGTACTGTTGGAGATTGAGTTAGCCTCTTGTTTCTGGTTACTTTGTTCTTTGGGGTGGTTTCTGAGAGGAGAGGACAGCGCCACCTTCGGTCACTTTTTAAAATCCTAGGTTCCTTAAATGAATTTGGAATTGAAAAACAACCCTTAAAAACCAACTTTGTCCCTTAAATTATTTTGAATAATTAATGTGAACCTTGAGACCTTAGGCCTTTCAGTGGCAAGACCGTTCGGTTGTTCTCTTTATGAAAGCTACTGAGAATGTGGTCAGTGAGGAAGAGCTGTCAGCCTTGACCAGCCCTGACAGTGCTTCTCTGCTGCATTTACAGTTAAGGTGCCCGCAGGCTGGATGCTTGTGGACATGCTATTCTGTGTACCTGGCTGTGCAGAGTCACTGCTTATCAACCGATACTAATATCATGGAAACCCTAAATAGGGCATTACAACTATGGTTTGCTAATATTATTAAAGCCCAGTGTTTAACCTGGGTAGTTTTTTCTTTGATCTATCAAAAAAGGATAAGAAATTCCCGTGCTAATACAGAAAGATGAATTTATCAGATCAACTAGCAAATTTTCTATCATTGAATCGAAAGTTAAGTACTTAGAAAACTGACCGTAAATATTTATCATGGTGATGATGAAATGCCAACTCATTAATGAAAACTGGTAATATTCAAATTATTTTATACATCTTAAGGTATTTTATACAATATTGCAAATAGTTACATTTATATACTTCTTTTTCAACAGGTCATTTAAGCACGTAACTAGCCTGAAGGGAATTAAGGTTGGTATTTAATATTTTAAAATGTAAAACGAATGATAACTATTTCTATTTACTTTCATTTATTTTATCTTGTCATGGAGAATTATTTCTTTTATCATTTAGACATTTCATACTTAAATGTCATGAGCTTTTGTCCTCTAAGTTTTAAGTGCCTTTGGAATGTCTAATATTTCTAATTTCTAAATATGTTCATCAAATATATAATAGTTAACAAACATTGTGTTTATTTTTTCTCTTTATCAGCTTACAACCAAAAATCAAACTACCCAGTGCTTCTGTAGTTTTTCTTTTTAATCCTTAAAATTATTATTTCGTGCCTTCTCTCCACCCTCCCCTGCACAATCTATGTCTTTAATCTACTCTTCCCTCACACTTCATTGAAAAAATGGTAATGTCCATATTTACCATCTCCTAAAATACAAGCCACTTGCCTTAAACTTACCTTTCTGCTTCCCTTAATTTTATCTTAAATATCTTTTTACTTGGGGTGTTATTATTGTACACACCAACCACACATTCTTCTTTGGATCCCATTACCTCTTAGTTTCTCAAGTCTCTGCCTCTTTTGCAAAATCACTATTTCTAACAACTCATTCACTATCGTATATTAGCATGTTCTATTATCTCCTATAATTTAAGAAGCTTCTGAATCCACATCCTCCTCTGTTTGCTACTCCTGTTTTTTTCCTTCTGCTTTTCTTGAACACTCCTTGAAAAAATTTGTCCATACTTTCCATTTGCTCACATCACATTTTATTGAACCCACATACATCAAAATGACTCTTTTCAGGGTCTCGCTAGTGGCCTAGGGGTTAAGTCTCAGCACTATCATCACCATAGCATCCTGAGTTCCATCCCCAGCCATGGTGCTAACTCACATATGGCGCAGCAAACCTCTCTTGTCTAGCCTGCTGCTCCCCTCAGCAGTGTATTTCAGTAGATCTGCCTGTTCTGCACCCCACTCTATCTCTGGTGAATCCTCTCACCCCCCACACCTCTGATCTACACCCCAGTTCTTCTATGCAAAAATAAATTAAAAAAAAAAAGTCTCTTTTCATGCCCAGGTTTTCAGTAGCATCTAAGTTCCAAAACAAATTTTTAATTTATTTGACCTTTCAGTAGTGGCCAATATAATTTCCCACTCCCTTCCTGAAACACTTTTCTTCTGCTGCTCATTTCCACTTCTGCCTCTTCCTAACAAGTTAGTACTATTAGTCTTGACCTCTTTCCCATATTGTAGCCCATGTTGCTGACTGACTATATGACATCTTCATTTAAGTGTCTAATGAGAAATTTAAGGTGTGCATGCCAAATAGAACTTGATTTCCACCTGACATGTTCATCCCTCAGTTTTTCCTAAGTCCACTTATGTTTACCTAGTTTTTCTGCAAAAATACCAAGGAATTACCTTTGTTTCTCCTTTTCCATCCTCCCCAATATCAAGTTCTTCTCACTCGCCCTCCAAATATGCCCAGAATCTTGACATTCCTCCCTTTTTTGTCACTTTAGTCAAAGCTGCCATTGCCCCTCGTCTAGATTTCCAAAGTAGCACCTCCTTTCTTGGTTGTTGCTTTAGCATCCCATCTCCAGTACCCAGCAGAGTGATTTCTGAATGTGTGACTAGATTGTGTTACTCTCCTGATCCATCACTAACTGAGATCCTTACATTTCCTATATCAACCTAAAAGATCCTAAACGTAGTTAGCGATTTCTCTAACTCATATGGAACAGGTAAACAATTAAAATAATGATGAACATTCCTTCGTTACTTACACATGCTCCTAGAAAAATCATTTTTCTTCCCCCTGAACTTTCGTGGTTAACTCTTCAAAAATTTCCTCCAGATTTTAACTTAAATATTCTTAATTCTTAGGCATTGCCCCAAAAGCACGTAATTTATAGAGCCTGCTCAGTCATTCTTGCACCTGTTTTCATTCTCCAAATGGCACTAATCATAATCTCATAATTTTCTTGTTTTTATCTTTTTTCTTCATGCTAAAATATGAACTTTTGAAAGCAGGAAAATTATACTATTTCTGCTGTTTTTTCAATGGTTACAAATTTCCTCAGATGACTTTTTAGAAATGATGGTGGTCAATTCACTTTTATTTTAACAAGACCAGAAATTTTTGTGATGTAATTAAGAATTTTCAAAAATAGCCATTTTCCTGGCACTAATAAGACTTTTTTTCAGCAAAGCAATTTCAGTGTGCAGATATTTATCAGATAAAGCTGACATTTTACTGTGTTTTCTTGGTCTTTTTTGTAGATAATGGATAGCCAAAAATCATCAGAAGATTCTGGATCCAGAAAAGATTCTTCCTCAGAAATTTTCAGTGATGCTGCCAAGGAAGGCTGGCTCCATTTCCGGCCACTTGTCACTGATAAGGGCAAGGTAGTAAGTCTGAGAACATAAAATGGCAAAATATCCAGAATAGAGAGTGAAAAACATCATTTTTATCTTTTTTAAATATGAGGGAAATATTTTAAAGATATTCTAATCATATACTCATATATTTTTTAAAGATTCATATTTATTTAGGCTTACAAGAACTGGGGGATAGGCCCGAGGTGTTGGGGGGCGGGGTGAGTGGATTTATCAGAGACAGAGTGGGGAGCAGAATAGGTAGATCTACTGAAATACAGTGTTGAAGGGAGCAGCAGGCAAGGCAGGAGAGGTTGGCTGTGCCACTATGTGGGTTAGCTCATTGGCTGGGGATTGAACTCATGCCACAGTGTCTGGCTGTAGCTTGACAGTGCTGAGACTTTAACGCCTGTGCCACCAAGGAGGCCCACATTTGTCAACTAGAATGTTTTGTACTTAGCCATGTAAAGGAGAAATCAAAGTATGTAAGGAGAAACTCGAGCCCCCGTCTGGACCCGGGGGCTGGCAGGCCCACCTGTGCTGGGGTGCTCCTGTTGCCCCTTGGGTTCGCCTTTGGAGTGGTCTCTGGGGCCTTCATGCGGGCCCTGTAGGTATCTGGCCCAACCCACGCCCCAGAGGTCCCACCTGCCATCCATGCAAGGCTGCTGAGACAGGTACCCAGACCAAACCAACCAAAAAGTGTTTTGGGAAAAAAGAGAAATATCACATTGTATCTTTAAATCGTTTCCACTGCTCGTCTCCAGGCTCTGCCACAGAAGGAAGACTGTACAGGCGTTCCTGGCTGTGCATGCTGGTCAGCACCCCCAGATGGGAGCTGCACTGCATATTAGCACCAGCTGGCAGCGGTTATGGGCCACACTGACTGTAAACTTGTAGGCCCACTTGAGTGCAGGCTCACCAATGAGCAGACACCAGACCGCGTTGTTTACCCCTCTAGGACATGAGCTACACCTGCGAATGCCGAGTTTATGAGGCGTTTACATCACCTCACCATTGCCAAAGCAGACGCGCTCCCTCCAGAGAAGTACTGGTAACCTTAAAACCAGGTAGATGAGGAAGGCCTCCCTAGCGCACTAGCGGGTTAAGGCTCAAGTGCTATTGCTGCTACGGCCTGAGTTCGATACCCGGCCCAGGGAGCCACCCCACATAAGGTGCAGCGGGCCTCTCCTCTTGCCCACTGCGCTCCATGGTGGTGTAATTCAGTAATGGTCCCTCTTCCTTCGTGTCCCCTTGTCTGTATTCCCCGTCTCCCCTCCCCCCCCCCCCAACTAAGAACAGTGAGAGGAATCCAAGAACATAAAATATGTAGGCCAGGTCTAAGTGATAGAGTAAAACAAGGGGAGCTCGTCATTGAGCCCGTAAACTTGGAAAGCAAGAACTCACAGCTAAGGTGGAGATGGAGCAAGTGTTTGGTTTTAATGTTTCTCAGCTGATTAAAAATACACCACTAGGGCTTCTCCTGGTGGCGCAGCGGTTGAGCCCTGGGCTGCGAGGCTGCCCCGCAGCCTCTGCAGCACCGGTTTGTTCCCCGCCGCTGGCGAGGTCCCAAAAAAAAAAAAAAAAAAAAAAAAAAAAAAACCCACGCACACTAAACCTGTGCTTACAATGCAAAAAAAAAAAAAAAACGAAGAAACTGTTTTCTCATTAGTTATTAGCTGTAGATTACAGAGTAGTCCTTTAGAGAAAGGCAACACTATTTTAATAATGTATTTAACTTTTCCCAGTTTACTCTTTTAAGTTGTCTTTCTCACTTTGTTTCACTTTATCCATTTTAAGGAATGTAAATAAATATCCATATTATAAATATATGCTTCATTAAGTAGATTTTAATATAGTAAGAACTTGACCATGAGGATTACCTATATTTGGGCAGCTTATTTAAAAGAAAATTGTAATGTTGTTAGAAGTTTAAAATTTTGAAGAAAATTGACCTTGCATGTGAATTATTTTGCTTGACCATATAAATTTTATCAGTTTTGATACTTTTTAAAGAGTATTTCTCATATATAATTTTATTAACTTATTTTCTTACATCATTGTTCATTTTTGTACATTATTTCTCAGGTGTAGTCCCCATAATTCTCGCACCACAACAGCACCCATGACCCATCACCATAGTCCCTTATGCTCTCCCTCCCGTTTTGACCCCTCGCCCTTCCCTCCTCACCCCCAATTCCTGTTTTTTATAGCTTAATTCATCACTTCTACTTACATTTTAGGATCTCCTTATGCAGTGTTTGTCTTTGCATGATCTAACACTTAAGCATTCCTTTTACTCAAAAGTGTTTCCGACTGATATTTTTCCTTTTATTCCCTTCACATTTTATGTATCTTAATTTGTGATACTTATTTAATCAATTACTTGGTTACTTTCCTGACTAAATTAAAACTGACTTCACTATCCTTGGTTTTGAAGTAATACACTGGCCTAATGTGGTTCATGCACCCAGATTTCTGTCCTTCCTCTCCTAACAAATACTTGCGTTGAGGCAGATCAGATACCTGCTGCATTTAGTAGCATTTATGTGTTAACAGTGTTGCTTTCTATGGCTTCCCTGTTACGGAGATTTAGCTAATTATTCAGTATTCCTGACTGTTTTGTGTTTTCTAGCGAGTTGGTGGGAGCATTCGGCCATGGAAACAGATGTATGTTGTACTTCGAGGACATTCACTTTACTTGTACAAAGATAAAAGAGAACAGATGACTCCGTCGGAAGAAGAACAACCCATCAGTGTTAATGCTTGCTTAATAGACATCTCTTACAGTGAGACCAAGAGGAAAAATGTGTTTCGACTCACTACATCAGACTGTGAGTGCTTATTTCAGGCAGAAGACAGAGATGATATGTTAGCGTGGATCAAGACCATCCAGGAGAGCAGTAATCTAAACGAAGAGGTATGTGCTCAAATGATGCTGATGAAGTCAGCTACTTCTACAACTTTCTAAAGAAGAAAGAATCTGGTGTTTTAAAAAATTACCGTATGCTATTTTCACTTAATATAATGAGAAGAAAAACTCAAGTGTACTTTGTTTTTATGTTTTGTTAAGAAAACAAAAAATACTTTTTTATTTTATGCTATGTTTTAAGCACTTTATATACATTACAGTTTTCCTTGCTATCAGAAAGTAGAACATTCCTGTTTGGTAGGAGGTGGTAGGCTACGAGGTGGTAGCCTACTTTTTAATTGTGGAAACATTCAAAAGTTTCCCCATTTAAATTAATGGTAATAACATTCCCAGACCCAAAAAATAACCCACCAAAGCATACCAAATAGGAATATTCTACTTACAAATAGCAGAAGTTCTAATCCAATAGCAACCTTGCAAAGTCCATAATTGTTCATATTATAGATGAGGTTTGAGGAGAGTGAATAACTTGCTTAAGTGGTAAAACCTTGATTCAGACCCAACCCAACTATTTCCAGAGACTGAGTGCTTTAATCTGTGCTGTACATCCTGTGTGGTTTGCCTCTAAAACAAATAGGATTTGCCCTACTACAGTTGGGAGTGTTGGAATCCGCAGGACTCACCTCATTGGCTTCAGTTTGTGGTCTTGATATTAAACCTGTCATTCATAGGTGCTGAATAAACATAAAATCAATTAGAGAAAAAGTTGGAAAATTACCATTACTAAACTGGAAAGATAGGTTATTCATATATTCTGAATTTTTTTTTCAGAAGAGTGAACCCCACAGATCAGGAGAATAAAGTTTCCAGTCCTGGTCATTACCTTTGTAACTATATAATTGCACATCTATTTCCTTATCTCATAAACAGGATTGTTGTAGGGCTTCAGTTTTAGTGAAAATGCTTATCTAAACATTTCTATGTAAATACAAGAATATTATGATTTTGTAAATGGAATTATATAAGAATATAACCAATTGTGATGGAAAAATTGGTTTGTAAGAAAACGTGAATTAGCAAAAGTAATTATAAGTTCGTTTTTCTTTTTAATAAGGAATAGTTTAAGAACTAAGGAATTTCTGGCTCACGCCATTAAAATATTTTTATAGCAGGAATTTCAGTAGTAAAGGTAGTTTTTGAAATGTATATAGCTATAAAATTTCATATGCACATTCAACAGTTAGGTCTAGCTTTTGCCTAAGAATATCTTTTCTCATATCACGGTACAGTTTCTCTTACAGTGTTCTCACTTTTGTGGAAAAAAGTGCATCATTTCCCTATAATTGCAGGAACACCTACATTAACTGTATGGTTATGCTGATGATGTTCTCTACTTTAGTCATTTCCATTATAGCCCATTCAAATCAAAACTTTGCCACAGGGAAAATGCCTGTGCTTTATTTTTCTCTTATAGTTTAAGCTCTGCCTTGTTTGTGATGAAAAATTAACACCAGAGCCTTATCAGTACAACAATCATGCCTTATACAGAGAGCATCAAACCTGAATTTTTACAAAGTAAACAGGGAGAGTAAGAACTTGAATGTAAATTTCATCTGTAAGTAACACTTCAAAGGAATAAGTAAACACCTAATATGTGTCAGGTACTCAATAAGGCAGTAGAGTGTCCTTAAAATACTTTCAGTGACTTCATCTGTGAAACATAGGACTGTTTTAAGGTTGAATGAGAATTCTTATGAAGAATGCAGTGTAGTGCCTGGCAGTTAATGAACCTTTACTTGATGTCAATCATAATATCATCATCATCTAATCTTAAAACACAGGTGTTTGGTCCCAGTTTTATAGATTGAATTTTAATAAATCACTGAGCAAGTTTCATATGGCGTCCGGACACTCTTAAACATTTTATGTGAATTATCTCAACAGCCACAGGAATGTGTTCCATTGTCATCACCATTTTAAAAAGAAACTGTATGGCCAAGAGTGGCTAAGTAGCTTCCTCAGGTAACATAGCTAGGTGTCAACAGCAGGGTTTAAAACCAGGGAATCTTATTCTAGATCTTAGCCATGCGCTCTTAACTGGTAAATGGAGAGAAAGTATTTGAATTTGGAATGCTTTACACTCTAAATACTGTACTCTTTGTAAATTGTATTGTCTTTCATTATAATCAAAACGAGACAAGTAAAAAAAAAACTTTTCTCTTTTGGTAATCTGCCATTTCTGATATTAATTGACCTGTAGTCTCAGTGCACCTATAAACGAATCATTAATAATTTTTGGCAGTATTTTTTCATCTCGTATCCAACTGTATTTTTAAATGCTGAGATTTCTTTTTGGTATTAGTGAAAGATGAAACTGCTTCTGTGCTTCCCAGTCATTTGTTAACATGAACAGATAATTAAGTTAGCACACTTTATTTTTGCTGGCACTGTTCTAGGTATTGCAGGGTATAGAAAATAAAATCTTCAGTTGGGTTTGGCACCAGGCCATTTGTCGCATCATGATGTTGTCTTGTGATGTTAAACAGAGGTTTTAAAGCAGCTTCACTGAGAGTAAAATATGATGTTTCTATTGAATAAGCAAAGTAATGCAGTAGCTAGCTTCAAACCAAATAGGGGTCTCTATATATATTTAGAAATGACTTTTTAATTTTACCTCCCATTTTTTCTGTAGGATACTGGAGTGACAAACAGAGATCTAATTAGTCGAAGAATAAAAGAATATAACAGCCTGATGAGGTGAGAATTCACCCTGCCTACAGGTTAATTTGGATGTAAAGAAGGTAATTGCTACAAAATGTTCCTTTCTCTCAGCAGCAAAGCAGAACAGTTGCCAAAAACACCTCGCCAGAGTCTCAGCATCCGGCAGACTTTGCTTGGTGCTAAATCAGAGCCAAAGACTCAAAGCCCGCACTCTCCCAAGGAGGAGTCAGAAAGGAGACTGCTCAGTAAAGGTACTGATGTTAGCCTTCTTGGATAAATGTAACAAATGATTTTTAAAATTGGAATTTTTAAAAGCGCTTACGTGATTTTCTGTGCCATTGCTGCTGATGGAGGCCCCGTGTTAGCCAGTGATCTGGACCAGGTCTGGGCTCACAGGGCCTTTCCCTTTAAGGCAATAGTCCAAGACACCAGTTCTTGTAATAGAGACAAAATGAAGAAAAATGTAACACAGTCATTTACCTAATAGACACTATGAATTTGATTGACTTGGGAAGTCCAGGCACTGTTATTTTGAGATAAAACGATTTTGTTTTCTTTTGCTATAACCTCACTGAAGGTGACACAATGATTGTATTTTCTTGACTGTTTTAAAGAAAATCATGGTACAGATTTGTAGAAAGTCGAAGAAATACAGTTGACACCTGTTAAATGACATGAAAGGTTTAAAGGAGTGCTATATTAGAGAATTCCCTTGTACTGTTTCTAATAAATATAGATGTATTATTAATATAAAACATTAAATATATGTTAATATACATTGTTTTTTAATAAATATAGGTATATCATTTACAGATTGGACCCTATATAGCTACTGTTAAAGGATTTTTAAAGTCATCATTTAAATACTCTTATTTCTATTTTGTTTCTTATGTTCATTTTATTTCGAATGATAATCAAAAGATGATACCAGTCCCCCAAAAGATAAAGGCACGTGGAGAAAAGGCATCCCAAGTATTATGAGAAAGACATTTGAGAAAAAACCTACCACCACAGGAACCTTCGGTGTCAGACTGGATGACTGCCCACCAGCTCACACTAATCGGGTAGGAGACACCAGCCAGCCGATTTCCTAATCATTAATTCACTTGAAATCACTAAAGGGCCTGCATACATAGCTGTTCAGATAACAGGGACTACATGTCCATCTACTGAGTGTTTTTCTCTTCCTAGCACACCTTAGTTTCTCTAAGCATTTCTGATGTGTAAAGGTGTGTTGAGTAATTTTATCCATGCTGCTTTTTTTCCTAATGTATTGACTCTGAAATAAATTACTTATTCAGCCATGAGGAATGTATCTGAAATATATCTGAAGTAGTTGGTAAGAATTCATTTTCAAATCACATATGTTTCTGCTTTTAGCATCTTAAAAGGAGGATGAGAGCAAGGACCAGATTAAGAAGTATAATAAATGTAAATGTGCATATGTGTGTGTTTGTGTGCACACCCTGTGAAGAGTCATTTCACTAGTTGGTTGATGTTAACTCTTCTTTGTTTGACTTCATGTTGCCTCATTCAACTGGACTGTTTCTACATTCTCCTTATGTGCTTGTATTTCCTTTTTAGACATTTATCTCCTTATAGGCCCTTCTCTTTCTGTCTTGGCCTATTTGTTCTCTTCCTCCTGTCTCAAATACCTCTTGCTGGTTTTATCTCTTCCCAGTTCTGCAGTGTCTGTAATTTTTATTCTTTCTAAATCAAATAACAGCAACTTATAAATTTCCTTTTGGATGAAAAGGGCTTTTAGCTATGATATATATCATTAACTAAATAGAAACATTTATGCTCTATTGAGTAAAATGTTTATTTCTTGTTTTGCAGTATATTCCATTAATAGTTGACATATGTTGCAAATTAGTTGAAGAAAGAGGTCTTGAATATACAGGTATTTACAGAGTTCCTGGAAATAATGCAGCCATCTCAAGTATGCAAGAAGAACTCAACAAGGGAATGGCAGATATTGATATACAAGATGATGTAAGTTTATTTCTATATGAAAAACTGATGTGTGTTTGGTTCTTTGGTGGTGTTGATTACAAAAATACTGTTTCTGTTTTGTACTTAGAAATGGCGAGATTTGAATGTGATAAGCAGCTTACTAAAATCCTTCTTCAGGAAACTCCCTGAACCTCTCTTTACAAATGGTGAGTTAACTCCCACTAAAGATACTAGATAAACAGCTTAAAGTTACATTGTTGGAACACCATAGAATATTAAATTCCACCAGAAGAAAATATTTTTATTGACGGAATAAGGATATTTTGTTTCATTCATACTTATGTATAAAGCATAATTATGTATGGAGACTACACCTAAGAGGAGAAATCAAACATTGTACAAAAATGAACAATGACGTAAAATACATGTATATAAATAAATATTTTTAAAAGCATAATTGCTATTTATTGTCATTTGGAATTTTTTTCCTCCTAGACAATGAGTTAATAAAATTGTTTAATATATATTTCCTGTTCATGCATATTTGTAGTCAAGTTAAAAATAAATTGTTATTGAATCAAAAGACTTAAGCCATAATTGTAGAAAAACATTTTTTCAGATAAGCCAAATATGTTGTGTGTACTATATGCTGTGTGGCCCGCTGCTCCCTTCAGCAGTGTTTTTGGTCCTTCTGCCTGTTTTGCTCCCCGCTCTGTCACTGGTGAATTCTCTCACCCTCCCACACCTCTGGCCTGTACCCCAGTTCTTGCATAAATAAATCAGTCTTTAAAAACAAAACTATAGCAGTTTTAAAGACAAACTCTTTTGGAGGGGAGAAAGGGCAGTCTTCCCTACATTTTTTGTATGTGTAGCTTAAAATTAAATGTTAAAGGAAAACTAAATTACAACTCACCTGAGTGATATAAAATAAATGTTCTGTTGTTCTTGTTGTCAGATAAATATGCCGACTTTATTGAAGCTAATCGTAAAGAAGATCCTCTGGATCGTCTGAGAACATTAAAAAGATTAGTAGGTATTATTTTATATTTTTGGAGCTGCTGTTAGAATTCAACATATAAATTCACCATGAAATAAATATTTTTCAGATTCACGATTTGCCTGAACATCACTATGAAACACTTAAATTTCTTTCGGCTCATCTGAAAACAGTGGCAGAAAATTCAGAAAAAAATAAGGTATGGAAGAACATATTGAAGAGGTGTATCTATATATATCATAATTTACACAATGAATCTTCAGCAAAGGGTTATAGCACTTCACATCCTTGATTCATTTCACTATACCTTGTGGACTATCTTTCCAAAAATGCATAGTTTGTTTTAAGGACAGCAATAAGGAACCCCTTTCAAGACCCCTAGTGGATGCCCGGAACTGTGAAATGTACCAAACACTATACATACTGTGTTTTTCCCTAAACATACATTCATATGATAAAGTTTAACTTATAAACCAGGCACAATAAGAGCAATAACTAATAATAAATACAATATATAATCGTGATAAAAGTCATGTGAATGAAGTGTCGCTCCCGCCCCAACCCCTGCCAGTATCTTATTTGTATGTGCTTTTTTTTTTTTTTTTTTAACCACAGTTGACAGGAGGTCACTAAAATCACAGAAAACAAAACTGCACATAATCGGGAAGGATTACGATAATGAGTGAATAAACTGGGAACTACTTATATTAGTTTCATGTAGGAGCAAGCTAAAACTGTACACCCCACGTAATAAGTATCACAGTGTGTATAGAAGCAGAATGCATGTTATCAGTAATATAAAAGCCTAAGTGAAATCTTAGAGTAGAATCTAGGAAAAATTTTACAAAAGAAACCTTTCAGAGGGTGGGCTTTTCATCAAAAGAACATTTCCAAGATACCAAGCACAAAATAGGAATTTAAGCCTATTAAGAACAATTCTGATATTTTCCATTATCATCCTTTGTTTCAGATGGAACCAAGAAACCTAGCAATAGTTTTTGGTCCAACTCTCGTGAGAACATCAGAAGATAACATGACCCACATGGTCACTCACATGCCGGACCAGTACAAAATCGTGGAGACACTCATCCAGCACGTAAGTTCAGGCCGCAGCTCAGCAAGAAAAGTCATTTTTGTGAGCGGCTGATCCTTGGTAGGACAGAATTTGGCTATGATTTCTTCTTCTAAAAAAAATTATTCTTTTTCCTATGTGATCTTCCCAAATAGAGACATATTTAAAGCGTTGTTTGATTTCTCTTTTCACCCTTTTTATTTTAAATTTTAGCATGACTGGTTTTTCACAGAAGAAGGTGCTGAAGAACCTCTTGTAAGTATCATCGATCAGCAGTTACACTCTATTTTTTTCATTCGGGACACGAGAGCCAGGTGCTACAACAATGCCACCCTCCTGCTCTGTATGCAATTGTCCACTTTGCACCCGGAAGCAGGTCTATAGCTCCCTCAGTTTCTGATTTAATAAAAATACAAGTAAGATGCTCATTTTGTACGTAAATATGTGTAAACAGTGTAAAAAATTTCAGGACATGTGCTCCAGGCAATAATGTATCTTTTACTAAATTTTGTTTGAATTTTTAAGTATCTTTGAAGTGATGATGAAGAAATCTTTGTTTGTTAACCATAGACAACAGTACAGGAGGAAAACACAGTAGACTCCCAGCCAGTGCCAAACATAGATCATTTGCTCACCAACATTGGAAGGACAGGAGTCTCCCCTGGAGACGTATCAGGTAACTCTTGCCTGGGCAGTATTTGATCTCTCAGTTGAAAGCTAAGTTCTTATAACATGAAAGAGTGAATCAATCATGAGTAAAAATTCACTATAATTTTTTCCTTTTCTTTTTTTCCTTTCTACTAATAAAAATACTCAGTCTTGCTTTTCTGATCTTATCTTCCAGTGACTATTATACCATAGGCAGTGCATGGAGTTGTAATGCTTGCCAGAATGGAATTATGAGGGAAATGAGCATGCAAACCACTGTTTTGTTCTTTTTTTTCTTTTAATTCACAGTTTCCATGTAATAGTCATCACAAGGTAAAACAGATATATGCTACTGAATATGTGGTTGCTGTGATGGCAGAAAGTATGGTCTACACTGTATAAGTAGTTCTTCTTGAGCTAGCTGTCTGTGTAAAAGTAGCAAAGTTGAATCTGTTGAACTGCTAATGGATGGGCACCATTTTCACAAATACAGTCTTTTTGTCACTACAATTGTCACAAGAAAAGTCGGTCTATTTGACATTTTCTCCTGTTTTCTATTGCCACCCTAATGTTTGGTTAAATATTAGCTCTTCTATAGACTCTTTTGATGAAAATTTTCTCCTGCCAAACTGTTGCACTAATCCAGCATGTTGTTTTACACGATGTTTTCCCTTTGTCTCTAGTTCTTGTTTTAGTCCTAAAGGGTTTTTTCAGCACTTACTGACACAGGCAAATCTATACTGATGTTGAACAGGCGAAGTGGGAGGAGTCTATCACACGGTAATGTCGCTAGTGGATTCTATGGTGTCCCTGATGGACAGCTGGAACTGTAGGAAGAAGGAGGATTGCTGTCCACACTGTAGCTGCCTTGTCTGCAGAAATCCCCGATTCTTGTAAATGCAAACAAACCTAGTTGATCTGTGGTGTAAATTTTCTCTTAAGGATTTTTGTAAACAGATCAATACTACTCTCTTAAAAATTTTTCTGCTGTTTCTTGTTATTTCTGAAGCAGACCGTGAGGAGAAATAGCATGGTATGGTCTACCAGTTCTTAAAGTCATAAAGCATTTAGCCATGTGTTAAAAGGGGTGTGGCATGGGGCTCAGCTCATTCATTTTGAAAATCAATTTTCCTCAAGTCAAATGATAAAACTTCAAAATTGGTATTCTGAATAGTGCTAGCCCCTTTCTACCCCCTTTGTAATTGTATAATCTGAGTTTTTGCCAGACAGTAAAATTATGGTCTCCATTTTTCCATTTCCATAATAGCACTTGTTAATAGATAATTGCAAAACTGGTAGCAATTTAACCAAACTAGTCAAAAGGATCCCTGACTGCACAGATTTGAAATTGGGGCCTAAAGCACAAAGATCAGCATTACTTAATATAAAACCAAAGTGACCTGGAAGCAAGATTAATGCCTCTTTTGCATCCATATGCATACAGTATATGGTTATACAATTTAAGTTCAACGTCTGACAAAAATCAAAATAAATATATTGAGTATGAGTGTCTCAATTTGTAGCTAGGGCAGCCAACAATCTTAAAAGTTCTACATTGTGTATCAGTTTCAGATACAGGATGTGGTACATAGTACAATTCTTTAAAGGTCTTCAAGCTTCTTTACTGCTAGATTTCATATTTAGAAAATCTAATAAATACTAGTACTTCTGTTTTTGTTTAGTACAGGGCTCCTTTGCCATTCTATCATTGAGCTGATTCTGCCTACAATTCACAGCATCCTTTCATGGCGGTGGCTTTCTGTGGTGCAGCTTGCATCTTTGTGAGCTCTGACTATCCACTGTGTTCTATTGTTTTGTTTGATTTTTGCTTTCCCATTTTGTTCTGTGCCTGTCTTTTCCATAAGTTTTGCATTGTTTGTTAGTAGCAGTAAAGATTAATTCTGACCATGTTTGTTTTTTTTTTTAAACTTCTTACAGATTCAGCTACTAGTGACTCAACTAAATCTAAGGTACATTTTTGAACAATTTTTCAATGTTTGAAGGGAAAATTGCCTTTTCACTGATTGTTGTGATTAGCCTATGTCTGATGACAGAGCAACAAAATCTGATAAGGGACGTTAAATAGAATAGGACAGCAGAATATTGGGATGTAAGTTGGAATGTTTGGGTTCTTTCAGCATAGGCTAGCATAATACAAAGAGATATCTTTTTTCTCTTCTTCTAATTTGAAAATTTTCTAACATACAAAAGCAGAGAGGATAGTGTGGTGAGCCCCCAAGCTCCATTATCCAGCTTCAACAGTTATTGATACAGCCAAGCTTGTTTGAGCCATGCACCACCTTCCTACGTGTCCTCCTTGGGGGACTATTTTGAAACAAATCTCAAACATCATGTCATATCTGTGAATACTTCACTAGTAACAAAGACTTTCTGTTATTACATATTTTTATAGAAAATATAGATTCCTTCCTTTCAGCAAATCAGTAATTTTGCTTTGAGTATCAGTATTTTTTTTTTTTACATAACTTGCATTAACATCACCACCAAATCACAACTTTTGAGTGGTTTTTAGGATGTTCTTAGAGTCCTTTGCAATTTTTATTGACTCATTTTGTCCAAACTTTGCTCGCCTGAAGTGGTAGGCACTGGAATTGTCGATAAATTTGCTGAAACATTGTTCTAGTTAGAAATGGCACTGAATTCCATGTCCTCTTTAAATATCATAATGGGGTGGCATATGATTAAATTATTAATCAGATATTAATCAGATATTATTTTATTGATCATATATTTTTTAATCATATATTATTTTCTACCACTTACGATTTTCACTTTTTGCCCCAACTTTTTATTTTGAAAAATTATAGATAAAAATTTACTGGAATGACAACACCCAAACCTTTTTTCATCATTCAAAAAAGATTTCATCAGTTGGTAAATCTTGATATAGGCTTTTTTTCTGAACCATTAGAGTTACTTGTACACATGATACCACTTCCCCTACTTCATCAGGTATGTCTTAAGAATGAGGGTGGTCCCTTACAACATCATAGTATAATTACATACTTAGAAATTCCTAATGTATAGTTTTTATACAAATTTCTCCAATTACCCCAATGATGTTTAATTTTTTTAAATTTTCCTGGGCAGAGTACAATCCAGAATCATTACTTAAATTTAGTTGTCATTTCTCCTTATATTTCTTGACTCTAGAAGTTAATTCCCTTCTTCTCTTACCAGAAGATTTTAGATCAGACAGGCCAGTTTGAATTTTCCACCTTCACTGTACTAGATTCATGTTTCTTAACCTATTGTTAAGACAGTCTCTTTGCCTTAATGATGGTAGTGTTTCTACCATGCCTATGATACAATAATCTCCAAATGGTATATAACTCTTTCTGAATTGTAAAATAGGCATTTGTTCCAAGACTTATGTGATCACAAAATCAACAGATTTTAAAAAGGAACTTCAGGAATCTGAAAGAGTATCTTCTAATTGCTTCTCACTTAAGGATATTGATCAGTTTAAAAGTCAACCACTTGCTCAGTTGTCATACGCAGGAAAGCGGCGGGAAGGAACGTCCTAATTTCAGGTCTCCTAGTTCAGAGCCCAATCACAGCATTTATCCCCTACAGTCTGCAGCCGAATGTGCAACATGTGAATAACTATTAGAAAGGTACTAGATAAATTATGCAAACCTTTATAACTTACTAAAAGAAACTTCTGTTAATTTATTTTGGTGCATCTTTTTTTTTTTTTTTTGAGGCATGTTTTATTTATTTATTGGTTTGTTTGTTTGTTTTCTTTATACATGCACTGGGTACAGTCAGAATCACGGGAGGGTGAGAGAATTCACCAGAGCCAGAGCAGGGAGCAGAGCAGGCAGAAGGACCGAAGTACACTGCTGAGGGGAGCAGCGGGCGGCAGGAGAGGTCTGCGCGCCATGTGGGACCCTCCTCCGGTGGCCGGGGAGCAGCCGGGGATCGAACCGGCACCTCAGAGGCCGCGGGCAGCTTCGCAACCCAGCGCTCAACCGCTGCACCACCGGGGAGGCCCTTGGTGCATCTTTTTAATGCAGCAGCTAAATTTCTACTTTTTCCCTCAAGACTTCAAGCACGGCACTTTTAGCTTGCCTAGGGTTTTTATGACAATAGGAAAATATACTTTCTGCTGCTATTACTCAGCTTATTTCCTGCTGCATACTTGTCTTACTACATGGTGGGCAATAAAACCAAGCATTTAAATTTTTTCCTCTCTTTTAAACTGAGGCGTTGGTCTGTGACACTTAATATATTTTAGGAGTATGGGGTCACACCATGCCCACCACGAAAGTATCAATAACCCTCCACCAAGGTCCATTGGACCGCCCTCTGGTAAGCTTACTTCTGCAGTCAGATTCCAAGGATTTGTTTCATAAACCAACAAGTATTTATTGACCTCTAATATCAGCATTTACTCAACCTGTAGGCATTTATGAACAAATTAATTAGTTATCATCAAGAGCAAATTCCACATAACTAATACAACCACTAACCTTCACCACAACTTTACCAATAACAGGGTACTAATATATCCATAGTAAGGATTTAAGATCTTTAATTGACTTTGTTATTTAAACTTTGTAATTTTGTTTTTACCTTGAGATAAACGAAGACATTACCAACCTGATTTCCTTAAGGCAAGTCCCTGAAATCCAGCCTCGCTGAACTAATGGAAGACCAAAGAATTCCTTTATCTTAATGAGCTTGTCTGATACAGTAGCTGTGTCATATGGTGTCTGTAATTAGAAAATTGAAATCAGTCATAAAATATATAAGTATATAACTCTTACATTCAATTATGTTGGAATATTGTTTAACTCTTAAGCCTGTGTTCCAGATGAAAGAGCCTGAAGCTTGTCAGAGCACTGCTTGAGCAGGGAAAGTCGGTACAGAGAAATGAACTCGAATCCAGCATGCCAGATGGCACTAGACACAGAATATTTCCTAAAAGACAGATGTATGTGAGCTGTGACTTAGCAAATGAATAGCAGCTGTTTGGCTTGGCAAATAAATACCCCCAGGCTGGATATGGAACTAGTTAAATAAAAATAAAAATTTATCTTAGGTACAAGTTAAAAGGAAATTAAAAAAACTGTTAGTGCTTCTAAAGCTTTAGCACAGTTTATTTAGTAAGAAATGTTACAGTGTTCTCATGTTCAAAGTCTTATTTCTCTGATTGCTTCTCAGGGTTCTTGGGGATCTGGAAAAGATCAATACAGTAGGGAACTGCTGGTATCCTCCATCTTTGCAGCTGCTAGTCGCAAAAGAAAAAAGCCAAAAGAAAAAGCACAACCTAGCAGCTCAGAAGATGAACTGGACAATGTATTCTTAAAGAAAGAAAATGCAGAGCAGTGTCACAATGATATCAAAGAAGACACCAAAAAAGAAAGCGAAACATCGGGCAGGAAGCAGCGGACTGTCATTCCCAAAGAAAATAATGCTAAGAAAGACCCCAGTGTGACAAAAGATGAGAAGGCCTCACTACGGAAGGAGAGCGTGCCCGCGGAGGAGCCCTCCCCGCCACACAACTCAAAACACAAGTCACCAGCTCCGAGCTGTCACTTCTCCACGCTGAAGGAAAGTCCCAAATCACTGGTGACACTGAAGCCCCCCCACTGTGAAGAAACAGGGTCTGACTCTGGCACTTTGCTTAGCACTTCTTCCCAGGCTTCCCTGGCGAGGTTTTCCACTAAGAAATCCACCAGTCCAGAAAACAAGCATAGTGAGTTTTTGGCCAATGTTGGCACCATCACCTCAGACTACTCGACAACATCATCGACCACGTACCTGACCAGCCTGGACTCCAGCCGCCTGAGCCCCGAAGTGCAGTCTGTGGCTGAGAGCAGAGGGGACGAGGCCGACGATGAGCGGAGCGAGCTCATCAGCGAAGGGCGGCCTGTGGAAACGGACAGTGAGAATGACTTTCCCGTGTTCCCCACAGCTTTGGCGTCAGAGAGACTTTTCCGGGGGAAACTGCAAGACATTACTAAGTCCAGGAGAAATTCGGAAGGAAGCGAAGTAAGTGGTACTGAGGGCAGCTTAACGCCAAGCTTAGAGAGCCGGAGACAGCTCTTTAGCTCCCATAAACTGATCGAATGTGATACACTGTCCAGGAAAAAATCTGCAAGATTCAAGTCAGACAGTGGAAGTCTGGGAGAAGCCAAGAATGAGAAAGAAGCACCATCAATAAGTAAAGTGTTTGATGTGATGAAAAAAGGGAAGTCAACAGGGAGTTTGCTAACACCACCCAGCAGGAGTGAGTCGGAAAAGCAAGAACCCACGTGGAAAACGAAAATAGCAGATCGGTTAAAATTGAGACCCAGGGCACCGGCCGACGATATGTTTGGAGTAGGAAGTCAAAAACCCAGTGGCGAGACAGCTAAAAGGAAAAACATCAAGCGCAGGCATACGCTGGGAGGGCAGAGAGATGCCTCTGAAATCAGTGTTCTGAATTTTTGGAAAGCTCACGAGCACAGCGGGGAGAGAGAATCGGAACTTTCAGCTGTGAATCGGTTAAAACCGAAGTGCTCGGCCCAGGACCTCTCCATCTCAGACTGGCTGGCGAGGGAGCGCCTACGCACCAGTGCATCTGACCTCAGCAGAGGAGAGGCCGGAGACCCCAGCCCAGGGAACCCGAGTACGTTCGAAATAGCGGTGGCGGACACACCTCTGTCTCTTCAGCCTGATGCAGGCAGTTCTCCCAGGACTGTGGCTTCAACGAATAGGCCCCTTCTTTCCACACCGCCACAGTCACCTGACCAAATCAATGGCGAAACCTTCCAGAACATGAGCCAAAATGCTAGTTCTACAGCGAATGCCCCACCTCATAAACTGTCTGAAATCCCAGGCAATAAAGCACAGTTTCATCCCTGTCTTTAACCTGGGGGTAGTCCACTGCAGCAAATAAAAAAAGCTACTGTTACACGTTCCAGTAACTCTGTAAATATTTTCTTGTACCAGAATTGTTATTATGCAGCCTTCATTTGGGCTGGTTTCATCATTTTGCACTGTGAAATAGCTTTACAGTGCATTACTACAGCCAGAGGAACATATATATATATATATAAATATATTTAAAATTATATTGGATAGTTGTATACAAATAAACAATGTATTTGTTGCAACTTACTACATAGTGTATACCCAAGATTACTGAAGAAATTAGCTGGCATTAGTATGCAGCAAATTTGTTCTTTTGGTTTCATCACTAACAGAAGTGCCTCATCATAAAAATACATTTGGTTTTTAGGGTGCCATAATTGTTAAAATTAGATAACTTACATTGAATAAATGAAGGCATTTTATGGGTAACAAATTTCACTACATTTACCAGTTTTAACACAGGTGGATACAGAACTTCATTCTTTAGTCATTCCAGTTGAATCTGAGTTTTATATTCAAACTTTTAATACAGTTTCTGAGTTTTGTGTGACTTGAATTTTTAATCTTTCTGTAAAATACGTAACTTAAATGAACATATTATATGTGTATCTTTTCTTCAGATACCAGATTTGATATAACTGTTGTAACATAGCTGTGTAGATAGTGACCTGATGAAACTGGCTTCTTTATCGAGAAGAATATAATTTGCATGAGGACTTAATGAATCCAAACCTGTGTCATGCCTGTGTGCATACCCAATTAAACACTGGAAATAAAATTGTTTTCGTGAACTTTGCATGGCTTGAAACTTAATTCATATATATTTTTAAATACTATCTACTTGTAATAATTGGTCCTGGCTTTAAATAATTACCTACTGTACACATTCCATCTCTCCCCTTTATTTGCTGTACCTGGCAGGGCTCTCTGGTAAATGTTTGCACTGGTCTAACCTTGCTCCTATCTACCGATGATATTTGACTTTTCTAGCAGAAGGAATAGATGTCCTTTACCTTTACCTAGTGATAACTGCATGAAAAGAACATGAATTTGGGAGTCAAACCAAATTCCTAGCTCTGTAAAGTAAAACAATTATTTAACTTGTCTGAATTATTCCCTCACAGAAACAATAACAACATAGGGAAAAAGGAAAAAAAAGTATCTACTGTGTAATTGGATTTAAATGAGATACCCTTTCAAATACTGTACCTCTGCCACACTTTGCTTGCAAAATACAGCAAACCTGTTGCAATATAATGGATACTTAGTGGGCAATTAAAATAATAAGGGCCTCCCTGGAGGCACAAAGGGTTAAGAGGCAGCACAGTGAACTGCAGCTACTACCACACAAGTTCAATTCCCAGGAGGCCCAGGCCACAGAGATGACCCTCATGGCGTAGCAGACCTCTCCTGCCTGGCCCGCTGCTCCCCTCAGTAGTGTGTTTCAGTACATCTGCCTGTTCTGTTCCCTACTCTGTCTCTGGTGAATCCTCTTACCACCACATCTCTGGCCTGCACCCCAGCTCTTGTATGCATAAATAAATAAATCTTTAAAAATAATAATTGGGTACTTATAATCTCAGAATGTTAAGACTGAGAAGCACTGTCAGACTCAATATTCTCTTTCTATAAAAAATATTTTGTTACTATTCCTTTACTCTTCTAAAGTGAATTCTTTATTATAGAAAAGTAATTTATAGTAAAAAAAAAACATGTAGTCAGATGTTTGTACTAACAATGCACTAACTTAATGTAGTGCAAAAAGTTTTGCTATTGGCAATTGCGATTTTCTTAAATGATGTATAATTCTTGGTACCAAGTTCTGAACAAGACTAAGTATGCCTCTTTCCTTTAGTTTACATGGCAGGTGCATTGTTGGAAGTCAGTGTATATTAAAACCATCAGAAATCCTTTCTATATGTAAGAATGTTAACATTTTGTGATGCTAATCTTTTTAATCTTTTTTTAAAGATATGCCTAAGCTTTTACACCACTTTGTTACCATTTCCACTCCCATTCCTATGCCTCTGTCCCCAGAGACAAAGGAATATTCCCCTCCAGTTCACATTGAACTTATGATATACACAGCTTTAAATTATTCTAATTAATTACATAGTGATTACATTTTAATTTACATAAATCACATAACAGCTTTCTATACCTTGCTGCTTTTCACATTCTGTTTGTTTATTTTCCCATTTTCTTGGGGATGGGCATGGTTATTGAAGTGGTTTCTTGGTACATGCCTCCTCTGTTCCTACAGTGTCTACACCTCTGGGTTTTCTAATCTGGTATATCAAAACACACTTGAGGAGTATGAGAAGGTATCTGTTTTGTGTTTTCTACATTATTAGGACATTTTCTGTTGGCTTTTTCGCCGAGATCTTTATAAACTCAATCTTTTTTCATTTGGAGGTCTTAGCTACTTTCTCTATTTTTCAACTTTAAGGGATTTAATTGCATACATTTAAATGGTAGGCTTAATTCATGTGTCAGCTTTTACATGTGCGTTCTGAGTTCCACTTAAGAAATGCTGCCAGATCCATGGCCCTAGACTTTTCTACCAGGCTTAATGTGTGGAGTTCACTTTTAGGTGCTTATGTACCTGGAATTTATTTTATGACTGATGTGGGGGAGGATGACAGCATTTTTTTTCCCTTATGGTATATTGCTGAGGTTTTCACAACAAAATTCCAGGTCCAGAAATTCTAACAACAGTAAAATATTCCTACAGGCCACTTTCCTGCTGTAAGGTGAAGAAATCATCCCCCACCAGCAGGGATGCTTGAGCAGTCTGGTCTGTGCCAATAAACAACAGCAGGAGCTGGTGCAATACAGGGATTTCAGTTGTCTGCTCAGAAAGGAAGAAAGTTGGAGACGATGGGGAGTAGGGGGACACCTGCTACACTGGTCACAGCATTCCCGCCATGAAAGCGGAAATGAGGGCTGGAATGGTGTCTTGAGTAAAAAATATAAAAACAGGAGAAAGTTTAGTCTTTGCAGCTGAAGAGAGGATTGATTTACATGCACAAAACTTCAAATTGTAAAGCAGTTACAGGAAGGAAATACTGGAAAATGGAGATAAAGACTTACCGATTGTCCAATGTGTTGACTGTAGAGTTTCTAAAGACTTACAGACCAGTGTGCCAGCAAGCACAGGGCAGGTTCTCTGTCGATTTGGACAGAAGGATAAAGGAGGAGTCCTGGAGCCCTTGGTGGCTTTTTCAGGCTTTAGTGCTCTTTTTACACCAGTTGTTGCGGGCCAAGCCCATAGGCTGGCAAGCCAGGTTGGCCAGGGGTCTAGGAAGCTGGCAGGCCTCTCAGCCCCCAGCGAATCTTTACTCTTTCTCTTTGGGCTCTCTCTGGCGTTCTCTTGTGGTCTACTTCCTCTCGTAGCTGGTCCGCCATAGCTACCCTCTGTCTCTGAACCACACCACCCTTATAGCCTCAGCCTCCAGGCGCAGGTGTGCACACTTGCGCATGCCCACACCATACTCCAGGTGTCCACCATCAGGCATGTCTACCCCGAGCCCACGCTCCCAGGCGCCTCCTGCAATCAAGGCCACAGGTGATAGCCACAGAGGCTAGTGGTGTAAAAACCTGACCATCTTCCTTTGCCCTACACATGGCAAACAAGATGCCTTGAATTTTTACCTTTACTTTTTAAGAATAAAGATGACAGTAGTGAAAGCCTACCAACAGAGTTACGCAAAACACCAGGAAGCCCCTTAGCTGTCTGCTGAATTTTGCATAGATAAGTCAGCATTAGATTTTTGAGATATGCAAATTCTTTTCTCTAGGTTTGGCATTATTACTCTCTTGCTTGTATGTTTCGCTTACCTAAATCTTGATTTCCTCACTTTTTATTTAGTGTTTTAGTATTAATACTCATAGTTTGGAAATCCTTTCAAAAGAGGCAGGATACACACACACACCAGAATCATCCTTATAGCCCAACCCCCACCTACGCTTTTAAAAACAAGATTATGATATGGGCTCTTTTCTAGTCTCACAAACCCCATTCTAGTCCTCCCAAATGGAAAGCCAGCAGTCTTTAAGCAGTTTCTCTTGTTGTTCCTGCCTCCCTGCAGATTGTGTGGGGGCTGCTCTTGCTGAGACACGTTTCCTGCAGGATCACTCAGGATAACTTACACTGCCCTAACAGGTCAGAGCCCGGTGGCTGCAACAGAGATTTCTCTCCAGTGTGTGCGTTCCCAGCAGGTCATCCGCAGCTCTGCCCACCTCTCCACCGCTCAGGACTGAGCACTGCCAGGCTCGTGTCAGCAGGAAGAGAACATGCCACAATACACGTACACACAAATGGGCACATCGCTCTTCTCCTGCTCAGCCCGGAGTTGGGAGTGGTGACAGGGTGGGGGGGTGAGGGCGCAGGGGGGCAGCAGCGCTGCTCTTGTCACAATGGCTTTGCGATTCCAGGAGGAGACATTGTGAGCGATGTCAGCACAGTGAGATTTGCTGCACATCAGCCGCACTTGTGTTAGGGGGAAAAGAATGTCCTAAAGCTAATTCCATGAAGGCTTTGTGGACTCCACCCCCACCCCAGGCCAAAGCCAAAGACACTGGGAACTCCAAATCCCATCACCACCAAAGGGAAGGTGGCTGGGACCTGAGGGTGGGGTTAAGCAGCCAAGTTGGTATAAAGCCAGACACGTGGGCTTTGGCGGGGAGAGGGGGGAGTCCCCCATTTTGGTTCTCGGCCAGCTCGCAGCGTCCCTCTGAGAGTGACTTTGGGTTTCCAGGTCTGCGGATCGGGTAGGACGCATTAAAGACTTTATTTCCCTATTTTCTCCCTGAGTTGTACATTTTCCTTCTTTCCTTTTCCCTTGTAAATAAACCTTTTATTAACCTTTTGTGTGTGCCTGTAGTGGAGTATTCATAAGTCCCTTTTAAGCGCGCAGGTGAGGACCCACAACCAGGAACCCGTTCAATATCGGGGCTGTCCTATAACACTTAGAGCTCCCAGGAACTTGTGGGAGCCACTGGGCAGCACGTGCTTGGTTTTCTTGTTGCCTGCATAACCAATGTTGAGCATCAAGGTCTGCTCTCGAACTTTCTGCACACCCTGTGATCAGTGCATCTGGATTTCCCCGTTACGTTTAATTGTGACATATTGGTCTGACTGGTGCTGGATGAATTTTTTCGTCTTTTTTTTTTTTTTTTTTTTTTTTTGACAATTTAGGGCTTTCCAAAGGGTCTGAGGGCAGCCATGGCCAAAAGGGAGACGGCTGCCACCTAGTGATGGATTTTTTAATAGAGGAGGCTTTCAGTCTTACTTGAAAGTGTTTTAATGTAAACACCTGTATAAATTTCCTATCATTGCTACAATTTCCTATCATTGCTACATTTTCTTTCCTGTCCCACTCGTAGAGACACTGTGATTTCATTTCGGACCTGCACAGACAATCCAGAACACTTTCTTCCTCTCAAGATCATTAACTCAATCATATCTACAAACTCCCTTTTGCCATATAAGGAAACATTCACAGGACAGGAGAGACCAGGATCTGTATATTTTGGGGGGCCATTATACTACCTACCACAACTATGGTCTACTAAGATTTTTAAATAGTTATAGTCTAACGTCATAATTCTCTTCTAGTATAACAAACATAAACAGGCAGGGCCCTGGAAATTAGTCTTATTTTCTTCCAGTGCTTAAGAAGCTTAATTTCTGGGCCTCCCTGGGCGTTCAGGGGTTAAAGACAGCACTATCAAGCTACTGCCAGCCACTACAGCATGAGTTGGATCCCCTGCTGGCCAGGGAGCAACCCAGCTGGTGCAGCAGACCTCTCCTGTCTCACCTGCTGCACCCTTCAGCAGTGTATTTCAGTTTATCTGTCTGTTCTGCTCCCCACTCTGTCTCTGGTGAATCCTGTCACCTCCTGTACCTCTGGCTCACACCCCAGTTCTTGCATGCATGTATAAAAATTTTTTTTAAAAAAAGCTTAATTTCTGACAGCTATTACCATGGCAACAAATATTATAATTCTCTAGGAAAGAACTTAATGGACAGTGTCAGAATCAATTTCCTACTCATTAGTGCTTTTTCTTTACCACACTCTGGCCTCTGTAAGATCATCTTCCAAGACTTCCTCAACCAGGATTTCTCATCTGAACTTCACAATACAGAAAATGATCTGCAGAGCTATTACCTCGATTTTAGTCTTTTCTCTATTATAATCATTGAAGGCTAAACATTTCCCTCTAAAAGGTATTAGACAAGTTTTAATGCTAAGTTTTTAAATTTCCATTAGGATTTCTTCGTGAAACATGTTGTTTTGAAGTGTGTTCTAAATCTGTCAAAGATATGGAGTTTTTCTACCCCTTTCTATTTTTTCTAAACCTAACTGCATTATAGTAGATTATTTGGTTTATATGATCCCAGTTTTAACAATCTTGATTAATGTTCTATATGCTAACCTGTCTTCAGTCTAGGTTTGTGGAGGGAACCTGTTGTTTTTGCTCTGGGGCTGCTTTAAGATGGTCTCTATAAAAATGGTGTTTTGAGGCTTTGCTACGAAACATCTAGTCATGGATTTCATTTCATTATTCTATTTAGTATTTTGTTTGATTTTCTGAAATTGAGGGCTGGCCTCTCATCAATTTTGTAAATTTTCAGTGACTTCTTAACATTCTCTCTCCCCTTTGCTCTGTGTCACTGACGGAGGACAAGAAGAGAAAGAAAAAAAACTAAAAAAGGTGGCGCCACAAGATCAGAAACCTGGATCACACAAGGAGGTGGGGGCAGAAGAGATTAGCATTGGACACAATTGTGGAAACTAGTATCCTAAGGTGCAAATGACACTAGTATCCTGAGGCACATGTATCCTGAGGTCCCTAGATTACAAAGCATAACATCCAAGCAGGAGTCAGGCTGTAGTGTAGAGCACATGCCCAAAGGTAAAGATATGGAGATTGAGCCCATTGTAGAATCTCCAGGCCCTTTCAAATTATATTTAATTATCCAAAATTAGCAACCAACTGACGACTCACAAGGAATGAGCCCCTCCCAAACAGAAGAAGACTCTATCAGTTCAGTCTCCGACTGGCTCAGGGCAGCACTCCCACTGCCCATCTGTGATTATACAGGTGCCTCTTTTCACCAACTCACCCTCTGCAGGGCAGCAGCCTCCCTGCCTGCCCGTGACCCGCCAAGGCCGCCCGCCTGCAACTGTGCAGGCCTCTCTCAGCAAACCTGTCCCTTCTGGGGCAGCTCTTCCTGCCCGCTTAGGTCTATGCAAGTGTCTAACTTTTATCCCTTCCCTAATAAACCTGCCCTTTAAATATAGCTACCATCTGTCTTGAGGAGAAACTCGCCTGGGGAACTTGCCACGTGTCACTGAAACGGGAGTTCTGGTGACACCTTTTCCCAGAGTGAACCCAAGGACCCCGCACTCCAAACCCACAGGCTCTAGAAACAACACCGTCAAAAGTGCCTATTCACTTACTCTCCTTAACACCCTTACCTTCCTATTTGCATTTTATTTCTCACACACTCTCTGCTGGTTTCCAGTTTACTATCTTATTTCTAGCAACATCTAATCTGCAGTTTAATCTGCCCATTGAGTTTTAAATTTCAGTTCTTTCTCCAAGAAATTGTTTCATTGTTTTCCAAACCAATCTGGTCAATTTTGAGCTATCTTTTATTTGCATCTCATTTTATGCTTTCTTTTTATTCCTGTAAAGTTTTTTTTTTTATTTATGCATACAGGAACTGGGGTGTAGGCCAGAGGTGTGGGGTGGGGCGGGGGTGAGAGGATTCACTAGAGAGAGAGTGGAGAAAAGAACAGGCAGACTGACTGAAATATACTGCTGAGGGGAGTAACAGGCGAGACAGGAGAGGTCTGCTGCGCCGTGTGGGTTTCTCCTTGGCTGGCCGGGGATCGAATCATGCTGCAGAGTCTGTGGATTGCTTCATAGTGCGGTGCTTAACTCCTTGAGCCACCAGGGAGGCCTCTATTTTTGTAAAGTTTTAAATACATTTGTTTTTGCATGAATTCTAGAAGCAGACTACCTGGCTCCAAATCTAATCTCTGCCATTTACAAACTGGATGAGTTGGAGCAAAGCACCTAACTTCTCTATGTGTGGGTTTGCTCACATGTAAAATGAAGGAATTAATAATCCCTGTCTCTCGGTTGTTATATATGGTAGCTATCGCTACTGTTATATGTTGAATCTATCAGATTCCGTTTTCTCAGGTCTGAGTCTTTGATATTTCTGCTGGCTCTTGCCTGTGGCGATTTTCATGTGGTAGAAACATATATTAACAGTATCTATCACATAAATCAGAATAATGGATTTATGGTTTTACTGTTACCATCTTCATGCCCCAAAAAGTAAGCATTTGTCATGGTATGTATAGTTCAATATACCCAGATAGTATTTATCTCTTTTTAAGAATACCTGAAGGCTGCTTATTGGAGAGCAATGAGGAAGACAGGTCCGACATTTTGATGGCACTTTCACCATGACATTGAACATCAACATGAGATCCTGACTAGCAGACAGAGTCAGCTACTGGAGAATTTTCTTAGAGGAGCTCTTTTCTTGATAATCAGAGACTGTGTCTATCAATTACTAAAACAAAGAGCCACTTAGAAGCCAGGTGATTTTATAGTATTTCAATTTTCTATGATTAATTTCAGACAGCAAATGAAAACCTGTTCACTGGGCAGAAAGCATGGATATTTTTAGACTATACTGATGCAAAAAAACATCAATCTCCCTCTTTCATTTTTCAAGCAGCCAGAGAGCTTTAAATTTGTCACTTGCTCATTATCTCTGTTCATTTTGGTCAAAGTGATTGACTTAAAGAAGCCTGTTAAAGTTTCCCTTTAGGCTATCTTGAGTTCTTGGTTTTAATATTCTAAATTTTTCCTTCTCGTGAATCCCTAGAAGGGAAATTTTCCAATTATTTTCCATGATTGACCTGTTATGAAAACCTAACCACAACCCTGCAGGACCTTTTAGCTGTGGAGGGATGAGGGGAGACAGGGCTTGATTTGAGGTGCTAGTCATTTCCAGTGGCTAATTTTTACTGGTTTGCAAACACTCCCCTCCCCCACTCAGAAAAATATCACTCAGAGAGATTCTTCCTCAATGAAAGAAGGAACAGGCTGAGTAATATCCTCATGCTTGTAGATTTCTTACCAGGGGCACAGAACAAAATCTCAGACCAGTAGTTTTGCAGGTCAAACACAAAAACATAAATATGGGGCCTCCCCAGTGGTGCAGCAGTTGAGCCCTGGGTTGCAAAGCTGCGCACAGCCTCTGTAGTGCCGGTTCCATCCCCAGCCGCAGGGCAAGTGTCCCACATGGCACGACAGACCTCTTCTGCCGCACCCGCTGCTCCCCTCAGCAGTGTACTTTGTCAGTCTGCCTGCTCTGCTCTCCCCTCCGGCTCTGGTGAGTTCTCTCACCCTCCTGCGCTTCTGACTGTACCCAGTGCTTGTATAAATAAATAAATCTTTAAAAAAAAACCCACATAAATATGACTGTTATAATGACACTGTGTTATCTCCTATAGACAAGCTGTTTAGTATTAGGAAATAGTTACCTTACCATTGCTCCAATTTTCACCGGACATCAAGCAAAAAAAACTCTTAAATCATAAAATTGTAGCTTAAGCCTTCCCACTTGCTTCCTTCTTTGGGTCCCCTATCCTGTGGAGAGGGAGGACCACGCCAGCCAGCCTTGTCAAGCTCTACCCTTGCCGACTCTTCCCCTGAGCCCAGTCTGGTGACATTTCTTAAGCATGCCCTCCAGCTGCAGCTCCTGATAGCTTTCTCCAGCCTGCCCCTTACCTAATTATTTTCATCTCATGTGGTCTTAGAGGACTTGATTGCTTGCCTGTGGCCATAATAAGAAGAGTGTTCAAGATGAACAGAAAAGAGTTGTCACATAAATTTCCAGATTTTAAAAAACCAGGTCTATGTAGTGTAAATGGAAGTTATCAGGTTTTTTCCACTCTCCTGCCATTAGCATCTATGATGGTACCTGTGGTCTTATAGGCGTGCCTGATGGTGGGTACCTGGAATGTGGTGTGGTATGCGTGGGTGGGCATGAGCCAGAGACTGAGCATATAAGGGCAGTGGCAGAGGCATGCAGGGCAGAGGAAGAGAGCAGGAGAGAATGCAAGAGAGCCCAGAGAGAGTAAAGATTCTCCGGGAGACTGGGAGGCCTGCTAGGGAGGCCTAGGCCTAGGCTAGGGAGGCTAGCAGGCCTCCCAGCACCCTGGCCTCCCTGCCTGCCTTGCACCTGGTTGCCTCACTACAAATGATGTAGAAAAATCATTAGAAGCCTGAAAAAAGGGGCATCCCTGATGGCACAAGGGGCTAAGTCTCAGCACTATGAAGCTATCCACAGTCTCTGCAGCACAGGTTTGATCCTTTGACAGGGAGCTGACCCACATGGCACAGCAGACCATTCCTGTCTCTCCTGCTGCTCCCCTCAGCAGCATATTTCAGTCAGTCCACTTGTTCTGCTCCCCACTGTCTCTGGTGAATCCTCTCACCCCTCTATACCTCTGGCCTGCACCTCAGCTCTTGTATGCATAAATAAATAAATCTTTGGGGAAAAAATCCTGAAAAAGCGATTGAGGGCTCCAGGACTCCTCCTTTACCTGTCTGTCCAGGTCCATAGAGAACTTGCTCTGTGCCTTGCTGGCTCTACAGTCTGGGAGCACACAGCCACTGGCCCTACCTCCTACAGAGCAGTGACAGGGGGCGGCCACCCCTTAGAGAGAGCACATGTGCTCTCAGACTCCCCTAGCCCCATGTTCCTGCTTCCCCCACCTTCCCTCGGCCTGCTACACATCCACTGCAATTTCTCCTTTAAGACCCAAATTATTATTCAGACTCCTGGGGGAATCAGACATCCTTGAGTAAAGCAGGTGCAACCCCTTGACCTCCAAACCCCCAATCCCAGTGTCTAACCAGAAATGAGAGAATGGAAAAAGATAGTTGAGGAGGGGTTCTTCAACACACTCATTTCTGCAATGCCAGGATGCCCGTGTCTCCTGCTCCTCCTGTGACACCGAGAGCCCGCAGGACAAGCACAGAGCCTGTCCCTGCGTTGTGCCAAGTGTTTCCTGTGCATCGAGGCACTGGCTTCCCGCAGAGGCCCAGTGAAATGGATTGTGCAGCGTCCTGCTTATCCCTCAGTGTCTGTTGATAACTACTATGCTCCTCAGCCTCCCTCCCAGCCAGGTGTGGCCAGGTGACCAAGTTCTTACCCCTGGTGTAGGAGAGGAGTAAGCTGCTCTCAGCTTGCAGGGGGACATGTTTTTCTCTTCCCATTGGTGGAGTCTGGACCATCAAAAACCCTCCTGAACCATGATGCACCCAGAACAGCAGCTGCAGGCTGTGGAGCCGGGTACCTGCCCCGTTGACAGCCGCCCCAGCTGTGGCCCCTGCCTCTCAGCAACTTGAACATGAGAGCTGGTTTAAGCTGTGATTATTTTGGGCTTTCCACAGCTGCACCCAGTCCCGGCTGATACAATGACAGATGACGGCAGCTGCTCTTCTGGCTCACCCTCCACACTCACGCTCTCAGCCTCTGTTCCCCTCAGCTGCCCTACCCCCCCCCTTCCAGGATCCCATCTCTATGCTCTCCCATTCCTCTTAATAATTGCCACCTCACCTTTTTCTAGGGAGGTGCCTTCTCCCCCCCAGCCCCGCCCCTTCCCACTGGGAAAGGTAAGAGAAATGCCTCAGAAGAGGTGAGCTGATTGGATCACTTACTCCAAGTGGTACCTGTTGTCTTCCAGTTCTCTGGCAGGGAGATAACCTGGCAGAAGATCATGTCTCTTCCCTCTGCATATGCTGTCACCCAGCAGGGCGGTGCAGCCTGTCCTTCAGGCCACCTGGGCCTGACTTCAGGAGTCCGCAGCTTGTCAACTGGCTGCCTGCCACATAGGCCTTTCCCTGAAGGGACTGTGCTCTCCCGAGAACGGGGGTACCCATAGTAGGGTAGCATCCCTTAGGAGGGAAGACCGGACAGTTCTGACCCTGACAGAGAAAGAGGGAGAATTCAGAGTTCAGGATGGTAAAGATGCGTTTGCACCCCTGTAAGTGTCAGGTCACCCGTGGGAGTTGGTCTGTCTTTTATTTTTTTTAATTTTAATTTTAATTTTTTAAGATTTATTTATTTATTTATACAAGCACTGGGTACAGTCAGAAGCGCGGGAGGGTGAGAGGATTCACCAGAGCCAGAGCGGGGAGCAGAGCAGGCAGAAGGACCGAAGGACACTGCTGAGGGGAGCAGCGGGCGGCAGGAGAGGTCTGCGCGCCATGTGGGACCCTCACCCAGTGGCCGGGGATTGAACTGGCACTGTAGAGGCTGCGGGCAGCTTTGCAACCCAGCGCTCAACTGCTGCGCCACTGGGGAGGCCCCCTGGTCTGTCTTTTAGTCTTTGGAGACAGTAATTGAACTTCATCTCTAGTTTAAAAAAAATTTTTTTTTAAATACTGTCAATTTTTCTCAGTGCCACCATCTTGCCAGAAGCACCTGGCATTGCTATGGCAACAGATGAGGCTAGTGCTTGTTTGCCTAAAGCTGCCACTGATGATGGAGCGCGGGCAGGCTGCTCTTCTGAATGTCACCGGTGAACTAGCAGGATATTTTCATTTTGCAAATGGCAGAAGTGGAATGAAGGGGCAGCTGGAAATAGCCAGTCCCTGCACACGCAGTTAGGGGCTGGATATGATACAGTTACAAATGACCAGTCTCTTAGACAGGCATTAACAAATTTGTCTTTCCCCTATTTCCTGACAGGTTTGTCTTTGATGGGCATTAACAAGATTAACAGTTTGTCTTTCCCCCATTTGTTGCAATTTCCCTCTTGTTTGATGGATTTATCTTTATCACCCAGTCTCCCAGAGGAGCATTTCTGCATTTCAAGGAAAAGGGAGTTAAACATCAGCTATTGGGCCTCCCTGGTGGCGCAGCGGTTGAGCGCTGGGTTGCGAAGCTGCCCGCGGCCTCTTGCAGCGCCGGTTCGATTCCCGGCTGCTCCCCGGCCACTGGAGGAGGGTCCCACAAGGCACACAGACCTCTCCTGCCGCCCGCTGCTCCCCTCAGCAGTGTACTTCGGTCCTTCTGCCTGCTCTGCTCCCCGCCTGTGCTTCTGACTGTACCCAGTGCTTGTATAAATAAATAAATAAATCTTTGGGGAAAAAAAAAATAAACATCAGCTATTGAAGAAAAACAAGCTGACCCCCTCCCCTCCCCTTTGCAGACCCTAGCCCATCTCCTATTTTTTTCCCTTTATATAAATACCCCTGCCCTCTGCCAAAGAGCAGGACGGTGGTCTTTCAGACGTGAGTCTGCTGCCCTCCTCATTTGTCAACAAATTAAACCACTTCCCTTCTCCTCAAACTCTGTTTCCATTTATTGGCTGAGGGAAACTGAGGCCGGCGTTTGGTATCAGATAGTCACTTCCCCGTTCCAGCCTCAGTGAGCTGCCCCCTCGGGGTGTGCCCGGCCTTGTCACCGCCAGCGGCCTCCCCGCTGAGCCTCCACCACCGGGTCCTCCTCCCAGCATCTCCACACGCTTTTCAAGATGCAGCTCACATCACTTTTCTGCTTAAAATCCACAAATACTTTCATATTGCCGACAAAGAGGACTAATGTCATTGCTTATTCTCATGTTTTGGTTCCAACCTGCTCCTATGAGGCTCTCTGCACCCCTGAAGGCGCCAAAGCAGGCTCCCTGAAGGCACCAGAACCAGGAAGGCACCAGGGCAGGTTCTCTATGATCCTGGCAAATGAGTGAAGGAGCTCTGGAGCCCTTGGTGGCTTTTTCAGGCTTTAATGCCCTTTCTAGACCATTGTTGTGGGGCAAGCTGGCAGGCTGGCAAGGCAGGGAGGTGGGGGTCCAGGAAGCTGGCAGGCTCACCTGACCTTCTCTCGGGGTCTCTACTGCACCCTGCTGCTGGGTCTTCTGCCATACTCTATTCGCTGCCCCCCCAAACCTGTGACTCTGCCCTTATATGCTCAGTCTCTGGCTCGTGCCCACTCAAGCATGCCCACATCCCACACCTGGTGCGCCATGTGCAAGACCACAGGTGTAGATCATTGATGCTAATGATAGGAGGGTGAAAAAACCCTGATAATGTCCATTTAGTCTTACCTTGCTTTCCCCTTTGGCCCTGAGAGTGTGAAGAGGCTGCCCTGCCCTGCCCCCCCTCACCTGCCGTCACCTGCCCTGCCTTAGATCTGTTTGCTGTCCTATCTCTCCTGCCCTGTGGGGATGTGAGTTCTTTGAGGACAGGGATGGAATGTTCCCCAAGGGGCCTTCCACTATTGCTAGATAGCAAGCCACACAATAGGTTGGGTGCCCTGGGCATAGGTCAGTAGTGGGGAGGCCACACTCTAAGTCCCTGGGACTCTAAGTCCCAGGCCACACTCTAAGTCCCAGCCACCTCAAGAGCAAAGGGCAAGAATCACAGGGGCTCTCTGAATGGATTAGTCATTAGATGAAAGCCCTAAGCAGAGTCCTGCAGCTGTCTTCCCTGTATCCCACATGCTAAGCCTTTCTGAGTCAGCTCCCAAGACAGCAGGTAGCTCGGTGCCCTGCATCCCACAGGCAGCGTCCTCTGTACTGGATGCTTCATCCATCTTCTTGCCTCATTGGCTCATGCTCACCCACCTACCCTTACTCAGATGAGAGCTTTCCAGTGAGGATTTCCTTCCTGCCCCTCCACACAGAAGACAATTTCATCTTGGGGATCCTATTGCATTTTTGGTGTCCTTACTTTCTGGAGGGATAAGAGATGGCGAGACCCTAGAAGACACCCTCACATACTGGGGAGCAGGGTGCCTGGAAATCCAATGCAGTTCACAGATGTGGTGTTCCCCAGGCAGGCAGGACTTCTCTGGTGGTGGCCCTGAGGGCATGCTGGGGTGTAGCTTATCCTACTCAGAAGCAAGAGCTCCTTGATTATCTGAAGGGATGAGTAGATGGTCCCTTGAAAATGACACTGGGCCTCAAAAATTGCCACAATGGAGGCAGCCTGGGAACTCAGAACCTGGTCTCCTGGGGTTTCTGTGGCCACATCTGCTCTCTCCCTTCTTCCCTCCTCTGACTCCCTCCTGACCTGGCGGCTGGCAGGCATGGCGCTTGCTCCAGTTCTCTGGCTTCTTCACTGCAGAGCCCACCAAAGGTTCACTGGCAGCCAGCTCTCCTAAAGGTCTTCAGGGCTAACCCCATACAGACCTCCTTCCCACCAATGCTCTCGAACTTCTTCTTCTCCAAACAATGAACCAAACACAGCAGTGGATTAACCAGATCACCCCTGGCACAGCCTGAGCGTCACATCCCAGGTCAGGAGAAAGCTACATGCTGCTCTCTCCAAACTAAGGTGACCTGCAATCTTGACTGGCTCAAAAGCTAACTTTAATAAAATTTAATATTCATCTGTGAGGGGGTATTGTGAGCAAACTAAGAATGGCAGCTTAAGCCTCCCTTAATATGATGAAGAGTATAAATAAAAACTACAGCAAAGACTACATTTAATGGCAAATATCAAAAGCTTTACCTTTAACAGCAGGTACCAAAAAGTGATATCTGCTATCAACTATTTCTATTTAGGAAAAAGAGAGAGAACACAAATTGTTACAGGGCAGGGAGAGGGGCACTCCAGACCCTGCAAACATGCCTGCTCTAAATAGGTTCTGCCATCTGCTGCATCAACACAAAACATGTGAGACTTTAATGAAAAGGAACTTTAATGCAATTAGCAAATAATACAGGAAAGGCAAAGAATATAGTTTCTAAATCAAGCACCCAAAGTTACCCATCCCCTCGTGTTAAAAGTCCACCCAAGCAGGATTGGCCCAGAGCAAGTCTAAAGCACCTTCCAGTGGGGACCCACAGAAAAGGATCAGAAACAACCAGACAAGTCTGGGAGGAAAAGAGCAAAATCAAAATTAAGACAAAAACCGCCATTGTCACCTCCCCACGGGTCTCTCACCCACGTCTGTGTCACCCAGTTCATGACCAAAAGGCAAGTGCAGTTTCTTCACATGTCTCTAGGCTCCATGCGCCTCCTCCAGGTCTCCTTCTGGCTCCATCCTGCTTCCTTCCTTCCTCAGTCTCCTCTGCAGCTTCTTCTCTCTCTGCTCAGCTCCACCCTCCTTTGGGTGGGCAGGAAAGCTGGAACCTCCCCTTTTCCTGGGGACCACCCTGTTACAAAATGACTAGCATCAAACAATCATTGTAGAGTCTACAGATACCGAAATATTTTAATACTCAAGAAGACAATAAACAACTATCATGAGCACCTTTTTGCCAATATAGTTGACAACTTAAATAAAATGGTAAAAATTCCTTAAAGGACACGAGCAACAAAAGTATACTCAGTGAGTAAATAACCTGAGTAGTGTTATATATATACATATATATTTTAAAGGTTTATTTATGCATACAAGAACTGGGGTGCAGGCCAGATGCACGGGAGGGTGAGAGGATTCACCAGAATCAGAGTGGGGAACAGAAATGGCCAATTGACTGAAATACACTGCTGAGGGGAGCAGCCGGTGAGACAGGAGAGGTCTGCAGCACCATGTGGGTTCCTCCCCACATGGAGCTGAGAGACATGGCTGGGGATTGAACTCGTGCTGCAGAGGCTGCAGACAGCTTCTTAATGCTGTGCTCAACCCCTTGCACCACCAGGGAGACCTATATGTATCTTCTTATAAGGACATGAATCTCATCACAAGGGCCTCACCGGAAGGACCACATCTATCCTTCATTACATTCTGAAGGTCCTGCCTCCAAATACTATCATGTTGGGGGGCAGAGCTTCAACATGAGAATTTTAAGGGGACACCGACATTCAGTCTATAGAGGTTTTGTTTTTTGCTCACTGGAATTGCCCCATGAAATGCTTAACCCTTTGAGTATGTGCTGCAGCCCCTGAAGCTCTTGGAAGGGAACACTGTCTAGTGCCTATTTTCATAATAAATTTTCCCTAAAACAGGAAAATGGGAGACAGAGTGAGCAGCTCTGAAAGGAAGGCTGAGATGCGTCCAATGACACCACCCTCAAGCCTTCACCCGGGCCATGGCTGCATTCTGCTGTCGACTGCATTTTTATAGCTGCCACCAAAACTGAGATGAAGAAGTTGAGGACTTCTGCCAGGAGCTGGGCTTGCAAGTTTCTTTGAGGAAATTCCATAAAATACCACTAGGTGGCAGCAAGTGAATAGCCTTTTCCTAAAAAGCTGCACACTTAACTATGAGATCTAAGTTCTGGGTGTTGTGCATGATGGGGACACTGTGATTTCCCCATTGACCCTCCTCCAGCCTGCGTCTTCATGAAGAGCATGGAGCTTCATTTTTTGTTTGTTTTTTTTTTTTTAAGCAAATGCTGTACTTACTCATTTTTTCTGCCACCTTACATCAGACTCCCCCAAGGGTTATGAAGGGTGCTCATAGCAGAGAGCTGATCCAGGCTTCCCAGAGAGAATATTCCAGGCAGAGGAAGCCACTTGTGACCTGGGTTTGTCCAAGGAGCAGAAAGGACAGCTGTCGCAGAGGGAGCAATGGGCAGATGTTTGAGTTGAGATCCAGGGCAGGCAGCAGCCAAATTCCATGGGGCAGAAATGCCTCGCCTCACCTTGTGGGAGCCTCCTTTGAGGAATTTGAGACAGAGGGGCAGAAGGGCAGAAGGAGGCCATGGCCCCTCTCTCTCAGGTCACTCAGTGAAAGGATGTGCTTCCTCCAGGATGTGGCTAGTGTGTCAGACCTGGCAAGGTCTCTGTGAGTCTGTTCATCTGTGGAAATGAAGACGGCCTGATGGTAATCATCACACAATGATCTATTTATTCCTGAAAGTTTCCTTCCCTGACCCTATTTCCAGGTGAGTGAACTCTTTTGTGAGTAAAATATCTCCTCTTGGCTTGGTTTACTGAGATTCATGCTAGAGCCAAAAAGCACTTGTCATGGGCAGGAGGAGAACAGGGCCTTCTGCTGCAGGAAGAGCAGGGTCCACACCTGGATGCTTTTCTGGCTCAGGACACCAGGAATGTGGAGAGAGGGGGCACTGAGCCTCCAGACATTGGCACAATAAGCACAAAATCAGAAAAAGACACCTAAGAAGGAACACTGGACCGGTTAAAGACAAACTGCCTTCCTTACAGCTCTAAGGAATCTTAGGTCTCTAATCTGTCTATAATCTTGGATCAAATCTGCTTAAATGATTTAAGCTACACTGAAAACCACTTTTAAATGCTGACTGAGGAGTGGGGTGAGGACAAGACAGGGCTCTGCAGCAAGTCTTCTCTGAAGGAAAGAGAAAAGTTAGGGACCGTGGCTTGGGGTAGGTGGCTGAAGCACCTGACTACATGCCAGAGGGAGAGCCCCCACCTGCAGGATGTGGGTGTTGGGGAGGGGGTGCAAATGCAGGCACCAAAACTTCTCTGCCCGTGTTTCTAACCTGATGATCTGGGAGCCTCATTACCACCTCCTGACCTTCTTACTCTTCAAGGGTGAAAGGGTGAAATCCAAGACAAGCTTCCTCCTGCCAGGTGTTCCTCAGCTTCCCTTGTTTCTGAACTGTCCTGCTTTACTCCCAGATCCCTTATCACCTGAATATTTTCACAGCTACTGTGAGCCAAGTTCCCACCAGATTCCTCCCCAAAAGGAGTGACTCCCCACTACTGCTTTTTTGCTTTTTACATTCACAGTGTTTCAAATAGAGCCTTAGAGGTCACCTTTGAAATACATCCCTAAAACACTGTTCTCCATCTGGTGGGGACTCTGTAACAAGTGCACTTGAAATGTCTCATTTAACCAAATCTCTGGGCTTCCAGGGTTTCCAGAAGCTAGGGGAGAAACTACAGCTGTATTTTCCAGAAATTAAATCCTTAAATTACTCCAACTTCAAAAGCATTTGGACACCATAAATGTTAGCACCTGCAGAGCAAACAACCCTCACTTTAGCCAGTATTGGAAAAATTGGAAATGACAGCACCAGAAATTTCAAAACAGAAATAGAACTCTAACATGCACCAAGTGACAAAAATCTATTTTCAGTGTAATAAAAATGTCATAAATTACAACTTTTTTTTTAAACAGTTGATAGTTTGAAAAACTCAAAGGCAACGACTGAGTCATGCTTTTTAAGTACGAATCAGCGGCGGTGTGGTCAGAGCCACTGTTTACTTTGAAAAGACAATATCTTCCTGTTACTCCTGGGGTGAGGTGGCTCTCAGCCCTGGCTTCCCATTAGAACCACTTAGAGAGTTGGCGATGCCCTGCACAGGCAGTGCCTCTGACCTCTTAATACAGAATCTGTGGGGTGTGACCCAGGCCAAGCACCTTCAGGGCTTCACATGTGATCTCAGGGTGATGACAAGTTGAGAACTTGGAACAATCAAGGCTGACCAGATTGCCAGATTGGACTTTCGTGGGTCTTCCGTTGCCAGGATATTTCCCATTGGCCGTCACCCTGTTCCTTGCCAGTTCACATTAGGTTGCGGAGGAAACTGGATGTGTGGCAGGGTAGGGTCCTGATCATAAATGATATAGCCTGTGCTTAACCCAGGGCTTCAGCAGAAAAGAGAACTATGTTCCCATTCACCTTCCAGAGATTCCCTATCCCTCTCCTTGTTACAATTACTTAGAGGATGGGTTTCTTTTGCTGTTAATTGCTTGCTCATCTAGATCTGAATGAAGAAGTCTCAGATGCTAACATGGATATAGGTATCATGCAAATGTTCCAGAAATGGCAGGACTTGCTGGGGAACTAGAGCTCCCCATCTGTGCTCTCACTGCTGTGATCCTGTAGAGGGATCCTGTAGGCTGGATCCCATGGTGGCACCTCAATTTTGGATCCTCACGTCCTTGGGTGACTTTTTTTAAAAAAGATTTATTTATTTATGCATACAAGAACTGAAGTGCAGGCCAGAAGTGTGTGTGGGGGTGAGAGGATACATCAGAAACAGAGTGGGGAACAGAACAGGCAGACTGGCAGAAATACACTGCTGAGGGGAGCAGCGGGCGAGACAGGAGAGGTCTGCTGCACCATGTGGGTTAGCTCCCTGGCCAGGGATCTAACTCATGCTGCAGTTGCTGCAGATAGCTTCATAGTGCTGATACTTAACCCCTTGTGCCACCAGGGAAGCCCCCCTAAGGACTTTTTCAACAATGAAGTATGCCCTGGTTCTCGGCCAAATCAGTACTGCACTTTGGAGACAATTGTGGGTGTTTATGGAGAGTTTTTTAGTTGTCTAAAAATGATGGAGGCAAACAGGCATTTAATGGGCCCAGGCCCAGGATGTTAGGTGTCCTGCAATGCGCTCCCTGGAACAATTGTCCTTCCCAGCAGCACCTGGAAGTAGTCCACTGCACAGTTATGTAAGTGAAAAGCCTGTTATAATGATTGGAGTCAAGAGGTCAATTCTGTTTCACTTGTAAACAAAAGATGAAGGCAAACCATACTCTGCTTTATTTAAGGCTTCAGATCCATTCTTTATTTAGGAAAAGTCACGTCAGCAATCAATGTTCATGGGAATTCTGCCTATCTATGCAGGTGGTTTTATTTTGTCCTGAAACTAGGTGAGTATGTAGGATGCAGCATTAAGAATTTTTTTTAAAAAAAATTTTTTTTCTCATTAAGAATTTTAGATGGAGGGCCTCCCTGGTGGCGCAGAGGGTTAAGCACAGCACTGTGAAGCTGTGCTCAGCCTCTGCAGCAGCAGTCCATCCCCGGCTAGCCAGGGAGCTGCCCACATGGCGCAGCAGATCTCTCCTGTCTCGCCTGCTGCTCCCCTTAGCAGTGTATTTCGTCAGTCTGCCTGTTCTGTTCCCCGCTCTGCCTCTGGTGAATCCTCTTGCTCTCCCGCACATCTGGCCTGTACCCCGGTTCTTGTATAAATAAATCTTTAAAAAAAAAAAAAACCTAATTTTATCTTGTACAAAACATCTGTAGTTTATGAGGGAGATTGCAGTTGGAAAGGGAGGATAGGATATGGTAGCACTGAGACCCTTGTCCGGCATTTCAAAGGCTTTCTCTGAGGGGCTAAGCAGCCAATTCTATAGTCTCTGCACAGAAAATTTCGCGCGCAAAACTCAGAAGTGCCTCGAGGGGGCGCTAAAAACCACCGGGCGGGTTGCCGATGAGGGGTGTGGCCTAGCGGGCTCGGGGCGTGGTCAGGGCGGGGCGTGGGCGGGGCCTGACCCGCAGAAGCGGGCAATTGGGCGGTTTCCTGCAGGTGCTCGTGCCCTGCCTCGGCTTTAGCCCGCTTGGGGCGTGGGGAGCTGAGCCGGGAAGACGCAATTCCCGGAGCCCACGCAGCCTCTCCCGCCTTCCACGTGACACTGGATGCGAATATAAATCTTGAGCACAGCACCTTTCTGTTTTTTTTTTTTTAAAGATTTATTTATTTATGCATACAAGAGCTGGGGCACAGGCCAGAGATGTGGGGGGGTGAGAGGATTCACCAGAGACAGAGTGGGGAACAGAACAGGCAGACTGGCAGAAATACACTGCTGAGGGGAGCAGCGGGCAAGACAGGAGAGGTCTGCTTCACCATGTGGGTAGCTCCCTGGCAGGCCGGGGATTGAACTCATGCTGCAGAGGCTGTGGATTGCTTCATAGTGCGGTGCTTAACCCCTTGCGCCACCAGGGAGGCCCTCTATCTGTTTCTTGAAGACGAGCAGACAAAACTTGAAACTGAATATTCCGCAAATGGACGATTTTCTGAATAACGCTCATTCGTTTGGTTAAAGCATAACACAAGTGCCCGCTAACTCGTTCCAAAGAGACACCAAAGGGCCCCCACGGGACCAGGACAGCCAGGCGCCGACACTGGAGCCTCATCCTGGCAGCGTCCTGCGGCTTCATCTCTTGCCCAGCCTGCTTTCCACCGCCTATGGGGAGGGGTAATGGCAGTAACTTTCTTACAAGGTTTTGGTGAGAATAAAAGGCATAACATCGTAGCATCACACCTGTTTCATAATAGGCAACAGATGGCAGTTATTGTTGTGGTCACAGATGGAAGGGTTAAGGAATCCCCCATAAATGCGAGGCATTTACACCAACCAAGCCTTTTGTGTAAATCTAAGCCGGCACTGTGAGCTTTTTTTTTTTTTTTTTAAAGATTTATTTATCTATACAAGCACTGGGCACAGTAGGGTGAGAGAATTCACCAGAGTAGGGAACAGAACAGGCAGACGGACGAAATACACTGCTGAGGGGAGCAGCGGGCTTGGCAGGAGAGGTCTGTGCGCCATGTGGGACCCTCGCTGGCGGCCGGGGATTGAACAGGCGCTGCAGAGGCTTCGGACAGTCCTCCAGCCCAGCGCTCAACCTCTGCGCCACCAGGGGAGGCCCACTGTGAGCTTTCTTATTGGAGCTGTTGAGCATCACTTGACCTTCCTGCATCCTGTTCAGCAGGGTGAGCAGTGTCTGGGAGGTGGATCGGGAGTTAGGAGGACAAGATCCCTGGCAGGATCTGGGAATCTCTCCAAAGTGACCTTATGGACACTTTCTTCAGGAGTTGCCTGTGCCTGGCCAACGCTGTGCCTGCCTGGACAGGGGTGTGGCTGCCTCTACAACCTTGGTTACTTTTGCAAAATTACCTCTTGAAGATTTGGTTGAAACCATCTCCATTGCTCGACTCCCTCCTTAAAAGCTCTCCAGTTGCTTTCAGAAAACTGCATTGACAGAGGTCTTGGAAGGGGAGTTAGTTTCAATTACAGGGTGGATGGTGGGGAAAGAGACCTGGGTTTATCTTCGAAGTAGCCAAATCTGCCCCTGATGCTCACCAGGTGTGTTGCTTTTCCTTATAGGTCTTGCCCTGGGGCACTCAGCCTAGGGAGTGCACCAGAGCCATCTCTCACCTCGGAAGGGGTCTGGAGAGGGGTGATTGGGAGCCCCTCCTCCCAAACCTTGGTAAGCACCCTCACCAAAGACATCCTCTTCTGCAGCCATGATTCCAGGGCCTTAGTTTTCCTCCAAGTCTGTGTAACCTGTTGTTTTACTTTGTAAATAATTCAGTCACACACAAAAAGCACTGAAAGTAAAGCAGTCTCTTTAATTCTTTAACACTATTAGAGGTTCTGTGTCATGTCTGCGGTTCAAATGCCATCGCCTGCATGAAATAACCTCTCTGGTCTTATCTTCTGTCTCATGCTTGACTTGTTTTCCTGAGTGTTGGTGCCAACTCCTCCCCAGTGAGACTGGATGCCTCTTACCCAGTCTCAGTGGCCACGACAACAATCAGCTTTACTAACCTTTACTTCTAAAGACTGTCTTAAAAGTTTTCTATACATCACATTTAATCTTCCCAGCACTCCTAAGGTAAATTCTATTCTTAGTGTCCACTAGCTGAGGAGGAAACTGAGCTGTTCCCAAGGTTGCACAGCCAGTGGCAGCCCAGATTTAGGCCTTGCTGAATGAATCTAAGAAGCCCCTAGGCTTTATTTCTAATAATCTTTCTCAGATGCAATGATCTGTTAGTTGGTGGTGAGCTTAAGAATAATGTAGTGAGGGTCTGCTAATAGTTAACAAAGCCTGAAAAGTTTGCAGCTTACTCTAACACAATCCATTTAGACATTAAAGGAAACAGGGCCTTTGTTCATTGTTGTCATAGCAACCAGGTACTGCACCTGGGTTCAGTTCCTCCAAAGATGGCTCTTCCCTCTAATTTCCAGAGAAGGCAGCAGCACTGTGCTTGATTCGGTCCTTGCTGAGATTTCCCTTACCTGGCAATAGTCTATCAGTCCTTCATTATGTTGCTGAAATTGACCATCACCTGTCTGCCCTGCAGAAGTTTCAGGAAGTTGGGAGTTAAACTGAAAACAGGAGCCCCAAACTATAATTTAGCTGCTTACAAAGAACTCTGTTTGTAAACAAGTGCAAATAAACTAGCTAGTTACGGTATATATTTGAAAGTAACATAGTTGTTGAGTCAGTTATGGGACATGACATGTTGGGACATTTTCTATCAAAGAGTATAAAATACTTTTTTGAGAAGTACCTGAAATTTGTGATTGCAGTTACTGTAATGAGTGGAGACATAATATAGTATTTTTGGTCTAACTATTCCAGGTCAGTGAGTCCCTAACTTGGGAGTATTAACAAGTAACAAGGTGCTAAAGCAATTAGAATATTTGTACTTTATAGCAAATCGCCAAGTTAAATATGTTGGAGGCCACAATAATGAGAAGAAGCTTCCCAAGATTGTTCTTGTAGTCAATTAATAATTTTGGTATTAGTTAACTTTTCTTCCCATCTTTAAAAGAAAAACAGAGATTGTAAAGTTAGCTAGCATATATTCCTCTAGATCAACACTATTTTTTAAAATTGAGAACTCAAAGAAGTTCTGGTGGCAAAGATATTTTATTTCTACATTACTTTTATTGGAAATGAAAAAAAGAAAGAGAAAATAACAAGAATCCCTCTGCTAAATGAGTGTGGAAAGTCTGTATTTAGGTTTGCCTTTGGTTAGGCAAACCTTACTAAGCCACAGAGAAGAGAGTCAGCAGGTTAAATCCGAAGGCACCACCCCTGAATGAAAAATTCATCAGCCCAGAGCTTTCAGGAAACCAGTTTGTGCCTGTTACATGTTGTTTATTATAATGCCCTTAAAGCCCAAACCATTTAAGTTGGTAATGTTACATTTTGTTCTTTGACTAGGAAGTAATTTTAGTGACAAAGTACAAAAAATAATAAGCATGCAGCCCTTTATTTTGTTTTGCAAAGTCTCTGCTTATAATTCTGTATATTACATGACTGTGTTATACAAATACATTTATTTACAAAAACACTCTAGCTGTGCAAACCTGTTGCTTTTTAAAAATGTATGGATAGTCCCATGTCTGCCCATCCCAATATATATTTTTTAAAGCATGCATAAAAATTAACTTTGGTGTGGGAAAACTACTCTATGTGCTGTCACATACAGTATTTTTATGTTTATTTATATATTTACAAAAGTTTATCAGTTTACAGAACCGTACAGAAGTGCACATTTTAAAATCCACAATGCAATAGTGTGGGTTACCAGATCTCGGAAAATAAAGGAAGGGGTTCGATGCTGCAAAGAACACAACCAGAGAATCCCAATATGGCAAAAAAAATAAAACGAGAGAGAGAGAGAGAACGAGAGAAAGAGCAAAGAAAATAAACCTGCTTGGGCTGGCAAATTATTATACATAATTTTTATGGCAGTGCAATCGGTTTGATAAATTGCCTCCTACGTGTGCCTCGGGTGGCTGGGTAGAAGTTCATTGGCTTTTAGTCTAGCACACTACTTTCAAATGTACAATGCTATAGTATCAAAAATGTTTCAGCAAAAAAGATCTTGAAAGGAACAATGAAGTTTTGACAAAAATAGAAATCTGTAATAAAGCTAAATAACACTAAAATAAAAGGAAATATTATAGTATCTGTTTTACAATTTGTATAGTCACACTCGAGTATTTCTCTGTTCACTTCTAGTCTCCGTAATGAAAAATATTTTTATACAAAACATACTAAAATTCTGGAATCATACATGTTTTACATGCTCAGTTCATTTTCTCCTGCCTCACATATGCTCTCCTCTCTGCCATACTCTTTCTCTTTCTGTAACACATGCTCACTTCATTTAACAGGTATTGACTGTAGACAGGAAACACGACATAATTACAACAGCAACAATGTAGAAAAAAATAAAGGGAAAAACCAAACAAGCTTTAGTGAAGTCTATAATCCAGTATTTAGCACATACTTAGGGTTAAGCCTTAAACAGTACAGCAATATGTTACATTTTCTTGTGGACACAGTTGTTGAAGACTGTTAAAAATTCTCTTTATAAAAAAATTTAACTCCAACTTGTGCCTAACAGGATTTGGCCTTTAAGAGGTTTCCTTTGCTGTGGATGGGGTGGCTTTGCTGGAACTTCCGTTCTGTGCCTTGTAGCTGGTGAGGCTAGGCGTGTGGATGGTCCTGATGCTCTTGGCACCTTGATTCAGTAAAGTGGGGGAGGCAGGGGAGGGGGGCGAGGAGGAAGAGGAGGGAGGGGCTGCTCGGCCATTTTGAGTCTGCAGTGAGAATGAAAGATGGTGACTTTTACCTGTGTGAGTGGGGCTCTGAAACTTTAAGGAGCCATTAGAGACAGAGGGGATGAGAGAGGCAGAGGGAGCAGACCGTCCTGTTTGGGGGCTGAGAGGGTTAGAAGTAACTGATGGTTTAGTAGTAGGTGGATTAGGGGAGTTAGAGCTGTCACCACTAGAAGCGGGCAGAGAACTGCTTTTCCCAGAGCTGGGAGAAAGGGCTGGAATCTTAGAAGCAGGTAAGGAGGGGAAAGTAGGCTTACAATCCCCACCAGCTTTCTTAGCACTTCCATTAGCCTGCAAATAAAGATGGCGGGAGACAGTTTGTCAGAAAGCTGGTAACACGATCAGTCCACAGGGTCTGGCAACACATCCCTTCTGAGAACAATCAAATCAAAGAAACCAAATCAAACCAAACCAGTTCAAGGCCTGAGCTAAGTCGTGTTGTGCTGTACTGGACCCGGTAGAAACCCCCCAAATACAGAGCGGAGGATGCACAGAATAGGAAAAAAGGGAAAAGCACAGAGATTGTGAGAGCAGGCACATCATCCCACTACCATTTCGGGGTGCTCGGGTGGCCATGCGTCTGGGCTGTTATTGGGGAGGGGTGGGATATCATGATGGAGAGTTAATGTGCTTCTAATGCAGTGCACTCAGCATGTTAGTACTGGAGACAGGTTTTGCCTGTCTCGGCTTCACAAGGTGTTCTGATGAACCACTACATTCACCAAAGAAAAGCCAACTGCTCTGGTACCGTGAGTTAACAGTTAAAATTTGGAGTCACAAAGTAAAAGATGTTTTATTGCAAGCATGCAAAAGTGTGGTGGAAAGTTCAACAAATGTTTTTTTAGACTTCCTCATGCCCCCCCTCCCAGATCCAGAACATCTACGTAAACCGTATCTTACAAAGAAAACACAACATTTGGTGGAAACTAAGTCAGTGGCTTGCTTAACAGCAATCGTGTCCATCCAAAATTGGGTTTAAGGTAAAACTACCTGACGATATTGGCGGGGATCCTGCAGCTTGGACTGCTTGCCGGGTTTGTCCAGGGTTCCAGGTCGGTTCTTGGAACTCATGGGGACGGGCATCCTGCTGGTCTGGGGGGTCCCGCTGGAGCCCTGCGGGAGGGAGCAGGGAAGGGGGAAGAGGAGAGGCCTGTGAGTAGATGGTCCCCGAAGCTGCCCCACTGTGTGCAGAGAAGCTCAACGTGAGAAGCCACAGCCCTACATGCAGGACAGATCTAGAAGACGGACATCAGGAGACACCACTGGGGTTAATTCGAAGAATCAGACGGAATAAACGGTTCCACTACTGATCAAACGGATTTTAATGTGAGTATCAGAGCAATCATTTCAACAGTAAATGACGGACCCAGCATCCCTGCATTTACCCAACACCAATCAGCAACAGAGGTAATAAACACGGACTCGATTAGCTGTTAGACACCGAGTTGTTGTTCGGAAGGCGAGGGGGAAAGTGTAAGAGGAAGGTACCGTGGCGAACAGACAACAAAACCATGAGCCACCTGAAAGGAAGCAAGTAAATCACAAGACACCTTTGGCTAACGGTGATTATGGCAGATTTAGGAAAGCAGCTGCGTCTTTTCATTTTCCATCAGACAAGATACCTTACGTGAAGCTGAAGGTATTGATGAGGGGGGCTCTAGGGCAGTGGGCGCTTCGTCCAGAACTAGCAAGGATCGGGGAGAGGCCTCCCAGGCTATGTGGGATGAGCTTGCAACAGAATCTCTGTTGGAAGAACATGAGGTATCTGCTAGGACCTTTGGACTCATTTCACTGATAGTGTTTTCCAGCTGTTTGATGGTCTGCTCCAGGCTGTCCAGTGTCCTGTAGGTGTTCTTTCTGATTTCGTCTGTTCTTGAAACTGGAGATGTGCTCTCGGGACTGGGCGGCTCTTGCCTCCGAAGCATATTTTTAGGGGCGTCTTCAGGCTGTGGAGAACGAGCAATTTCAAACCTCTTGGCTTCTTTGTGCTGCTTCAGCGTGCCATCTTCCTCCTCCTCTTCATAGACCACCACCTGCAAAGTCTTCTTCCCTGTCTTGGTTCCTGTGCGAATTGCCTGAGTTAGGGCAGCGAGCTGCTTTTTGGGGAATTTGAACCTAAACTTTTTCTTGGGGCTTTCAAACTGGTCCTCTGTCACATCACATTTGCCTTCTGAGCTTGGAGAATCTGCTTTGCTGCTCTTGCTTGGCTCAGTTTTATTCATTTCCTGCCCTCCCGGGACTCTGGCCTCTGCAGAAAGGACAGGGGGCTGTAACCTTCTCTCGGCCTGCTCTCCTGGTCCACGGCTACCCAAGGCAACCATCTGACGAGGCTTCTGGAAAGTGCTATCCTGGCCCACAAGGTCTCCATTTTCTGCCTCTTCTTCTTCTTCTATCTTTTCCTCTGTCATCATTTTTTCTAATTCTTCATCACATTCCTCAAATATGGTGGAAAGTCTCTTGTATGCAGACCGAATGTCCATGGGTTCATCAAAAATGATGATCACCGGCTTCTTGTCCAGGCACACGACCGGCTCTTCGTTTTCAGTTCCTTCTTGCTGTGAAGTCGGGTCTTTCTTGGCATCGATGTTAACTGTCTGTATGTCTTCTCCCTTTTTGCTCACTATATCTCGGACCTCCCCGCTGGAGAGGACCTGCACTGCAGTTCTGGTAATCATGAAGGCAATGTTGTCAGCAGTTGCAAATTCTTCAGTGGGAGAACTTGCTGTTGATTCTCCATCCTCATTAGGGTTCACATTCGCTGTCCTAGCCCCCTTGGGTCTTAGCACAACTTGGTCAAACTCTGTCACCGAAACCTCGCGGTCATGTGTTTTGACATCATGAATACTCAATTCCGTTGATCTCGTGGGAGAGGGAAGCAGACTCTTATCTGTGTCTCCCTGTCCTTGTTGACTCATCTCCCTCGTCTTTCCATAATTCGTCTTCTGAGTTTCAATGTCAGATCCATACTGCAGTCCTGAGACTTTTGGCCCTTGGTTGGCTTCATCATCTAATGAAGTAATGCCAGAGAAACTGGAATTGACCTTGGGTGCATTTTTCTGGGAATAGTTTCTACTGTCTCTAAGTAAACTCTTATTGGACATGGAGTTTTCCTTCGTTAGGATGTCACTTTTATATTCTGATGTCCTTGATGCATCAGAAATACTATTCTCCACTCCTCTTTGCCACTTAGGAAGATCACTAGCTGTGGGAGCAGCAACCTGAGAGGGAGAGCGGAGGAGGGAGAGCACACACGTTAATCAGAAATGGGTCTGCAAAGGAAGGGAATCAATCTTCATGGTATCAGTTGGTACACAGATCTGGCAAGCTCACCTTTTGGGATTCCATTTCAGGGCCGTTTTCATATTCAACATCTGATTTCCGTATGTCTTCGTGGAAATATTCCAAATTCTGGTAGAATAGTGTAGGACATGTTACTCCACAAAACCACATCCTCCCCACAGTGGACTATAACTAAATCGTTCCTTTAACTACACTTCCAAAACATGCGGACCAAGCACATTTGATACACACCAGTCCAAAGCCTACAGTTCTGTTTACCTTGGGTTGCTTTGTTCTCCAACTTCCAAAAATGCCCTGTGTTTGCACAAGATGAAAATCTCAATTAGCAAAATATTTCAAGTATTTCAAATCTTGTGGGGGAGTAGTTAAGAGAACAAAAGGACCAATTCTGTACCAACATGTCCTCTTTTCAGCAGCTGATTGTGAGCTTAGCAGACTCAAAAACCCGAAGCAGGGCAGGCACTGCGCAAGCACAGTGTATCGTCAGGCAGAAGACTCGGAGTCGAATCCAGGTCTGCCACTGAACTGTGTTCATTTAGGTAAATCATTTCACTATTTGGGCCTCAGTTTTGCTTATGCAAACTGAGGAATTGGACCAGGAGTTTTTTCCCTTCCCTTTCAGCTAGTAATTTCAGTCCTATTCCTGCTTCTTTTATGGAGATTGTCCTGGAAGGACGTCTGCACTGATTGTGTGCAGTGCTCTGAGTTGACAAAAAATACTTTTTCCTGGTCTAGTGAGATTGAAAATGTAGTTTTTACTTGCACTTGCCAAGTAAAGTGTCAAAATAACCTTGAACTTAGATAATCTTTGCGCTTCAATATAAGCTTTAGAATAAAATAACAGCCAAGGCAATGAAATCCAAATTCAGAGTGATCATGTTGCCAAAATATGATCGCGACAGTTACAGAACAGATACTGGCAGCTAACATGGTGACTGTTACATCAAGAGTCAGTTTTTATTCTCTGTTTTCTCAGATGCACTGTGAAGACACATTTCTGAGGCTTTCACCAAGATTCAGGGATAACCCAGCAGCGATGACCAGGTGTGGAGAGGGCTTCCCCCGGAAGTATGGCCTTTGCTGGCCTGGGACATCCGAAACCTCAGTCCCTGTCCATGACACTAACACTAGCTGTGCCTTGTCGCTTCCAAGGCACCACTGCCCTTTCTTCTTGCTGCAGAAGCCCAAGAGGAAGAGGTGACTACAGCATGGTGGACACAATTCCAAGAAGGCATTTGGTTAAAGCCATGCCAACATAATCAAGCACAGCCAAGTCCAGCTAAGTCAACCCAGAGGAATCTTATGTTCCTGTTAAACATGGAATGAACATTCATACACACTCAAGGACTAACACACAAACGACCAAGTATTAATCACATGGAAACATCACACAAGATAAAGGCATGTTAGCCACCAACCGTTTCAAGTTCCCCTCGCCCCGGTGAGGCCCCCAAACAATTGCAGTAAGTAAGTGGTTGCAGTTGATTGACGTTACCTCTTTTGTGGGATTTAAATTTAGATTATCAAACACCTAACAGATCAAATAAAAAAATTTTATTTTTTTATTTTTAGGAAAAAAAAATGAGATTTCCACCTAAGGAGTCAACTGTAAACATAGTCTACATGATCGATCACTGTTGTCACTGGGCTAGCAAAATGAATGAATGAGCAAAGCGAGTGCATTAACTTCATCCAGAACTTGGGTAACAATTGTCATGTAAGCTCTCATGGATATCATAGATAATCTTAGATAGTTTCAGACCATGTGAAAGGGAATTAAACCTCATTAATATGTGTACATAGGCCCTGAAAATTGGATTGTTCAGATAACTGGTGAAGCAGATTCAATACACATACGAGTAATAAACCAAAATTAGAGACACAGTTATAGGAAAAATGCATAAAACTGAAGGACTAGGATAACACTAGGAGAAATATTTTAGGAAAACATTTGATTTATAGAAGACTAGATGAAAAGCCCAGGAAAGACAAAAATTGGGGGACAAGTCTGATACTCATGGTTATTATAAAGTAGATCCATCTATTGAGAATAATTACACTTAATAAATACCTGTGAGTAAACCTGGTGTAGGACACTCAGTACAGACCTGCTTATTATCTGGTGGACACTTAAACTGAGATACATGAGCGACTGATGGGGGGGTCTGTATTTCTAACTGGAGGGCAAGACATTTCATGCAACTTTCTAGTTATTTAGTTAAGATTTACATGAGATAATGATTGCGTTTGGAAGAATCTTCAAGAAATACTCAGTTTTCAGCATTTCGGATGGAAACAGTCACATGACCCAAGAATGCTGTGGCTGCACCAGGGGCCTTCTATGGATAGTCCACAGACTGGTCAAGCAATGTATTTCCAATCTCATGAGTTCTACTCAAATTAGGAGGCAGGTTTCCTCATGAGATAGATTAATCAGCAACAACCTCACAATTCCTTCTGGTGCATAGAGAGATCTGTGGTCACCTGGTCAATGGGCTTTTATGTCAGTAACCTGGCAAGCATAGTTTTCACAAGGGCTGGGTGATAGCTGCAATCCAGGGACAGCCTGGTGGGTCTCCCTGGCAAGGCAGGGCTCCAGGTTGAGATCCCAGGATGTGCCTTTTGAAGGGTTTTGATTTTGTGAGCCTGTTTCCCTCAGTGAGTTACACATGCAGCTATTGGGCTACCTGGATATAGGAATTGCTTAACTTTATTTAAGGGAAACTAGAGCCTTTGAATTTTGAATGTAAGCTGTTGGCAAAAAATGTAAGGACTTGAGTTGATCATGATGAGCTTTAATTTTTTTAAATTTAATTTTCTTTTTTAAATTGAAGTAACATTACATGACAGCACTATATAAATTTCAAGTGTGCATCACAAAGAAGCATCATATGTCTATCTTACATGCAATAAGCTTTTTATCCAGAAATTTAGAGAGGCTTCACTCAAACAAAATGGCTCTGTCTCCAAATACCATAAAAGCTCCACAGCTAATTTAAAGTTGAAGTTCAAACATTCGGACTAAGTCTTTTCCCTAAAATACTAATATGACGGCAGCAAACTTTGTTGCAGAGTGTGGACGTCTACGCTGAAGCCATTAAAGTGTCACAAAAGTATATTAGCACTAAGACTGTATTGAATTTATTATCTTGGGAGGTCTACTTTGAGGATCTGTAACACTTAACAAAAAATTCTGTCTGGCAGCCTTGGACATGTATGCAAATACATGTGTAGAAGTTTCCATGAGGCACACCTTCGCCCATTTGTAATGTAGTTATTTTTGATCCAGAAGGTATGTTAAAAATTAGAAAACATGCCATAGATTTGGTTGCAGTTCCTATTTTTTTTAAAGTTGTTCGAGAAAATCTTGAAAGGTATATACTCTTTAATGGAAAGATGTTGCCTGAATTCTGCATATGCCATCACATGATGCACACAGCATCTGGCCTGAAATCTCAGCCAGGTATCTCTGCTTAAACCTAAAGCTGTGTTTCCAATAGTTTTTTTTTTTTTTTTTAAATGTGAGAGAAAAGAGAGGGCACAGAAGGACAAGCACAGGAGCGGGTTAATGTCAGAGCAAGGAAAGAAGGAACGTCCGACAGTGTGGCAAATGTGTCATTGCCACGTTACCTTCTTCTCCTTAGGTGGGGCTGTGGCCCCCGGCCTAGTGTCTTTAACTTGACTGTCAGCCCGGGACTGCTCAGCATGACTGTTTGAATTTACATCCATAAAGGAACACTTCTGGAAAGCCTAAGGAATTAAAATACTGAGGTTAACAGGGGTCCACGTGCAGGAGGAGAAGAGAGAGAAGGGCAGGGGATCCGCAGGCATGGAGACGCCAGCTTGGCTCTACTGGGGGCTCTACTACAGCCGGCGAGGCAGTGCCTGGAACACCTGCTTCCCATTTGGCCTCAGGCCTGTCGTGGTTTGGGGCTGAGTCTGGGGCAAGACCTGTCAACTTTCCCGAGACATGCCAAGATGAAATGACAGAGACCTTGAAGAGAATGCCCTTCCTGTAGGTGAACCCGATTTGCACTTAGTAGGGCTTCTCACTTTGACCTTTAAAAAATACTGAATTATGGAAATAAATGAACACAAAGCAGAAAGTTACCTTTCCATTATTTTTTCTTTTTATTTATTATATTATTATTATTTTACCATAGAAGAAATCATAAAAGAAAGGGCACAAGATATTTTAAACTTTTAAGCCTTAAAGTAAAAGTAACCCTCTCCAATTCATTGTCTGCAATAGTAACAGGTCCTCCCATGTTCTGAGGTGTTTAGAGTGAAGTGATGCTCTTTGGCACAGCTGTGATTCGGATGGACCCAGTTGCTGCCTGTGCCTGTTAGGACTTGTCTCTGAAAGCTAACGGGTATAGTTACAGAAGCCCATAGCAGGCTCCCATGATCAGAATTGGGGAGGCCAGGTCAGAAATGGGAGGTCAGTTCAAGGCACAGCAAGAAAGCTTAGGTTGTGTCTTTGGTGTTGAAAGGGAGTGACAACATGATCACGATAGCAGGAAAGATAGATTATTTGAGCAACCCTTGATAGAAATCGGTGGTTCTCAATCAGGCTAACATATCACTCAGTTAAAAAAAAATACTTACCCATGAGACATCCACAGAATAACGAAGTCAGAATCTCTGAACTAAGGGGCTTTTTGTTTTGTTGTTCTTAACTTCCTAATTCTTATATGCAGGCAGGATTAAAAAGTACTTATTTATGTGAATAATATCAAATAACTGCCTCACATTTTCTTAATGCCAGAGACTGATTTGGAAATAACTGCAGGCAAAAGAATAACTCACAAAACCTTCCTAAGTGAACGTTTCACCACGGCACTAAAATACAAACACAGCTGATGACTGGGACTTTTGTCAGTCTCCTTGTCCACACCTTCTTTGCTCCCTGTCCTCACTGCGCTGGTTCCCTCCCTGTGGACCTTTGATCATACTAGGCCTTGCTGGCCTGCACATGCCCAGGACTCTACTTATCCAGGCCATGCACCATCTCCCTTGGGCTGTTGGACCCTGCATCCCATAGCCTAAGGTGCCTGATGTCTGGTAAGCAGAACAGAAAGTTGTTTCACAGTTACAATCAGGGGCTGCAGCTATTCCTTGTTCTGCCTTGGGGTAGGAGAGGGGGTCTAACTCCAGGGCCTGCAGAGGCAAAGGAACTGGCCTGGTCTCTGGCTACTGGTTGTCTGATGCAGCAGTTCAGGGCTTCACATGGCAGCAGCAGGCTAAGTTCAGCTTACAGCACTTCATTCACTTTTATCGCCAATCTACCAGTAAGATAACAAGAATACAACAGGTTTTCTGCCCTTCATAAAGCTTTAAGTCAAAGAAATCATCAAAGATCTGTAGGCTTCAGTGTGGGGACGTATTCTCAAGTGATGAGCTCTAAGTAACTGGAATAAACTGATTCTCAGGATTATTCAAAAGCCTAAAAGTATATGCTTTTTTGATTATTAATGACCACCTTGCACAGACTTATAATTATCTTAGTATTTTGTCATCCATTTGAGCCAAACTGGGCTACAATCAGTTCACACCCGTAACTGGAGGCAGAAGCTATAATGAATGGCCCTAGTATCTGTTGGGACAGATGCCAGTCCCCAAAGACAAGCATCCTGGACATGTCAGTCCAGTGTTGTTAGCTCTAGAGGGTCTTTGCTGGTAACTGAATAGATGCCTCCACGCTGTTTTATGAATTAATAAATTTAGAAATCTATGAATGAAATCTTAGAAGTTCTATGAGTGAAATTCTCCAGCCACTCTAAAAATCTGTAACCATTTTGATGGGTGGAGGGGATGTCTCATGTCAATCTGTGATCTTCAGTGAGACTTGAAAGGACTCAGTCAATCAACCAGCAGCCCTGTCTTCCCTGTGGAATCCAAGCAGCTTAGGTGTGGCAGTTATTACCATGGAAAGCAGAGCAGAACAGCTGTGGTAGAAATGACATGGTTTGAATTTCTCCTTGTCCAAAAGAAAGAATGTAGATCTGTGGGTCTGCATAAAACTATTAGTACATGGATGATGAGGCAACATGTTTTAGAGCCCTTAGGAGTCTGACCATGTGAAGGACAACATAAATTCCATGATAGCTGTGAATCAAAATGAAATACTCTATGGACAGACTTTGGCCTAGGAATTGTGTACATGTCTTCAATTAGACACGATCTTAGAACATGTTCCTAGGACAGATGTGGGACCAGCTTTGGGTACAGCCTCTGCAGTCCATCCTTAACCCTGTGAGTGGACAGTGTCAATTGGTTAAAAATGATCTAAAACTCGTTAAGTATCATTTTCTCAAATAGGCCAAATTTTGGAAACAAAATTATTCAGTTTTTCAGAATATTTGCAAAGATGACCTTGACATTGACCGGGAACCTGCTATGGAGAACAGCAAACCTCATGAAGTCATCCTAAGTATTACAGCCAAAGACCAGGACAGCCATGTAAGTAGGCGTTAGTAAATCCTTATCAAGACAAGACAGAAGCTCATCTTTTAAATCCCCATTTTAATTGGTTTTGAAACAAAGCAGAGACTATTAGCATATAAAGAAAGGAAAGTAAATCCTCCAGTCAGAGCTAAGAAAGCATGCAATTGATTTTTTGTATAAATTTCTGTTTTTCCTGAAATGGTCATTTCTCACACATGTCTTAATGGTGCCCTGTGAGAATAGTTTCAGTGCCATCTTGGCAAAGTGGAAGCCAAGTCTCTAGAGATGCAGCTTATGTGGACCACATAAGGAAACATGGTGGGTTATCTGATCCACATACCTGCAGTTCTGCCATTATTTTCTCTCCTTCTTCTTCTTCCTCCTCATCCTTTGAGGAGGTGATGACAGGTGGTGGGGACGAGGTCCAGGCTGAAGCAGTCTCCTCTACTGGGCATTTTGTGGTTCTAGGCTGTGGGCTTGGTCCAGCATCTTCACCGCTTGCCTATGGAAGATTCAAGCCACAAATATTAGCTTACCACCCCCAGACGATGTCAAGAAGAGGGACAGATCACAAGAAGGCCATGTTCCCTTTTTCCCTGGTGCCCTGGCTTCCTAGCACTTCAAATCGAGTTGAAAGGCTATAATAATAGTTCCCTTGCATTTGGTATGGGCTTTTGTTTACATAAGCTCTGGTGAGTGGACTGAAGAATTTAAATACTATTCTAACTCTTCAACCTTCAGTGCCTTTAAGAAAGGCTCTACCACACTTCATCATCTTGGAAATTATATTTAACATAAGAGACAAAACTTGCCAAGCAGAAGCTAAAGTTCATTGAACATCTTTCTGCATAGACACTACATCTTTCAGTTAGCTGATCTCAATTACCGTTTTAAGACGGTCTTTCTTTTGCTTCCCCTCCTACTCCCATTTTAAAGCTTATGATGCCCTGCTGAGGAAGAAGCTTGTGATCTTTATTTCCCATAGTTGCAGCTAAAAGTCAGGTAAGGATAAAACTTGGGATGTGGAGTCTAGTCCAACATTGGCTAATGTTTTCTCTTTTGTAATGCTTCCTGGTGATCTAGTTTAGTCTGTTATCTGCTATGCTACTTCTTATGTCCTGAACAAGAACAGTGAGAATCTTCTCTCAAGGGATCATATGAATGAGAGACCAGTTTACCAAGGCTTAACCCATCATCAGACCTTAGCAGTGGTGTTTTCCTTCCTGCTGGTGTAGACCACATCGCCAGACCTTGTGGTGGTGAGTCCCGATCCTGGCAGGTAGCTTCGCCGAGGAGGTGGGGGAGGAGGAGGTGGAGACTTACCCCCCAGCTTGTCCAAGTCCTGTTCTGAACTTGGAGAGTCTTCTGGAAAATATGGGGCCATTGCACAATCATCTTATTTCAGATAATGTCCAGAAAGTTCAGTGCATTTTTTCTAAAGATTTATTTAATTTATTTATGCATACAAGAATGGGGGTGTAGGCCAGAGGTATGGGGTGGAGGGTGAGAGGATTCACCAGAGGCAGAGTGGGGAGCAGATCAGGCAGATGTACTGTAATACACTGCTGAGGGGAGCAGTGGGCGAGACAAGAGAGGTCTGCTGTACCATGTGGGTTGCTCCCTGGCCAGGGATGGAACTCAGGCTGTAGTGGCTACCGATAGCTTCATAGTGCTGAGACTTAACCCCTTGCACCACCAAGGAGGCCCAGTTCAGTGTATTTTTAAGTTTAATGCAATCTGACTTGAAAATTTCTCTATTGTCTCCATAAGTGCAATTACCCTGAAGCCCTACTGGCTTGAAATCCCGGAAAGACCTTGCACAAGTTAATTAACCCCACTCTGTCTTCCCCATCTGTTAAATGATTGTGTCATTTATACTCGGGTGTTCTGAGGATTAAATGACTTAATATACATAAAAGGTTTGGGACAGTGATTGGTTTATTGTAAAGGCTATGCAAATATTAGCTGTTGTTATTAAATTTCTTCTTATACAAAAAAGTTGAGTATTTGGAAAAAGGAAGGATCAGAGCCTAAGGGAAATCCAGAGACTCCTACATGGCCTCCAAAGCCCTCATCCCCCAAGTCTGAAGATTACTTTAGGTGGAGGGATTCATGCAGGGATGCCGGAGTGAGGCCTGACCAAGGAAGGACCAGAGCAAAAGAGGGAGGCAGATGGGAATAGAGAACAAAGCCATGAGAACGTAGACTTTTTTGGTCATGGTTATGTGATTTGAAAAGTCTCCCTGCTCGTTGAAAGGAGGCAGCAAGTCAGAAATGAGAGAATTACGAATCAGTATTTTTCTTTTAAAGATTTATTTATCTATTTATACAAGTACTGGGAACAGTCAGAAGTGCGGGAGAGTGAGAGAATTCACCAGAGCCAGAGCGGGGAGCAGAAAAGGCAGACTGATGAAGTACACTGCTGAGGGGAGCAGCGGGCGGCAGGAGAGGTCTGCGCGCCATGTGGGACCCTTGCCCGGCGGCCAGGAATTGAACCGGCACTACAGAAGCTGCGGGCAGCTTTGCAGCCCAGCGCTCAAGCGCTACGCCACCAGGGGAGGCCCCACGAATTAGTATTAACACTACAGTTAAAAGACACAGATCCCAGCTCAGTTTTCTCAGAAAAAGACATTTCTTAATCAAAACTCAAACAGCCTCATTTCTGCCCTTTATCAACATTCCTCACTTCTGCCCTTTGCCAACACTCTGCCTAGGAGCTAACAAAAGTGGTAGAACTGGATATTGGGTATTAGGCCTCCAACTGGGCATGGTGCCAAATGTCTCCAGGGACAGGGCTTGGCCTTCCTAGTGTGTTTGTTCTTCTGAGTGACCAAGACAGAGTTGTTTAAAAGCGATTATTGAGAAGTTTCCACTTAAAGCTGCCATAAAGACTTGGGTAAATCGTCAGGGTGAAATGCCAGCGATTACTGCAGTGACCGCTCCTGTCCATGCAGGAGGGCACCATGTCACTGACTCTAGCAGCATGGACTTATATAGCTGATCCCTAAGCCAGCAGTCTGGTTTGGGGATGACCTCAACTTTGAGTCCTTTTAGGGTATGTCCAGCTCTGGAGTTAGGCCCACATCTCGCCTCACATGTGCGATGGTGAAGACACCCTCTCACCAACTCCTCCATTAGAACTTACCCTTGGTCTGCTGACCCTAGTTTTAGTAAAGAATCCTGCTAATTCAGTTTGGCAAGATTCTCCCCACTCTTGATATCCAATCAAGTTCTTCATTTCCTGGCCATGACATTTAAGTCCTTGGCTAAACTTTAACAAGAATGCCCCTGTCCTTGATATGTTGTATAATATTTGGAGTTGAGTTCAATCTCTCTCCCCTACTGAAATAGTCTCGAATAAAGTCTTCCCTGTGGTTTTTAACAAATAGCTCTGTGAACAATTTTTCTTTAACATTGACTGAGGCCATGACCTTCTAAATTTTCCACTGATTTTTGGGGAGCTACCCATCCTCCCTCATTATCTAAGTAGTCAGACAACTCACAGGAGGAAACACAGTAGTTTTAAAAACATTAAGCTTAGAATTTTACCGCAAAAGCAAAAAATAAATAAAACAATAATGTTTCATGATGAAGAAATAAAAATGACAGACACTAACGTATACAGGTAATGGGTTATAGCCGTCCACATTTCTGGTGCCACTAGTGGACTCTTTGATAAAGGATCAGGTCAATTGTTAAAATAATGAAAAAAATAATAAGAACATTTTAACTCAGTAAATCTAATTTATGGAATTTAAAAAAAATCATTACTTTTTTTTTTAATCTGAGAGAATAAAAAGCCCAAATTAGGTAAGTTCACAAAATGTAATGTTATTATTTTTCTTGTACAATCATGAGAAGGAACAATGTGAATTTATTTATGATTACAAATTATCAAAGGTCTATATAAGAGAATTACTAATGGGGAAAGTTGAATTAGGCAAGGTAGAAAAGCAATGAGGTGGAGCATTTCATCCGTCAGAAATTCTCCATGGGAACTTTGACAGGAAAGCATTTTTGTAAGAGCAGAACGGCAAGCACCAGGGTCCACCCCTCCCTGTGTGTAATGAGGAGGGCTCTCAGACTGGGAAGGAGGAAGGAGGTGCAGTCTCTCTTGGCAGAGACTCGGGGGAAGTGTTTAGGGCAGTTTTAGAGCAGTTTTGGGGGACGAACACCTGGGAAGAGAGTGTTACAGGGGTTATAAAGTATCCACTTTAATGTTCTTGGACAAATGGGGATTCCTTCTCAAATTAACCTTGGTTACTGGATAAGATGACTTTGAGAGACACTGGATTGCAAGTGAAATAATGTCTCTGTATGGCATTTTAAAATCAGAATGGGGCCTCCCTGGTGGTGCAAGGAGTTATAAAAGATGCAACCTATGAAGCTATCCACAGCCACTGTAGCACGAGTTCAATCCCAGGCCAGGTAGCCTACCCACATGGTGCTGCACACCTTTCCTGACACACCCGCTGCTCCCCTCAGCAGTGTATTTTACAATCGGCCTGTTCTGTTCCCTACTCTGTCTCTGGTGAATCCTATTACCCTGCACATACCTCTGGCCTATACCCCAGTTCTTGTATGCATAAATAAATAAATCTTTAAAAAAATAAATAAAATCAGAATGATCTTAATTGGCTAGAGATTTTAGTGTATTTTAAAAAAATAGTTATTCTGTATTATTACTGACACACTGATGCTTAACCTGCATGGCTTAGTTGAGTAAATACATAACCTGATAATTATGATTTAAATAATACAATTTTTATTTGAGATCTAATATACCCCCTGGGATCTCATAAAGGCTGGCATTTTTTTCTCTGCAGTATACAGAAAGCGGTTGCTTTAAGTTCAGGTCTCAATTTTCCCAGCTGGTGCTGTGAAGTGTCATAAATTCATGGAAAATACAGAAGCTAAGAATTTAAATTTTTCTTTATGGGGCATTGTTCTAGTGGTTTAACACAGAGCAGTTTCCTTGCTATGTTATAGTTAAGAAGTAGTAGTGACACTATAAGAACACCTGAGCATTTGTTCTTCTAATTTAAAATTTTTATAAGATTCTTTTTTTTTTTTTTTTTGGTGGGACCCTCACCGGCGGCTGGGGAATAAATAAACCGGTGCTGCAGAGGCTGCGGGCAGCCTCACAGCCCAGCGCTCAACCACTGCGCCACCAGGGGAGGCCCAATTTTTATAAGATTCTTAAGAAGAGCCTGGTCCTGTTCTGCCAGCAGGTAGCAAGCCCACACAGCTGCGTAAGTACCTTACCTGAAAGTTCCATCTTCTCCATGGGAGCCTCACCCTTCGGCTGTGGGCCCGAAGCAGGAGGCATCTCCAGATTTGGAATTGACTTCATAATATTAGCCTGAGCTTCTTCTAGAAGTTTCTCAAACTCTTTCCCATTATAGTGCTCCAGATTTTGCCTCTTCTCTTCCCATTTCCTTTCTGCTTTCTGAAGGAAAACCACAAGTACAGAACATTTAAAATCCAGAGAGAAAAGTTCATTAATAGTTTAGAGATTTTATGGTATAATGCAGAAAAGTGTTGTTAAAACAACACTCTGGGTTCTATGCTGAAGGACACTTCTGCACATCAGACAAACCTGACTCTGCCATCTGCTATCTGCCATGTAAACTCAAGTGATATTTACACACAGAGAAGCAAGCGCAGAAACCCAAATTCATTCATTAAATGAGCACTTACTACACACTTCTCCTAATACTAATAAAAGGGGACATGGATATGCCTTCAAAGGTATGTGTCCTATAACCCAGTTTTTGTTTTATAAATTCAGTTTTCATTGTAGAAGAGAAGTTCACACAGAAACAAAAACCAGAACACTCACTAGGAGCAAAGAATCCTAGGTCTTAGTTCTGCTTCTGTTAAAGAATCACTTGCCAACAGATTTTGTTTCACATATTCTTACTTATAAGATGGGGGGTTATTTAGAGAACTCTGGCAAGAGGGCAGCACATTTCCTCACAATTGGACTTGTAGATGTCACGTTGTGACTTGTCAGGGATGATGGTGGTCTTCCTGCCACAGAAATTGGCAAAAGCTATAAATCTGGTGGAATTTTCCCACCAGAGAGCCAGTTGTTCAACACATACCAACACAGTACAGTCCTGCCTTCCTCCACGTAGGTGCCCTGCCCATCTCTGAAATCTCATGGCCTTTTTTTAATCTGGTCATTGAAACCCACTGGTAGTTTTAAGTCCATCTTTGAATGAAGGGAGGAATCAAATAATGTGCAAAAATTAATAACAATGTAAGAAAATAAATTAATATTACAAAAAAAAGAAAAAGTAGCTCAAAAAAAGTCCATCTTTGAGAATGAACTATCACGGATGCACGTGCTCTCTCTCTTTCTGGGAAACACAGATCTTTGGTAAGTGTGTGTGTGTGTGTGTGTGTGTGTTCGCTCACGCTTGTGCGCTGTGTCTACAACCAGACTAACCGCAAGGTACACTACTTAATGAAACATGGGTTATGAAGAATGTAAATAAGGCTCTACCTCAATAGACACGGCCCTGTGCTTGGCACTCGCACTGTGGATTTCCTCAATGAACAAGGACTGCATGGCGGAGCCATTCATGGGCATCTGTGGGGACTGGGGCGCCTGTGCCGACGACTGCAGAGCAGAGGTCACGTCCTGTGTAATGGTGGGAGGGCTGGTCGGGTGAGGACCCGCAGGCCCATGCTGGGCCGGGTTCAGCAGGGCCGTGGAGTGCTGAGAGGGCTGGATGACCACAGGTGCGCTCTGTGCGTGATGAACCGTCAGGGGCACCACTTCGGACTTCACATCGCCAGGGACGCCTGTGCCATGGAGGGCCTGGCCTGCCTCCTCCTGGCTCCTCAGGACTTCTGCGGCTGTGGCTTTCTCCATGGCGACATACTGCGCGGCCTGAGCTGCGTCTGTTCCTTTTAAGAGCCCGTCAGTGACATGTCTGGGAAAAACCATGCAGAGCATTATTAACGTTAGAACCAGTATTGTCGTGGTAGACTTCCATGCAATGTCATCCCAAAGCCCGGCAAAAAAAATGCCACAAAACCCAAAGTTTATAAAATGCAGAGGTTGCAGCTCAGGGTTGAGGGTTTCCATAGCAACTTCCTAGACATTTTGAATTGTCTCCCAATTATTTCTGACACTGCTTACTCCATCTTTTTCTCAGGAGATGCCTTGTCTTTCCCTTCCCACCAACATTGTTTTGGGCAGACTGATGTGATTCTGTCACTATTGGGTTGTGGTGCCATGAAGTGGTCATATGATTCTAACAATGGCTTCTCACCAAATCCTGGCTTGGAAGTCTCTCCAAAGTGCTCAGTACTAACCCCTTATAGCTTCCTAGACCCTCCAAACTCTCCTACTTTCATTGTCTAACACCTAGGAGTGTAGTTTACATTCTAATTTCCCTCTGCTTGCTCTTGTAGTTCTGGTGCCATAAGACTTCCCCATCTGGACTCAACCAAGTCTTTGTGCAAGATCAACAACTGGGTTAGTGCTCACCTGCTCTGCTTTTTTGGGGCCATTCGATGCTATTGGGTTGTCAGAAAAATCATGATGCATTTTTGCTTGAAAAATAAAAAAAAAAACACATCATGACTTTTCTGACAACCCAATATTTGTCCATCTCTACCCATGTTGCAGTAGAAAAGATATGGTCTTTGGTGTCATCAGGCCTGTGTCTGGTATTAGTTCTACCATGTTCTAGATCTACAATGTCGGGAAGGTTGTGTTTTTGAGCCTCAGATACTTCTCTATAAAACATGATGATGATAACGATGTCTTCCTCAGGGGTAGATGATATGATTAATGTAAAGTTATATTTACAACAAAGTTAAACATGGTACTTATTTTACAATTTTTAACTAGTCCCTCATTCTCTTCTTACTAAAATGTTCTCTCTCTTCTTGATTTGAAAAAAGCCATTGCATGCCCTGACTCTCCTCTGCTACTCACTTCTCTGTTTCTTTTGCTATTTAACTTTATCTCCCTTGCCTTCCAGTCCTTAAAGTTCCCCAAGGATCTGTTCCCTTCTTTCCCTCTCATACCACCATGCCATGACTTCCATTTTCAATAATCTTCATGAAGCCAAATTCCAGTTCTAAATCTACCCTCTTCTCTCCCTCTCCAAGCTAGGCAGGGAATCCCCGTCTTAATCTGTCTCCTGAATTTGAATTCATATTTCTAAGTGCCTAGTGGGATAGCTCTGCTTGGATATCCTTCTGGCACCTCAAATCAACACACAACAAACGACTTCATCATCTTCCCAAGGCCCGTGGTTGTTCTGAAATGTGACTGTCAACTGCTTTATCTGCTAGGATGTAAGGACACACGGATGTCCTTGGGGGTCTGGTGTGCATATTTCTTCTCCCTTATGTCTTCCACATTGCTAAATATAGCACATTATACACAGAAGATGCCAAGAAAAAATTAACAGGGTAAAGGCTTGTGATGAGCAGTCTGGTGGCAGCTAAAACCTCTTTTATTTTTATTTTTAAAGTTATTTAAGTGGCTTTATCATCCTTACCACTGAGTCTTTATGAGATAGAGTCCTATCCCATTAAAAACACACAATCCCTTTTTTTTTTTTTTTTTTTTTTTTTTAGAAATTGCATTCTCTGGTGATAAGCCAAATACTGAGCTTTATCACTTGGCTAACTCAAATGTCCTTTGGGGAAGAGAAGGGAGAAATGCTGCCAGTGTTACCTTCCAGCTCACTATCTCTTTCTACTTAATAAGGTGGTTTGTGTTGGGCTTTGCAGATGCATGCTACCTTTAGGTAAGAGCTTAATGAAGAATTCTTTGAACAGATTTTTACCTACTGGGAGATCATGCCATCCAGTTAAAATTGGTGAAACTAGGAGAAAATGTAATTCAGGTACAATTTCTTCCTGTCCTCAGTCAGAAGTGGTTTCTGCAGGAGGACACCACTGTTGTTTTAATTCAGACTTCCTTGGGCATCCTGGAACTTATGAAGGTGATTATACAGTTACTTTGTGGTAATAGCATCTCAAAAAGGGTTTGTTTTTGAGGTCATCTCTACTAGAAAAATCTCACTTGCTTCTTATTATTAATAATTCATTTAAAAGTCAACTGGCACATTTGTTTCTTTTAGAAATCTGATCAAATAATGAAAGTTTTATTTGTGATCTACTTTCAAATTTGGTTCAAGAATTGGTGATTTCCCTGCAACTTACTAGTTCTATTAAAAAACTGAAAACTCAGGGGGTGTCATTGTTGGAAGGTACTGATAAATTATTTTTGGTAACCATGTCCATTTTTCATGTGAGAGAGGAAGTTTTATAAAGGCAGGGGCCATATATATTTTATGTCTTATGTAGTATGACATTCTTAACACTCAGCATCAAGCTGGAACAGAGAGAATGTCCTAATATTGCTGATGGGCTGACTGTGAGGTCACAAACAACCAAACTCTAGAGTCAATATTGGTTCACATCCCAAACATCTCTGCTCTCTCCAACCCCCAATTCTACCTATAAAGTAGAAACAACAATTCCTGCTCTATCAGGTTCTTAGCTGAGACCAGTGGAACTAAAACATGTAAAGTTCAGTGCCCTACTGCGTAGGAGCACTCTTCAGTGTAAGCTGTTGTTCCCATTGTGCTGAGAAGAAAGACATTTGTCACCCAAAGGCAGAGTGTGTGATGGAATGAGACATCTACTAGAGAAGTGCTTTTTGCAACACAAATCCTATATGTGTGTATGTCAGCACTTTTTACATGGTATGGTATTCTGGAATTTTCTTTGCAGTGAAAGTCACGGGTGAATTAGTGATTTCTTTTAGTCTTTCCACCACACTGAACCTCTTTGATGGACAGGTAATGGGGACTGGTTTGTACCACTCAAGGGGCTTCATTTTTCCTTTCTAGATGGAACAAACAACTTCTTGGATACTCTTTCAATAGGTCATTCACGACAGGCTTTATTTCCACTAACTAAAGTCATCTGTGCAACTAAAATAAAGGAGATGAATAAAATATATTCTGATCCATTCTTCAACTTCAAAAACTTATTACCGCCTTCAAATGATTTTTTAAAATGTGCTTGCTGTGTTTACTAATTTTAAGCCCTAGGATGTGCTAAATACAGCAACCTGTCCTGAAGACTAAGCACCTCAAGATACACTGCAAGAGAATATTCAAGGGCAGGGAGAGAGTCCCAGCTTCTCCCCAGGACACTGGAAGTAAGATGTGACACACCACAGCTCTGGAGAAAGATCCCAGGCATAGAGAAGCAGCCTGGAGTCCAGACACTGGACCCTCAATGTTCCCATCACCTGGCCCCTGACTCTGTGAGCCTCTAGGAAGCCCAGTTACCTCCGCAGTGTGGTCAGGGTGTCTGTCATGCCCCGTACTCTCTGCAGGAGGCTGTCCAGCCGGTGCGGCTCCTCCTTTAGGAAGCGCACGGCCTCCACTTCGATGCGCAGGATGGCTCGCATCTTGTTTTGTAAGGTTGGAAATTCTCCTGCAGGCCAAAAGCAGCTGTTGAGTTGTCAGAGAAAAAGCCAGAAGAGCAAGCCCCCTGCCCCCACTGCCACTGGCTAGGGGTCATCAAGTACAGTACTGTCTGCACTTCTTCAGGAGGCAGCTGGGCATCAGAGCTGGGTTGAACATGACCTTGGGCGTCCTGTCTGTGTATCTGGGATAAGATCAGCTGCTGTCCCTTTGGCTGATCTTTAGTGGCACAGCACACATAAGAGCCCAGCAAAGAGAAGTCGTGACAAGTAACATTTAGTACTAAATCTTTTAGTACCAAGCTGCAAGAAGACAGGCACATTTGCCTGTTTTGTTCAGTTATGTATCCCAAGTGCCTAGAACAGTGCCTGGTACATGGAGGCGTTTGATGAATACTTGCATGAATGCATGAATGTCTCTTTCACTATCTGACAGATTCTTAAACACCCCAGGAGACACCCTTCAGACTTCGCCCTTCAAGGAGAAGCTCACCTTTCAGGGTAGCTACAGCCTCTCCCACTTGCCTCAGGAGGAAAGCCCCATCTTCCACATCTTTTAGGGTAACCACCCGACCAGCTGATGCAGAGTCCTTCTTCAAGTCTTCAACAAAGTCTTCCAGCTCACTGCAGGGGATTTGGAGGAGAAGCAAACCAGAGACAGGAGTCAACACTGAGGTCCTCACAAGGGTGCGATGGGGAGTCTTCCCCCATGCACCATGTCTCGGCCTGTGTCTCCCTCTCTCCCTGGCCTTCTGTTTAGATGGTGGGAGTGTATCTTAGAAGAGTAGCTTGGTTTGTCTTAAAACATTTTGCTGAACTGTCAGGCAGGTGCAAGGAAGTTTTCCCAGAGCCTATTTGTGTGCAGGTCCCGGTTAGCGGCTTCTGACAAAGGTCTGGCTCCTCATTTTCATGGCGCTGATGCTGAGTAAGGGAGCAACATGTGTGCAGTGTGATGGGGGAGGGGGTAGAGGAGAAAGGGAGGGGAAAAAGAGAGAGAGGAAAAGGAAGAAAGAGAACATGAGGAATAGAGAGCATAGTCTACATTGCGGTAGAGCAAAATTAGTAGCTGGGATTGGTTTATAACAGGCTCCTTAGCCTTGGCCCTTGATGTTCTCGGCCAGAAAAATTCTTCTTCATGGAAGTTTGTCCATTGCGTTCTAGGATGTTTACCAGCACCCTGTCCTCCACCCCCTAGATGCCAGCCCTCCAGCCGTACCGCCCCCGCCCCCCAACTTTTGACAAACAAGAATGTCTCTAGAATTGTTAAATGTCATTCAGGGAGGGTCATAAACTTGCCACTGATAGAAAACCTCTGGTTTAACCTGATTGTCTCATCCATAAGGTTTGACTTTCTTCTTCAAGCTACAAATAGAAGAAGAGATGATTACAGACCTGATTCTGGTGAGTGTGCAGGTGTACACCTTAGGGCATTGTCAGTTCTAACAGAACGAAATTCAGGTTTTCTGCTTCAACAAACAAGCAAACAAATACTGACATCCTGTCTCTTGGCCAATTAGTAACCTCATCCTAACATACCTTTGTGTGTCACTTCGGTGAACCTGTAAATCTGACAACAGAAAACTTCTCTTAGCTGGGAAAAGAAACTTTGAGAGATGAACAACCCCTAGGTGGCAGGAAACAAACAACTATTCCTCTAGCTGCGAGAGCAGAGCAGTGGTGGGAGAGAAGGCAGGCAGTGTCTGCAAAAGGATGGCCGCCACGCGCCTCCCCACGAGGCAGACCACACATGGAGCCACGGCAGCTGCAAGAGGATTCAGGCAGGAGGTCACAGGCATTCAACAAGGCAAATGATACTTTCATCCCCCTCCAAGAAGTGGGGTAGAGTTGTTGGCCATGCCTTTCAAGTCTCTCATGGAAAAAAGGACCAAATTGTTTATCACTCCTTCACGTGAAGTGATGCAACTTCAGGAAAAGGGAAAGTGACATCTACTCACTGTCCACATTTGCAAATAATGGAAAGGAGCCAGTGTTATGTAAACACACCCACAGAAAACCACCAATAGCTGCCGTCCCTGACATGGTGAGAAGGCAACCATCCCTCAGACGAGCTCTGAGTATGAAACCTTTGTGCGGAAAGATTTTTTTCCATTTCATGACCACATTATTTTAATGTATGGGCCAGACACACCGTCCGGTCTTTCCAAGCTTTGATGGAAGAGCTAAAACACAAATATTATCATGGTTCCATCAACAACCCACAAGGCTGCCAGGGAGTTGTCACCACCCAATCAGTCTGCCTAAAATTTTAATCTTCTCTATCCAGTACACCACTTGGATGTCATAACCCTTTGCACAGGAGACTTCTCACATCAGAGCTTTCCCTGTGAAACAGACAAAAATGTGTCCCTATGTGGTATTATACAACAAAGTCATTCCTTTTTTGTCTACGATATCATGTAATACAGCCTATAATTGGTTCATTTAGAATGCAAATCAGACCACGGAGCTAAAATAAATGCTGAAATTAAAATTTCATATTACAGTAATAAATATGACCTTTGAGTGTGAACTCTGCTCAAATGAATGTCAGATATTCACAGATGCTACCATTTATAGGTACATCCATTCTATTTTTTGAAGTTGCATTTCATTCTACTTTGGCTGTAAAGAAGCATTGATTTGTTGAAATATATTTCATCTGACTATTATTAGAAATCCAACTATTATTTGAGTGGGTAGAAACCAAAGAGAAGTTATCTTGATTCATTTCTCCCCATAGTTCTAGACCCAAATTTCACCTCCACCATCTGAATGGCTCACCAGCAACTTTATCTCACACAATCCTCAAGGGAGTGTGTTTTCTGAGGTGTATGAGGGTTGGGTTTGTGAGTGTGAGAGTCTGAGGCAGGGGAGGAAGAGAGGGAAGACACTGAAAGGAAGGGGGCCTGGGGGAAGGAGAGAGGTAGCTATTTTCCTAATGTTCCACAGCTGAAATTTCCAGCTGCCTGTCTTTTATAACCCCTTTTCTGTTGCCATTGATACATGAATCAGTGTATTTTTGCATTTGATTTTCTTTCCCATTCCTATGTGTATTGCTGGATTCAGGCCTTATTTAAGTTTGTCTGGACTGTTGTAGTCACTTCTGCCAGTTTCCCTGAACTCAATCCACCTACATCTGATCACCATCAGGACTATGTGAAGTGCAGCTCTGACTTGGCAGCTTCCTTGATCAAAAAAATTCAGTGGCCTCGCTGCTCCCCTCAGCAGTGTACTCCCATCGATCTGCCTGTTCTGTTCCGTGCTCTGTCTCGGGTGAATCCTTTCACCCCCCGCACCTCTGGCCTGTCCCCCAGCTCTTGTATGCATAAATAAATAAATCTTTAAAAAAAAAATTCAGTGGACTCATCAGACCAGGCAGTAACTCCCAAATGTGAAGAAGCTTTGGACTCTCCTCCATAGCTTGGCAACATGAACATTCCTAAACTCTATCCAGAGAAATTCTGGATCTGGGGTTGGACCCAGGGATTTTCATGAACAGACAGAAATCCAGATACTGCTATATGATCTGCTGATCTCAGTAAACACAAGCTGGCATGCAGGGCATGAGTGTGGTGTGAGATAAGGGTGGGCACCAGGCAGACAGGAATGGCACAACCCAGACTGAGACATACCTAGTGTCTCACGCCCCACTCCCCAGTCATACCAGACTGCACCCCGACTCTTTAAGGATATCTGTATCTTTCTGATCCTGACACTTGTGGGTTTATCAGGTTCATTTTCCGGGGTGTCCTCACCCCACCCCCAGTCCCCTCTAGCCTCCACTGATGCAACCCTTCCCATCTCCCAAGCTATCTCAGTTCAATGAACATAAGACTCGTGAGAACCGACCTCGCACATGGTACTGTGCTCAGACTGGGGCATACGAAGAGTCACTAACTTCAGGTTAATCTTGAGGGCTGGAAGCAATCTCGCCTCTGTGTACATCATCCTCCCTGTGCTACATGCATGCTCTTGTCTGTTCTCCTTTGCCAGACTGAGGTTCCTGGGGGGCCTGGTGTATATCTTCTTCATGTGGCCCCACCCACAAAGCCCACCAGATACAGTCCTCTCCTGATAGGAGGTGGTTTGCTCCATCTTCTCCCGTGTTGGGCTACTGAAGATGGTATATCAAGATTAACATGTCTTTTCTAGGCCAGAAGCGAGAAATATCTCAGCTAACCAGTAAAAGTAATTTGCAAAGGAAGAATATTTACTTTTGCATAATTTAATTGGAACATTTAGAAAAATATTATGAAAAGGACATATTTTAAATATGTCTTCAAGGAGAAACTTCTTTAGAAAATGGGACTTTCACAAAAATATTAATTCATTATAAATCTATGAACTAAAAATTAGAAGTATTTTGAGATGTCAATCGTGATCAAATTTGATTTTTTTAGGAAAATACTAATTCAAATTGATTTTTTCCCCCTCTAGAAAGGGACAGTCTGATTCTAATCAGACACATTGGGTGGCCATCTGGAGTGATATAATCTATAGCTCAAACATCAAATCAGAATAGAACACAGTACTTTTCTATCACATGGACTACTGGGAATCTGGTCATTAGAAAAACCTGAAAGTTGTTCCCCCAAAATTGCAATTTTGCTCTCCAACTGGGAGATTTAAGCTTTCCAAGAGAAAGGGGAATTACCAACACTAGGAAAAACCCACAAAAATTACTATTCATTATATTAATGGGTGAAATAGTTTCATGATAAATTTTTGTTGCGTAAGCAAACATATGTTAATATCAAAGATGCTCCTGCCCCTGTCACTAGGGAGTGAGAAAATCCAGCTCATTTCAATAGCAGGACTTGGGCCTCCCTGGAGGTGCAAGGGGTTAAGATGCAACCTATCAAGTTATCAGCAGCCACTGCAGCATGAGTTGGATCCCTGGCCAGGGAGCTACCCACATGGCGGAGCTACCTAGCAGACCTCTCCTGACTCACCTACTGCTCCCCTTAGCGGTGTATTTCAGTCAATCCGCCTGTTCTGTTCCTCACTCTGTCTCTAGTGAATCCTCTCACCCTCCACACCTCTGGCCTGTACACCAGTTCTTGTATGCATAAATAAATAGATCTTTAAAAAAAAATAGCAGGACTTAGTGGCTGCTTTCAATAAGAACCTCACACATGACTGGCGGCATTCACAAACACATCTTTCATTCTGGAATCAGAGATACTTTACATTTAAACTCTTCTTTTGCTACTTTAACCAGAGTTGAATAACAGGAAGATAATTTTAATACTGTTACTTTGGCTATTAGTTTTAATTTGAGATGAAGTGCTGGCTTCCCATTTATCATGGTTTTGCCACTTACCCCTTTTAATTTCCTGTGTTGCTGAGCCTGCAAAAGAGTAGGATGCTCTGACTTGTAGACAGATTGGCTTAGTTACCTGAAGACTGACTTTCCTGGGCCCAGAGAGATAGCTCTCAGTGTCCACCTGCAGAATCCTCACCTGTGCACAGCAGGTGCTCAATGAAGAGGAAGGGCGAGGGCAGCATTTAGGAATCACCTCCCAAAGGCAAAGACAGGCTTCCTTTCCAGGTTAAACACTGGGACCTGCACCAAGTGACCCTCACTCACCACAGCTTCTTGACGATCCTCTCCTCTTCATGCAGGTACTTTTGTCTCTCTTGCTCCACCAGGACGCGCTGTCGTTGCACCGGATCCTCCAGTCTCTTCATCATTTCAATCACTTTGCCACTGATTTCCAACTCAGCCTTCTTCATCATTGCCCTCAGCAGCTCCTGGTTCTGCAGCTGTGGAACAAAAGAAATCAACCTCAATCGGCTCAGCCTGACTGACATCAGGGCGCCTGAATGCCTGGCAGTCGTTAGCAGTGGGTTTGGATAAATAGCCTCACAGCTGAATCTTTCTTTATTTCAATGAGAAAGGGAAGGGAGTAAAGATTGTATATAATATTCCTTCTTCAGCCAACATCATAGTTATTGCAGTGAACTGACAGTGAGGTTTTCCGTCTGTCTGCAAAAAATAGTATCCTTTCTTCACTCTGTTCAGTGTATCATGGACACTGGGCATCAATTCTCAATTCTCATTGCCATAACTTTTTATTTTATTTTATACAAGAGCTGGGGTATAGGTCAGAGGCGCAGTAAGGTGAGGAGATTCACCAGAGACAGAGTGGGGAGCAGAACAGGCAGACAGACCAAAAACACTGGTGAGGGGAGCAGCGGGCACGACAGGAGAGGTCTGCCGCACCATGTGGGTTTCTCCCTGGCTGGCTGGGAATCGAACCCGTGCTGCAGAGGCTGCAGACAGCTTCACAGCACTGCGCTCAAACTGCTGCACCACCGGGGAGGCCCTCATTGCCATAACTTCATAAGGAGCAGCCAAGAGCACTAGTTTTGGAGCCAAGTAAACTTTGGACCATGCCCTTCACCATCTCCCACATACACAGTGAGTCTTGGAGCTCATTACTTAGACTCTCTTAGTCTCTACTTATCTTTGAAAGTGAAGATTCCCTCTTCTTGGTAGGGGTATTCTGAGGATTAAATGAAATACTACTTGGTATGGAGTAGGACCTCAATACATATTCATCTGGCTGTGGACTATTTCAATGTATCAGTTAGAGAGACCATGTTCCTCTTGTTTATACAAATACCATGTAATCACAGACCATTAAACTACAGTACTTCTTGTTGCTGGTGGCAAAGATGATTCCAGATAAGCCCAAGGTTTTTAGCAATTTGCTAATTTTCCTGAATTCTATGTAGGCTACTTGCATAGGTAAGACCAGTTTCCCTAAAATTTTCCATATAACTCTGGACCACTCTTGTTTCTCACCCCAGAGAGTAGAGGATCTGAGTTTGCACCCAGTTTTCACCATAATCTAGTCAAACACTTGAGTCCTGTTTCCAAGAAGGTGTTGAGTGTTTCACTGGGTCAGGACAATTTTCTGACAGCACATTCAAGTGAATTCATTCAAATAGCCTCAAACACAGTACCCATTTTATACTTAGTAGTTTATACCTAAATTACCCCTGAAATTTCAATGAGATCTTACTGTTGCTTAGATTCATGGACTGTTCTACAACTTCAGGGGAGTGCTGACATCACCGTTATCTGTGCACGCTGAGGAGAAACACCATCTGACCCTGTCATCACCTGCTTGACACCTCGTCGTGTCTCCCTTTCTTCCTAATAAAGATATAATAATTCGACAGGAGCCACAGAGTTACCATCAAATTTGAACAACAGCACCCACTAGGGTTAACTGGCCACACAGAGAGAGACTGCCTGGGTTCCATTTCTAGTTTCACCCCACGAGATAGTGAGCAAATGATTAATGTCCCTGTGTGGGTCCCTAGTAACAGTTCATATCTCATTGACTGATAATGGATTTAGCAAGGTAATAAAGTGCTTACAATAGTGCCTGGCACAAAGCTAGCTCCCAGAACACACCAGCCACTGTTATCAGGGAGTATAATCCTGGGGGTGGGGCCTGCAGTATTCTCTGGGAGGGAACCAAATAAAAATGTGCCACTTTTGGGTTACTTCTTCTGTGTGACTCATGGTCATGCTCTCTTGTTGCTTTTACTGCTAATGCCTTTTTATGGCCTTCTTAAAAATAGTATGTTGCGGAAAGGTGTCACAAATGGAGACAATGTGCATTGGAAGAGCCCCCCGCCCCCCAACTGCAGCTCTACACAGCTAGGACTCTGGGCAAAAGGCACAAGGTGGTCTGACCCCTTACTACATCGCCAGCCTCTCTGCATTACATGCAGTCAGTGCTCTGCTCCAGCTACATGAACACACTTTCTGTTTCCACTGGTCGAGCACCTTTCTGCCACAGGGAATTTGCACCTGCTGTTCCTGACAGATGGTTAATTTCTGCTCTCGGGACATAGCAGGCACTCCATGAATACAGGGTGAATGCATGAATTGAGTTAAAGCAGTAATGTTGATAAGAACAGATAACTGAGGATCCAAAATTCCTTTCAGAACTATGGGGTGAAGCATGGGTTCAGCCACACCTTGGGCTCAGCACAAATGTCTTGCCTCATTCTGACCGACAGTGATTGTTAAAACAACATCATAATACTACCTTCTACTGCTCAAATTCAAAGCCATGTGTCAAATCCCATGGATGAGTGATCAAGCTGGAAATGATAGCTGGAATATTTTACATTCTTGAAATGGAAATCTGAGAGATTGGCAAAGTGAAGTCCTGAGAAAGTGACTGGCTATGGGTCACTAGGTAATTGTAGGACCGAATCAGAATGAGAAGTAAGTCTTTCGAATTCAGCTCAGTAATTTGACAACCACTGCAAATTGCCCCTCTAACCAGGCAGGAACAAGTTTGTTTTCTTCCCAGCCACAAGCAGTTTCTAGCACACAAGAGGTGTCCAACACATAATTATTGTGTGAATCAACTCCAATACATTATTTCTGAAAAGACTGTGGACATACCCAAGGATCACAATTGCACGTAATATTCAAGTTATTCAACTGGTAACATGGTTGAGTGGCATTCAAATTAACCACTGGAAGAGGGAAGAGGAAGGCTTACCTAGAGTTGCAGGCTGTATGATCCTGCTACTCAGAAATAGGGGCCAACTGGAGGGACTAAAGGGAGAATTTTCCATAGCACATTGGCTAGCACATGGGCACCAAATGAGTGAATCATGAAGGACACACATACACATGGGTTCTCTTTTCACTTCTTTCTCCCCACCCCACCTGCCATCCTTGCCCCATAATCCTAGCACCCAGTGCTGAAGGCAGAATGTGGCCAACATCTGTCTCCAAATGCTTCAGATAAATGAGGTATCAGCAGTTCAAACCATTAAGTTTATTTTTATTTACCTACATTTCAATTATTAACTTAAACCCCCTCTATTAAGGTTTGGTTTACAAACAATAAAATATACCCATTTTAAGTGCCCAGACTGTTGAGTTTTGACAAAAGTGTATGTGCACCAATGTAGCCACCACTACAAAGACACCACAACACTTTTCATAACCATGAAAAGTTCCTTCATAGACTCTTTGCGATCCATCCCCTAACCGCCAGCTCCAGGAAACCATCAATCAATCTGCCTCTATTCTATAGATTAGTTCTTCCTGTTCCAGAACGGCATGTAAATGGAAAAACAGGCAATATTTTCATCTGACTTCATCAAATTTGGAAAAATTTCAGTCATTATTTCTCCTAATATTTTTCTCTTTTCCCCTTAATCACCTATGTTTCAGTTCATTTTTGTCAGTTATTTTCTTTTTTTTTTAAGATTTATTTTATTTATTCATGCATACAAGAACTGGGGTGCAGGCCAGAAGTGTGGGAGGTGAGAGGATTCACCAGAGACTGAGAGGGGAGCAGAACAGCTGGACCTACTGAAATACACTGCTGAGGGGAACAGTGGGCAAGACAGGAGGTGTCTGTTGTGCCATGTGGGTTGCTCCCTGGCCAGGAATTTATGCCTCAGTGGTTGCCAATAGCTTGATAACACTGAGCCTTTAACTCCTCTTCCACCAGGGAGTTCCCTTGTTAGTCATTTTCTTTATTGCAGGTTCTAGTATTAGATTTTCAAGTTGACTAATATTTTGTTTCAGCAGTGATTGTTCTTTCAGTAAGTCTTTTGAGAAATTGTGTTTTTCAGCTCTTGAAAGTGTCACTTAGATATTTTCTATATCTTTCATTTCTTATACATTGTGTTTATATTTTCCTTGAAATCCTTGGGAATGATTAAAATGGCTGTTTTAAATTCTTTGTCAATTATCTCATTTTCCATGTCAGTACTGGGTGGTTTCATTGGGTGATTTTTCTTAAGGTTATGGGTCACATTTCTCAACATCATCACATGCCTAGTAATTTTTGATAAAATGTTCAACATGGAATTTCTGGATTTCATTGTTTTCCTTTATAGATGTTGACCTTTCTCTGGCAGACAATTCAGTTACTTGCGGATAATTTTTGTTCTTTAGAGGCTTGTTTTAAAGTTTTTTTAGGATGAATCTAGGGTAGCATTTACTCTAGATCTAGTCTGTCCTGACATTGAAGCACAGCCCTTTGCTGAATCTCTACTGAATGAGCCAGGTGATCAATAAAGCTTCTTTCTTTTGCTTGTTCAAACATGAACATCTATCTCCCAACCCAGTGTGAGCTCTGAGAATTTTTTTAGCTTTTAGTCTCCTACTTTTTGCCTGGTCTTTTACACTATACATACTTGGCTTATTATTCAACAGCACACAGACCTCTAGTTCTCTCTGCAGTTTCTTATTTGGTATTTCTCTCCACAAATTATAGTTGCTTTATTTCCTTACATGTTGATCTTATCTCCTCAACTTAGTGAGGTTGCCAATGATCTGTTTTCTGCATCATGATCTGAAAAGTGCCCCCAGGAAGAAAGTTAAGTCAACTGCAGTTTTAGCTGTTTGGTTTTTATTCCTCTAAAGCCCGTAATCCTGTGTTCTACATTGTCTGCAGTCCAACGTGTGGAAATAGTTGTTTCATACATTGGTTTATTTTCCAGTTTTCTAGATGGTCAACAGTGGGATGGCAAGTACAATTGCAATTATTTCTTCATCATTAAATAAAATTTATAAAAAATGTGATGCCTTGACATTTTTATAAAAATACTTTAACAGAAATAATGTTCTTGGTCATAAAAAATTTAATTGGACCAGATAAGTTATTCAAAGCAATTTTATCAAAACACTAGAAAATGGCCTAAATCTCTTCTATCCACCTCAGAATGGACAGGTGCTTCACATATTCAATTTTGACTTCACAGGTAAGATTTTAAAACTATATGTCTTGTCAATAGTGCCTAGCGTAACTGAAGATTTTGCTGTCTAATGGTGATAGTTAACAGTGGCTGTCCACAAGTTAGGAAATTCCATGATGACAGCCAGATCTCAGAATGACTCTGGACCACCAGGTAAGTCCTCAGGTTGTAGGAAACAGGTGTAGGATGCCTGAATTAACTGCATATTACCTGGCAGATGTTGCCCCATTTTAGATAGCCTCTGTGAGAAGGTCTGACTTGGGTTTGTATACTGTATGGCAATCTAACTGTCAATCCCCATATTGGTTCCATTTAGTATTTCTACTTGGTGGGAAAAAACAGGTCTGTCTGCTCAGCATGGTTAAAGCTCCAATGTGTTTTTTTTCTCAAGGACACACTCCCATGACAATTATCTTGGATGTCTGAAAATTGGCACATTTCTAGAAGGCACTATATTCTACAACTTAAAATAATTGTATTGAATTATATCATTTCAAACACAAAGACTCTGTGGTGTTTTGCTATGTTTCTTTTTTAAATGTTCATGTTTTACTTCCTCCCTTTCTTAGGAAGACACAGTAAATTCTCAGTAATATTAAAAATGGAAAATGAAGTTCAGAATAACCCAAGTTTTTATTTATTAGGAAGCAGAATAAGGAAATATTCAATAGGAACCAAGAAAAAGTTGTAGGAATTGTAGAATAGGTTGTGATCCATATTTTTTAGGTCAAGTTTCATTTGACCACAGAAGCTGTACCATTACTTCCAGAAACTTTTCTCTTCCCTCAGGGAAGGGGGAAAAATGCAGTTACTTTGTGGATATGGGATTTTTTTTTTTTTTTAAAAACAGACACTGGTATTTTGGGGGGAAAAAAGATGTAGCTTATCATTCAGAAAAAAGTAGGTGCTTCCTGAATTACATTAGGGAATGTAAAAAAGGTAATTATCTTTTGATGGGAAAATTAAAATACAAGACCTTCACCTGTTTCCTTTTCCAGTGTTACCATCCAATGGTAGACCCAGCTGTTATGCATATACAAATTCCATATTGCCCTTGTATCAGTCCAGCTAAGTAGAGAACGCATCTGAGTAGTCCCTCGGAAAGAACTGCTTTGTTTGAAGTTGCGGCTTTAAAGTCACTTGGTATCTTTCACACTTAACAAGGTATCATAGTTTCAGTATCAAACCTGTTGCTTGTTTCTGCTTTACACTTTGTGATTGATGACTGAGATCTCAACATTTTTAAAGAGGTATCTCAACAGATGGAGCATTCATATTACCTGAGAACATTTTTACTCTGGAACATTTCAGAATCACCTATGCCTGGCCAGACCAAAGAAATCAGACTCTACCAGTGGTTCTCAAGTATCAATAATTTTGCTAAAGGTGTTTGGTGAGTCTAGTGGGTAGGCAGGATTACGAACCTTTCTCCTAGACTGATAATTCATGTGAAAGTGGGAGAGCCGGGAATCACATGAACAGAATTTAATCATTTTCTTGAGCTTCTTAGGCTCTTTTTGCCCAATTTAAATCTTCCCACCCCACTGTGTCTGCATCAAATTTCTATTCCTGAGAATAATCCATCAATTCTGAAAATGAAATGTTCAAATAGGATATGCTTTACAGTCTAGGGTTTTCCAGTGATTTAATTATCTAATTACTGGAGCCGGCTGCCAAGCACAAAAAAATTCAGTCAGTTTCACTATTTTATAACACAGTTCAAAGAACATTTGAATTTCTAATTCAATTTTTGTTCTTTTGAGACTATTCTACAATTTTATATCTCTCGTAATGATAGCTCCATTATTTGGCTTATAATCACTTTGGGGTTGCACTTCCTGTCTGGTGTATAATACATATGCTGGAAGGGAACTGGTGCTGCTGTAACTTAATTATTCTAAACAGCACTTTGTCTTAAATAGACTCCCTGACTGTCAGGGCTGGGGTGGGAGGGGGGTGCGGAGAGCTGGCTGGGACACAGGCTACAGAGAGGCGGAAACAGCAGCAGCCAGGTTAGACAACAAAGCTCTTATCTCTCCCAGTATCTGCTCTTGAGAATTGCACAAACTTCTTCCCTCCCCGCCATTTTACTGATTTGCTAATTGTTTACACAACTATATAATTTTGGATTACTACGTCACACCTTCCTATGTCCCCCTCCTTCACTCACCTTCCACCAAAGCCCCAATGAGTGACCCTGACTTCTAAACTCAAGAGCACAGCACTGTTTTTTATAGCTGGAAAGTTGAGGGTCTGAGCAGTTGTGGGGCAATAAAGGGACTTTTGTGGTTAAAACAGCAATCCCAGACTTTGACCGAAGGACTTCTCATTTGAGAAGCTACAATTTTACACTGAACCACCACAATTCAAAGGTTGCAAGGAGTGGCAAGCTGTAGGAGACACTTCCCGGACAGGCAGAGGAGCAACACCACCCAAGCACCAGACTGACGCCACCACCACAAACATGAATGCTTTGAGCTCAAATTTGTCACACTTCAGGGGAAGCATGAAGCATGACGTTTATGCTAAAGCAGTTCCACTCCTGCCCTTCAAACTAACAAATGCACACTTTTGAAAGCATTAGGTGTTGCACACATATGAGAGGAATTTTATACTTGCGAGCATCCAGGGAGGACCTCACATTTCCAAACGGCCAGTAGGTGGCGCTAAAAGGCAGGAGCATGCAGAGTACCAAATATGTGGTTTTTACTTTCCAACATTTAAAAACACAGATATTTCATGTAAAACCTGTATATTTCCATATTCTCTTGAAATACTGAAGGATCCAGAAACACTGGACTCTAATTCTACCAGATTAAGAGCTATCTGGAGCTGAGTGCTGACTGTCCTTTAGAGGAAACAACGCACCACTGGGCCTCCTCTACCTCAATTGTTAGGTTCTGTATGGACGCTTGAGCATTTGACTTCATCACCCTTGCACACACCCTCGGCACAACCTGTACACTTCACTTCATTGCAAATAACACTGAAAAGCAAGGAGGAGCGAGTGCAAAAGGTGGGGAACTTCACACATGAAATCATTCAGAAGAGGATTTAAATGAGTTTGCATGGAATGCGTAAGGTGTCTAGGACACTGCCTGAGAGACAGAGGAGCTTTTGGAGACCTGAGTATTGAGCAGTGTGATCCATCTGTTCTATCAGCCCTCTCTACCCATGATGGAGCCTCAGGGCAGATCTCTCAAGGTAGGTGCTCTTCTGTTTATCCTCTGGTGCGCAGAGGGCAAGGGAAAGTTATCTTCTTAGTTTTAATTGGGTGGTGAAAAATCTAGGACTCTGACCATCACTGAGTTGACAGGAGAGAGAAGCTATAACCGGAAGCCCTGTCCTTATGGGAGCTCATCTGCTCAGGAGGCTTCACCTGCTCAGGAGTCTACATCCACTGGCTACTGAGGATGCCACACCAGAGTGCTGCTCAGACTGGTGGGTGGGGTGCTTCTGGAACCAGGGGAATGCCTGCACTGCTACAGTCTACGCCAACTTTACCACCTCAAAGCCTAACCTACCACCAAAGGCAATACATGAAGCAGCCACATGATTTCATAAAGAAAAATGCAGAGTCTACTTCCTTATTGCCCAGAACCAGGAGATACATTATTCTGCTTGCTCAGATTCACAGGACTTGTTTACCAAGATTCATGACATGAAGAGTCACTTTTCCTTCTCATATACTTCATATATTCCTTAAAATAGAGAAGGGTAAGGGAAATAATACACAACATTATTTCCAATTATTTGGAATCATTTGGAAATCACATGGAATGTACACTATCCATATAACACACAAGTGTTCTTCTCAATACACCATCCATGGTGACTTCTTTTCCTTATGGATTCATCTCCTAGTCTAAACTCACATTTCTAAATACATTGTAAATTTCCTTGTTAAAAAACAACAAACACAGCTGACTGTCATACCTTTGTGCCTTTATGCCCACTGCCAAGGGAGAAGCAGGGAGCTGAAAGATGGTATCAGCAAGAAGTCATCACTGGCTGTTAGAAGGATCTACAGGACTCCTCTCCTTTCAGCTCTCCCCCCACAAATATGTTCAGTGGGTGTTCAGGGTAAAAGCATGCATAGCCTAAACAAGTGGCTGTAGATCCACTAAGTTGCACTGGAAGGCTGGCCTAGGCCAGGATTATGTACATGAGCGAGGAATTCACACCAGCACGGTCCTGCTATCCAGGTGGAGTCAGCTCCTAGGCATGGTTGGTGGAAGGCGCCATGGGCTGGGCACGCGGGAGGAGGCAAAGAGGAGGTGCAGCACAAAGCTGACTCTGGGCAGAGAACACTGTCCGCAAGGAGCATGGTTTGTACCTGGAGCTGTCGCATCTGCTGGAGCTGGAGCCTGAGTTCGGTCACACTGCGCCGCATGTGGAGCAAGCTGGCATGGACAGCGGGGGTGCCCATGGGCAGGGACTGGCTGGAGGATCCCGTGGGCTCCAGGGCGCCAAGAGTCTTCCCTCCAGAAACATGTGGCATTCCTATGAGAAAAGAGCAACAGAGAGTCTAAGAATGCCAGAAAATAAAGTCTAAGCTGTAAGTTCCCTCTGAATGAGTAACTCTAAAATTGCTCATTTCCTTCCTTAGTAATATTTTTTTTGAATTATATTGGGTCTCTAAATGGCCAAAGTAAGGAATTGGGTTTAAATAAATAATGGGACATTCCTGCAATGTTATAGTATGCAGTCTGCAGACAAAGTTCTAGCAGTTGCCATTGTAGGAAGGCACATCACGGCAGCGTGTGCAGCGTGATGCCCCTGGTTCCATCTGTGCATCTTCTTTAAACACACAGGTTTGCACAGAGAAACGACTGGCTAGCTGGACATATCACAAAGCGTGAGCAGTAGCCCTAATGGTGATATTCCACGAGTTTAACATTTATGGTACTATTTTTTTTTTTGGTATTTTTTAAACCTGCACAGAGAATATCTTAATTTTATAAAGGAGAAGATAATTTTAAAATTCTAGATCCTGACACCGGGTTTCTCCAAGATATTTCCTGCAGGCTGAGTATTTGAAGAATACACACTTAATTCTGGGGAGAGAGGCAGTGGTTCAACAAGGAGAAACTAATGAGAAGTGGTACTCTCCTGAATTCCTTTGGATTTCCAGACCAAAAGAAACACACTCTTTAGTGAGAAAAATCAGGAACGATGCAAAGCTCTTTAGGAGAGGAATCAAGAAAGGCAGCAAAACTTTTCCTAAACAGTTTTGCAGCTGCCAAAAAAGTTTGCTCCTAGAGTCCAACTTAAATAATGCTTGCATCTATCATTAAATTCATCTGAGAAGGGCCTAAGTAGAACAAATTTACCTTAAAAATGACTCAAAAAGGATTCCAAGTAGCACATACAGGATCAGCAAAGTATAGGCATCAAAAGGACATGCTATTTCTGTCTTAGAACAATGCAATTCTAATGGAACAGAATCCAGAGTAGATGCTGCATCTCCTCCACCACTACACCCCCTACCCCGACAAGTGGAAGGTTTTTAAGATGACCTGCGGTTGCCTGTATACCCTGGAATGGCTACAGTGTAGTGATATCTTTTCATCACGGGTCAGCAATCATGGGACCTTTTCTTCTCCAGCACACACAGAGCTCAAAAGCCTCAGCAGAATGGCCACCAGGGGCTGCAGGTGGCATGCCAGTGTGTGAGGTGCCTTACAACTGGCCTCTCACATGCCTGGCCTCAGCAAAGACAACGGAAAACTGACAGCACCAAATTCCTCACCCTTGGGTGGCCACCCAACTAGAACTGGAATCCCAACCTTCTTGTGGCCCACCTGGAGCACTCAGGGGAGCAGATGAAAAGCATTTTAAGGATTTACAAAGAACCCCAACAGACAAGACAGAGAACTTCGTGTTACTTTCATGAGTTTAATTGGTCAACTCGCATCATCATCAGTTGTTGCTCTGACCAAGGTGCCTACTCATCCCCAAAACAAAGTCACCCTCAAAAAAAAAAAACCAAAAAAAAAAAAAAAAAAACCAAGATTAACTATCTCTGTAATTATTCAAAAAGACCATTCTTTAATGGTGAGGATGCTCAGAAAGGGACATGTACTAACAGAAGCATCTCAGAGTTAACATAGCACCTTCAAGATCAAGCAGCCTGCGTGGGCGCACAATAAATTGGGTTTTCCTTTTAGAATTGATCAAGTTGTTTTGTCATTGTTCCACATTCACAAGCATAAGCATGTGGATACACACGCATCATACAGCATCATTTCTACAAATGATATTAAGTTATATCTCTAATAAAAATGACAGTGTGTGAGTTAGCTGCCTCCTATTTGGTACTAAGAAGAGTTCTAATTCCTCACCCAAAGGCAGGCACACCCTCCTCCTTTCACACAATCGGAGAGTACAGGTGTACCCCGCCAAAATCTTTTCATGGAGGCTCAAGTCTACATACCATCTATGAGTTCAATGCCCACAACTGATTTAAAAAATATCTTTCATGGGCCTCCCTGCTGGTGCAGGCAGTTGAGCACAGTGCTGTGAAGCTGTCTGCAGCCTCTGGACAGTGCTGGTTTGATCCCCGCCGGCCTCAGAGCAATCCACATGGCGAGCAGACCTCTCCTGTCTCTCCCGCTGCTCCCCTCAGCAGTGTATTTTGTCAGTCTGCCTGTTCTGTTCCCCGTTCTGTCTCTGGTGGATCCTCTCACCCTCCCGTGCATCTGGCCTGTACCCTGGTTCTTGTATAAATAAATCTTTAAAAAAAAATTTCATGACCAAATGTCTTTACAAACACTCTATTCATATAATTTTTTCACTCTTAAATCCTCTTAAACCTTTAACTGTGGTTTCTAATTCCATCATTCACTGAAAAGGGAGGGAGACCTCTAATAGAGGTTGCAAAGTTCACATCAAAGAGGTTCCTTTATCTACTGCAACTTTGAGATATGACTGAGAGATAACGTCATATGGCTTTCAGGTAGACAGTGTACTCATTTGTTGCACTAATACATTGTACTATGATCACCACCAGTCTTAGCTAGTCTCTCCTGCTACTTAATTATTATTATTATTATTATTATAATATTTTGGTGATGAGATCACCTGAGATCTACTCTCTTGGCAACTTTCAGTATACAGTACAGTTTTATTAATTGAAATTACCATGCTGTACATTATCCCCCAGGACTTAATTCATCTTCTAACTGGAAGTTTGTACTTTCTGACAAACATCTTTCTATCTCTCCTGCCTCCAACCTCTAATAATCATCAGTCCACTCTGTTTCTTTGAGTTCAGTGAATTCTGTCCCCTACTCAACCCTTAAGTTTATAATAGATCAAAAAATAAATGACTAAATAACTCCAAAATAACCTGGCAATTGAACTTAAGATAAGTTTAGCAATTTTCACAAAATAATTCTCTGGGGCTTCTCTGGTGGCGCAAGGGGTTAAGATGCAGCACTATGAAGCAATCCACAGCCACTGCAGCACGAGTTTGATCCCCCACCAGAGAGCTACCCACATCACAGCAGACCTCTCCTGCCTCGCCTGCTGTTCCCCTCAGCAGTGTGTTTCAGTGCATCTGCCTGTTCTGACCATAGCCAAGTTCACTGATTGATTTCAAGCCCCAAATTCTATCTACTCTACTATACCCTACAACAGTCTGTGGCTTCTCCAAATTAGGGGTTTCGCCCAACTTGCTACATGCTTCCTGTGTAATTCAGAAGCCAAACATATGTTTCTGGTAACAATTTCTATTTCTAACCCAAGGGAGGAAGATCTCATATGCTTGAGAGAGGCCCCCCCTTAGGCATGCTGGGTAAGATGTACATCAAATATACCCAGATATTAGTGATCTTCACTGGGAATATAATGGAGGCCTTTGGGGTGGGGTGGGGGGTGTTGGCATTTAAAAAGCAGAACTGGTCCAAGTATACTTCTTCCACTTCATCCACTGCTGACTCCCTCTGGGCTCTGCCCCTTCTCATCCATTCCCATATTGCAGCCGGACTAAGTTCCTTCCTGGTGTAGAACCCTCTAATGACTTCAGTGGGCACTCAGAATAACACCTAAATTCCTTACTGCGACATTTTCACATGCTTTTCTCTCATCCTGGAAGGCTCGTCCCCCTCCTCTCCCTAAGTCATCCTTTTGGCCTTTGTTTGTGTCACTTCCTCAAGGTAATGTCCTTGGCCTAAGCCAGATCTGTTGGTTAAACATTCATCCTGCAATTTTCTTTATACTCAACACTGAAATAACTCATTGCCTTTCCTCAATTTTCCTCTTAGGATTAGAAGTTCCAGGAAGGCAGCCCAGTCAGAATGATGCCCACTATTCTTGCACAGCATCAGGCACATATATATTCGTTGGTCATATAAGTGGAAAAATGGATAAATGACTGGATAAGTTAGCAGATGAACAAAGACTGAAGAGAGGGAACAATGCTTAGACCCCCTGAATTAATGACTAATCTGGAGCATTGGCATTAAATAGAGAAGGTATGGTAGTAGAGGGAATTATCTGGCAAGTCACTGAAATCACACCCCATAGGGAGTAAAAGAAGGGCTGAATACTCCTGAAATAAGTCAGGGCTAATCAAAGGCAGTCTGCAGGCCTCCCAGAGCTCCGAAAAATACTTACCTGCACTGTCTGTGTGGTTCTTATTGGCTGTGGTTTTCATCATTTTCTCACTGAATAAAAGAAAAAGAGAATGAGCTATACAGTTTCCTCAAAATGCCTTTTTTTGGCCCTTTCCATTCATTATTCTAAGCAATTAGCAGCAACTAGTGATGGGATTAAGCAATGAGGGTATTTTAACATCAGCACCACTTTAGGCCAGAATGGAAAAAGCGGCTTCCCAGGTGTGCGTCTGACACTGCAGGTGGGATGTAGCTGAGGGAACTCATGATTTTCAGATGACACAAATGTGAAGCTGTGTGACGTGTGGATGGCGGCTGCAGGCACTGGCAGTGGTCCATGAAGCCACATGCACTGGGAAGCCCATTTACCCTTCTTGGGCCAAAGTGTTACCTTCGACCAAGAATTACCAAAGGAAAAAACACACACACCATGATTCATAGAGATGTACATATTTTCAGCCTTGAAATGATTACAAGAAAACAGATTTGAATGAATGAATGCACTTAATGATTAAAGAGAAACAGACTGAATTAGTTTTAATTGGTTTGCTTTCTTCTTTTTACCTAGACGCATCTTTGCTATTACTTGTAATGGGCCCTTTAAAAAGCGCAGACTGAACAAGGCCAGTTAAACTGGCAATCTGTTTCTCCATGGCTTGCATCCTTTCTCTGTAAAACAAGAGAATTGTTTGTTAAAGCTCTATTGACTTTCAGACTGGTTTTTCTAGGTGAATGATCCCCTGAGGATTATAAAAGGTACCACCTCGTAGGCCACCAAAGTTCAGCCCAGCCTGGCTCAGGGAATGTGAAGCGCCTGCAAATCCTGCTGAACTCACGAGTCAATGATCAGTGCTGAGTATTAACCCAGCGAGCTCACTGAACAGACAGACACCAGACTGACCGGCAGAGGATTCCTGGGAAACGGAAGAGCGTCTCCCATGGAGATAATTCTGTTTGCACTGTCATGTGCTCTTGGGCCTCTCTGCCCTGCTGTGGCTATTTTACCTCTGGCACTAATGGTTTCTGAGAGCAGCCCAGTGGCACACACTTCTGAGCTGTATTAGACAGCTTTGGTTAGGAAGCAGCTGAAAGGGTTTTGTGAAGCTGCAGAGTGGGATAGAAAGCTGTGGGGCCAACCGAAGCACACGCAAAAGACAACAATATTAAGAAAGGTAACACACAGTCACATCTGCAGCTCTCAAGAATATAGGAGCATCTGATAGGAAAGACATGGCAGACAGGATTCCAACGCTGGCTATAGCCACTGTCCTGATTAGGGTTTAATCAGCATTCTTTCTGATCCCTCCCGGATCAACCACTCCCATTACTCTGTCCAACAAAGGAGAGCAGCAGCATTAAAAATTGATACAAATCCAGTGTTTCTGACTTCAGGATTCATTTGAGGGAGATTATCTGATTTAATAATTCATAAATAAAATGGTCTTTCCTGATTCAGGACGCTGATCTTCAAGCCGTTCATCAACAGGGTTAGTGCTGAATGTTACAGCACAGCTGAGACTGTTTCCCCACAGCCACCCCCAGGATGTTGCATATCCATGGCATTTTCCTGGGCTCAGTGGACACTTGGCTTCCTGTCAGGCATCCCCAAGGCTATGGTTTTAGGATGCAGAAGAAGACAACCTCAAAACAGCACCCCACTCTCCTAAGTCCTCGGGGGTGATGTTGACAGAGTTGCAGAACCTCCTGGGATGAGTTTGGATGCTTTAGAGCAAAAGCCCTGTGCACAATCCGGGCATCCACATGCTTGGCTTTCATTCTTGTGTCAGTGAGGATGGAAGTAAATGCTTCCTGGGTGATCTCCTCTGGGCTATGTCACCAGCAGGGCCATCAGGAAGGAGACATGGTCCTGCAGAGTTTTGAGAGTTCAGAACGCTTGAGCTTGATGGTCAAAGATTCTCATACTGTCCAGGAAACAGCAGGGTTTGCGCAGCTGCAGTGCAGAGCATGCACTGCACAATGATGCCCACCGCCAGCCACCACCCCGACCAAAACCACTCCTCAAAATGCAATTCTTTTGACACATCGTAATGAGAAAACTTTTCCCTCCTATTTAATCATCAAAGTGTTTCTGGTTTCAGGATTCATTTGAGGGAGATTATCTGATTTATAAATTCATAAATAAGATTGTCTTTCCATTTCATGGTTGGTAATCTGGAAACAATTTTATGGTTTAACTAAATTACGGCAACTGGAAACTTCGGCAGCTTTCCTCATGATGAAATGTTATGAAGTATGTTTTAATGTGAAAGGGGAAAAGGAGAAATGCAGTGGAAGAACAGAAATTAAATACAACCCTGTCATTTCACTGCAGTGGTAATTTCAAATGATAATCATCAGAATATTAAAGATGTTGCAGCTAATTCTTGCCAATATCATTTGGTTTAAGGTATTATAGCACTGTTATACTTACTGTTGAAAAGATGGTTTAAAAGTGATTTCATAAACTATTTTATGTCATTCCATAAACCATATTTATGTGATTAGTATGTGTGGGTAACTAGTTATTTAGTGCCCTAAGTCAGCCTGGCTAAATGAATCTTTTTGAGCCCAAGCATAATATTAATAAAAAAATTCAAGTCCAACCCAGGGAAAGTGCTGATCCCAGTATTTAAATTCCTGTTGCTATAACTGGCTTTCCTGCAAGCCCCACGCCTGTCTGTGAGGACGAAGCACGCCCAGACTGCTTGTGGTCTGCTGTGTTCAGAGTATAGGGAATGGAAAATAAATCTACTTTTGGGGGAGTATTTTTAGATAGTAACTCCATTTTTACAAAACTTCTCAATTATTTTTTGACTAGGGACTTGTCTTTGTTCTGAGGCCTCCTTCAACCTGAATTAAGTCCTTATCATTGTATTCCTAAATCAATGAATGACTATTAAAAAGAAGTCAATGCTATCCCCAAGATGACACTGGCAATTTCCCTATAATGAATCACTAAACAGTTTTATAAATATCCAAAAGTAGTAGCTAGGGGAGTTGGTAGAAACTAGCCGACTAAGATTATGTGATCAGCCCCCGATTAACCCCTGGTCAGAGGACTTGCCTCCTTGCCAATGAAAGTCAGAGGCATGGGGTGTACTTACCTACTTTATCAGTCACTTCTAGTTCTATATTTTGTGATTTTTTTCCCCCTGTTCCTCTTTCTTCCTTGTCATCTCTCTTCCTGACAGGAAGTGAGAAAAGGTCAAGGAGTCATCAACAAACATTCCTGAGCACTGAATGTAAATGAGGCATCATGCTAGCTGCTGGGAATGTAAGAGTAAAAAGTATCATCATCCTCAAGCAGTACTCCCCTTTCAGAAAGTCAGTTTTCTGAGAGAAATCTAAGTGAGTTAAATCCTTTAGTTTTGGCAATGCTGAAGCTATTTTCCAGAACTGCAAAATGAACAGGCTTAAAGCTAGGCTGTGCCCTTGTTTGCTCATGTCCTGATTCTCTAGTATGAGGGGGAAAAATCCAACATAATTAAATATGCTGTTTTCAGATGGGTTGAAAACAGAGCACTGGAATTCAAATTATCTGAATTTGTGGTAAAGCTTCAAATATAACTCTGAGCAGTGAGCTTTCTATTTCTATCCAAAGTTAAACCATTGGTGATTAAAGACATTCGTTCAAATTTTCCAATAAATTTAACTTTCCTTTGAAACATCTAGAGTTACTGAAGAGATATTGATGGAGATGGTGGTGACCGCAATGGGTTAAAATGATCCATACCTCTAAATATTTCCTAGGCATTAACACAGCCCCCTGCCCCCCAACCTCATGTGCCCTGCTATTTAGGAGTAACGACCACATCTTGCACTCTTTCTTGCATTCTCAGTATGAGATGAGGCACAGGAGTCATGAAGAAATATCTTTTTTTTTTTTTTAATAGAGGCATGCTTTATTTATTTGTTTGCTGGTTTGTTTGTTTGTTTTTGTTTATACATGCACTGGGTACAGTCAGAAGCACGGGTGGGTGAGAGAATTCACCAGAGCCAGAGCGGGGAGCAGAGCAGGCAGAAGGACCGAAGTACACTGCTGAGGGGAGCAGCGGGCAGCAGGAGAGGTCTGCGCGCCATGTGGGACCCTCCTCCAGTGGCCGGGGAGCAGCCGGGGATCGAACCGGCACCGCAGAGGCCACGGGCAGCTTCGCAACCCAGCGCTCAACCGCTGCGCCACCGGGGAGGCCCAAGAAATATCTTTTTTAACCCTGATCTTGAAGATTGCTATTTCTCTCTGTCCTCTGCTTATGGAGAAGAAAGATCGAGTATGTTCTGTTTCCTATTGTCACATCAATCCGTCATCCGTTCACGTCTCAACATCTCCCTTGCTTCTGAATTCTAAATTACTCATCTAAGTTCTCAACCAGTGTCCAGGAATTTCCCTCACATCCTTGGATGACTTTAGCATGAAAGCTGGTCTCATATCTGTCACACCCTGGTTCTTCATCTTTTATAGCTTCAACATTTGCACCAATAACCCTTTCAAGGTGGCATTATAGAACCTTCTTCACAGACACATACTGATCTTAAATTCTTACTTTGTGTGTATGGATTTACTGTCTGGGTCTGACACTCTAAAATCCTCTTAGAGTAATCTTTGGTTGTCTTTGGTTTTCTTATTCACAGAAATCTCTTTTATTTCCTGCATACCCAGCCATCAATACTGTCTGGAAATACCTTTTCACCTTCCTGCTCCTCATCCCAGTGGAACCTCTCACTCTCCACACACACACACTCTCTCCACAGTCCTAATGGGATTCTTTTGCTTTTTGCCTCCCCCTTGGCTATGCTGCACGGGCTCTGCTTTCTGATCGGAGGGGAATAAATGGCCCCATCATGTCCCTTCTATTCCTTCTCACATCACTTCTTTTTGGTGATCCTTCAAGGAGAAAAAATGGGAAATCTTATTAGGCAACCAGGTTTTCCCCAAGTCAGGAAAAGACAATAACCAAAGCAAAGGTGTTCCTCTAGAATTCTGTATTTTACTTACACCCCACAAAGATGTGTACACTGATGACACCTGTTAAGAAATAGGGAGAAATGAAGCCCCATTTACAAAGGTTTGGAGGAAAAAAGTTATTTCTAACCAATAGTTCTTCACATATCAGGACTGAATGATGTTTACCCTGAATGCCTTGGGTGACATTTGATCACAACTTCAATTCAGCAATCACAGCTGAGCATGAGCACTGTGGTGGTCACTGAAGGTCAGTGTTGCCCACCCTTCTTCTTGACCTGGACTTAGGAAGGCCCAGCCTGGGTGAGCGCAGGTGGCTGGCTGTGGTGGGGTATGTGGGCTCTCAATGGTCAGGAGCTCCTGGATGGTGGAGACAGAGCAGTTAGCCTGGGAAGAACAGCTCCTTGTAAGAGGAGACATGTGGATAAAGCCAAAAAAGAATGGCAGGATTTAGCAGGAGGAAGAAGGAGGAGGAAGGAGAATGTGAGTGGAGAAGGGTGTTCTAAAGAAAGTTCTAGGGCCCGGGAAGAAACATTAAACTAAGTATAATTTAAAGGAAGCAAAACACTGCACCAGGAATGAACCCAGATTTGTGCTCTGAGTCCATTACTTACAGTGGCGTGACCATTCTTTCATCCACGAATCTCATAAATGTTAACTGAGACCCTACTGTGTATTAGGCAGTGTTCTAGGGACTGTGGATATGGAAGTGAATAAAATAGACAAAAACCCTTGGCCATGTGGAGGTTACATTCTACTGACAAGAAGAAGATGAACAATTAATCTTAGACACTACTGAACATGAAGGAGAAAAACAAAGCTGGTGGGGGACAGGGGAGGGATTTTGAATTTTGATAAAGTGTCCAGAGAGGGCCTCACTGAGAAGCGACTTTTGAATAAAGACCTAAAGGGAGTGTGTGAGGGAGCACACCTAGCATTCTACCTGAGGCAGGAACATTCCAGGTGTGGAAGGAACAGACACACAAAACGGAGGCAGGAACATGCCTGGCTGGGCTGAGGAGCAGCCTGAGGGACCAGGTGCCCAGAGTGGAGTTTAGGACGAGACAGTGACAGGAGATGATGATAGGCAGGCGGCAGAGCTGCCTTGTCTGGAATCCTGGGGATCATCTTCCAAACCAGGATAGTGAAGGGAGAGCAATTGGTTGCTGCAGAAGGACACAGGGGTAGACGGGAACAGACCCAGCCCAGTGGAGAAGCAGGTTCTCCCTCCTTGGGGTGCTTTGAAGGACTCTGCTTTGAGTTCGACCAGGACTGCCATGGAAGATTGGGCTGAAGAGGGAGGTGAAAGCACTGGCATTTTAACAGCGTTGCTCTGGCTTCTCTGCTGAGAACAGAAGGAAGATGGGCAGGTCAGAGTGGGGACAGCAGGTAGAAGACTGTCGGGTGAGAAGTGACATCAGTGAGGTGGAGATCAGTGGCTGTAGTTAAGGAATCTTTGGACACAAAGGGGCCATTTCTACTCATTTCTTCCCCTCTCCAATCAGTCAGAAAGCAGAGCCAGTGCAGCACAAGCCAAGAAGGAGGCAAGAAGCAAAAGATTCCTGCTAGGACTGTGAAGAAGGGGCCAGGGGTCTGCTGGGGTGAGGGGCAGGAAAATGAAAAGAACTTTGCCCACAGTACTGATGGCTGGGTGTGCAGGAAATAAAGAGGCTCCTGACGAGCTGATTTGTGTGAATAAGAAAGAGGCCTCCTAAGGCCCCATTCCTGTTAACCCCTGTTATGTAGAGGTGTCCATTCTCTAACACCGAAGGCCACCTCTGAAACGCTGCCATGTGTACAATTTTACAAGCACGGGATTTTTCAGTTAGAGGCAACTTGTCTAGGCCCCAGACTTCCTTTCCATTCTGGCTCAGTGATCGTGATAGAAGCAAGAGGCAAAGGCAGGGGCAGGCCCAGCAGGTCGGGCAAAGCTCAGCCCCACCCAGGCCTGTGTGCCAATGTGCTCGGTCATGGGTTTGCGACTTGCCAGCAAGCAGTCTTCTGCCCTGCACAGCAGAGGCACTTGGGATTGCTCCAGGAGCCTTTAATCTACTTTACAATCTACTTTCTGTGTGGAGCTTCTGGCTGGGACTGGAATGCGATCCCAAGTGAGGCAGGAAGGCACATAATCAGATCTCAAGGAACAGCCACTATCACACCCTCTGCAAGGGGGTGGCTTCGTGACCTATGTCACTAGGACTCTTACTTGTAGAGAACTTTTCAGTCCACTGAAATGGCACATAATCCTTGCAGGCCACAGCTCGAGTCCCCTCGTTACAATGACACCACTGAGGCTGGCGTTCTCCTAAGAAAAGGGCACGGCCAGCAGACTCCTAGCCTCAGTGCTCCCAGCTTGACTCTGTGCCCCATCCCTCCAGTAGTGACTCACCAGGGGGTGACGGAACTCATAGTGGGGTGACAGAATTGTGGGGTGACAGAATTCACTTCCGGTGACAACAGCCTTCAATCCCCAGGGCAAGACCACACCCTACTTTATGAAATCACCTACTTTGCATTTTCTTTCTCCTCCCCGAAGGTAATTTTTAACACTAATATTCATGCTCTGGAACTGATCTCTCTCTCTCTCTTTATTTTGGTGCTGGTACAAACTAGTATGAACAGCCATTGGTTCCCGTTCTGGGCTACCTGAACACGGGTCTGGGTCTGTAATTTACCTTCCCACAAGAGAGGATGCCAGAGGTTTTGGAGAGAGTCCTCTGAGTTGTTGCAAGGGAGCTGTGCAAATAAGTTCCTCACTCGCTTTTGATCTGTAAAATCTTAGCGTGGACTCAAAAGAAGTTAAGATCATGACTCAGGAAAAAAGAGGAAGATGTTTCCTATACTTGACTTCTCTCGCGTGCTTCTCTTTATATTTTTCATCTTAGATACCTGTGCTCATGGGAGGTGTTAGGGATGCAGTATCTTTATTACAAAGATAAAAAATGTTAACATAGCGTGACAGTGAAAATATTTGACCAGCAGCTCCAGTCACTGGGCCTCCAGGAAGTCTCTTAGTTGTCTGGGATTAGCGCAGTAGTCTCTCTCAGCTCTGAAGATGGACAAGGTGGAAGAGGAAGCATTTACTGATAGCACCAGTTGGTCCTACAAAAGCATAGTGGGCAATGCAGACTATTTAAGAGCTGCAATATTTAAAAGTTCAAATACATGTATAGACCTGTTTATATTTTTGAATCATTTCACTCATGAAAACTCAATAATTCAAATGAGAACAGCACAAGGCCTGTGATCTTCACCAGATAGGAAGACAACAAATAAGAGAGGCTAAAATGTAGACCCAACATTAGCAGGGCCAGGATTATCCATCCACTGAGTCATGCTAATTTTGCACTGGGCTGATCTTGTCACCTTTCCAGAAGGCCAAATATGTACCTGCACACTCATTTCTTCTTCTCTATGAAGAAAGAGATACCTGCAACAAGGAAAGGGGAGTATCTGAACCTCACAGTATTTAGTTACTTTGGCTATTTCTTTTTTCAGACCAAAGGCATCTGATTGACAGTACCTTGTGAATATTCAAAAGACATACAGGGTGCATTTCATTTCATCTAATTAGTGACAGATGATGGCTGCTCCTTTTGAGAAACTGATTTGATTAAAGTAACCCAGGCTTTGTGACAGTTATTCCACTGGTATTTTTGATAGAATATTCCTTGCGTAAGAGTAGGAATCTATTCAAAATTTTGCTACTTGGTGAAGTTTCACTTTTATCAGAAAACTACTATCTCAGTCAGCATTCTTAGGAATGACTACCAAATATGACTTCACCCAGAAGCTATGTTCCTATGCATGGAATAATTCGACATGTTGGTACTTATTTTGGTTTCAGAGACTGGCAAAGCATCATACCCAGAAGTCAGGTTTATAGGTAAGATAATGGTAGAAATATAACAATAAAGATTAGTCTGTCTTCCAACATGGTAACTTCTAGTTCCATTAGGTATAAGCCTTAAATTCTAGTTCCTCTTGACATTCTCAAGAAGGTTCCCTAGCCAGTAGAGTTCGGGAAAGTGCTCCCTTTTCTGAATTCATAGCAATTACTGTCTGTATCACTTCTTTGGAATTAATCATGTACAAGCAGTCCCCACATTATGACAGGCTTGTAATTGAAAAGTTTACTTGTGCTTTCATTGTTTAGAATTTGGAATAAATGGTGGTTGGGTTTCCAGCTGGTCCATGGAAGCCTCTTTAACCTACAGTGTATTATTAGTCCTATCATTGCTCCTCATTGTTTCCAAGGAAAAACGTGTCCTGACTTTCCAGCTGGACTTGGAGATGCTGAACATGGACCTCCGCTCCCCGCACCCTGCCTGAAACTCCATTCCCCCCTATGACTTGGCACTGTCTCCTTCCTTTTCTCTGCTTCAATAGGAGATGCTGTCACCCTCAGGGTACAAGAAGAGCATCCCTGAGCATCACACAGGAATGAAAACCTATTGTGGTTTTTACTGCAAAAGAGCTATTTAGCAGGCATCCAGGGCTCAGAAGCTTCCTACACGTAACCACGGTGTAGCTTTTATGTTTATATTATGCTTTCAATGGTTTATGACTGTCTTCTCAGTTTATACTCTTGTTCATGGGGACCACATCTAAATTTCTTTGTATCCTGCAATGTGTTCAGTCCCCAGCTAAGCATGGAAGAGGAACTCAACAAACATTTATTGATCAGTAATTAAAACTATATGGAAAAGCCCTCCAGACAAGATTTGACTCAGCCAGACATTATTAGGCATCGAAACCAAAACCCTAATAATTTCTACTATTCCTGGTTAGGTGTCTTTATTATGAGGTACAAGGTTCAGGTGCAATTTTCAAAGGATTCCCTAATTCCGGATAGTCATTTTGCTCCTGGACCTAAGAAGAAGTACAATATCACTACTCCCTCCTGAAATGACTTTAAAAGTGTCTTTGATATTCTAAGCATTCTAACTTAGATCTTTATGTTCAGTTAATTTTATTCTCTCTTCACACTTAGTTTTACCCTCTCCTATACCACACTCATTTGCTTTATGATCATCTTAGTATTAAATTTAAAAATTTGTCTCTGGAAAAGGGAACTCTTGTACATTACTGGTAGGAATGTAAATTGGTGCAGCCACTATGGAGTACAGTATGGAGATCCCTTAAAAGTTTAAGACTATTCCACCTTCAGGTATTTAAAGAAAATGAAAATGCATGTTCACCGCAGCAATATTTACAATTACTAAGACAGGGAAACAATCTACGTGTCCAGTTAACAGGTGAACTGACAAAAAAGTTGTGGCATATACACAATTGAATAATATGTAGCCATAGAAAAGAATGAAGCTTGCCATTTGTGACAACATGGATGGACTTAGAGGGTATTATGCTAAGTGAAAAAGGTCAAATGAAGAAATACAAATAGCATATGATTTCATTCATGTGTGGAATATAAAGTAAACCAAGCAAATTAAAAACGAAGTCTTAGATACAGAGAATAGATTAGTGGTTACCAGAGGGGAAGGGGGTGAAAACGCTTAAGGGGATCAATTATATGCTAATGGAAAGAAACTAGGTGTTCTATTTTGATCACATTGTAGCACAGATGTTGAATTATAATGTTATGCACCTGAAACTTATAAATCAATATCACCTCAATTAAATAAAACAAACTATTTTCTTGCCTCTTTAGGCACAGTGTTTGGTCCTAACCATTCTGTGTGTGTATCTCTCTGTTTAGTAGGGTGCTATGCTCAAAGCAGAAACTCTGGGATCCTATTGTGCCAAGCATGGCATGTGGCACTTAGCTGTAATGAGTTGCTCCATATGAGGTTGGGGCTCCTTTATCCCTGTTTTGCAGATGGTAAGCTGAGGGGGAAGGATCCCATTATTTGTCAGAGGCCCCACCTGCTAGCAAGTGTTAGAACTGGGATTTGAACCCAGGCAGGTTCAATTTGTACTCTTTACTCTAAACACAGCACTTATTCCTCAATAAATGGTGCCAACAGACTGGTTGAACAGAGGGCAATAATGGCAAGTTCTAACAATAATGATATTGCATTACCAAGACATAAAAAGCAGAGGGGAAGTAATAATGATCAAGATCCACGTTTTATAAATATCACAATTTAGATACCTTGAGCACAGGACATTTCCCCACATCATTAAGTAGAAAAATCCTAAATTCCCTTGACAGCAGTGCCTCTCAACCAGGGGCATTTTACCACCCTGGAGGGCATCTGATAACGTCTGGACATAACTTGATTGTCTTGAGTGAGGCAGGCCTACGGAGTAGTTTGGTACCATGTTGCTGGGGTGGAGGCAGGAGATACTGTTGAACATCCTAAAATGCATGAGAGGCCCCCACAAAACAATTATTCGACCCCAAATACTGAGAGTGCAGGAGTGAAGAAACCTTGTTCTAGAAAGTTCACAAGTTGAAGTACTTAGCAGACTTGGGATGTGACTTACTTTTGACTAAGCATGAAGGTAAAGGAAAAAGTTGATTATTCTTTCTCAATCATTCAGATTCACCTCTAGCAGGATAAAGCAGAATCTGAAAAACTTTCCAAGGTCTGCAGTTCACAGTGGACATTTTTAAATAACATGCATCTGAATGTAGACTTTCACTCAATCAACTGTTAAACCAAGAGTCCATTCTACTCTTTAAAGCTCCTAACACAACAGCATTTAATCCTCATGGATTGAGAAAGTAATGCAAAATGATTAAGACACAAGCTACCAGTTAACAGGCAGGCTTCCTCCTATACACACGATTTTTCTTTCCCTCTCTTTCTAATTGGTCAGACAAGGGACCTGCCCCTCTAAGTCTGCAAAGCCTCAGAAATCCTAAGGGGATCTCAGCTGACTTCTTCTTCCAGGGACAGGTGCCCAGACAGGGCATGAAGCTCCCTAGAGGATCTTGACTAGGTTGTTAAATTGAGCTGCTCTAGGTGCAGAGTAGTGTAAAAATACAATATCAGTTCAAGTTTACCACGTCTTGAAAAATATTACATCAAGAAGAATATGTTATACATTCAGAAGAAGAGCTGTTAGTCACTTTGCAAGGGGCATCCTTGAATTTTGAGTGTAATTTCAATCAAGATGCTTTATACTATATGATCTAAATTATCAACAGAAAATAGCAAAACATAAATGTCCTAAAATTTTACAATTCTTAAGAGCTGTTTTATGTGCCATGAATAGATATAATGATGCTGTTTAATGAAGTAATTTTACAAACTTGGGGAGACAGCCTCATGCATGAAGTCATCTGTCACACGCCATCTCCCTCGGCCACGTGTCCTACTCTCTTGTTGCTGAAGGGAGAGCCACCTCATCACAAGGAATCATCTTTCTAGAAGCTCAGACCTGAGAGTTGCTGTCTTGAGAGTCAAAGGAGATGTAATATGCTCCTTTACCCTCCAGTTGATGGTCATTTTGAGGAAAACTCTTCCATCATCTATGTTCAGCTACATCAGCTATTTCTTTTAAATCATTGATACAATTTGTCATTATTTCCAAAAAAGCAAAGGTGCTTTATGAAAACATATTTAAAAAGAAAACAGCCACTCAATTTATTAGATCAAGGCATCTGACTAAATACAAGAACCACAATAAATTGATTTGTCTTTATTTCTTCATTTTCAAGTCAATAATGCGGTTATAAAAATCATGTTTCCTCAAACAAACAAAAAAAGCTACTGTTGGAGGTTTTTCTGAGTATAGATAGGAAAGAAAGATTTTTTCCTCTCTGATTTCGAAACATCCTGCAGTTATTTGGGCTATTTCATAGAACTGCTTTTCAGAATGGCATATGAATCCAGCAGTGCCCCCAAAAAAGCGTCGCTACAGATTTCTCAGTCTCCCTCCTGTGTTTTTGTAGTTTCACATCTAAGATGTAAAATTTCACTTGGGTTTCCTATAAAAAGCACTCTCAGATTTATTTGCTGTTTAATATTATAAAATTGCAGCAGAAATTGGTTTGGCATTTTATAGGACCCTGTACTCATAAAGTTCAACTTACAGGAGTTCAAGACTCTTTAAAAATACTTACATAGATCAAACATTTCTAAAATAACATTACAGTATAGGTGAGGCAACAGCTTATTAATTTTGTGCTTCAGTAATTGTATCTGGTATTTTTGTTTTTTACATTTTTCTTTGCTATAATACATTCATTTTTTGCAAGAAAATCTACCAAGAACGTTCTCTTCTTTCTTTCTCTATTTCTGCATAATTGCGTTAATATACTAGCTAGGCAGTTCTATTTTAAATGGCACGTACATATTTAGTAGCATAATTATGCAAATTCTACCATGTTTATGATTGTAAATATCCTTTAGGAGCAGTTGCATAGCATTTAGTCCTGAAACAATCTTTGAAAAATTCTGGTTAAATTGCTCAGAATTTACTTCTGACTTTACTTTTCTGCTGGGTGAAGGCGGGGCCTATAGCTCTTTCTCCTCAGGCAGAATAATACTGCACCAAGGTAAAAAGTATAGATTCTGTAGTGAACCTGGACATTCTCTGCTACTGGCTTTGTGATCCTGAGCAAGTTCCTTAACCTCTGAGTCTCAATTTCTGCATTTGTAAAATAGTGATAATCATAGAACACACCTCACAGGGTGGCCGAGATGATTATATCACATGATGTATGGAAACTACCTAATATAGTGCTGGGCCCATAAAAGGCCCTCAACAAATGATAGCTATCATCATTGCCTTCCTCCTTACAATCTTACCCAGCAGTACATTTCAGCTACAGAAAAGCTCAGAATCAGTGTTGAAGAGGAGAAAGTTCACATTTCTTACTTGTTGTAGGGTAAAGAAAATGTCAGGCTTTTCTGCCCTCCCGCCATCAGGATAGATGAGGATCCTTGCAGTCCTGAATGCATGCCTGATGGCGGGCACCTGGAATAGGGTGTGGGCATAGGTAGGTGGGTACACCTGTGCTAAGACCGTGCTTTTTAAGGGCGGCGTCACGGGGATGCCAGTAGAAGCCAAAAGAGAAGCAGAGAAGCAGAAGCAGAAACCGAGAGAGAGAGAAGGCCAGAGAGCCCAGATAGAGTGAAGACTTGCTGGGGGCTGGGAGGCCTGCCAGCCTCCCAGCACCCTTGCCTGCTGTGTACCTGGTAACCCCAATAAAAGACCTGCAAAAAAAACACTGAGGACTCTGACTCCTCCTTTACCCGGTCTGCTGGATCAGAAAACCTGCACCGTGTCCAGTCCTGCCCCCTACACTTGTCTAGGCAGCATTGGGGAGGGGGCTGTGAGTGCAGAGAGCAAATTTTCAGACTCAAGTTTTTACTAGAGAATAGTCATATGTCTGGGTTGAATTAATGAAGAATGGGGATGTTCAGCTCTTTTAGTCACAGCAACTCTAAGTGTAGAGAGGGGTGTGCGTGTGTGTGTGTGTGTGTGGGGGGGTGGTGTGTGTGTAGGTTTATAGAAAAAAGAACTCTCCCTGTGTAGGGTGAGGTAAAAAGTATCAGGCTTTTCTGCCCTCCTGCCATTAGGATGGATGACGGAACCCTGTGGTCCCGAATGCATGCCTGATGGCGGGCACCTGGAGTAGGGTGTGGGCATAGGTAGATGGGATTCACCTGGGCTAAGACTGAGCTTTTAAGGGCAATGTCATGGGGACGCCAGCAGAAGAGAAGCAAGCAGAACAGAGAAGCCGAGAGAGAAGCAGAACCACGAGAGAAGACAGAGAACGCGAGAGAAGGCCGGTGAGCCCAGAAAGAGTAAAGACTTGCTGGGGGCTGGGAGGCCTGCCAGCAGCACCCCTGCCTGCCGTGTACCTAGTAAATCCCAATAAAAGCCTGAAAAGCCATTGAGGACTCCAAGGACTCTCTCCTCCTTTACCCTGTCTGCTGGATTAGAAAACCTGCCGTGTCATTCCTGCCCGTACACCCTGCCTGTGTATTAAGAAATACACAGGCAAATTCCATCCTCCCAAGATTAGTTGATTAATAGGTGAAGAATCACCTAGATAAGATGTATGAGATAAGATTCTTCCTCTGCTATTTCACATTTTGGGGAATGAAAACAAAGTGAAAATGTAAAATTATGTTCATAATTGCAATCATGTCAGGATGTGGTTGTGATAATGGCGATATATTTTAAGTGAACACTAACCTTTTTAGTCAATTTGTTATTTTACAAATAGGATAATTTGGATTTTCAAAAAAGGTTTTTGAACATGCAAAACAGAAATCCAGAGAATTTTCTGAGCTTTGGCAAAATGGAAACCTTTAAGATTGGCAGATCCTTTCTAAAGAGGAAGCAGAGACCCTGAAAAATACTGATGCCCCTTAAGACTAAAGTTTTTCAAAATGTTGATCAGGGAGCACTAGAGAAGACTTCACATATCAGCAGAGGGTTCTCCATTTTGTTCTCTCCCCATAACCAGATCCTGTGTAAAACCAGGTTCAGAGATCTTCATTTACTTGTAGCTGTTTGCACGACCCTGAGCAAAGTGCTAGGGAAGACATCAGACACCATCATGAGCTAAAATGTGACTAGAAGCCCACAGAGCTTAAAATGATACATAGCTGAGAGGCCTCCCTGGTGGTGCAAGAGGTTAAGCGTCAGCACTATGAAGCAATCCCATAGCAACTACAGCACAAGTTCGATCCCTGGCCAGGGAGGTGACACACATGGCGCAGCAGACCTCTCCTCTCTTTTCTGCTGCTCCCGTCAGCAGTGTGTTTCAGTTCTGCCTGTTCTGTTCCCCACTCTGTCTCTGGTGAATCCTCTCACTGCCCTCCTCCCCCCACACATACCTCTGGCCTGTATCTCAGTTATTGTATGCATAAATAAATAAATCTTTTTTAAAAAAATATACACAGCTGAATCAAGTTTCCAATCATCCCAATCATCTGGGCCAGTATGTGGGCGGGTGGGATGGTGGAGAGGATGACTTCTGGCCTTCAGTTTTATACCCTGAAGATGGAGAGGATTTATGGTGTAGACTCGCATGCCTCTAAACCCCACCTTTTTTTTTAAAAAAAAGTTTATTTATTTATGCATATAAGAGCTGGGGTACAAGCCAGAGGTGCGGGGTGGGGGGGGTGGTGGTGAGAAAATTCACCAAAGACAGAGCGGGGAGCAGAACAGGCAGACTGACTGAAATACACTGCTGAGGGGAGCAGCGGGCGAGTCAGGAGAGGTCTGCTGCACCATGTGGGTTGCTCCCTGGCCGGCCAGGGATCGAACTCAGTGCTGCAGAGGCTGTGGACCGCTTCATAGTGCGGTGCTTAACCCCTTGCACCACCAGAGAAGCCCTAAGCCCCACCTTTTAATGACACGTGTTCCCAACGAGATCCCAGAGCCACTGTAACCGACGCTTCACCCCTGCGGGAGGCACACAGCACTTGTTCTGAGCCTCAAGGCTTGTCCTGGTAGGTTTCCTGTAGTTGTGCCCCTGTCTGCTCCACTAAGCCTCAGAGTTTATCCCATACTCCTCAGCTGTCAGTGGCCATGAGGAGTGGCACTTCCTCTGATTCTTAGAAATTTGCTTCAAAAGGCCGTGGGAAGGAGAGGATGAATACAGTTCTTAATTTTCCTTAGTTCAACATAGACACGGCACCGCAGCTGCTGTTTTGTTTCTTATTTGTAAATGTCTGTGAGAATTAGAATTTGTGTTGCATTCAAGATCCCCAAACATCCATGTTCATTTGCTTTCTTGGATCCTCCTGAAATCTTCCTGTGGTGACTGGCCAGATAAGGAAGGTTGGACTTTTCATGACAAAATTCTGCTCACAAAGATTGGGCTTCTTGATTTGTGTGTGAAAAGAGTACGATAGACAAGTCATACTCCAGTCACAATTTTGATCTTTTTATACCGTTATGTCATAGACAGTGATGGTACAGATTTTGGTGAAAAGCAGGAACTAGTGGGTCTAATGAAGCACTGAATAATTGAATACCTGGATTTTGTTTTTCACACCCATTCTGAATTCATTATATAATCACAAGAAAAATGCTTAATCTCTTTGGACTTAATTTCTTTGAGTAAATTTTTATGATTTTAATTAATATGTTGACTTCAGATTAGGGAGGTTCCCTCTATCAGAATTAGCGTTTCTATTACTATGTGAACTTTGGAGGGTTTTTAAGATGGAGCAGAAAGGTTTGGGCTGATAAATGATAAAAATATGTCTTATTAAAAATAAACTTAAATATCCCAGAGTATTTCATTTACAAGAGAAATTTTGCTGATCACTGTGCCATTCCTAAACGAGGATGAAATCTAAAGCATACTTTTTATGCAAATTCATATTTTATCTCGCTACATGACAGTGACACATTTTTTCCATTTCCCAAAACCAAATGAGAAAACAAAATTGCACGCCACAAGGAAAAACACAGATTGCCATTTCAAACATTTAAAATTTAAACTGCTCATTCCTTTTCTTAGTGGCAGAAAAATTATTATGAACTTTTGATTTCCTTGTCTAAATGGTTTTGGCGAATCAGAATTTCCTTCCAATTTATGCAGATTCACACTCACAACGACACTGTTAGACCCGTGCTCTGGAGACCTGCATTGCTGGCCACACTCATTGGTGTCTCAGGGCTACTGACCTGCCTCAACGGACTCCCTCCACTGTAGAAAGTATTGCAGACAAGAGTGGCTTTTTGCACCTACTCTGTGCCCTCTGCCAGCATGGTGCGCGGTTGGCTTTATCTGGGCTTGACCAGGGAGTAGCAGCCCTCAACAACATAGAGATACAGACGCCCGCAACAGCCCCACCAGCTTACCTGGTCTCTCTGTCTTTGGGTATCGTAGCGGTGCTGTAAGCGAACACTTGCTTCTCAACTAGAGGAGGGCCGAGGTCCACTAGGCTGGATAATCCTGGAGCAGTCCGTGGCTTTTCAATATACACCAAGGTGCCTGGCTCCTTTTTGAAGGTCTGGCGGCTGGGCGAGGCCCGGTCTGGCTGCATGGAGTGAGGGGGCCCATGGGCATTATGGTGAGCATGCATGTCAACCATTCTCAGGTCATTGACTCGGTGAGGAGAGGTGGGGGGTGTTTTGGAGCCCAGAGTAGGCAAGTGGCTATCTGGATATTTCCTGGATTTCTGTCTGTACAGTGACTGCTCCATATGCATTTCCGCTTGCAAAGAAGGGTAAGCACTTGAGGACCGGATGGCTGTGCGGTGATAGGCGATGATGTGGTCAGGGATGTCCATTGGGTGCCCCCCGTGGGAGGAGGCGATGCTCATCCGTCCCTCATGATAAAGGTAAGGATCTGCATAGAAACTCTCATTTCGGTACATCGCAATATTCTTGCCACCCATGTCTTCATCTGGCTTTACATCTCTTCTTTCTAAAATGGCGCTTGGACTTGGTGAGATGGATCTGGAGACTGGCAGGCTGGAGAGTCTGTCCCTGGGGATGGTGGCATTTCCAGGAACAACCATTGGGCGGGAACCTCCATAAGGAATTCTGGATGGGGAGGGAGGCATGGAATGGGGCACGGGTGTGGACGGGGGTGAATTTGGAATGGCATGGGGTGGATGAGCTGTGGATCCAGGTCGAGAGGCACCAGGGCCATCTCCTCTTGCATAAATAATTTCTCTCTGCATCTGAAAATAAAATAAGAAATTAGAAAATCTACCTTGATACTCATGTCTTTAGAGAAGTCTCATTGTGACAGTGTGGCTTCTTAGAAGAGGTAGATAGGGCCCACTCCCTCTGTAAGATGTCCATATCTTAAACCTAGGAAGCTTTAACTATCTTCCTTTACATGGCAAAAGGAACTTTGCCATGTCGCTTTTTAAGGGTGTTGAGGTGGGGAGAAGATGCTGGATTTTCCAGGTAAGTGCAAACACAAATCCAGTGCAAACACGAATCCTTGTATGTGAAAGAGGAGGGTGAATCAGGGGAAATGCAATGACAGAAGCAGAATGAGAGGAAGACACTAGAAGATGCCCCACTGTTGATTTTGAAGATGGAGCAGGGGGCCATAAGCCAAGGAATCAGTCAGTCCTTAGAAGCTGGAAAAGGCAAGGGAATGGATTCTTCCCTAGAGCTTATGAGAGAGTATGGACCTGCCAAAAATATCTCAATATTTGTCTTTAATGAGACCCATCTGGGGCTGATTTCTATAACTCTAAGGTAATATGTGTGATATCTTAAGCCAGCTAAGTTCATGGTAATTTGTTACAGCAACAACAGGAAGAAAAGACACCTGACAAAGAGCTCAACATTGCGGGGTTTGAGGAAAAAAACTCACACAATAGTTTAATTTTAAGGTCATAGCTTTTTAGATACACTAAATAACTGTAGGCTTAATGTATTAAAAGTGCTAAAATTAATGTCATTTAATGCCTGGGTACATTTTTCTGGCATTATCCTTGGAAAATAATTAGTAAGGACCTCCCCTGGTGGTGCAGTGGTTGAGCGCTGGGCTGCGGGGCTGCCTGCAGCCTCTGCAGTGCCAGTTTATTCCCCAGCCGCTGGAGAGGGTCCCATCAAAAAAAAAAAAAAAAAATTAGTAACATCATTCTCATTTTTTTCCAAGCTGATACAATCTAGTAGGGGCAAGACCATAAAGGGAAAGGATATTCAAGGGGGAGACTTGGAGGAAAGTTTCATTAATTCACCAATTGTTTACTTGAGCCTGACTTTGAGCCTTAGCCTAAGTTTGGATCCACAAGAGTTAGGATCATGTCCTGGGGAGACGGCAACTTGAAGATATCACAAGCCCTGATGATCCAGCCCCAGGGTCCTCTCTCTGCTCACTCAGTGGATGCCCTTAAGACCCCGGAGCTCAGTGCCTCAGAATAGGAGGATAGTCCCAAAGCCACTGTGATAACACCCCTAGCCACCTGGTTCTCATTCCAGAATTCTCATTCTCATTCATTGAGCCAATGACACGAGTTTTGCAGCTGACCAACACCATCCTCAATAAATACCTCTCCTACCCTATCTTCCATAAAGCGGGACTCAATGAAAAGATCTGACTCAAAGCAAAACAGGACTTCATAGGCCATAAACACATGAGGGACTGGCTCAGTGAGCAGTGGATATTTGGCTGAATTCCCTACATCATCAGACTACAAAATATAGTAAGCAACTGAAGCATAAAGATCAGTACATTACATCCACACCAGCATGTCACTATATATAAAATAACAGATAGTGCTCAAGGCAAATCAGGTAAAACAAATGTTATTATTGTTACTAATTTGTTTAAAAAGTGTTCAAATGTTTAACACCTAATTAGGATGGACACTAATCCTAACTGGATTAGTCACTATTCCCTGTTCTCTTTTACCTCCTTATCTGGCTTCAGAATTGGGGGAAGAGAGGAAGTCCTGATCCCAATTAATACACAGCAAACACTACCCCCCCACCTTCCTCTGGCAAGAGAGTAAAAAGAGACATCAAGATTCCAGGGAGTATAAAATTACCTAGAAGGATAAAGAATACTGATGAAAGGAAAATGTAAAATTATTTTTAATCAACAAAATTTCAGTAAATTTCTTTTAACATATTAAAAATGTCAGCATAGATATTTTAAAAACATGCTTTTGATGAGAAAAGAAATGGTTAGCAAATACGTTTTATAATACAATCTTTTATAATGGAAACGTAAAAAAATCTCATGAGAATAAAAATCATTCAACTTCCTTGAGGTCAAATATAGAATCCAGAAAGAAATGTAACAATGAATAATAATCTCGCTATCATCCAACAAAGTCCCTGAATGATTGTCCTCCTTCGTTAACCATGATTAAGATGAATTTAAGCATTCAGCTACAATATAACAGGTAATCTAAGCTTGAATGTCTCCATCAGCATGAGTGACTTAGAGGTTGAAAGTCTTTGGCAGAATTCTTTTTTTTTTTTAAAAGATTTATTTATTTATTTATTTATTTATTTATTTATTTATTTATTTATTTATTTATTTATATAAGCACTGGGTACTGTCAGAAGCACAGGAGGGTGAGAGAATTCACCAGAGCCAGAGAAGGGAGCAGAACAGGCAGACCAACAAAACATACTGCTGAGGGGAGCAGCAGGCGCGGCAGGAGAGGTCTGCGCACCATGTGGAACCCTTGCCAGCGGCTGGGGATTAAGCCGGGGATCGAACCGGTGATGCAGAGGGTACGGGCAGCTTTGCTCAACCACTGAGCCACTAGGGAGGCCCTTTGGCAGAATTCTTATGTTAATTCATCATCTCTGACTAACTTTCCAAGATTGAGTTTTTAAGAGTTCAGCTAATTTCATCCTTAGCTCCATATAGACCCTATGAAGAGAGTGACATGATGCTCCCATTATTGTGGGAAAATATTTTAAATCAACTACTAGAATGGACCCCTAAAGTCAGTTAACTTGGGTTCGATTCACTAAAGGATATGGATCAACCACAGACAACTCTTACGATGAGGTGGAAGTTAAGGGGTGATAAGAAGAGAAAATCTTTTTCAATCCTTATGATCTAAGGAGACCACTCCTATTCTAATAAAAAGTGGATTTTATATCTGAGAGATGGTTATCAAAGTAACTGAAGAAAGACTACAATTCAGATTCTACAATTCATAACCCATAAAGGAGCCTTTCATGTCAGTATTCTTTCCATGGAGATAATCTTCCTGCAGTCAGGCACTTATACAGCTTTTGGTCTGTTTCGTTTTTTAAACTGTTTTTTAGCCAAATGAGTCGAAGAAGTGGCATTACTCAATTACTCAATGGTTTTTCCTACACTAGTACTCATTAGATTTTTTTTAGAAGAAAATAAACTGTAAAAGTAAGATAAATAAGCAACACACATATAAACACACACTGTTCTACTCACCTTAATATACCTGAATCCCTATCTTCTCACCAATATCTCTGTGGTTACTAAGCCCTATAATTTCACATCTCTCAGTAAATTAAAAGCATCTGGCCCCAAATCTCAACAGTAATGTCCTGTGAGTGGTAAAGAATTTCATTTACAGCAAGAAAGAAAAGATCTAAACACAAAGATAAAGGTTCTTTTAACACCTTACTAGAACATAACAGATATTTATTTGCCTGCACTTAGGCCCAAAGAAAATGTTCGTCTATTAGCACTAGGCATAGCGGCAAAGCGTGAATGAGACTGTTCTCCCCTCTTCATCGGCTCTGCTGGGCATCGTCTCGCCCTCTTTCCACTGCTGCCCATACCACTGCTGTCTCTTATAGGGTCCTCCCAGTTCTTGCAAACAGCATAGTTTCTTCCAGAGTCTCTCATCGTGACTGAGAAGCTGCTGTCCCTGCTCATAAGTAGCACACAGATCAATAAGCTGCTCCACTACTTCCTAATGACCAGGGAAAATCTGGGGCAGTTTCAAATTAATTATCTGAATTTTGAATTAAGAGCCCCAACAAATATCTATATTTCATTTCCCCAAACACCTCAAGTTAAATACAATATTGCTCATTTAGAAGTTTCTTGAATGGAAGGTAGGAGGGAAGGAAAACTTAAAATTGTTTCCAGAAAAAAAATTCTAGCACAAAAAAATGTTTATTTCAATCATTTCAGGAAACTGTCTCATGAAATCATGTCTCTCTGTGGAATATTTAAAATACATATTCTTTGTGGAAAGAGAAAATTATGTGCAGTTTGTTGTATTTCAAACCCCACCCTCCCAAGTCTACAATTTGTAAATATACTTTCACTCAGAATGCACAATGAAGTAACCAGACAAAACTGAAATGGATTCTTATGAGATGCTTTCATCCTTAAATAATTAAAGCCACTTACTTTTTCTTAAGGCAATCACCTGTGTAACTAGCCCCGTGAAAAAGCACATTGGCTCAGCTCCCGATCATGCGATTCCTTTGTTTGCTGGCTTCATCGGAAATCCTCAGTTCCAGACTTGGATACTTTAGACAGCTTTCTCTTCAGAGAAGAAATCACAAAGGGCACAGATCCTAAAATGATCCCCCGCTTGAGTATTCACCACCAGTAAAGACCATTTTGTTTTACCCCGTCTTCTGAGCGAAGCTGCCACAGGCATGGATAAAAAGTAGCCCTCCCCATGATAAGCCAATTTCTCCTCCCCTTGGAAATTAGTCACTGAATAACCTCAGCCCACATCCAACCACAGGTTACTGCATGGGTGATTCAGTCCTTTAACAGTTGCTTACACGGAAAACATACACCAAGGAGTGAACTCCGAGAGGCCTACACGTAAGTGGGTCAACAGTGAAGGAAATACAACAAAATGGATCTTGCTGCGGTAACCAGGATCCTTAAAATGGGCAAAGCACCAGCTACCAACAAATAAAGCTGTCAGAAAACCCAATAAGCTAATCACCCCCAGGAACAACTCAGCTCAGAGTCCTGCTGAGGACGAGCTCTGTGGTGTAAATCTAGAGACCAGGACCCAACATTCAGCTCTGTGGCACTTTTTAAGTCCATGGCTCTAGCAACTAAAGGAAACGTGAACCTCTTCCCCAGGTTTATAATGCCAGAGGGAAAGCATGAGGGCGATAAAGGAAACTGTCTATTCATTAACCAGCTGGGTTTAGAAGGCTGAACTTTGGGTAACAGCCATTAATCAGTCTCACGCAGCACCAGGCAAGCAACTGCAAACATTCTGGAAAAGACATACCTGCAAGGAGAGGGAAAGAGAGAGGACCAGCCGCGACCAAGCATAGAGGGGATTCTAGGAAGCAAAGTTCAGCCCTTCTGCCCCACCCTCAGCAGGAGAAAGGAGAAGGCCAGGGCGTCTCCAGAGACCCTGTGGGCAAACTGTTGTCATGTCAAAGCAGCGATTCTCCTCCAAGGGAACAGGCACAAGGAAGTGTGCGTTCCCAACAAGAAGTGGCTTGTGCAGTGCTCAGCAGAGGGCAGGTATTAACGCGTGGCTAACAAAAGCTGAGGGAGAAAGGATGCACTTCCTTAGCTCCAAGGATGACTCTGTCTAATCACCCTCCTGCTTTCTGAGCCCTTGGGAACTGAGTGGAACACAGAGATCCCCAAGTGGGAATCCTGCAACAAGTAACTCGAAACACTGGGCTGGAAGACTGCCTGGCCCTACTCCACCCCCCAAACCATCCTCTGGGCAGCCTGTGCATTTTTAAAGCATTTTAAGGCTTTTAGAGGTTGTTCTTGCTGACCAAAAGAATTCCATGACGTCTCTTAGGTTCAAATCTAGTCAGTGTTTCAGACGTTCTAAAAAAAAAAAAAAAATGTTTACGCCTATCAAACGTCTTTGTGGTTATTAAGGGAGGGGAAGGGAGAGAGAGCACATGATATTGCCACCCTTGTAAGACGTGTCATTAGAAACAATATTTGGATAAAGTGATTGTAACAGTGCCACCAAAGAGGTCAGAAAGGAGTGGAAGGATTTCGAGAATTCCTGTTTTGATTTTTTTTCATCTAATCAGTGAAGGTTGGTTATTTCTCACCAGATTAAGGGAAGCAACACTGTCAGCTCCTGGTGCATCTCATCTACAATTGCAGTTTTGTTTCTTCAAGTGCATGCTTTACAGCAAGGGGATGGAGGTGCTGGTCTCCCCTGTCTGATTATCCACTATTCCACCTGACCACATCCCCAAAGATCCTTGTTTTATGGCAGAAGATGTCATAATCATTGCACCTGTCCGACTAACTGACCTGCTGTGCGGATGTACATGGCTGTTTGTCAGAGTGTACCCAGGCCCAGTGTCTGGGCCATGCTGCACCCCAGTAAACAGAAGCCTGGAGCTCTTACCCCCTCTGGATAAGAGAGCCATCATGCCACGTTTAATATGGCATGATGTTAAACTGTTGAGGCACATGACTTCTGGTGATCCTGCTGGTCTGCAAGGTTGTGGGGATCATGTGAGAAAAGTCTGCTTTGCCCCTCTTTCCTTTCACGTTCATCACCATCTCTTTTCACTTTCAAAATGCCTCAGGGCACTGTGTGGAGAGTACACACGTGGCTTTGTCCTTCCCAGAGCAGTGATTTGCTATCAGGAGTTTGAAGCTGACCCAATCCTGTGGTGAATCAGGATGAATCAAACTCAATCCAGCAAGAAGCACACAGCTCACCCAGGAGACAGAGGCCTGGTGTGTTGGCTGAGGAATCAGGAAGGCTGATTTTCTCAATGACATCCCTGTGCTGTACACAACTTGACTTAACCTGAGGGGCTCCTGCTCCCGACCCTCCTGAGAATGCATCCCTCAGGCTGAGTCACCAGAGTCCGGCTCTGTCAGAGGATGTCTAACCGCCTGCCAACTGGTTGTCTTCACAGGATCCTCCTCAGCTTGACCTCCCCTGGGATACTACATCTTCTGTGAAATGACTCTTCCCAGTGGTGTAATCAGTGTCCTCTTATTTGTTCTCTCTCATCTTTTCACTGAATGTAACTACTGGAGCTTTTGAGAAAGTATTACAAAAGAATGTGCTGTAAATAATCAGCATTACTTCCACAGAAAATAACTTTCATGCTCTGATAAGGGTAAAAGTCATGAATTGTATTTCTATTTCTCCTTTCTTATTTGTGCCTTTAAAGAATTACATGTGCTACAAGAAAAGCTAAAGTCTAAACCGAAAAGTCTAAGATATTGTGAAGGGAAATGATTATTACAATATTGGAAAAATGTCAAGCCCATCTTGCTTACAACTGTTAAAATTGGAAGATGGTTGTTTGTAAGATCTTAGCACACCTATTAATGTTTCATCTGATCACAAATGGAATGTCTCCCAGACATGAGACACACAGACTGTTGCCAAAATTATTTAATTCTCAGAAAGAGAGGGTCCAATCAGCGGTTAGCTTCTGGCTATATTTAAGATGAGTGCTGTTCCCACAAATATCCTGACATGGGGAACTCTGCTGAGCCCTCCAGTAACAGACCTGATGGACTTAGCTCTGTGCCCAGTGGTGATTAAAGAGCTCAATCTGGAACAGAATAAAGAAGTAATGTTAAATAAATCATTTAACTTCCAAGCCACAATTAGTAACTGCATGGAGCTGCAGGACAGATAAAAGAAAAATGTCCTTTTCTCACTGATACTCAATCTTTGGTTAGGATACTCCTGTATTATTTGGGCCAAGGACAACCTCCTTTTGTACCTAAAATAGTTACAGTTTGTAAAATGTTAATTTTCTTTCTACCACTTGCAACAGATGGTACAAATACCTCATTCCTTATCTACATGTCTGCACATCCACCCATTTCCTGGACAGACACACTATTATTCTTTCAGGCACGACTCCCTCTCAGTGTGCTAGACTTGTTGCCAGTAGTAAGTCAAATCTGTCACCAAGTATAACTTTTCAATGCCTTAGACTTTATTCTTCCTATGACAGTTCTTGAAGCGATTTAACTTGTCAATGTACACTGCAGTACACTCTACCGCACTATGTATTTTTAACCTTTCTCACTCTACAGATTGTACATGGATGGACACACACTCTCAGCCTGCAGTTTACAAAGTACTTTCAGTTGTGATTTTATTTCTCAGGCCTCAGAACTCAGTGAAATACACAGGCCAGATGTCACTACCCCCATTCTAAGGGTTAGGAAATGCTAGTGCAAGGAGCTAACCATCTTGCTCATTTCACATAGCTTGTATGGAGAAGTGGCAAGAATGAATATCTTCAGCCTTGCCACTGTTTTGCTGCTTCTGTGGCTATTGATGTGTGAAATCACGTGTCCTCCAGAACTGAGAGAACTCATACGCTCAAATCTTCCCAACTAGAATTACTGAGGATTTATTTGCTTGATTTTGACTTCAGTGTGCAGCCAGGCAAACTCTGAGCAGTTCCTCATTGGCTTCACTTAAATGCCCAGATTTCCACAGCAAAGGGAAAGAATAACTGGGTCTCAGTGGGTTTAGAGGCTAATTATCCAAATATTCTCTATAAGGTTAGGTCTTATCTGCTTGTCACAAAATTAGCTATATTGGTCATATCATTAAATATATATTATATTTAACTAATCTACCTATTTGTGCATATGTTATGCTTCCATATTATACTTACATATATTTATATATATTATGTATCATTAGTTGTCACTATATAGCTATTACTACATCGCTGGTCATACGTGTAAATATGTATACATGTGCATATACACAAATGCAGATGTATATGCACATATATGCATATGCACATGTTATCTCTCCTCACAACATTTCTGGAATCAACTCTGTGGAGCTGGGTCACAGTTGTAGTCCATCTACTTCATTCGTTGCAGTGCTTGCATTCTGTTTTCTGTCGACTGGAGTAGGACATGTGCCGGTCCTATTATCAAGTAATGGACCAAACACATAAGGCCAGGTGAGCTATGTCCATGGAGATAACTTTAAAGGAAATTTTATGGATGGCTTTTGATGAAAAGTTTTCTAGTTGTGCCATTATTTTGATCCTTGGCTGAACAACATTAGCCAGTGTGTCAAAAGAAGAAAGGGTTGTTTGAGGGAAGAGCCACAGAGGATAACCTTGAAGGACAATAATTCACAAATCTACCAAGTTCAATTTTCCCTCGAAATAAATAGAAAACAATGTTGACTTCCAGATCAAAACAGCCCTTGTGTCAATTCTTTCTGGTTTCAGAAGAGCCACTTGCTCTCCTTTTAATAGATATTTTCAAAACCAGGAGAAGTTGCCTGGGCAAGCCAAGTAAATTGGGTATGGGAAACTGAAGTAAGAGTGGAAATAGATGCCATTTGTTGTATAACTATATAGGCTCATGAACTCCCTGCTCTCATTAGCAGAATCTAAAAGGTTCTAGGTTTATAAATTTAATCAATTTAACTTTTAAAGTCTATCTGTATTCCATAGGTTTAGTTGAAATCTGGGGCCAAGAATAACTGCTAGTTTGGATTAGGCCAGTGGCGCAAACACCCTCATTCAAGGCATCTCTTAGCAATTAATACAATGTGGAGGAGGGAGAACATTCATTTGGATGTCATGGAACCTGCCCTCTGGTCAGGTGTTAACATCAGGTTCTTTATCTGCAAACACCAAGTCTGGCCCAGACGGTCTCTTTCCAACAATCACATTTTATAGGTCCAAGAAATTGAGTAGTCACCAGGTATACAAAGCCCAGGTTAGAGCTCATGAGGCAGAAAGGATCTGTCAGACACAATTCCTACCTGTGAAGACCTTATTCCCTATATTCCTGTAGGGAAAATGGGGCATGTGCATAAATACTCAAAATAACACAAAGCAAGAGTAACTTTGTCACATGAGTACAACAGACAAATCCTCCGGGCATCTATAGATGCATAAGAGTCTTTGGGTTGGGATAACTGGAGGCATTTTCTTAAGAGGTAAGATTTAAGTGAGTTCACAAGTGAGAGCTGAATTTCAGTAAGAAAAGAGGTTTCTATCCTCAATGTTCCAGACAGGAAGAAGGGCGTGGTGAGAAAAGGCAGCTGGGGAAATGCAGAGCACCCTGGGGCAGTGGGTGGCCCTCCCAGCCCCAACCAGCAAGTCATGCCAGGGCAGTGTTTCTCCAACTTCAGCACAATCAGAATCCCTTGGAGGGACAAACCCAGATTAGTAGGCCCTAATTCCAGAGCATCTGATTTAGAGTATCTGGGATAGGTGCTGAGAATATGCTTTTCTAACAAATCCCCAGGTGATAATGAATGACTGCAGGGACTCTTCTTTGAGAACCACTGCTTCAGGTATTAGAAGGAACTGGAGAGTTCACATCAAAAGTCACATTCTCCTGTGTCTTGGTTAAATCCTAATTCACCAAGCTGACCTTATTGGGTAGTAATCGTGGTTACCTAGAATTTCTCTATCAGTAAACAAACACTTTCAACTAAATATGGTAGAAGATGGAAACAGGGAGAGGAAATTAATATTTTGGAGACTTCCAATTTACCAAACGCTTCCAGCATTACCTCACTTAATTCCTAGCACATTCCCACTTGATAAATGTTAATTCCCATTTTACAGATGAGGAACTGGGACCCAGAGACCTCAAATTTACGTGACCCAAAGTAACTGGCACTCTGACATGCCAGAACAGTCTTGCTGTTCTAGTGTTAAATCAGTGTTAAATCAGTGAGGAGGTCTAATGTTTGAGTACTCTTCAAAGGAAGGCAGTGGTTCCAGGAGCAGTAAGATTGTTATAGGGCAGCCCCGATACAAAACGGGGTGCCTGACTATGGGTCCTCACCCGCACGCTTAAAAGGACTTATCAATGCTTTACTGCAGGCACACACGAAAGGTTAATAAAAGGTTTATTTCCAAGGGAAGGGCAAATGAGGAAATGTACAGCTCAGGGATCAAAATGGGAGACAAAGTTTTAAATGTGTCCTACCCGATCCTCCGATCTGGAATCCCAAATGGCACTCTGAGAGCTGGCCACGAGCCAGGAGCTGTGTAGCCAGGAGGCGAGCAACAGAGCGAGAGACCCCAAGGCCCACGTGTTTGGTTTTTATACCCAACCTGGCTGCTTAACTCCACCCTCAGGTCCCAGCCACCTTCCTTTTGGTGATGACGGGATTTGTCTTTCCCAGTGTCTTGATGGCTTTGGTCTGGAGTGGGGGTGGGGTCCACAAAGCCTGCATGGAATTACCTCAGGACATCCTTTCCCCCTAACAAGATCAGTATCATTTCCATTGAAAATCAGGCCCAGAAATACCTGAGCAAAGTCATCTGTATTGAATGTTGCAAGAGGAGCAAGAGAAAAGTAAAATAGAGCAGACTGTATTCCGTTATCTACAAATGTGGGGGCAAACCACCTACCAACGGTGATTTCAGAACATCTACCAGTCCCACAAGAGCGCTCCATTTCAAAGGAATACCTTTGTGTTTTCAGTTCAAATAGAAAGTCAGTCAGCCAGCCAGTGGACATGGCTCAGAAATTTGAAAGGGTCAGCAAAACCGCTGCTTCTCCTTATTTGGATAAATAACATTCAAAGACAACCAGTTTGGAGTCGTGCATACCCTGAGGTTGGCTTGGCAAGCCTCCTCACCCACGCCCTGCCCTGCCCCGCCCGTCCGGACAGCTGGGGGAGGTTAGCCGTCACCAGTCCGTGGCTGCTTCCCCACCAGGTTCCAACGCTGTTTGTAGCCTCCTCCTCAGAGACTAGATGGGTTTCCCTGAGTCCCAATGACAAACTGCCAGGCCTCTGTGCTTCCTACACCCACAGGAAGCCCTGCATTCCTGAAACCGAATAGCTCACGAGAAACAAAACAGATAGCACTGACCCAGTGATGCCAAGCAAATGCTTGCTGTGACAGAATGCCCCCATAGAGCAAGGGGGCAGATGCAATCTAATTGTTTCCCCCAAGCACTGCCCACTGAGAGGAAATAATTCTCTGCCACAGAGGTGGGGCATGTGAAGAAAATGCTTTGCAAGCTATGGAGTGCTTTTCAAAGTTCATGACTAGTAGTAAGAGCATTTAACTCACTTCAAAGGGAACCAAGTTTCAGGCAGATGCAAAGTAGTTCTCCCTCCTCCACTGCCCAAACTTTACCTCTTTTTGTCCCTTTTTGGATTATCCTTCTCTTATAACATTGGAGCACATTTTCTCCCAAGAGGACTGCAAGATATGGGCCAATAAACAGACAAAGGGGGGTCTCTTAAAATCAGGACAGCCAGATTCTGATGGCCCTTAACACAAAACTTCTCCAAAGTACAGTGTCACCCCCCCCAACCCCCCACCACCTTCACTTCAGATCAGGCCGGAGACCCTGGGGGATTTCTGGGAACCGCAGAGTAGAGAACCCTATATATGTCTTTTCTTATATACTTATGATAAAGCTTCATTCATAAATTATGCACAGTAAGGGAGTAGCAATAAATAATAAAATAGAACAATTACGCAAATATACTATAGTAAAAGATATGAATGTGCTGCCTTTCTTTTTTCAAAATATTCCATTGTCCTTAATAATTTTGGACCACAGTTGACAGTGGGTAACTGAAACTGCAGACACTGAAATTTCAGAAAAGGGGGGAGAGGTGGGGAATACTGTATACAAATTAGTTTCCAAAATATTTTAAGAGTTAAGTCCTCTTCTTTAATCAGTATCCTCCCCACAAGATAAAGGAAGGCAGAGGGTGTGCTGGAACAATGCTGGACTATCAATGAAAAGTCTCCCTTCTCTTCCTGGTCTCACCCACAGGACGGCAGTCCTGCACTGAGCTTTTCTGAGTCTCTGGTTCTGTTACGAAGTTGGTTCAGGAATTCCATCTGGACTTACCTTCCTGGAGCTATGAACATCCAATGGGCCAAATTATTCTTACATAACTTTGTGAACAGAAAAACATGATCTGCTTATATTATCATTAAAATCACCACTAAACGTTCATGGGCTCCTATCAATTGTGAGAGCAAAATGAACAGAATGGAAAATATCCACTTTAATATATTTATAGGTGATGAAAAGAATGGCACAGCCTTCTTTCTAAGAACTCACAAAATGAGTGAGTGCAGCCAATGGAAGAATTTCATGCTGTATTTATATTGTGAAAAACAGTGTCCTTGAGAAAAAGTCCAACTGTATGGTATGAACTTACATTCAAGAAGGTGCTTTCTCTTATTCTATTCCCAAATCAATTTTCAATTCTGAACCCAAATCAGGACATATAAAAGACTGCCCATTTGCTTTATGCTGGCATAACATTTAGATTCAAATAACAATGATTTATAAAAATTATGAGATGGGCAATGATCTATGACTCTTCTTTGGATTCTTTCTGTTTTATTACCTGGGAGAATCTCTCTGGGAATGAACACATGTCACTGTTTGTGGTCAGAATAAAAGTTTTGATGGGTGAGGAGGAGGCTAAACCATTTAGCTAAAGACAAGATTTTGGATTCTCCTAGAATTTCATTATAATGTCCACTCTAGTCTTTCCTACATTTGTATTAAAAGCAGAAAATCTGAGTTCTTTAAGATAGTTATTGATAGAGAAACATTCACCTTCTGGTATTGTTCAAAAAATAATCTGGGTTTTTTGGCATAAAAAAGTGTGGCAATTTAATACAAAAGTGGGAATGTTTTGTTATTGAACATAAATGCTGAAATGGCCCTATACATACATTTGTTGTATCTACATTGAAAATATCAAAATACTGTTTGGGTAGTTTTTATATTAGTAAGATGCAATATGAGTCTACATCTGTAGATACAATTCTCTGCTAAAATTAAAAATGTTAATATACCACATTTGACTCATTTTTATGCTCTAGTCACAAAGTGATACCAAAAAAACTTATTAGCATTACACTAAATTTCTTCAGATTATTGTTACAAATAGTAAAAATATAGGAACATTTTAAAACAACATATTTCAGTCTTAAAATGGTCAGATTAACATAATTACAGCCTTAGGTTGCCAACAGCAGCACATTTCTCATTTTCATGAAAATTCACCCAGATCTCAAGCTAATAGGCTCCTTAGTCTAAATATATACAGTAAAATCTGCAGCAAATTTCTGAAGCATTAAAATCTGAACCCTGGAGATATCTAGTGAGTAATTTGTGCTGCAGTGGAGCAGAATTTTTTGTTTTGCAGTTACACAGCTGCTAGGAAATATATTTTTAGATTTGCTTTAAAAGGCAAGCAAAAAATGGTATCCATTTTGTGCATGTGTATTCCAGAATGTTCCTTGAGTCCTTACTGAAGAGTCAACTATCTACAGAACGTCGAGTTAGGTCCCCTTCCTCCTTGGAAGTGAATGTAAGAGATGGCACTAGATGTTCATCCTATACTAAGTAGTCAACCCCTGCTGGACACCTAATGTTTAGAAAGAAAAAAGGCGTGTTTCATGAAGGGTAGGCATTGGAGTAAGAACACCCTGGAGAGAAGGACCCTGCTATTGCTGAATTACCTCATCATTGTCATCACTATGATTTCTTACTGTAGTTTGGGTTTTTTGGGGGCAGCTCTTCCTACTTCTACAGGGTAAATGAAAAGGAACAGGTTCAAAGAGTTAAATCAAAACAAGGGATAGTATGACCTTTGATTTCACAGGAAAAGAAAAAAACAAAAAGAAATCAAATACATGTGTCCATCCACCAACCAAGTGAAACATTGTGCTTCAGGAATGTGGAGTGAGTTAGTGCTGCCTGAACAATGAGGACAGGTCCTTGAGCTCCAATGACATACTTATACTCTGAAGAGGTCTTAAATAGATAAATGTGCACACAAAATATGAGTTAATGAACAGTACTTCTTTTATAGCAAGATGCATAAGGTCTCGAGAACTGTTAAAGAACAAATTTGATTCTGCCATCCAACCAGTTCATTTTTTTTTCAACTGTAATCTTTAAAAATGTTTCACCCTGACCACTCCACAAGCACCCCACTTGGGGTTTGTCATAAAACCTGAGTTTCTGGGCCTCCCCAGTGGTGCAGCGGGTTGAGCACAGTGCTGTGAAGTTGTCTGCAGACTCTGCAGCGTGGGTTTGATTCCCACATGGTGCAGAAGACCTCTCCTGTCTTGCCCGCCAGTCCCCTCAGCAGTGTATTTCGGTCCATCTGCCTGTTCTTTTTTTTTTTTTTTTTTTTTAAAGATTTTATTTATTTGTACAAGAACTGGGGTACAGGTCAAAGGCATGGGAGGGTGAGAGGATTCACCAGAGACAGAGTGGGGAGCAGAACAGGCTGACTGACTAAAGACACTGCTGAGGGGAGTAGTGGGCGAGGCAGGAGAGGGTTGCCACGCCATATGGGTTTCTCCCTGGCCAGCCAGGAATCGAACTGGTGCTGCAGAGGCTGCGGATAGCCTCATAGTGTGGCGCTCAACAGGCTGCACCACCGGGGAGGCCCCGGTCTGCCTGTTCTACTCCCCGCTCTGTCTCTGGGGAATCTTCTCATCCTCCCGTGCCTCTGGCCTGTACCCCAGTTCTTGTATAAAAATAAATACATCTTTAAAAAAAAACAAAAAACACCTGACTTTTTACACCTGACTCAAACAAGACCAGATTTTGGCCATATCTACATACCAGCTGTGCTATCACTCATTTGACACTTTCCTTTTTCACTTTAATGGTGATGAAGCAATAATACTCATAAGCTCAATTTCTTTGTGTTACTTATCTTGTCAATATTCTATAAAAATTATATAATTATTAAAAGCTTTCTATGTCCCACTTAAAATCACTGACTCCAAGTGAAATAACAACTTTGAAAGCAGTTTGAGTGATAATACATAGAAATTTCAAGTAGTTATTATAAGAGTCATTTTCCTTAACAAAGAGACTAACTTTTGAATACAATGTTATAACACTCCAAACCCCTTTTAAGCCAATATTATTTTATGCAAAATATCTCATAATTTGAAGCAGCTGCTATTTTTCAGTTGACTTGATGGTTTATTCTTCTTCAACAAAAATACTGTATAACCTTAATCCGGTTAGTTCAAAATCCATATATTTTTGGTCCAAGTTCATGCATTTCCAATTAATGAACTCAGGCCTTCTACAGCATTAGGCTGCTATCTGGAGGGAAAGCAAGATTGGCTAACTCAGCTTACAATGGCTGGGGTAAGAGAAGTAAAATGTACAGTGTTTTTCTAGCTCAATCCAGAAAACAAACCTGGTGGAATCCAGAGAGATGCCCTGGATAGGGACAGAAGGCAGGTCTGAGGGACTGATGGACTTGGACTCCAGTTCTTTATTTGTCATTTCTATATTTTGTGATCTTGACAGGTCACCCTAATTATATTGGACTTCTTGCAACTCAACTGACAGGTGAATGGGTTATAAAAAAAATGATGTGTAAGAATTTTTATCTCTAAAGCCCTCTGATTCCAAATAAATGCGGCCTCTGGCACCAAAAATACAGGTCAGGTCTATTTCCTTAGTCAATTAACGCACAGTAGGCTGTTTCAACTCTTTGGTAGCCGAGTATTGTTCCTGCCAGCCAATGACACACAAGCAAAGAGATGGTCCTCCCCATGCAAAAGGGAAAAAGCAGGGCAGAGAAGAAATGGCTTATAACCTGGTGATATATATCTTTAAAACATTTGAAGTCCTCTTTAAAAAAGTGAACATGTTTCAAAAAAAAATTATTTAAGAAATGCTTTCCTCTCCCCCAGTTTATATAAAAGGAACCAATGTTCAGCTGAGACATTTGAGAAAAGAATGGGTACCTGGAAGGCCTGTACAGGGTAGGGTCTTGGACTGCGGGAACCTGTGCTGATGTGACAGGGAATAATCTCCCACAGTCTGGGTTACTGTGGCAGGTACCCACAGACAAGTCAGAAAAGCAAAACCTCAGGAAGAACATGGCATGTAGGTGCAAGGGATACCACCTGAAAATAACAGGACATATGCTCCCTGTCTAAGGTAATTTCCAGTAACATCTATCTTTAGGAGAGTCAAGAAAAGGGATACGGCTTTGATACCAAAGGGCAGAGGGGTGTGGCATAATCCTCCCGTTTACTCGCCAGCATGAGACGCTTTGGGAACAAACCCCAGTACCTTCTGAAAGAGGAACAGGCAATTTCTAGCTGTGTCAGTTCCTTAGCCAGCCCTAGATATTGTGTAGAAACGGGGTTGGAAGCAAATTGCCTTGATCCTGAAGCCCAAGTTCAGAGCTGTGATGAGCAGCTGCATCCCAGTTGAAGCTGTTGGCAGTGATTACTTTGCATCACCAATCTCTAGGATATTTTTTGTTGCTGAGTGAATGTCTCAGTCTTCAGGAGCGGGTGAGGGAAACAATAATGCCTGGTTTTGAGGTGGTTTAGCTAGCTGCCCCCACTCCAGACCTCAGCAACCTTCAACAATTTTTTAACTTTCTGCCTGTTCTCCAAAACAGCTCTGCAGGAAGCCTAACAGGGCAGCAGGCAGGCACATAAAGGCAGTCTCCAATCAAAGACACTTTCTGATTTCAAATCAAGCTCACCAATAAGCTTCCCGCTCTGTACCATGAAAAACAGTTGTTATAGGTAACACAGCACATGAAGCAAAGAAGGAAACAGTAAAGAGGAAAGGATAGTTTATCCAAAACTATCCCCGCACCATCTGCTGTTCACTGTTATCATTTCACTCCGAGTAAGTTGTAACCAGGTCCCTGGATAAGAAACCACATATTTCTACTGGCTTTAGATGACAAAGATCTTAAAAAAAAAAAAAAAAAAATCATACAAAATAACTTATTTTGAAATTTTACTTCTTTAGAATTATCACTGTCAAGATAAGTTATCTGTATCTGGTTCCAGACTTGGAGTTCTTGGCCATTGATGAGGCTGTGCTGTGGGGTATTTAAAAATAAGGACTATAGAGAGCTATCCTGGGTTTGAACTGCAGCTTTGCTTCTCGCTAATGTGTGATGGTGTTATTTAATGTCTCTCAGCCTCAGTTTGCCAACCCTCAAATGGGTCTAACAGCACTATCCCAAAGGGTGATTATGATGAGTAAATCAAAAATGACATTATTTAGACCACAGCGTATAACATTTTCTCACGCTTATTAACTCATCTACATATTAGGATAAAGATATCCACAGGAATATGGTTAAGCAGATCCATCTACACATGTACCTTTAAAAGGAAACAGATTGATTTAAAAGGATAGAGCTGTTACAAAAGCCCACTAAAATAACTGCAAAATATTGTGACAGAACTACTGCAAGAATAAGAATTATTTCAAGAAAATGTAATTTCCAGTCAGAGAATTTTTCAGGCAGTCACTAAACTTTGTATTATGGATTTAGAGCTATTATGTAAAAAAAAAAAAAAAAACCTATAGAAGTTTTTAATGCTTTTCATAAAGGTTAAATGGATATCTCTTTAAAGATTTTCAAAGCCAAGATACAAAGGCTATTTTTATTTTAAAATTTAAAGTGATTTTCACAAGGAAACTAACAACAAATAATTTCCCCCCAAATACTGACTGAATAATACATAGCAATTTCCAACCTCCTATTCGTACCACGCCTTCACGTTTTCTACATTTGTCTCAGAAATTGAATGCAAGTGAACATCACCATGAAAATATGGAAAATTATCCCAAAACACACAAACCAATGAGATCTGTGCTAACAAACAATGTTGACACTTTAAATCTTTTCTAAATTATAACTAGATCACAAGATTGATAGATTGAGGATAGTCCAGTATAATGAAGAGGATTTTGAAAAACAGACTAACACCAATAACAAAAAAGTTTCCTCCAAAGCAGCACGCAAGAAGCTAAAATAAAAACCTAAAATGTTAACCCCTCATTGAATCAAACCTGAATCCAGAAGCTGCAACTCTGTTGAATGTAAATGTGCCAGAGCATGAAAAAAATTCCAAAAATTATATTTTGTTATAAAGGTACAGTTCTTACCTTACATCTTCAGTGAACCTTTATTTTTCTAGAAGAAACTTTATAGACTTGCAGAGATCTTGAAGCCACCCATCTCTTGTACGCTAGAGCTCTGCCTGTCTTTATGGTGACTAAATGCAAAGCACGGGTTTTTTTACAGAAGGAAGCTTTTAGTGAAAATATGTGGTTTAAAGGAGCAGTATCCACCCTTGTTAAAACTATTTCACGGACAGTCAGAGGTTTTGTTTCTACTCTATGAAAGTTAAATCCAAGTAGGAAGGCATTTTTCCTGTCCCGGAAATCAGCATAACTAACACCAATGCTGAGCTAACGAGAAATGTTTCTTCCATGTGTTCTGTCTGGCAGAAACTGCAAGCCATATCAAGGAAACACGTGATGTTTATAAATACAATATGGCTCATGTTGTCATAACCTCTCAATGACAAAAAAAAAAGCGCAAGGAAAAGCAAGCAGCTACACAGCAGGAAAGATGAGATTTGTATCACTTGGAAGCTTACATATCAGATGTGCATATATTACCCTTTTCGCGTCTTAGAAAATAAAAGTTATAACTGGAAGCAGCAAGGGAGGAAGAAAATATCTACCTAGTTCTAGACAGCCACTGTATTAAAATGGGTTTGCCTAGCCATTCATTGCAGTTAAGAGTAAATCCTCACCAACTGCAACAGAAACCTTTTTAATCTGTCAGAGACACGGCATAAATGGGACATCATTAGGGATATCCTCATAAGGGAGTTCCATAGTGTTAATTTAAACAAACAATAGAATGAAGGCAAGGAATAGATGTGAAAATTTTAGATGCCTGTTTTATGACTGGTTATTGACTCTCTGAACCTCTAGTAGACTACAGGGTCTGAGAGGGCAGTTACCATGCTTGGTCACTACTGTATCTTTGGAATCTTCCACAAGTGCCTAGACCAGAGGAGAGACTCAGCTCACCATGGCGGGGAGTGGCCCTGCACAATCACAGAACTAAGACACTCTTCTAAAATCATCACTTCTACTTTCCATGCTTGGAAATATTTGTATTGACTTCTAAATCAATCCCAAAGCAAGAATTGTCCTACTGAGTTATAATTACAGCAGAACAATTTCTGTCATATTTAATTTGTTATCTAAAAATTAGCTTGCTTTCTCCCTTAGGGGAATTTAACTCCTGAGAATAAAATTTTTAATAAGGACAGACGTGTGCATTTCTGCTAATCACTTACTTTAAACTTTAGGGTTTTTAACTGCTATGAAATGATATTCACAGGATGGGGGATTTTGTCAGGATAGACAGACATTCGTCTTTTTTATTTTGGTCCTGAATTACCAGGACAAACTTTTTTTTTTTAAGATTTATTTATTTATGCAAACAAGAACTGGGGTATAGGCCAGAGGTGCGGGGCTGAGAGGATTCACCAGAGACAGAGTGGGGAACAGAACAGGCAGATTGACTGAAATACACGGCTGAGGGGAGCAGCGGGCGAGTCAGGAGAGGTCTGCTGTGCCATGTGGGTTGCTCCCTGGCTGGGGATTGATCTCATGCTGCAGTGGCTGTGGACAGCTTCATAGGTTGCGTCTTAACTCCCTGTGCCACCGGGGAGGCCCCCAGGATAAATATTTTTATCTACAAATCACTGTACTGGTCAGAGGAAAGAAGGCATTAGCTGTTTGTGATAGGAAAAATAAAGAAATGAGCTCCTAAACATTCAATGAGAATTTCCTCAAAGCTGGCTGTTGGGGGTGGGGAGAGGAAATGGAATAGGGAGTTTTTTGTTGTTTGTTTGTATTTTTACAGAAAAGCAAGAGACTTATTGACAGATAGGAAGGATAGGAAAGCTCTCCGAGTGGAGAGGGGTCCCAAGTGGTAGCCCAGGGAGTTTGCCCCTAAGAAGCTTAGAAGTTTAGAAAGGAACTTTACTGTGGTGATGGTGCACAGGTGCACTGGTGAAGGGAATTCTATTGGGACTGCACCTGAGGGGAGAGGGAAGCAAATATTGTTTAAAAATGAACAGTGATGTAAAAAAATAAAAAGAAAAAAAAATTAAAAAAAGAAAGGAACTTTATTTAAGATGTAAACATCAAAAACTATAATGCACGCAGGAAAAGGTGAGTGTGTTAAGAGTAGGAAGGAGACAGGTGAAGTTTGTGGAAGTTTAGTGAAGTTTGCACAAGAGCGGAATAAGGGAAGCTTGGTAACGATAAGTGACTTCTGAGTTAAGTCTTCAAAAGCAGAACCTGTCAACACCGATGATGAAGGCAGTATTGTGGAGACAGGCAGTAATGTCCACTGAGTGACTAACAAGGAGTGTTCTGGACTTGGCCTGTTTGGCTCGGAATCCAGCCCCACTTCTGATACACTATGGGGCTTTGAGCAAGTCCTCTCACTCCCCTGATCCTCAGTTTTCACATCTGAAACAATGGATTGTTTTGAAAATCAAATGAAAGCAAATACAAGCCACATGTTCTGTAGGCTCCACGGCAGAGTTAGTACATGGTGAATGTGAGTTGTTAGCTTCTCTGATGGCATGTGAGCAAGAGGAACCCCATTGATGGGGTGTCAAGAAGGCCTTGAATGAATGAAAGGAAAAGTTAGAAGAATGTCTCCTGAAACTTCTATTTCTACAGGGTTCTGGTCTCTTCCATTTCTACTGGCTTGCTCTTCAGCCCCCAAATCCGAAATCTTTCTCAACAAGGACACTCCCCTGTGGGAAAAGAAGTTTTGGCAGGAGCACTTCAGACATATATACTAAATAGACACATCTTTGTTTTTTCCTTTTCTTCTTCTTCTCTCTCTGATGGAGCATCTTTTTTAGCCCAATCAGAAGGGCAAAGTCAGAAGAGCCCAGTCAGAATAGAGCAAAGTTAAATAGATAAATAACAGAGTCGAGGAATAAAACAAATATTAAAAAAGAATATTTCATGTGCTCTAAAATCTTTCCAGGAGTGCCACTTCAACATTTGCAAGTGGAAATATAAAAGGAGGGATGAGTCAGAAAGAAGTGTGTTCAAATCCGATACCTGACATTTACCAGCAGTGTGGACTTGGGAAAGACCTCACTGGCTACATTTGCATCCTCTGTAAAAAGGGGATCAGAGTGACTACTTTGCAGAGCTGCTGACTAAAAAAGATGTAAAGCATTTAACACATTGCCTACTAAGCAGACACAAAGAGGTCTAATAGCTGTGTCCAGATAAACAATGGTATAGAATGAATTCGACTTATATACTAATTTCACAGTGAAACTAAATTATTACAGTTTTGCCCCCTCAAAAAGTCAAAGTGGAATGGATGACAAAAGGAACATGAAAGTAGGAAAATTAAAAAGGGAGGCTACGAAGGAAGACAGCACACAAAATACCCGGCATAAAGGCTTGTATGCTTGCTGTGGGTGGACCACAAATTTAATTCTAAGCTTTAGAGTAGCAACACAAAGAGGGAAAATGATCACTTACAGATTCAAAATGTCCATATGATAAAAATAAACCAGGAGAAGCACAACTATTTCTGGTGATGAGAACAGAGAGATATTTTTACACTGGGTTCTCATTAATGACGGCAAATGAATAATACAGCATTCATAGCACTATCATTATAGTACTCGGTGCATCCCCTTTAAAAGTGTTTACATTTACATGGGTAAGACACCACAACTGGCTTTCTGACGGCTACAAAGAATACGAATAAGAGATGGTTTGTGCCTATGAAGAACTTCAGGTTCTGAAGATGAGATGAATATGCATCTAAATGATTGTAGCACCAGGAGAATGTGCAACATTCTCCTACTGGGTAAAGATTAATTCTGTCATAACATTAAAGAAAGCTTCGTGGAGTAGGAGTCTTTTACTTGGCCTCTAAAACAAATCTTTATTTAATAATTTATTATGGAAATTTTCAGCTATAAGAAGGAGAGAAAATAACATAATGTATTCCCATCATCCAGTCTTGACATTTTCCAACAATTTACCAATTTTGTTTCATCTATTTGCACTTTTTGGGTTTGTTTTGCTGGAGCATTTTTAAGCAAATACCATTAATCTTGCCATTTAGCTTGTAAATACTTTAGAACATCTCATTTTTAAAAACATAACCACTAAGCCATTATTATATCCATCAGAATTACTGGTTATTCTTTAATATCATCTGATTCCCAATGCATGTTGAGATTTCCCAAATCGTTTCAAAGATGTCTTTTACAGTTAGTTTCTTTCCAAGCAGGACCCAAACATGGTATACACTTGGCATCTGGTTGTTCTCATATAGAACAGATCTGAGAAAGAGAACAGTGTTTTTCTTGTCAGTAGGAAGGAACTGTGTGACTGTCCTGTAGCACGTTAGTTGGGTAGAACTTTGAAAGGCAGACATGGAGAGGGAGGGAGAGGGCATTTCAGATACGTGGAATGAGAACTAGGAGTGGTTCTGTTTGCCTGTTGGGGTGGAGATTAACACTGACTACCTGCCTATTCTTTGCACATCAGGAAGCTGAACTTAGGAAGATGACTTTGGAAGCAGTTGTGAGACTAGAGTTGGGGAGACTGGATAAACGCTGTTGCACAAATGGCCACTAGGAAAATAGTGAATGTTGTAACTCCATCAGCAGAGAGCTTAGGATCTAGGGTCAAGATGCCTGGGTTCAAATCTCAGCTCTGCTACCCTCTAGCTATGTGGTGTTGGGAAACTTTCCAGTGTAACACCTATGTAACTGTTTCCTGAGCTATAAATAGGAGAATTTATATGAATAACAGCCTCAAAATGTCATGTTAAGGATTAAAGGAAATTACCTATAAAGTGCTTAGTCAATGCTCAATAAAGTCAGCTATTATAAGAGCAGTGGTGTGGGCAGTGGCCGACTGGCTGGATGTGTCCTGAAGCAGGAGTCAGGCACATGAAGAACCATGGCTAATTCAACTGCTAAAATCTCTCCTTCTTCACCCCTTAAAGCACACACACATGCATGCACACATATTTGCACTACCAGAGTCACTTTGTCATTCACAAGATAGGAAAAGTAAGGAAGAAAAAAAAGATTAGCACCCTTTAAAGCACACACACGTGCATGCACACATATGTGCACCACCAGAGTCACTCTGTCATTCACAAGATAGGAAAAGCAAGGAAGAAAAAAGATTAGACCATTTTTTTCAACAGGAGGCACTGGGAATACATGTGGAAACAACCACTTGGAAGTTTAATACACTTGATATCTTAGGAAATGGCAGGGCTTGGGTTAGAGTTTCAAGGCTCATCTGCATTGATAAAATTGTTAAATCAGCAACAAGGTAAAAATCACACATGAAAAGGTGCATATTTTAAATAGAACAAGTTGAGACACACACAAAAAGGAGAAGCCTGTGTGCACACATGGAAAACCATTCAGGGAGCAAGAGGAAGAAAATCTGTGAATAAAGGAGGCTGAGTACTGTCTGAACGTGGGTAAGGGGCTAGAAAAGCTGGTGAAATGGAAAGTAAGGCTTCTAGGGAGGCCATTCGTCAGTGTAAAGTACAGAGTTCAAATAGAAGAGGTCTGGGGGGCTGTGAACTGTTTGCACTAGTGGATAATTTGATATGCAAGACCCATTCTGGAGAATGTGTTGTATTTGCAAATCTGGATGGTGTCTACATATAAGTGAAAATGAAAGGAACACAAGAGCACACTCAAAGATGGGACTGGAGAATCTTGGGAAGTAAGCCCTAGGCACGTGAGAAGGTAGAGAAGCCCCCAAATTGTGAAAAAGCCACTGTGCTTGATGAACAGGAAGCCCCTGCTACTCTTTGAGAGTCATGCAATGGAATGGCTCCTCTTTGAGCTGTCCATTTGTGAATTAAAAACCCCACGAGTATATAAGTAATGTTTGCAATATGGAGAACTTAGTCCCTTGGGAAGTGAATTATCAAAGCTGCTATCTAATGTAGCAAAACCAAAGCCACATGATTAAATCAAGGTGATTTGTATTTCCATGAAAAGAATCAGAAGATGGGTGTGCTCAGTTCCAGCAGAGAACCACAGATCTCATTAGCGAGACTAGCCTCAGAATTGCTCAGCTAGATGCCAGGTGAAAAACTAGACACTATAGACACACCAAGCCTGAATCCTGTGCATGCTCTGTGGCCCACAACCTCAGAGTTAATGCTTTTGTCTAACACATTTCCGGAATAACACCACTGCCCTCATACACTGGTCTGGAGAACAGACTCTTCTAGATACAGAGCTTTACATTTTCTTTTGTTCCACAAGCAAGAAATTAAATTCATTGTTTAAGGAAAGTCTCAGAGGCCACTGCAAAGTTCTGGTGTAGGTTGATCCAATTCATGCTTTTCATGATGCCTGCTTATTGGTGATGAGCAGGCAGCTGGGAGGTCTGTTGCAGGTGGCCTCTGGAGGCAGGTACGTGAAAGCCAATGACATCAGGCACAGGCTATGTAACTTACTCATGTAAGTAGCTATCATCGAATTCCTTCACACCACATGCATTTTGCAAACATGGAAGGATGGACCTCTCCTAAACCCACCATGCAGCTCGGTTTTGTCTGTAACAATTGAGCCTGGCTCTGTTCTCTATTTGGGTTCTTCGCTATGCGCAGTGGGGTCAGGCAGCTGTGCTCCAGGCAGGGCTCAGCACAGCTTCCTTTCCATTAATGGCAAGGCAGCCACATTCACCGAGGAAGGGGAGAGAATTCCAACCTCCAGAGCCAAAAGGTGAGACTGAAGGCATCCTATGTCTTTTAGTTTCTGGAATCTGAATAGTGGCCAAATTACAAACTGCAGGCACCATCGCACCTTGCTGCTTTTTAGACTGAATTCTACTTCTCATTTCTAATTAGTCTTCACTGAAACATAAAAGTTTTTCTGTTGGTTGGATGGTGAACATTTGTGGCCTCCTTCTCTGGGGACAACGATTGATTTTCTCTCCCCCAAAATTGCTGTGTAAAGTAGACTACAGGCGAGTCAAAATGATCACTAGGGCCGGGTTTGAAAGCAAAAACAGAACAACTTTACTGAAGGCCGTAACAGAAGTTCTGAATTCTAATAAGCTTCGTCCATATGGTTAATATTTGATTGTCTCTGTGCTCACTGTCGGTCCTTGTGTAAGGCCACATCTGCTTAAGAGTTAAAACAGGTGTTCTCCCCGGCCATAAACAGGATTTTCAGAGGCGATTTTGGGGCTCCTGTGTGGGCTCTCCATACAGAAATGGAACCCTGAGCACCGTGAAACTCTGGTTTTAAGGCAAGACATTTCAAAAATAAAGCTATTCAAGAGAGTAGAGACTCTTAAGATGTCATAGAGAAAAAGAATAAGGAAGTAATAAAAGGCAGGGGTAGGGTAATATTCAGCCCATGCTTCACCAATAGCATGACTTAATCTGTCTTCACGTGGTGCTGGCTTCCATTTAATGTGTAATTGGCTAAAAATAAAATGCAGAATCTGAGATTTCCTGAAGTAGCAACACAGCCTTCACTTCAAATTACACTTCAGTTTGGACAAAGGCAGTTAGACATGGAAGGGATCTTCTTCTCCAGAAGTGGAGGCTCTGACCTGACAGTGTCATCACTCATATTCCAGAATTGCATAGAAACTCTTTCAGTACTTTCTGTTGGACCTCCTGGCCTCCTGCTCCTGCATTCACATACCCTAGTGTTAGGCAGAACAACCGTTACCCCCAAGGATGTCCACATCCTAATCTCCAGAACCTGAGACTCCATGAGAAAGTGGAATGTGAGGTTGCTTATTACCTGAGCTTAAAAGGAGATTTTTCTGGAGGTTGGGATGGGCCCAACCCACTTATATCACAAGTGTCCTTGGCAGTGGAAGAAGAAGGGTCAAAGATGTTATTTTTATGGGGTTGAGGAAGGAAAAAGGGGACTAGAAGCTGAAGAATGTGGGTAACCTCCAGCTGCTGTGGGAGAAAAGAAACAGATTCTGTATGGAAGTTCCAGAAAGCAAAGCTGACACCCTTCTGACAACCGCTTGATGGTGGTCCACTGAGACCCATCTCAAGCTACTGATCTCTAGAACCATAAGAGAGTAGCCCAGCATGGTTTTAATCCACTAATTGTGTAATAGTTTGTTGCGGCAACAATAAAAAAATGAATATACTATCAGAAAGCAGAAGCAGAGTCAGCTCAAGCACTCAACTCCAGAACAGACAATGCCTTGATTTTTTTCAGCAATAAAAATGTATTCATTTACTCGTTGTCATTTCCTGTTAAAGCCTGGCAAACAGCTGAGTGCCAACACATTGACAGGAGGGTGCAAAGTGGCATGGTGTGTATGTGTGTGTGTGTGTGTGTGTGTTCTGGTTTGTGTGTGGTGGGAGGTACAGCCAGAGAAGTAAATCTATTTTTTTTCCTTCTATCTTTCCTGCAGAGGAATGTAGCACTATTTTTAGAAATTCAACCCTTTTCTGGTCGACCTGTATCAATGTGATTCTTTAAATCTGCCTTTTCAATTTTTCCCTGTTCTTTTTTCTTCAAAACATCCCTGTGAGCTCTGAATGGATAATCTTCAGAGCTGATCTAAATCTACAGAATTTTAGCTCTTAAATCATACAGATTTTTGTACTATGCCTTCAACATAATTCAGGTAATATTTGATAATATTTAATATGGTACAGAGCAAACAGTCTTGAATTAGAAGGTGAATAATGCAATGAGAATCTAGGAATTGAAATAATTGAATTAAGAACATGAATAGCTCTTTACATGCAATTGTGCACACTTTTCTTTCTGTTGCTGCTTGTATGTTTTGTTTTAACCGAAGAAAAAATAGCAAGAGATCCTCTAAATAAATTAATGTATTATGGGCCAAGGCCTTTCTTATGTCAAGATTCTCTGGATATAACAAAAATCTACACTTGGAGATGAATCAGGAGGCGTCAGGCACTATTTCAATCCCTTTGCCCTAAATGACCAGGAAATCCGATTTCTCCACTCAAGAACAAAAAATAGGTCTTTAGGAGAGATGAGTGGTGAGAACCCCTAAGACCTGGTGGTGGGGTACAATTCCATCAGGAAAACATGTCAGAAGATATACTAAGTAAAATTAAAACCAGAGCAGGAACACTTACCCTCATGTCTCCATTCACAGTTTTCGGTGTATGATTGAATGCGTGTGCAGGATCCTTATTGTAGACTTTGAGAAGTGATCTGTCCTGAATGTTCCTGGAAGCAAAAGCATCAATAACTATGGCAAGTGGAAGGAGCCTGACTTTTCTCATTTCTTTTGATGGCCCATAAGAACCAGGTAAAAGACATCAATAATTTAGCAGCTGTCTGCAATCAGCTGGACAAAAAGTTCTTTTACTATAAGATAGGCAAAAATAAATAAGGAAAAGAAGAAAAATAACTTTAGTTCTTCCCTTTTTTGTTCCTTGGGAAAGTATTATTCTTTTCGTAGAGTTCTCCACCCACAGATATCAGGTAGCTTGAACTTTCTTTCAAGATTCTGAGCCAGGAAAGCTAACACCTCAAGAAACAATAAAGCTCTATATTTACAACACACTCAAAGAGATTTGGTTCATGTTTAAATATTTAATTGTTTACTTTGCCTAAATACCTCACTTTTAACTTATCTAATGAATGCACCCAGAAACTCCTTTTTCGCTTCCACCATTTTCAGTTCATCTCAAACAAACATTTCATTTCAGCAAGGGAAAGGACATGTACTTGTGGTCCAGAAAAACAAAGGACCACAAAGATCAAAACTAGTACAATGCCTTTTTTTTTTTAACTTCAATAATGTGTTTTTAAAAATAGTTTCTGACATACAAGCTCAATTGCTGGGCATGCAGGCTATTTGGGAAGAATTACAGCAGATAAAATTTCCTCCTCTCATCTGTCTCTCACCGAAACATTTAGAGCTCAGGCAGTGATCACATCACAGCAACAGAAGTCATACATCTCACTCGATTTTAATTTTAAGAGCCTACCTTAAAATTATTTAAGAGCATATGAACACCTATGCAGTCCGTATCCTTCCATATTCAGCTCTCATCAGCAGAAGGGCCACCCGAGGCGCTTCCAGCCCCGGCTACACTGTGGTCCTGCCAACACGGTGCAGTGCACTCAGGGAAGTGTATGCGGGAAGACACATTCCTTTTCTCCAGGTGCAGCCACACATTTTGTGAGCTGATCGCAATCACTGGGATTATTGGGTTATGTTTTTGTTTTAAAAGAAGTGGAAGATTCTTGAACTAGTCTTGCTTCTCTCCTTTAAATATCCATCAGTAATTGCTTTGAAGCAGTGACTAGCCCAAGCTTGCAGAGTTGCTTCAGATTTCAAGTAGCTCCTTAGAAGTTTGCTAAAGGGGGGAGCGTGTAGTTCTATGTTATGATGAAGGGGAGAGTTCACAGAAGGTAAGGAGGTACAGATTCTCTAAATGAGTTCACCCTGTAGTTGGGGGGAAGCCACCAGTGATGATGTAAAAAAAAAATTGAAAACCACGAAAAACTTAGTGTGACTCTAAAGGGATTTAAAATACATGAGGTTGGTTTATGATTAATTTAGAAACATGTTCATCCAAGATGAACCAACAGTAAAGGCCCAGATTGCATTTACCATGGCAACAATTACAACACAGAATTTCAACCTGAACTCCCTGTAAATTTTCCCTAAGGAAAATATGGAGAACCCAACACAATGATGAAATAACCAAATGTTCAGCAAATATACTCTCACTTCAAAAATACTGAAGGAGATGAAATGAAATTTGTCTCTAAATTTAGAAGATGAAAATCATTGTTTTTAGTTAAAAATCAATATGATGCAGGGTTTTTTTTGGAGAGAGGTGAGAGGGAGGTTCAACAGAAATGCTGATGGTATTTATGCACAAAAAAGAAAGAAGTAGAATAATTCACTGAAAAAGACATGCATGTGATCATCTGGCATATATATTATGTTCATCATTGCATAGGAATATTTTATCCAGTTCTATATTTTATTTTATTTTATTTTATTTTATTTTATTTTATTTTATTTTATTTTTATAGAGGCATGTTTTTATTTATTTATTTGTTTGTTTGTTTTGTTTATACATGCACTGGGTACAGTCAGAAGCGCGGGAGGGTGAGAGAATTCACCAGAGCCAGAGTGGGGAGCAGAGCAGGCAGAGGGACCGAAGTACACTGCTGAGGGGAGCAGCGGGCGGCAGGAGAGGTCTGCGCGCCATGTGGGACCCTCCTCCGGTGGCCGGGGAGCAGCTGGGGATCGAACCGGTGCCGCAGAGGCCGTGGGCAGCTTCGCAACCCAGCGCTCAACCGCTGCGCCACCGGGGAGGCCCTCCAGTTCTATATTTTAGATCTGTTTTTATATTCAAATAGAAACACAAGTAAAATTATAAACAAACTTATAATCAATAGTCTAACTTACACATTTTAAATGAGATTTTTCAAACATCAGGCATTAGTACTGCAGAAGGACCACCAAGATCTTATTTTTGTAAATACAGACATAATAACTGAAAATGATTCCTGTTCTAAGTGATCACTTTACCCCTCAAGTGCTGCTTTCATCTATTCTATCTACTGAATTTGCATAAAGGAGGATCACCTTAGTTTGGAAATTTGGGGAAGCTTTTTCACTTCATCCTGTCCCCCATTTCTCTCTTTTTGGCTACTTCATGACACTCTCACAGAATATGTAAAGGAAGCTCAAATAGTAATATGATGACGCTTGGGAGATGCTCTAGAAAATCATAACTTATTGTAATATAAAAATTCTTGTATTGGCTGCAAGAGAGTAGAATCCAACTACTCTGAATAACCCCATCAGCCTTGAGCTCTATAATGAAAAGTAGCTTTGTGTGGTTTCATGTTTATTTATTATTACCACATCCCTCAGTCCCTCTAGCAGCAAAATAGAAATTGAAGACCATTGTAAAACAACACATAAAAACACTACATAGGATTATATTACTGCAAACACACTCTTTAAATAAAATGTGATCATTTCATGTGTAAGTTCAAATTTTTTTTGGTGACAACTTGATTAATAATTTATTTCAAAAAACAAACATGAATTTTCCGATACCCATAAATATTTAAACATGCTTTTAAAAAGCAGAAAGGTTGTGCAACAGATGTAGCACCTATGCCTCAGGGCGTGTGTCAAACTTGGCAAGTCCTAAATTACTCATAGGCCATGCCTAAAAATGATCATAGAAGTATCATTAGGTATTTGTCATTTTACATTTATTATGCACTAGAGCCATCTTTTTAAAAAGAGAGCCCTGTTAGTTTCTTAATAAAGAAATAAGACACCCTGTCACCCCCAAGGGCAGGGACCTAGATATCAATCTTGTGGCCCAGATTGGGGGAGGTATGGTGGGGACCAATTGGATGAAAAATAAAGTTCTTGACCAGGAATGTGGGCAGTCAAGCTTGGCACTGGGCTTGGAAATACATTGACTGTGTGATCTTGAATAAGTCCCTTAACGTTTATGCATGTTTCTGTTCTATACAACAGAAGAAGTGGATGAGTTGCTAAATAATGTTTTAAGTTCTCAAATGTTTAAGGCTGTGTTAGCTACTTTTTTTTTTTTTTTTTTTTGGTGTTGATTTAAAACCTGTTTCTTCAGCTGTTTGGTTGGGACAGATGAGATGGGTCCCTTCTACCCTACACATAACACCACCTCAGAGAGTAAAGGTGCTTTGATTTCTGGGCCACCAGAAATCAAATTTGATGTAAATGTAATAGCATGAGCCCACTTAGCCTAATGTTAGAGTACTTTCTATTAGGGCTCCTGGAAAAAGCCCACTTGATGAGTGAGAATCTTTGGTAAAAATCAATTATTTAAGAAACAAATGGATAATGAGAATGCCTCTCAAACCCTTCCCTTGTGGGTAGTAGCCTGGCGTTCACTGCTTGTATTCTAACTCTGTCACGTACATAATGTCACAGTGGGACTATTGCCTAAAATGTCCACACTTTGTGAGGGAAAGAACACGCGAGGGAAGTTGAGAAAGTTCCGGTCATAAGGACTGTTTTCAACTCTTGGAATCTTGATCAAGTCTCTCCACTACCTTTCTGGGCCTGAGTTTTCCTAACTCAGATAAAATGGTGCTCTGAATCATCTCTAATGTTTTTTACAGATGTAACATGTAAAGATCCATGCTGAGAAGCCTGTCCTCAGCAATGTAAACTGCAGCTTGTAAATAAATTATAGAAGAGTGGGTAGTGAATTTAAACTAAGCCTGCCAATCAGAAAGATGGCTACACTTTCTTCACTGGGCCACAGAGAGAAGAGGACATGATGCAAATTACAGCAATTACAAATGCATACGGCGGGCACCCAGATACAAAAGGCGTGCCTACTTACCTCACATCATTTAATTCATAGTAGACATTTCTGCTTTCATCTTTGATGTAAATGGCGACACTGGGAGACTCCAGCATTTTCATGGAGAGCTGCTGTGGAAAGGCACTTACGAAGAGAGCACGGATTGTATCTGCACTTGTGATTTCATTCGGCATCCTGAGCTGCTTGGTTTCATCTCCGTACTGGAGATAGAGGACCCCTGCACACCAATGTACAAAGTAACAGTCACAGATCAAGGCAAACAGGACTTGCAGCACAATTTAAGCCACTTCTGTCCTACTGGTTAGGACAAGTATTGGGAAGTATGTAATGAGGCTGCATATTTGTAATTTTCCAGGAATGTACTCCCTGACTAACATGTAAGTATCCACTTTTATTCTTTGGCATCCAGGCAGGTGTTAAAGAGGCTAATTTTCAGTTATTTTAAAATCAAAAGGATAAGAAGCTAACCTCTTGTAGCCTAAAGCAAAAGACAACACTTAATTCCTTTAAAGCCATATTTAAGAATCTGACCTTGTGAGGGTGTGATTTTTCTCCCACATCTTTTATTAACTAGGAACACAAATAAAGCAATAGGCAAGATAGACAGTTTGTCTTTATTGTCCATTTTGGAACATTTTAAGTGGAAATACTCCCATATTTCTACTGTGACTCTAATACATATTTATTGAGTGTTTATTTTATATTTTAATAATTTTTATATATATTTTACATCATTGTTCATGTTTTTTTTTTACGATGTTTGCTTTCTTTTCTCAGGTGTAGTCCCCATGGAATTCCATCACCAATTCACCTGTGCACCATCACCATAGTCCCTTGTGTTCGTCCCTCCCTCATTTTGATCCCTCTTCTTTCCCCTCCTCTGCAGTATGTCTCTGATTTATAGTTGTCTTGTTTAGTTTTACTTTGTGTTGTTGTGTTTTTTATTATTATATTTTTTCCCTGATCCCTTGTTTGGTTCCCCTATATTCCTTCTGTAAGTGAAACCATATGAAACAATATACATGAAAAGAGACTAGTACCCTAATGGTTTCAGCTACAAAACAGAACAAGTCAGTACACAAAGAAAAACACATGTGTGGCCCCCAGTGAACGGTGACTTCCAGTACTCACGCCTCTTCCCATATGGAGTCTGGGTCTTACCATGTAACTTGCTTAGGCAATTGGGACATTAGTGTGGGTAATATGAAATTGGAGGTGAAATAAGTGCTCATATCCTGGAGCTTAATTATTCTCTTGGTGAGTGTGGTTTGCATGTTCCCTCATGGAATCAAGCATCTGTGGAGTCCAGCGGATCCATATGGGGAGGTCACATGAAGATAAAGAGAAGTCTTGACTCACAGCTCGCACTAAGCAATGTTCTACAGCCAGGACCATGCATCAGCTGGTCATAAGGGTGAGCCATCTTGAGATTGGAACTCCAAACCCCAGTTGAGCTCTCCCAGCTGTTGCCATATAGAACAAAAATGAGACAGCCCTTTCAAGTCCTTTTCAAATTGCAGAATCACAAGCAAATATGTAATTGTGATTGCTTTAAGTTCCTATGTTTAGGGTAACTTGTTCCCAAGACATAAACAACTGAAACTGGGCACCAAAGATCCTGACATTTAATTTGAATCTAACTTCCTGCGAGAATCCACTGAGGAGGGACTACAACTACTAGAATAAGTTTTGGCAGGAGAGACCTAAGAGAAAAAAATATAACTTCTGGCTACATTTGGCAGTTTTTGTAACAAATTCAACTCTACTTCCTTTTGAAATTCCAATAAATGACAAAAAGGAATTGTCAAAAAAAAATTAAAATGAATAATTAAGGGAATGAGAGAGAAAACAATGGCAGACTAGAGAAAGCTTAACATCTCAGTCTTCATGGGGGAGCGCCACATAAGTCATGTATGGCCAGGGCCACTGAGGAAATGAGGCACTGGACCCTTCTGAACACAGGAACACAGAGTGAGTGGAAAGCTTGAGGCCTAATTGAATTTGATTTTAATAGTGCAATAAGCTGCTCACATCATGTGTCCCTTTTCATCCCACTCAATCCAGTGACTTCTCATATCCACTGAAGGCTGAAGCAGATGAACGAAACAGACTGGATCTTGGCTCACCAGTGCATGGCAGGGTGGGAGATGTGTCCTCTGACAGAATGCTGACAAAGGGGCTCACACTTCAATCAGGAAATCTAAGGACCCCACATGGGAAAGCTGACCGGCAGAGAAAGGACCAATGGGTTGTAGAAGTTAAGATTCAGGTTCTGTAGGTAAGCCCAGAGTGAAGCATCTTGGCACACAAATAAAAGCCTCCAGTTCATATAACTGTACTCTTGGCTGACACAGTAACAGATAACCATGGATTCGCAGATATTTCATAAAACCCTCTAACGTGAAAGATCCAAACAGAAAACTCCAAAGACATGAGAGTCCAAGAAAAGGGCAACATTTGGAGAAGAAACGTGAGCTCTGGGAAGCATGAGGGCAGAAATTAAATATTCAGTGAAGAAGAAAAAAGTCAATGAAATGTCAGAAAGTGAAATGGAAAGATTATGGAATGGGAAGAAGGTGAAAATCAATAAGGATTACAGAGAATTCCTAATAATGGGAATTTGGGTAAAAGAGATGAGGAAAAACAGAGAAGAAATTTTACAAAAAAATATTATAAGAAGTTCCCTCTCCCCTAGATGAAAGGATATGAGGGCAGATGGAAAAGACATGTGGAACGTGCCACACCTCAGTCTTGTCACCGAGGCAACCCAGAGAGCAAGGGGAGAACAGCCCCCGGAGATGGGGAGAAAAGTCACAAATGAAGGCTCAGGAATCAGAAAAACATTAGCTTTTCAGCAGCACCTTAGAAACCAAAAGCCAACAGAAAAACAGTTTTGAAAATCTGTTTTCCATCTAGATCTATATCCACCTGTTAATGGCTGAGAGAAAAAGTTCACCTTCCCCTTTGGATTCTTCTTGGGCTAGGCAAGTAATCAAATTAGCACCAGACAGGTCAACAGGAGAAAACAAACTTAATTGCATACTTCTGGAGAATCTACAGAGATGTGGACTTCAAAGCCAACAGGGCAAAATGAGGGTGTATATCCTGAGCTGAGGAACGTAAGAGGGGCCCGGGGCTTCAAGGAAGAGGAGAGGGACTCATCTAATGAAGAAAGGGTGATGCATATGACAAAGACCAGAAGCTCTGTAATCACATATTTGCCCTGCCATACTGATAGACTTCTCTGATAGATGGGTGATTTTTGCTAAAAGTTCTCATTCCGATTAACACTGCCAATTTTCATCCCTCCAGGCAGTGAAGGAAATGGTAAAAATTTCTTGTGGGACTGCAGGGCCTTTACTGACATCAACTCAAAATAATCTACAAGCCACATCCTGGGAAGGCCTATTCTGAATGTCTTGGGGTATCTTTATCAGAACATCGTGGAGAGGCTTATCCTTGAACACAAACCATCCACCAGGTCTTCATTAAGGCCACCTTCTCGGTGAGGCATCTCACGAATACCTTATCCCAAATTCCAGCCCTATTCTCCCTACTTCTTTATAACCCCATCCTTGCTTTATTTCTGTTCCTGAGCATTTTCAAACTCTATTATAATTCATATTTTAATTATTTCTATTTTTTTCATAGGTCTCTCCCACTAGAGTGCGAGCTTCATGAGGTTAGGATTTTTCTTTAATATTTGTTAGTAGTTGTTCACTGTGCTGTTCTTAGACCCTGTGATAGGACCTATTAGATAGTAGGTTTTCAAGAAATGCTTGTAGAATGAATGGCTGATTTACCAGTCATTCAAAAGAATGTTCATTTTGGGGTCTATCCCAGCTGTGAGGGCTTTTTTGTATGACATATATAGCCTCGTAATTGCATTCCTGGTTGGTATTAAAATACATTCTGGTGACTGTTTCCTGCATGAGATCAGTTCCCCTTCTCTACCCATCACAGTTTTGATGTTTAGCTTCTCCCAGGGAACTAGTTTTACAGAATTTCTGTGGTGTTACACACCTCAAAAGTGAACAACAGCCTCCAAGCCTGTCTGATCACAGATCATGCGATCTTTTTGCCCCAATCGGACCTGTGTGTGACTGCTAATACCATGTCAAAAGGCCAAAACCACCCTTGAGGTCTGAGCCCCAACCACACCTGGGTGAGGCCCCTGCAAACGAGCCATTTGTGGCCGGACTACAGACAAACAGCACGGCCTTGCTCCCCTGACTGGCCTGGTTTTCATTCCCACATCTGCATTCTGTACATGTGTGTGTGTGCTTGAAATAGAATTTGTAGGCTTGAATGAAAAAGGAATTGGGCCTCCACTACGGTTACCTCAGTGTCTGGCCAGCACAGCTGCCAGCTGGGCACACATGTCCACTTACAGATCGTGAAAACTGGAGAAGACGAGAAAGACGCCTTCACAAATAGGAGAATGGTCTTTTTATACTTGATTCAGTTTGCTTTCTTGGTTCAGGAAAGTATTTAGGTATTTAGCAATGCTTGCACTCAGAAGGATTTTTTTTTTTCACCCTCCCTCCCTCTGCTTCTTCCCCTCCCTCAAGGAGGAATTTTTTAAATATATGATGGCATTTTATTGGCAGTGATATGAGACTTTGCCATACTTCCCTAGCTCCAAGTTAGTGCTGGCTGCTCCAGATTTCCAGAGGAAGTACAAAGGACTTTGGATTATAAACTCTCTTTTTATGATGAAGGGAAATACATTTATAGGATGTCTGCTTGGTATCACAGACAGTATACAGGTAATTCATTTAATCAGCAGAGCATCTCTTATCAGGTCATTGTTATGGCCCCATTTCGCAGATTGGGAAATGGAAGTTCAAAAGGTCTGAATAACTTGCTAGTTATAGGCAGTAAATGACTTAACTCATTTATAGATCCACTTCTATCATTATCTCTCCCTTGAAGGATATGGCCTCTGAAACCCTGCATTTAGCCGCCTCTTTCTTTCCTAACCTTCTCATCTTGGTTTATCACACTTCTAGCCTGACCATCTGCCTCAAGATGTTGATGCATGACAAGGGCAGCAGAGAAAAAAATTTCTGTCTTTAAGTCAATGCTGACACATGGTTAGAAATAACCCACAGGCTGGGAACAGCAGGAAGAAGGAACAAAGTTTCGAAAGCAAAGGATTGACATGAACTCACAATGCTTGGATCCTCTGAGAGGCCTGGACACGCAACAGTCCTTCCATTTTAATGGCTTTGCAAAGGCATTGTGGATTCTCCCCCAAGAATCCTTGGTCACATTTTACATAAACAAAGTGCACGGGGCAGGTCATGCTTGTGTGCACACTTAAAATCTTTTGTATTTCAGAGTCATTCCCAAAATGTGGGACATCTCCTACAATATTTTTCACCTTAAAATGGGATGCAAGGCTTTTCACAGTATGACCTTGCAAGGGACTGAATGTTTGTCTTCCTCCAAAAAATCAGTGCTAAAACCCCAATGCAGTCCCAGTGTGATGTTATATATAGGCAGGGTCTCAGGGAGGTGTAAGGTCATGAGGATGGAGCCTCTTGATGGGATTTGCGCTCTTATAATATGAGGAACCAGAAAGCTTGTGGTCTGTCTCTGCTCTCTGTCATATGGGGATAAAAGCAGAAGGTGAAGATCTGAAAATTAGAAGCAGGACATTCCCTCACCCAGATCTGCTGGCACCTTCACCTTGGCCCTCCCATCCTTTAGAGCTCTGAGAAATACACTGCTGTTTAAGACAACCAGTCTATTAGAAATTGTTACAGCAGCTTGCATGGACTCATATAGACTTCAAATCTCTTATTCCTGTCTTATTAGCCCAAATTATGCCACCTTTTTGGGGCACACAGTAAGTTCTCTGAATTACTGGTTCAACCATATGTATACTAAGTTCTATGAACTTACCATGCACATTCACACTGTCTGCTATGCCACTGGCTTGGGTGATTCTGCCACCACGTCTTTGCTTGGCATGCAAATTACCTCCTCTGAAAAAACTCCATCCACTCCTCCATCACTTTTCCATTAAGAATTGAGGAATTAATTCTCCTCACATGTGTGCTCACATTGTGTTTTTCTAAAATTGCAAGCATGGCTTTGCATTCTGCATTATAATTAGTTGTATTCATCAGATACATACATCAGCAGAGTGTAGACATGCTGTAGATGCTCAAATATCTTTTAGTTGAAATGAATTCAATTCTCCCTGTAATGTGGCCAAGTTAATACAAGTATGCTTGCCTTCTGGAGTGCCTTCCACAATTTTTCCTAAGTGATAGTTTCCATAGGCAAATGATGGTGAGAATTCAAAATGGCCTAAATTCCTCAGTTTCTCCAAATCCAATTTAAAATTATGCAAATCAATACTTGCATTACAACTATGGCAAATGACTACAGCTTTGAAAATATAAAGAGCTCTTAAAGTATCCTTTGATACTTTACAGTTTTTAACTTAATGGGAAAACCATAAAAATTGAACTAGCTGTACAGCATTTCACATCTATGGTAATGGCAAATGTTTTTTACAATAAAACAAACAGTGCTGACAAGAGTTGGGAAAATGAGTTATTTCATAAATCACTGTTGGGAAAGTAAACTGATACCATTTCTCCAAAAGGTCATTTGTCAATATGTGTCAAAAGTATACATATGATTTAATCAGTAATTCTATTTCTACACATTTATGCACAAAAATATGCTTACTGGGGTGCTCAAGAAAGCATGATCAATACAAATATGGGGGGCATGAATCCAACACTAGGAGACTCAGCTGATAAATCTACTCATTGGACCATGTGTTCTATTATTAAAAAAAATCTAAAAAACTTTGGCAATGTTATGTGTTAAGGCATATTGCAAAACAGAAAGGAACTAAATTTGTAAAAATCAATTAATCACTTGAAGGCAGTGATGGACTGAGATTTTGTAAAGCCAAAGCTTTTACACTATTGAGACACCTCTTCAAAAATAAGAATGCAGAGTTAGATACAAAACGTCAGGTGATTTTGATAAGTCTTTTAACTAATTTATCTTCTATTAGTTATAACTGTGGACCCTCCGGAGAGACTTTATGAGGGACTGAAAAATTCCAGGCAATAGGAATTTAAAGTCAAATTCTAATTTAGAATGAGCTTAAAAAGTCCTATCATTGAGCAACCTGTTTGAACACATGAAAGAACATGTTCAAAAAAATAAGTCTGTAGGAAGTTAAATATGGTGGAGTCTTGCACCACCCAACAGTATATGAGAGATAGTAGTCACTAGACAAGAAATCCTGCTTAGAGGCCTTCATTTTCTGCACATTATCTCAGCAACAATGCCATTTGTGCTTAAACCGTTGACTTTGTTTTTTTCTAGACAAACTGGTATAGTTGGGACCCAAATGAAATGAAGTTTTATCATTGATGTGAGCACTGTCCTAAAAAATGCCTTGAAGATTCTGTTGCTGACTTATGGAATCCAAACTGTGTTAAGGTCAATGCCTAAGATGCTGATTTCAGGTAGCTTGGATGCCATTCATTCTCAATGGGTCTTATTGCCCTGTACATGGAGATTTAGAAATTTGTCATGAAGAAGGTATAATGCAAAGTAACAACAAAATTTGCAGCAACATCAATTAAATCAATAATTTAATCTTAAAGATGAGTCAACAATTAAGAAAATCTAAGAAAAATGCTTTGATTATGGTGTATACCATACAACTTAATTGGATTCATTTTGACACTTAGAGTGAATTGTTGGTTAAATGAAACACTGCAATATCAACTCATTTATAAGGCTAGTATTAACTTGGATAGTAGAAAATAGTGTAAAAAAGGATTTCAAATTTAAATGCAAACTTCTAAGTAAAATATTAGCAAGCAAATCTAGCAATATACAGAAAAATATATCATGACCAAGAAGAGCTTATTTCAGGAATGTAAGGATAGTTTAACAGTAGAAATTTTAATCCTAATCTATTCTACAATAACAAATAAAGAGAAACTACACAATAATCTCAATAGTGTCAGAAAAAGTGTTAAGAAAAATCCAAAACACCTTCATTCTTTTAAGCAGTCATTAACTTAAGAATTAATAAGAACATTTTTAACTCGATGAAAGGTACCCACCAAAAACCTCAAAATAAGCACAATGCTTCATGATGAAATGTTAGAAGCATTTTCTTTAAATTCAGAATTATTGCTATGACTGCATCTGAAGTCTTGGCTAGCACAGTTAATAAAAGAAAAAGAAAAAAAAAAAAGCACATGGACCAAAATGGGAAATTCAAAACTGTGATTGTTCTCATGATATAATAGAGAGTCCAAGGAAACCTGCAGACACTATTAGGACTAATAAGGGGTCACTATGACTGCATGATCAATATATGAAATCAACAGCTACCGCAAATAGTAGAACAAAAACAGACAATACAGGTTAATAAAAACATACCATGTTTAACAATAATATGGCAATTTTGAAGAACAAATAAGGGAGCGTTCTTGTTCTACCAGATATCAACACTATTAAAACAGTGTGGTTTTGGCACAGGGTAGAGTAAATAGAACCATGGAACAAAATAGAGAGTCTAGGAAAAAAGAGCTTTTCCATGGATTTTATGAAAGCTTGATATATGATAAAGTGGTGGTACAAATCCATTGAGAAAAGACTGTTCAATAAATAGTGTCAGGAAAATTGGTTCTCCATATGGAAACACATCCTTCCCTTATACCATAAGTAAAATCAATTCATGATGGACTAATCCTATATATGAGGGGCTAAACCATGAAACTTAAAAAAAAAAACAAAACAAAACATGATCTTGGTTCCTAACATTGATTTCCTAACATTGTTTCCAAACTTAATCTGTAAGAAAAGATTTTTAAAATAAACAAAAATCAAACCATAGAAAAATGTTGCTTAGGTATACACACTAAGATGAATATTTTGCACTAAGAAAGGTGTAAATAAAGTAGACAAACCACAGTTTGAGAGAATTTATTTACAACTCACATGCTCCACTGAGGATTAGTATTCAGAAAAAGCAAAGAATCCTTATAAATCAAAAAGAAAATAGTCAAAAATGGAACTCTAAAAATGGCTAAAAATTTGCAACTCATAGACAAAGAAGCCCTAGTAGCCAATAAACAAACAAACAAATATAAATAAAAAGCCCAACTTTAATAACTTCAGAAATAAAAATGGAAATAATGATACTACTTTATATTATATCCATTAGCTAGGCAAAAGTCAGTAAATCTGATAACCTCAAGTATTAATGAGATGACGGGAAAATGGAGTGCATCCTTCATTGCTGATGAGAGTGTAAATTTGCACTATCACTTTCTGACACCTGGTAAAGCTGAAGATGTATATCTCATAGCCTGGCAATTTTTTTAAAGATTTATTTATTTATGCATACAAGAGCTGGGGTACAGGCCAGAGGTGTGGGAGTGTGAGAGAATTCACCAGAGATAGAGGGGAAGCAGAACAGGCAGATGGACCTAACACACTGCTGAGGGGAGCAGCGGGCGAGGCAGAAGTCTGCTGCATCATGTGGGTTGCTCTCTGGCCAGCCAGGGATCGAACTCGTGCTGCAGAGGCTGCAGATTGCTTCATAGTGCAGTGTTTAACCCCCTGCACCACCAGGGAGGCCCAGCCTGGCAATTTCTTTTGAATGATCCATCACTGATAAGAATATCACATGCAGGGAATTGTTCCAGGATGTTAAATTCAGAACCATTTCACGTTGATTCATGCTCAGTGTTTTATTCATGTACTGGAACAGTAAAGTGCAGCTACATGGAATGAACCAGAATTTAACATCTATCAACATGGCTTAATCTCAAAAGTATGTTGATTGATCACAGAAGTTACAAAAGGATACATACAGTATGATCCCATTTATGTCAAGTTTTATAACACACAAAACAATAATATTTATTGTTCATGAATAAACCAACTATAGTAGGGGCATTGGAACTATATGCAGTCACTCCCTCCAACTTCAGCACATGGTTATCTCTGGGAAAGAAGGAGGGGAAGGAGATGGGCATTGTCACAATTTCATTCTTGAAAAATAGAAGAGGACTGAAGCAATTTTAGAAACATATTCCTTTTTAAGATTTGACAAAAATTTATATATAGTACTTGCTATGTGTCAGGTGCTGATCTAAAACCTTTCCAAATATTAACTCATTTAATCTTCTTTACAAGGGCACTATGACAATTACCCCTATTTCACAGATGCAGAACATTGAGGCCAAGGAAAATAACGTATATGTGACTCACTCAGCTAATGATCTTAACCCTATTACTTTGATGAACCTCAGGTGTTTAACAGATACAATTAATGTCTACTATATTGTTGTGTTTTCTGTTCTTCTCTTCAAAAAGTTTAAGCATAAATTATTTCACCAAAAAAAAAAAAAAAAGAATTTCAAAATAATGCTGTCTAAATAGCTTCTCCTCCACACAGCTCCCAGATCTGATTCAGAAGCTTAAACTTGGATGTAGTTTTGGGAATTTGAAAATTTTCCCAGCCTTGTGATAAAATATTAGGTATAGAGGTTCTATGATACAAAGCCAAAAGTAAAGAAACAAAGGGAAGAAGGAGATTTTCTTAAAGGTAAGAATGAAAGTGTAGGGCCTCCCTGGTGGCACAAGGGGTTAAGTCACAACCTATGAAGCTATCTACAGCCACTGCAGCATGAGTTCTATCCCCGGGCAGGGAGTTACCCACATGGCACAGAAGACCTCTCCTGACTTGCCTGCTGCTCCCCTCAGCAGTGTATTTCAGTCAACTTGCCTGTTCTGTTCCCTACTCTGTCTCTGGTGAATCCTCTCATGCCCCCCCCAACATCTCTGGCCTCTAACCGAGTTCTTGTATGCATAAATAAATAAATATTTAAAAAATGAAAATGTAGAAAGCACAGTAATTGTGGTTCCAGATAAAAATTAATTGGCCTTTTAAGGATACGAAAAATGCAACTTTTACCATTTCCAATGCATGACTTCAAAGTAGCAGAAAGACAATGGCTATATTCAAAAAAGAGCTGTAAGTGTTCTCACTAGGAGATTAATAAGCCTACATTTTCTCCAGTCACACTGATTAGCAGATTTAGGTACAGAGATTACAGACACTATTTGAGTTAATCTGAAATTAATTTTCTTCCCTACTAAATTGTTATTATTTTACATACTAATAACTAGTAATTATTATGGATGAATGAATACATCTTTAGAGTTTTCAGTATGAAATATTAGTTTTTTACATGATTTACAGATAGACTGTAAAGACACTAATACATAGTGTTATCAATTTTATTGTTCTCATTTTTCGTTTATCCTTTACTACTATGTGAAAAGTATTCTGCTTGGTCTTCAAGCTGGGGAAAGACACTGGCAAGTGTAAATAGCACGAACTTCTTTATTCTTTTGGTAAACTAACCTCAGGATTACCAAATTTCCCGAAAGGACACTTTCAGGGCAAATAGGAACAGTGGTGTTTCTTTATACTTTTACATTGTAAGTCTTGCTAATGACAAAAAAAGATAAAAGCCATAATGACAAACACTATAGACAAATGTCAATGGGATCTGTATTCACAGGATTTTTCATAGGACTTTCCAAACTCTCGTTTAAAAAGTTGGTTTGGGGCCTCCCCTGATGGCGCAGCGGTTGAGCACTGGGTTGCGAAGCTGCCCGCAACCTCTGCAGCACCGGTTCAATCCCTGGCTGCTCCCCGGCCACTGGAGGAGGGTCCCACATGGCGCGCAGACCTCTCCTGCCACCCTCTGCTCCCCTCAGCAGTGTACTTCGGTCCTTCTGCCTGCTTTGCTCCCTGCTCTGGCTCTGGTGAATTCTCTCACCCTCCCCTGCTTCCGACTGTACCCAGTGCTTGTATAAATAAATAAAAATAAATAAATCTTTAAAAAAAAAGTTGGTTTGGTTGGGCCCCAAAAGCCTTGCTCCTTAGATTTCTGGACCCAATTCCAATGTGTGTGGAGGCTTCCCCACACCAACAAGCAATTTTCAGATACCCACAGGGTATAAGGGACTTCAGTTCCATTATGACACTGTCCAGCAGAGGTAGCTTTAGACTCCACAGGTAAGAGCTCACAACTAGCCTTCCACGTCAGATGCCAGTCACAAGCCCAGGCTGTTACTTGCGCTTCTGACCAACCAGCTAAAGACTGAAGGTTCTGTTAGGGGGAAAAGGATGTCCCAAAGCTAATTCCATACAGGCTTTGTGGACTCCACCCCCACCCCAGGCCAAAGCCAAAGACACTGGGAACTCCAAATCCCATCACCACCAAAGGGAAGGTGGCTGGGACCTGAGGGTGGGGTTAAGCAGCCAGGTTGGTATAAAGGCAGACACGTGGGCTTTGGGGGGTCCCCCATTTTGGCTCTCCACCAGCTAGCAGCATCTGGCCAGCTCTGAGAGTGACTTTGGGTTTCCAGGTCGGCGGATCGGGTAGGACGCATTAAAGACTTTATTTCCCTATTTTCTCCCTGAGTTGTACATTTTCCTTATTTCCTTTTCCCTTGTAAATAAACCTTTTATTAACCTTTTGTGTGTGTCTGTAGTGGAGTATTCATAAGTCCCTTTTAAGCGCGCAGGTGAGGACCCACAGCCAGGAACCCGTTCAATATCGGGGCTGTCCTATAACAGCTTGGCGCCCAACTCAAAGCTTTCCTTAACACTTCAAGTACCAGCTACAAGCCCAGGTTGTTACCTGTGCTTCTGACTGAGTAGCTATACATCAGAAGTTCCCATGACACCCTCCTCAGCTTCAAGTATTTTGCTAGAACAGCTTATAGAATTCAAGGGACCTGTTTACTCACTAGATGACTGATTTACTGCAAGAGTTTCAGGAACAGCCAGATGGAGAAGATGCATAGAGCAAGGTATGGGGGAAGGATGTGGAGTTTCCATGAGCTCTCCCAGTGTCCCATTCTCTCCAAATCTCCACATGTTCGCCAACCCAGAACCTCTCTGTAGGCCTTTGGGATTTTATGGAGACTCCATTACATAAGCACATTGTTGACCATTGGTGATTGATTCAACCTCAACCTAGAGCTCTTCACCCCTCCCCTCTCCCCTCCCCCCTGAAATCTAGAGGTTCCAGTCTTCTAATCACAGGGTTGTTTCTCTAAGCAACTGACCCCCATCCTTAGATGCAAGCCAGGAAGTTGTCTCATTAACAAAACTAGACACCTTTGTTATGCTCAGCACTTGGAATAGCAAGGCTTTGGGAGTTGTAAGCCAGGAACTATGGACAGATATGAAATATAAATATGTTTTGGTAATGCAGATGACCAAATTTATATTTCTTATTAAACACAATAATGCACTTGCCCTTTGGTGCCCTTTCTTCTCATTCACACCCTTAGCCTTCTTGTCTCCCATCATTGTTCTGTCTCAAGGCCCAGCCTTCCACAGGGATCTTGTTCCCAAAATTCTGCTCCTTATTAGTCTATGGTTCTCATGGGAATCATAGGATTCCTATGGAATCCTGGTCCTCAAGGAGACATTGTGGGGAAAAACTGAGCACCCATCTGTAAGCAGCTAGCCTTTGACACCCTTTGGTCTAGGGCACACCCACTCTTGTCTCAAGGCCTCACAGAGGGGTCCTCAGTTCAAGAGTGAATTTTGCCTGTAGGCAGCCGCTGAGGCAAATCCAGGATCATTCACACTTGACTCACAGTTGCCTGTTCCCCAGGTCCACTAGAGAAAGCAAGAGATTTGGAAAAGTGGCCAACTTGCAGGATGAGGCACGCGCTGCTCCGCCTCTGGGCTGCTTTCCCCCAGTTTCTTCTTAGGGATCTAAGGGGGAGGCTCAGAATGTTTTTCCAGAGTGGTGAGAAAGAAAATGTGGGCAGTTTTGGGGAATTCATATCTCACTGGACTTCTTTTCAAAGCTCTGAAAGAAAAATAGATTTGCTCTGTTTCCTACGTGAAAAACATAAAGTAAGCTGATCCACCCAAAGTCAGTTCTCATAGGAAAGATCGACTGTTCTTAATGTCCATGATCTGATTTGATGAAAGTGCAGGCTTATGTGTGTGTAAATCTTGGTGGAGTAAGGGACAAACTGTGGGATGCAGAAGTGTGGTAAAAGGGCCCCTGTCCTGGCCACTGAGCTTCGAGCCCCGCCCCCCCCCACCTCCAGGATGGTGCTCGCCCCTATGTATTGAGGGCACAAGGCAGGCTTGCTTGCGGGGTGTGTGGAAGGTGTTGCTCATGGATGCGGGTATCACTAAAGTGTGTGTGGTGCAGGGAATGTGAGGGAGGGCTGCTCCAGGTTGGGGGTTCTGCTAGGTGGCGGGAACCTTTCTTCATCTCAAAACCCAGAAGAGAACTCTGAGAATTTTTGAGAATTCTAAAACCAAGTGTAGCGTTCTATGTCATTACAAAGGTATATTTGTCAAATCATGAGGAAAGAACATATTTTACATCACAGTTTGTTAGCTTGATTTATAGCTTGAAAAATATTTAGACAGAAGGCATATGGGCCTTTGCACTTGTGCCTCAGGCAGGCCCATGTGTGACACAGAGAGATCGGGAGTGTTTCCCAAACATGGGCGTCAAAGCCAGGAATAGAAGCTTTTGACATTCAGCTTGATGAACTGTCCATTCTATCAACAGGTGATTTTTTGTTTATCTGTTTAGTTGTCCTAGTGGAGGCGGGTACCTGAGTGTCCTTTATGTCTCCAGAGATTTGGTTACTTTATTTTTGGTTTTATGCTAGTAGGAAGAACTGAGTCACGCTGAGCTGCTTTTAGCTTCTCTGTATTTTACATATTGGTGATGTGCTTCAGGTACTATTTCAGCTTGAAAATTTTCCTCTATTACATGCTAAATTTCTGTTTGTTCACTTGCTGATTCCTCTGAGCTTTCAATAGACATTCCTGGGGTTGTTACAAAAGTTCCTTCTGCCATGGCAGGCCACGGCTGCCCTATGGACACTCCCAGACTGACCCAGACAAAGTCAGCTGAGTGGGCAGTGACAGGGAGCAAGCCTGGGAGTCCATTCCGAGGCCTGTCCCTGGCTCTCCGCCGGCTCCTCCTTCCTGTGTCTTCCCTGCTGTTCCCACTGTGTCTTCAGGCCCATGCCAGATGGGTGTGGAGCTTCTGGAAGCCTCTTCTGTACTTCTTGTCTTTGTCTCTACACACCCTGCCCCTCTGGGGAGCTCTGGAATGTTCTCTCAGCCATGAACAGAGGAATAAAGGGGCTCCCAACATGGTCTAGGACAATTCAGAGATGGCAGTGGGGAATGCCTTGAATCTCTCAGGCCTGAGCCAGTACTCAAGGAGACCAGCCATGTGTGCAAATGTGCAAGGGAGTGTGAGTGGACAGAAAAGCGAGTACGAGGTTAGGTCCAATCTACTGGTTCAAGTGTTCTGATCTAGGCCATTTGGAGGCACCTGTCCTGGTAAAGGGACTTTTATAAGATTTTTATAAGGCCTATGTAATTGTTGCAAGACATACTCTTATATAACATTTATCTTTAAGAACAAGTGAGAAAGGAGATTTGCTGCCAGTGGAATCAGGTGCAGGCAGGAACTTCAGGGATCAGGCTGCAGTCTGGCCCCAGAAGGACCAGTCAACAGCACGGTGACTTTAAAGTGGGGCTGGCTGGGGCAGGGCTGTCTGGGGCTGCTGGTTCCCAGGATGTAAATCTCTAGGGCTGGGCTTGATAAACTCAATGATTTAATCTGCCCTCAAAGACCCTGAAAGAGTTTTTATTGTACCTTTTGCTTTCCTGCTGATACTTTCTGGGGAGACATATAAGAGACATCACATATGGCTACTTCCTCCTCCCTGTTTCCCTTTGAAGTTTCAGTGCTGTCTTTTATGAGCAGCTTCTGTTCTCAACCACAGGATCACAATAAAGAACAAATGTCAGAGAGTGGCTGGAGCAACTCTGGCCATGGTGGGTGGGAGGGACGTAAAAGACAAAGCACCCCCACTCAGAGCCATGTCCCTAGGTCTCCCTGGTCACTGCCTGGAAAATAGAGCCCCTCTCTCTAGATTCACCAGAAATAACCCTTCCCCTCCTTCCTCACTACTTTCCCTAAGTAAGATCCCCCTCTAAATGCCTCAAAATAAAAACTACAATGGTTGACTTTTTACTAAAAGCACTGGGAGAGAAACAATAAGCCCTGCAGGGCCACTGCCTGCTTTATTAGCTAGAGAATTCATCAAGCAAAGTCACTGTCTTGCTTCCATCAAGCAAGCAGAGTATCTCCTGCGTTGGAAAAAAGCTGGAGAAACAAGACCCAACCCAAATGACTATCACTTACGGGTATCTGTGTATTCTCTAGGCTTTATCTTCCAAACGCAGTTCTCCTAACATGTAAACATTATGCTCATAACAAGCACAGCAAAATGGAGAATAATAGCCTATGTCCCTTTTCTACAGGATAAGTAATTCAACCTACACAGTGCGCTTATTATGCAAGTTAAAGCAACTAAAAGCAAAGCAGATTGAACTTCTATTTTGATTCTTAAATGAAAGCTTTAGGGATAGAAAATGTTGGCGAAACTTGGGGGCTGTTTTAGATTTACAAAGCAGCAGCACAGCATTCACTGAAGCCGAATTGGGTACCATAAAAGATGGATCTCATTCACTCTAGAAACATTTATGGAGTACCTGCAGGTGCCACATTATTTTCTCAAGACTGGGAATACTACAGGAAGCTCAGAGATCTTAGCTTCTACCGATATACCTAAGACAATGAACCCAAACCCAGGGAAGGGTAGAGCATGCCAAATAATGGGGAACAAAGTCACCAGGGTGTGGGCAGGAGAGTGCAGGTGGTGGGAGTGGGTAGATTGCCACTTTATTCAAAGGCGTTCCATGTCCTGCTGAGGGTATCTGAAAGCAGTGTGGAACTAGATCTGAAGATACTGGGGGGGGGGAAACAACACAGGCAGAGGGAGTGGCCAGTTTTCTTGTTCCAGGAACATCAAAGGGCCAGTGTGTTTGGAAGGAATAGGGTGAATGGGATGAGATGGAGTTAGAAAGGGAGCGAGGGGTGGGGCCCTATGGGCTGCTGTATTCTCAGTGAGCTGGGAGCCAGCAGAGGCCATGCACAGGGGTGTGATGACAGGGGATATACGTACTAGAGCTGCTTTGTCAAGAATGGAACACTGGAGACAAGGAATAAAATCAGAAGACTGTAGCAACCCAAGGCAATAACCCAGGAGAATGCATGGACCTGGGTGGAGAGATGGAGATGGCGAGGACTGGTCAGACTTACAGACATATTTTGAAAGTAGGGTGAAATGAATAGGATCTCCTGACAGAGTGAATAAAGGAGGAGTCGAGGAGAAAGGCAAGATGTGGCAAGAACATCTGGCAGGATGGGTTGCAATTTACTGAGACAGGAAGACTTTGGGAGGAATAGCTGGTGTGTGTGTGTGTGTATGTGTGTGTGTGTGGTGGGAGGTTATCAAAAATTCATTTGGGGTCCTGGTAAGGGTGTGATGTCAAGTGGGTGATATGAAATATTAGTCTGGACTTCAGGGGAAATGCCTGGGTCAGAGGGTGTCATCGTTAACAATGGACCGAGCATTTGTACTCCCCCCGCCCCCATGCATACATTCAAGTCCAGACTCCCATTGTGATGGTATTTGATATTTTGAAGGTGGGGCCTCTGGAAGGTGATTAGGATTAATGAGGCCATGAAAGTGAGACCCTCTTGATAGGATAAATGACCTGATTAGAAGAGATATTAGAGGGCCCATGCTCTGTCTTTCCAGAAGTGAGCACCCAGAAAATCCAGAGACACATCAAGAAGATAGCCATCTGCAAGGCAGGAAGAGAGCCACCAGACCCTGCGGATATCCTGAACTTGGTCTCCCAGCCTCCAGAACTGTGAGGAAATAAATTTCCACTGTTTAGTCAACCAAGTCTATGGTATTTTATTATGGCACCTGGAACTGACCAATATAATCATATAGGTGGTCTTTGGCTGCCACAGGACTGGATTGGATGACCTAGAATATTGGTATAGCTAAGAGAGATGAGGTCTGGATGAGGTCTAGATGAGAGACCAGTTTTTTCTTTAATATTTTATTTTTATAATTCTTACATCATTTTTCATTTTTGCACAATGTATGCATTTTCATTTTGGTTATATTCCCCATACAATTGCCACCTACCCCCGCTATTTTGACCTTCATCCTTCCTCTCCCACCCCACCCCCCTGTAGTATATCTCTGGTCTATAGTTGCTTGTTGATTTTGATTTTTACTTTATTATAATTACTCTTTTTCCTGGTCCCTTATTTAGGTGTTCTAAATTCCCACTATGAGTGAGACTATCAGATATTTTTCTTTTTCTTTCTGGCTTATTTCGCTGAGCATGATCCCTTCTAGCTCCATCCATGTTGCTGCAAATTGCATGAGTTTATCTTTTTGATTGCTGAGTAATATTCCATTGTGTATATGTACCACATCTTCTTGATCCAGTCATCTATTTTTGGGCATTTGGGTTGTTTCCATAGCTTAGCTATTGTAAACAGTGCTGCTATAAACATAGGGGTGCAGGTGTTCTTTGGAATTGATGTTTCTGTGTCCTTTGGGTAAATACCTAGGAGTGGAATTGCTGGGTCATATGGAAGCTCTATCTTTAGTAGGTTGAGGAGTCTTCACACAGCTCTTCATAGTGGTTGGAAAGGTTTGCACTCCCACCAGCAGTGCAGGAGAGTTCCTTTTTCTCCACATCGCTAAGGCCAATTTTAATGGCTAATAAGGAACTAGAAAAGATTGAAGAGAAACTGCCAGTGAGATAGGAAGAGAACTGAGAGAGGCGCAGGAGACCAAGGGAAGTATATGTCTCAGGGCTGGGAAGTGATCTAACATATTCAGTGCTGACAGGTAAAGTAAAGGGAAGCCTCATTAATATGTGGGGGTCACTAGTAACCTTGATGTGAGCTGCTTCTATAGAGTGGTGGGACTGAAGTTCTAAATGGATGGGTTCAAGAGAAACCACAGGAAAGGAACTGGAGGGAGTGCTTATAGCTCACTCTCTCTGATCATTTGTTGTAACATGACAGTATAAGGGGCACTTTACAAAGTAAGGGGACCATAAGCTAAAGCGTTGGGAAGTTCAATCTCCAAATAGTCCCAAATCATTGCTGAAGACTGACAAGTGTGTCAGATGAACACTGTTCAAATGTCATCAGTAATAATGGAAATATTTTTAGGAGATTCAGATTTCTTCCTTTCTTCTTCCTTTTTTTTCTTTTTTGACCAAACATTTTTTGTGGTATTGTTACAATCTTAGTAGAAAAATAGAACAAACATAGAAAATGCACAGAATTCCTTTAGAATTCTGCAGACACAAACAACTTTTGGCCAAAGAGATAGTAGCAACCCAGCTAGCGCTTGTTCTTACACAGTCATTACTAACCACCTTCTGCAGTGACTGCTCTTGTTTTAGAAGACATAGTTTGTGCACAAATTAGAGGTTATCTCTGTGATCTTGGTGGTGTGGTTGGCCAGAAGCAAAAGCATCACTTTCCTCCCCAGCTTCCTGCTGATAGTATCTGTCTCCGCGTTCCAAAGAAAAACTTAAAATTTTCAATGTTGAGAGTGAGACTCAGGGAAATAGACTAGTGTCTGTTTATGTAAGGCCTGAAACCATTTTTCTTTCCAATCACATTGGGGTTTTAATTTTACATTGTTTTCTTTCTCTCTGCCAGAATAGGTTTGCCATAGATTATTCAGCGATGCTCACAAACAATGGAAAAGGGTGTCCCAATTTCAGAAAATCACATATGTGTATGCATATGTATTTACTTGTGTGAGAACATATGCACACATACATATGCATACATACCACATACAATTACTCTAGAATAACCCAAGGAATAATTATTAATAATATGAACGAATTCACCAAGCACACCCTTTAAGTAGTGGTTAGTATGCATATACACTTAACATCACAATCACAAATTATATGAACAATGGTCTTGGAATATAAATGCGATAAAGGAGATAGACCAGTACATATGAAACAAAAAGATAAAGATTCCATAATAGTTCAAAATAAAAAAAAATCTCAAGAATCTCAAAAACCGTATGTGTTCCCTGCATAACAAAATACAAATGCATTTGTTTTACTCCGTGTACTTGAGAATTAGGCTGACCTAGCTCTGTATCCCTGTAGCACATGCTAGGAATTCTTTTTTTAAAGAATATCCGTTTGAGTGATAAAAATAAGAGTAATTGCTTTGCTTTGTCAGGAACAGTTTTATTAATTAAAAAGAGACCTATGTGAACATAATAGGTGGAATTTCGACCTTGATTTCACATACACATTTTGCTAAGATATCTTACTGACTTCAGTTCTGTTGATAATGTTTTCAAAAGGTGGTTCCTCTTTTACATGGTATAAAAAAAAAGGTCTAACAGTGGGACCTTGTATGTATCAGGAGGTTTCCCTACGCAAAAATAAATAAATAAAATCTTAAAAAAAAAAAATGAATGACTGGGAGGCACTCTGCTTTCATAACCATTTCTCTAGTGCCTGCATCCCTCTTGGATCTTTGGGGAGATGGGCCAGGCTTTTATAGAGGAAGAAACTGAGAAGTAGGAAGGATGAGAGCTTTGTGCAGGATCTCTGAGTTATTCCATGACAGAGCTGGGATGGTAGTGCTGGGTTCAGAATGTTCCTGATGTTTTTATAGACGGGCATAAGCTCTGTCAGTGACAGGTGCTTTAGTTGTTTCATCAGAAGCAACTATTGTGAAAGAGTTAGGCAAACAGTTTCTGAAGTGCACACAAAGAGGTAGGCAATCACACGTGTTTTTAGAGTTTGAAGCTACATTTTGCTTACTGCTCTGTTTGGTTTTACTTGAATCCTTACTGCCAATGCAGAAATCTGGACACGTTAAGGAAAATTGGATTGTTCAATAATACACCTGATTATAATTCCACTTCAGGAGGCAACACATTTCAAATCTTTTTCTAGTGCATTTGCTAGTCATCTTCGGTACAACAGATGAGGCATAAACTCTTTTATGAGCCAGCAAACAGAACCTTCTGCCTCACAATGTTTCAACCAAGATAAAAGTACTCTTTCTTTTCAATCCTATAAAATGGAGAGCTTTAGTCATTTATTCCAGGCTAAAAGAAGAAGGAAAAAGCCTGAGAGATCAGAGATGAATTCTCAGGTTTCTTTTATTCAAACCTGTCAACAAACATGAACGACTAAGCCCTAACACCTCTTACCTCAAGACCCATTATGTGTGTCTGTATGTTCTCCTGTATGTCCTGTGTGTGAGAGAAGGTATCTTAATGTCCTTGGACTTCAAGAGCATTTTAGAATCAGGAGACATTGAAACAAGATTTACAAACAGGAATTTAATTCATAGTTCAACAGACCTGTAGTTTTCTTTGCTCTTCAAAATATCATTTCCCTTTTCTCAGCCACACAGGATAAGATAAAAATTTGCATTTTTATGGTTTTACTAAGAAAACACTACATTTGAATACTAATTGATACTCTTCACTATTCTCATTGTAACAACTAGTTGAGTGATGGGTTCCTGTGACACAGCTTCACAGTGACTGTTTAGAGCTGACAAAGGAAAAGGGAAGATATGAATGCTTTCTGTTTTGCAGTAAGTTTTTTTTAAAGAGTTATTTATTTATGCATACAAGAGCTGGGGTGCAGGCCAGAGGTGTGTGTGGGGGTGAGAGAATCCACCAGAGACAGAGTGGGGAACAGAACAGGCAGAATGACTGAAATACACTGCTGAGGGGAGCAGCGGGTGAGTCCGGAGAGGTCTGCTGTGCCACGTGGGTCAGATACTATCAAACTCGTGCTGCGCTGGCTGTGGACAGCTTCACAGGTTGCGTCTTAACCCCTTGCGCCACCAGGGAGGCCCTCAACTCTTTTATTCTTAAAAGGGCTCCAACATTACTTGATTCTTCTTATCAAGACAAATGGAAGCACATGTAAGTACTGAGACCTTGAATCCTGGAAAACTAATTACTGAATCAAAGCACTAAGCATCTGGTCCCCACAGAGCTCCCTTCCCCAGGGAAATCTTCAGCTGCACTGGCCCTGCCCCTGCACCCCTGCCTTGTTGACATCTACGCCTGGGTGCTAACCCACCAGGACTGAGCGACAGGAAGCCTGGGGCAGCCACGGGCAGGACAGTCATGGGGTGGAAATCCCTGAATTTGGGAAAGGGAGGATGGTGTACGGAGAGGAGTCAAGTCATATGAAAGTGTCAGCCACCTTTCCTTGATGTTTATTTCAATATTTCTAAGCGTGTCAAGCTGGGGGATGACGTGGTAGATAAAGTTGGTTTAGAGGTCAAAGAGGGATCAAAACTAGAGATGGTGAAAAAAAGCAAGACAGACCTAGATGGGAATGAGGAGTCTAGAGCTCACTGTGAGAAGTCTACACATCCTCAGACTCCTCATGAGTGCCTGCCAGTCACATGCACTCTAGTTTAAGCACATGATCCAGACCAGACACTAATGGCCTCCACATTTTCCTACCAAAGCATTGTCTCCTTTCCATCACGATTAGAGACTGCAAAGCGCCCTCGTGTGGTGCCACATTGTAATGACACTTTAAATCTTCCAGAGGGCACTTTACCCTAAGTCAGAGGCTTGCTGGCCAGCTGCACCAGCGTCACCTGGGCACAGGGTAGTCATGGGAATTCTTGGGTTCCACCGCAGATCTATTGAATCAGAAATTCGGAAAGTAAAGTCGGCAGTTTATGCTTTAACAAGTTGTCTGCTGAAGTTTGGGAGTCACGGTGCTAAACAATAAATGTCATGAGAAGGAAAATAGCAGGGTACATTGATAGAGACAGGCAGGGTGAGTGCTATTTTACACGGAGAGGGATCTCTGATGAAACCCATTTGAGCAGAGGTGAGAATGAAGTGAGTAGAGGCCATGCAGATGAGGGTTGGGGGGTTGGGGGGCAGAGGAATGGAGGTTGACTGCAGGCAGAAAGACCAACACTGGCATAGTTCTGCAGTGGGGAGACTGCTGGAACACCCAGGAGGCCAGCATGGCTGGGCACATGCACAGCTTCATCTGCACAGCCTTTGATTTATGTATATTTTAAAGTCCTTACATGGTTACCATGTGTCTTTAGTTATACTGAAAATTCCTTAAACACAAGAACCAGATTTCATATATTTTTTAAATAACTCACCATGGCACCTTTAACAGTGCCAGAAACTGAATATTCTTAATAAATACATGAATGGAGAAAAAAATTGACAAGTGGGCAAAACTTGGGGTGGGGGGGGAATTGAAGGCTTTATTTTTATCTTGTTTAGTTTTATATTACTGGGAGACATTTAGCCAGAGATGTCTGAAAGCCAATTAACACCTTAGAAAAATTCTGTAAGTGAAAAGTTGGTGGAAATATCATTTTTAATGACATTACCAAACTTTTGAGAACTCAAACTCAGCATGATGAAAAAAGGAGCTTTTCTTGATGGGATACAGTGAAATCAGTTAGATGTCAAACTTACTTGCTAAATTTGAGGATGAGGCTTAGAGACATCAAAAAGAAAAGTAGAGAAAGTTGAATTTGTATACCCAGGGTTTTAAAATGTCACCTTGTGATGATGCTAAAAGACCAAGTCAGTGTCCGGTGCAAAGCCTGAGGAGGCCAGAATAAAGTCAAACAAAACTGAAGAACACCTGATAAACTGAATTCTACTACTTCAATTAAGAAACATTCAAGTTAGTGACGACAGCCACAGTCCTGCCTGTACCTTCTTGGGAAAAGGAATGATAAGGGACAAGGTGTCTGGAACCTGTGTGTTTGCTAGGGTTGCCACAACATAGCACATACAGTGGGTGGTTCAAGCAACAGAAATTCATTTTCTCCCAGTTCTGGAGGCTGGACTTCTGAGGTTGGCCCTCCTGCGGCTTCTCCTTGGCTCTTTGACGGCCACTTTCTACCTTATATCTTCCTCCTGTCTCTGCCTGAGTCCTAGTCTTCTTGTAAGGACAGCAGCCTTATTGAATTACGGCCCATCCCAATGATCTCATTTTAACTTAGCTACCTCTTTCAAGGCCCTATCTCCAATCACCAGGAAACTACAGAGTCCAAAAGATTTGCCTTCAAACAGCCTGGTTTTACTACTGTGTCTCTGGATTTTGAAGTTGTATGTAAAGATGTAACTGTGTGAAAAATCTTTTTATCAAAGGGCTATTAAGTATTACTGTCTGTTATATAATATAATGTCAACAACATTAGATATAGCAGTTCTTGACATATAAATGCTTTAAAACTTTTTTTTCCTTAACGTGCTGCTACATAAACCTCTTCTTAAATAATGAAATCCATTTGACACATTACATTTTTCCTTTTATCTTCTTTTATTTTTTTTTTTTTTGGTCTTGGCTACAATCACAGCAATTATCCTTATCTTGTTTTTTCTGGCACACATATTGTACCCCACTGCCACTCATATTAATTCTTGTTTTAATGGTTCTGATACATTTTTATTGTTTTTGAATGAGTTAAATAAAATCATTTCGGACATAAAGAGGTATGTATAACAAGTACATCAAATTTGCCTTGCTTTTTTCTGTGGCTTATGAAACTTGATGAACAGTATTTTATTAAATGAGAGTATTTTTTTATATAAGAAGAAAAAAAAAAGCAAAAGTGGTCGCCGGGGTCTAGATGTCATGCTTGAGAAGAGGGAAATATTTCACACTGCTTTACTGGCAGATTAATTTTCTGAAGTGACTTTGGAAATTTAAAACACCTTTCTAGTTTTTTAACCCCTTAGCTCTGCCTGCAGTATTGAAACATCTTATGTTAGCTTTCCACTAAAGGTGACCTGTAATTCAGATTGAGCAACACCCGGTTGTGATGGAAGAAACAGAAATAGGAGACTCCAATTCTTTTCCAAGATTGCTACCAACCTAACCAACCACAGACCCTATAAAGTAATGGTGGCTCTGGGAGGCTTCAGATCCTTAGACTTGATCATCTTCGATCCACCATATTGATGCTTTTCCCACCTGCATCACAGTCTGCTGAGTAATCTCTGAAATGCTGGCAAAGGGCATAGAATTTCTCAGGTGCTGTATTTGCTAATCCTTGTCAATGTCTGAGAAATCTAGAGTTTCAGCCAATGCACTTTATTTTTTTTTTTAAAGATTTATTTATTTATACAAGAGCTGGGGTACAGGTGAGAGTCATGGGAGGGTGAGAGAATTCACCAGTGACAGAGAGGAGAGCACAACAGGCAGATGGACCAAACGCACTGCTGAGGGGAGCAGCGGGCGAGGCAGGAGAGGTCTGCTGTGCCATGTGGGTTTCTCCCTGGCTGGCAGGGCATTGAACCCGCATTGCAGAGGCTGTGGACAGCTTCACAGTGCAACGCTCAACCCGCTGCACCACCAGGGGAGGCCCCAGCCAATGTGCTTTAAAAGCAAGAAATTTCAAAAGTCATCTGACTATTTTTTAGAGTAAGCACAAACAAATCACATGTCTACATGATCTTTTACAATAAAGTTCTTTCTTATGGGTGAATTGAGAGCCAAGTGGATAAAGATAGACAAGTACTCCCTTTTTCCAGAAAATCTTATATATGAAAATTCAAGCATATGAAGGAAAAGTAGAGGGCTTTACTTATATCACAAAAACATGGTTTACTATACCAAAGAATTTCTCGAACTGTTTCTCTTAGTGGCTAATTCCCAGACCCAAATCCATTTTAATTTTTTAAAGGTTTATTTATACATATAAGAGCGGGGGTGTAGCCACAGGTGTGGGGGTGAAGGGGTGAGAGGATTCACCAGGGACAGAGTGGGGAGCAGAACAGGCAGATCTACTGAAATGCACTGCTGAGGGGAACAGCGGGCAAGACAAGAGAGGTCTGCTGTGCCATGTGGGTCAGCTCCCTGGCCGGGGATCGAACTTGTGTTGCAGTGGCTGCTGTTAGCTTCATGGTGCTAATAGCCATCAAGGAGGCCCCATTTTTCTTTTCTTTTTTTTTTTTGAAAGATTTATTTATTTATGCATACGAAAGCTGGGGTACAGGCCAGACTGACTGAAATACACTGCTGAGGGGAGCAGCGGGCGAGACAGGAGAGGTCTGCTTCACCATGTGGGTTTCTCTCTGGTCGGCCGGGGATCGAACTTGTGCTGCAGAGGCTGCAGATTGCTTCATAGTGCGGTGCTTAACCTCTTGTGCCACCAGGGAGGCTCCCCTCATTTTTATTTTCTTAATTTAAAAATTTATTTAATTTGCAAAACGACCCTTCAGTACATTCACTATGTCAAGAAAAGAAAGAGGCAATCTTTTTTCTTCACCCATTATAGCCAAATGAAATTTCCCTATGCCTTCTTTTTTTGTCCTTCCCAATACCCTGGTCTATTCAATGTTTTTATTGTGTATGTGTGTTTGTGTGTGTGTGTTAGCAATTAAGCACATTTCATTTTTCAAATGCAATCTTCAATGAAACAATGTTTACAGCACAGAAAACTCAAAAACTCTAGAGTTCTGTGGAACATAGTTTGAAAACCACACTTCCAGTTTATTCTCTAGATTACTATCAAATACTTAGCTGTACTTGCTATATTTTCTGAAACATGAAGAACTTGTGGTACTACAAGTTCTACAAATACAGTAAATCAGACCTTATATGTCAGTGTTCAGTTGCAGAGAAGTGTGTGGACTCCAGATAGTTTAAGTGAAACTGTGTTAGTTAAATGGTTGCAGAATTATTGGGTTGCATTTTCACTATTGAACAGGGACACTGCAAAACACATCTGACAAAGTGGAAGTTTCTTGCCATACAGAACAGCTGTGACTCCAAAGCCACGCTGCCTTAATCAGGAAGTGTCCAGTACCATGGAGAACCAGGCTATACCTGTACCCTCAGTTAGAAAAATGGAGGCTTCTATTCCAACTCTCAATGCTAAGCTGATAATTTTGCCCTGAGACCTTGACAAATGATACTGAAGAAAACCCCAATGCGTTAACGATTGCCTTGATTTCCACCTTCTGGAACCTAGAATAGTAGATACTCAGGATAATTCTGCTTTCCAGTTTCCAAAGTCAAGAAACGTACATTACTGAGGTTTTGGAATGGATGATGTCAGTCAGTTGTCAAAAGCGTCTACCTCTGTCCACTTCTTTCCTGTGCTGGAGAAAATACCCTGACTTCTTTTACAACACCTAAAAACAGTCAGGAAAATGCACCAAACCTATTGACCTGCTACCAAACTCCCTCCCATAAATTTGAATTTCTATATTACATTTCATTCATAACTAGTACTTAGGAAAACAATTTCATAAAATATTTCACTTACTCTACAGAGCAATACTTTTCATTTTTCTGAAATGTTTCTTTTTTAACTATTTAAGGGGTAACTCTTCATGTTCAAAAAACCTGATTTAAGTCTTAGTCTTTGCCCATAAACCTTATTGGCTTTCTGCTTTGTGGATGGAGGCTTCTTCAATCCTTTGCTCTAACCTGCCACCCACTCTTGTGCATGGTAGGTAGATGGGCAACCAGAAGCCTTTTCCTTAAATTCCTCTTAAAGAACTATTGTCATCACTGTTTTTGCCTCGGAATTAAAAAAAAAAAATAGCTACAGGGCCTCCCTGGTGGTGCAAGGGGTTAAGACGCAACCTGTGAGGCTATCCACAGTCACTGCAACATAAGTTCGATCCCCCACCAGGGAGATACCCACATGGCGCAGGAGACCTCTCCTGTCTCACCCGCTGCTCCCCTCAGCAGTGTATTTCAGTCAGTCTGCCTGTTCTGCTCCCCACTCTGTCTCTGGTGAATCCTCTTACCCCTGCACCTCTGGCTTTTACCCCAGTTCTTGTATGCATAAATAAATAAATCCTTAAAAAAAAAAAAAGCTACAAGGATACAAGGATACTGAACAATACACTTAACTTAGGAAAGTTCTGTCAAAAAGTCTACAATACTCCCGTGCTGCTTAAAATCATTCTTAACTGTTTTCTGAGTGTTTGAGGCAGCAAATAGAGAAATGGCAACACCAGCATCCTGGGCTGGGAAGGGAAGTCTCTTTTCTAAAGCTAACCACTCAGAATATGGTCAACAAAGGCAGCTGGCTGCAGCGAGAAGAAAATTGCACTGCCGTTCTTGTTTCCACATGAGTTTTATTTTCAAATTCCTGAGGGCACACATAAGGCCGGGAACATCTTGCGGCTCCCCTTTTCCCGAAGGCCTACTGTGGAACAGCCAGACCCCAGCCCTGGCTGATGGTCACATTCCAGACAGGCATTTACAGGACGGCCATGATTAAAAGGGAACGGTGCCATCAAGGAGATCCAGACCTAATATCAGCGGGTCGATTTTTTATGGAAATTATTTCTAAAACCAAACTCTATTGCAAAATGGCTTTCACTTTATTTTTTTAGACTTTCTTTTGCCCTAATCTCTGTTTTCACTAAAGAGACAGGGATGGAAAATGGCATAAATGCCACTGAGAAGAATTTCATTTGGGCTCCAGATGGGTGGGGGCCAGGAGGGAACCCACCACTCTAAAAACTTAGGGGTGTATGTAGATCATTGGAACCTGATATAAATCAAAATCAGAGCAAATTTCTTTCTTTATCTAAGCCGTTCTCTGAGAATGGCTGGTTGGCCTTCAGCACTAGAGTAAGTGTGTGTTTTGCGTGTGGCCACAGATGCCTCTCACAATGAAAAGCTTGCATCTTGCTAGCAGGCAGCACCTGCAGGAGAATATTAGCGACACCAGCGATGTCTAACTTCATCCCTGTCTTTCTCGCTCCTAGATGTTTTCTAAAAGCCTCTTGGATATGCACCATGCCCAGCTTCCCCACCTTCCTCCCATCCTAGAAATATACTAAATTAATAGAAAGGATGAATTATTCAGGTGGAAAATTATTAAATAGGCAGGTTTATCTCCAGGCACAGGCGGCCTGATGGGTGGCGATGTTTCATCCCCATCAAGGAATGAAGCAGTTTGGAGAGGCTGTCCAGTCCCAGCCCCCCACAGTCAGGGAGCAAAGGTCTCCCAGCATTGCTGCCCAAGGGGGCGAGCTCGCAGAGCAACACACTGCGCTTGGGCACAAGAGCGACAGGCTCTGGGGTCCGTGCCCCTCGGGCTTCGTGAGGTCACGCCATGGTGGGTGTCATTTCTGGGGTGACCCTCAGGTCAGCTCCTGGGGTGAAGAGTGTGAGGCGCCCCCCTTGGCCAAAATTTAAGAGTTCCCCTAAAACTCAGTAACCAAGATAACTAACAATTTAATGTCATCGTTTAAAAAAAAGAACCCCCAAACCCACAATTAGCAAACTGAAAAGTTTCAATAAAGACAGGCTCAACAGGAACTGCAGTGGGGATCTTAAATTCTGTGGATTAAGGTATAAAATGACAACAACAATGTACAAATCCCAAACAACACCAGGGCCTTCCAAACAGCGCTGACTGTTGGGTTGCAGAAAGTCACAGCTCGAAGTCTCCAGTCTGCAGCCTCTGGCCTCTGGGGCTTCAGCCACAGCTGCGCCTTTCTGCCACGGAATATATCCCTCCTTCCCTCTGGGGGCCGGGTGCTCTGGGGAGCCTGCTCTTCCCAGGAGCAAGTGTCTGCGTGTTAAATAAAACCAGGCACATGGGGATTTTCCCGAACACAAGGCTGAGCAAGGCTCCTGGCAGGGAGATTGTGTTTAGACTCCCTGACTCACACTTTCCTGTTTGTTTCTCATCTAGGCTCAACTTAATTATGCCAGGAGACCAGGTGCAGCCGGGTGGACATTCCCAAATCAGCCACAAAGAGGCAGTCAAGGACAGCGCCAAGCCCGTAGGCCCAGTGCCAGCCTCATTTTCAGGAACCATAGCTCTCCAGTTTGGGCAAATTTCTCATTTCTCTCCTCACCTCTCCTCCTGTGGTCTTTTCTTTCTATCCAGGGGTTGTGAAAATCATGGGCCGCTTGGAGCTGAGAGAATAAAATGCACCTTGGATGCCTATTTTAATCTGCTGTGACTCTGTGATTGCTTAGAATTCTGCAGAAGTGTGGTCACACTATGAGAAAACACCAGTCACCCTCAGTGATTCTTGGGGTGAGGATACCAGCAGCTGCTCAGCCTCTAACCTCTGGGCATGGCTCCCGAATGCTGCCAGCATTTACCTGCACTGTTGACTGCACTTGGCTGCCAGAGTGGAGGGCCGGCAAGAAGGAGGAATTCCTGCTGGCAAGATGGGATTCATTTGTCAACAGGCTCAAAGGTATGGGAGAAGCTGCATAGGCATTTATTTTTATCTTCATTTTATTTTGCAAAGCAAAGGCTATTTTTACAAAGACCTGAGCAACACTCATTTCCTGCAAAGCACAAAGGAGAAATTCCATTACTTGGCTGATCTCTGCTCTTTGGCCTCAAGCACGAGTAGGTTTAGAAAACACAAGGCTCTTGTAATCCAGATGGAAAGCACAGCCTGGTGGAAGCTGGTTCACCCTGACACTACACTGGCCAAATGGTCCTTGGGTAGACCCCACCCCTGCCTGTTCCCCTGCCTTCACTTGTGAATGGAATAATACGATCTGGAAGTCTGGACTTCTCCCTTCCACCATGTAATTATTTGACCTCATATAAGGGAAATTTTCTGTGGTTTTCTTCTTTCATTTGTAAAATGGGAAACTTGGATTATTAAACTAAGATGATATATATGAAATTGAATGTTAAAATTCAATATCAATAATGCAAATAGAGGTTTTTTTTTTTTTTTTTAGGACAATGTCTGAATCAATGTGTTCTAGCTGTCATCTGCAATTCAGGAAAATAATCAGGCTACCTCTCCACATCATCTCTTCTTCACACAACATATTTACTAGATTTACACGGTAGAATTCAGCTACCTCCTGCAGGGACAAGACCCTGAAGCCTTCTTTGGGTTGACACTGTTTCTATCCCCTCATCCCATCTGTCTGCAAAAACAGGTATTGAGTCTGAACTTTGATTAATTAACCAAGCTAATTATATGAAACACCAGTACAATTGACAAAGAGTTCTAAATCCCCAGATTTTGTTAAAGGATGAGAAAACATTTAAAAAACAAAGTAAGAAAGAAAGTGACTATATAATATGAAAAGGCAATTAAGTGGGAAAGGCAGAAAGATAGAATTCTCTGCTTTTCTTAAAAGCTTATCGAAAGGAAAAGTGATGCCAAACGTAGTCCAAGGCCCTCCATCCTTAGGAGGCAATTACAGTCCCATGTTTATGGCTTTTGTTACCAATCATGGCAGTGTTGGCTGCAACTGCACCTCTTCCTGTAGCTGCTCAGATCCCACCTACCCAGCTTGTGAGACTTGGGAGGAAGTTCCCTGAAAAATGAGGGAGCTCATCTGGCAATAAGTCCCTTGCTACTCTCTACATAAGGACCATGAACAAGTCCTACAAACCCTTGCTGGAGTGGCTAACCAATGCCAGTTTTAAATGTGCCCAGCAGGAAAGACAGCTGCAACTTGCTGTATTCTCGTCTGGTAAATCCCAAAACTTGGTGTAGATGACTGATTTCTGAGTACTTGCATTTTTACAAATCAAGGTCAAATCAACATTCGGATGCAGGGGTATGTGTTCAGAAGTATAAAAATAAACATATGTAATAGTAAAAGGGGCCTCAGAAACTGCTTTCTGAATCTTACCCAGAGATCTTTCTTTCGTCTGGTTGGTTGACCTCACCACCGGAAGGCTCGCTCGAGTCCGGCTGCCTCTGGAAAAAGGAGTTGGGGCTTCTCCCTCAGACATGGCTTCCAAAGAATCACCAGATGTCTCTGATAAATGTTCCACCGGGTCGCCCAGACTGGGAGGTTGAGGACTGTGAGACAGTTTGGGGCTTCTTGTCTGCAAAAGGCATTTGAAAGAAAGTGGGAAAATAGACTATTGTTAATTAAGCTGAAAATATGTTAAATGCTACCAAGGTCTGCAAATCTGAAAAAAACAGCATTAGCAATAGGGAAATTGTCATCGGAAAACTGGACATAGGGAACTCAATTCTGTGGGTCAAAGTATCAATGTGAAAGTCACTGAAGATAAAATATTTTTCCTGGGGCCTCCCTGGTGGCGCAAGGGGTTAAGATGCAGCCTATGAAGCGCACCACCACCACTGCAGCATGAGTTTGATCCCCAGCCAGGGAGCAACCCACATGGTGCAGCAGACCTCCCCTGACTAGCCTGCTGCTCCCCTCAGCAGTGTATTTCAGTAGATTTGTCTGTTCTGTTCCCCACGCTGTCTGTGGAAGTCCCTCACCCTCCACACCTCTGGCCTGTACACCAGTTCTTGTATGCATAAATAAACAAATCTTAGGAAAAAAAAAAAACAAAAAATATTTTTCTTGAGTTTTCCATAAGATTTTTCTCACTATACATCCCGCTGTACAAATAGTCACATGAGAGAAAAGAATGATAGCAAATCAATTCCTTTGGCTTAATTCTAACAATTGTTACCACAACAAATAAGACTATTCATACTTGTATATATCTCACATGGATGGTGCACTCACATCAGCATAAATCGAACACAACAATACTTCAAAGTTTTATAACAAGGTGTTTCCAAAATTGGTAAACAAAGACTGCAGGGGATACAGTTGCTTTTTTTTGGGTAAGAAATACCATAAGTCTCAGCAAAATAAGCCAGAAAGAAAAAGAAAAATACTGGATGGTCTCACTGATAGCAGGAATCTAGAAAACCTAAATAAGAGACCTGGAAAAAGAATATAAGAAAGAAAAAATCAAAATCAACAAGCAACTACAAACCAAAGACACACTATGGGGGTGGGGGCAGTGGAGGAGGGATAGGGTCAAAATAAGGGGGAGTGGGAATTGTATGGGGACTATAACCAAGATGAAAATGCATACATTGGGCAATAATGAAAAATGATGTAAGAAATACATAAAATAAAATAAGAAATTCCATGAGTAACATAATGTGTACCTTTGGTTATTACTTACCATGCCTAGTAGAAAGTATCTATAACTCATACACACAACACCTAATTGAATTTCTCTCTTAGCTTCTACAGGTAGTGGCAGGGGGCTATTAGTTAGAACTAATTCAACCGATTGTATTCTTTGAACGTAATGCTCTGTTAGTCACTAACTTTCTTTGAACATGGACTATCAGGTGAGCACTGGGGGAGATGCAGACAGACAGACATGCTGCCTGATGGCAGAGTTTCAAAACTAATTGGTAAGACTAGTGAAGGACAGTAGGCATTTATAATTTTGTGTAAACATGAATTGCATGGTACATTCATTCATCCTTTCAATAGACCCCTATTGAGCACCTACTGTTTTCCAGGAACTGTGCTGCTAGGTGTTGGGGACACAACGATGCACAGAATAGACAGGATCCTGCCCCCACTGTCTAGTCAGGGGAGAGACACTGGAGACAAGTTAAAAGTGCAATGAGTGTGTATAACCCAGACTGGGTGGCGGGTTGGAAAACCTTGTGAACTCAACTGCCCTTGAGGTATTTTAAGCAGGAGAGGTGGGAAGGGCACAAAATCAGATGCATCCTTTTTTTTTTTTTCCTTTTTCTTTTTTAAGATCACTTTGGCTCTTGGGGAGGTTGGAGATTTTACATGTGGAAGGTCAGAGAACGGGAGTTAGCAGTCGGGCTATTAGGCTGAGTGAATGAATTATCTCTGCTTTTCCCTCTCCCGCTACTCAGTGCTGACTTGTCTTACATGACTTGTATTACATTCCGGGCACCTTCTGGGCAAACTGATCTGAATTAACCAGGCAGGTTAGTTTTAGCTTATTAAAGTGCCAGAAGTGCTGATGGGTGGTGGGGGGATAGAGGCAGTGCATGGTAGCCAGTTCGTGTGTTTGTTTTCTTTAAATTCCTTTATTCTTCCTAAGGATGACAATACATTTTGAAGCTATGTGCCAAGCTTCCATGAGAACTAGGCGGCCCTGAGTGAGTATACAACCTATGGAGAAAAAAAGGGCTGGACACTTAAAAGGGTTTCACATTGGTTTCATGATCTGCTGTGGCAGTCTTAAGATTTTTAGAGTGCAAAGTATACTAAAAATGATGTAGCTGGTCGTGCTTCAACTTTGGCTACAGGAGGTGGCCAGCTGGGTGCCCACAAAAAAGCGCTCAGTTCGGGATATATGGCGTTATCATAGCTAGAAAGGACATCCACTAACTGTTTTGTTAACCAAGACATTGTCTCTTTGAGTTATTTTTTCTGTGCAAGCCTCCAAAGTTGCATCTTCTCACATATGTTTTCCATAAGTCTGCTTCTGTTATGAAGATTGGAATCTAGCTTTGACATTCTTTTTTTTTCTTTTTTTTTAAATAATAAATTTTATTTTTATATTCCCCATACAATTGCAACCCCCACATTCTGACCCCAATCCCTCCCCTCCCGCCCCCCACCCCCCAAAAAGTGTCTCTGGTTCATAGTTTTTTGTTGATTTTGACATTCTTTAAGCATATGATTTGTCTAGAACTCACTTCTCAATCGCTGTCCAGCTCACTAAGATTTAGAGTCACATGGTCTTCCATGAAGTCATTCCCTAATTCCTATGCTCAGCAAACTATCAAGATATCCTCATCCCTGACTTAAAAAAAGGAAAAGACGCGACACTCAATTTAGCAAAATAGTCAAGAAATAATATTACTTTAAGCAACATGGCTGCATTTACAACTTTGGCTATTGGGTCATCTTTGCAGCCTACAGCAGGCACGATGCATTTGATGAGTTGCACAAGTTTCCCATTGCAAAAGGCAATAATCCTTGAAGAAAATCAAAATCAAATCTCTGGTTCTTGTTCAGGATCATTGTGGTGGTAGTACATAAAAATAAAGACGTAAGGGCTAAATCTCTTTTTTTTTAAACTTCCTGTACACAGCTACTCAGTTCCAAAAATAAACTCTTCTCTCTCTCTTTTTTTATGACATTCACTCTCATTGCAAACTACCACTGCATATTAGCAATCTCCTAACACTGTACCCTCCCCTCAGATGCCAGCTCGCTGCTGAGACATCATTTAGTGCAGAGGAAAGACAATGGGAATTGCTGATACGAGTGTCAGATACCCTGTGATTTCATACAGGAAAAAGAAAGTCAAAAGCTATTTGGAAGAGGGGCTCTTTACTCATACAGTGAGAGGCTCTGGGGGTTCTGTGCTTATATGGTTCTGTGCTTACACACATCCGAAGTGTATTCTGGGGTGAAAGATAATATACGTGTAACAGTTGGACAAGATGAGTTACAAGGTGTGCCACTGTGAGTGCAGAAGGGGTTTGGGGAATAATTGCTAATATTAAGGGGTAGGTCGGGGAGAAAAGGAAGAGTATGGGTAAGTTCACCCCCTATCCAGGTTGAACATACAGTGTAATTTCCCTGGGTAAATCCTGCTTTGCACCTGTTGTCTGAGTGTAATTAGCAGTAGTAACCCCCTTTCACTCAGGACACCCTGAGCCAAGTCACCCAGCCCTGTTCTCAGCTCTCCAAGGCACTCAGGGGAATATAAGAAGAGAAAGTAGGACAAGTGTCAGCCTCCAAGGGAGTTTTTCCCTACACACATCCTAAGGCATGGGAACCTGATGTCTTTCTCTGCTCTCTCAACTGACTAACAGATACATTATCCGAGCAGCTGAGCAGCAATTTGTCGCTATAGGCAACTTCATGGCAGGATTTTATATCCTGCTGTCTTTTCAATAGACAGAATATATGAAAAAATGCCCTTTTATTATCTGACTTAACACTTAGACACATTTCCAAACAACATATCCTTTCTCTAAGGGCGTCTTCCTTGCCCACATGGATAAGCCCCTGAAGCCCCAGGGCTCACTTCCAGGGCAAACAGACATTGCAGTTTCCTTGGGTCTCTCCTGCCACACCCCTGTTGTCTGAGTGCAATTATTAGCAGTAACCCCCTTTCACTCTTGAACATTTGAGCAGTAATGTGTGGTCACCCACTCCCAGCCCAGTCTCAGCTGAACTGATCAAACAGTGGCCACTGGTCTTGGCTAGTCCAGTCAGATTCTCTCCCTGGAAATGCAGACCTGAGAGAGGGGCTCTTAGTATCTGAGAGCTTGAAATGTGAGGTCATATGAATCTAGGACTGAAATGCACAGGAAGATGCAACAGAGAAAGGATGAAGCAGATCTGTACAAGAAGGTGGAGATGAGGGTCTTCCTAGTGGTGCAAGGGGTTAAGTCTCAGTGCTATCAAGCTATCGTCAGCCACTGCAGCATGAGTTCGATCCCCGACCAAGGAGGTGACCCTCATGGCACAGCAGACCTCTCCTGTCTCACTTGCTGCACCCCTCAGCAGTGTGTTTCAGTAGATCTGCCTGTTCTGCTCCCCATTCTGTCTCTGGTGAATCCTCTCACTCCCCTCATACCCCATACCTCTGGCCTAAGCCCCAGTTCTTGTATGTATAAGTAAATAAAAATAAATCCTTTTTTTTTTGTTTGTTTAAAAAAAAGAAGGTAGAGATGAGAGACCCTCCCCAAGGGAAGAGCCTGAAAGATCAAAAGAAGAGCAATCTGGACTCTGGACTTCCCAGTTCCTGACTTTAGTACACTGTGAGGTGCTTCTGATGAATTCCTTCCAATTAATTTCATTTTTGTTCTTTAACTCGTTAGAGATAACTGTGCTTGAAAGCCAAAACTGACAAATACCAACTCAACCGTTGCCCTGCCCAGGCCGCCGTGCTGCTCACCCACTTACAACATTAGTAATAATCATCAAGAAAACTAAACTACTCAGCAATAGCTTCCACTACTTTGTATTTCACAAATTAAAATCTTTTAAAAATTATAGAAAAGGGGATAATATAGGGTGGCTAAGATTTTATTTTACTAATTTACATTTTACAAAAATGCCTTTTCTGGTGACTCCTCCCTATGGTATCCTGACAATGAGAAAGGAAAAATATTTTAACACCCAAAGAGGGGAGGCAGGATACTCAGACAATTTCAGATTCAGTCTAACAAAGAAAGACTTTATGTGGGAGTTATTGCTCTCATTTTGGCTTTCCTGTAACCAACCCATTTCTTATTCTTAAATGGTCTTGTATCACTGACATTGGTGAGTTCAGTGCCTATGGCGGCCCTAATCTGCTGAGTGGAGAGCTACCTTACTGGAGAAGATACATGAAGCAGCAGGTGCTGGAAACACTCTGAGCTGCCAAACAGGACTCAGGGTTCTGTATGGCTGACTTCCCCTTCCTGCTTCATAAAGACCCATGACAGCAATCAATCTCCTCTGCTTCCATCACAGCCTTCTAGAGCTTCCCCCAAATCATCAGGTGGCACCAAACATACAAACTCAAGAGGAAAGTCCTTTGGGGTAAGGCAGGAAGGTGTAGTCTATGTAACCAAGACCCTGAATCCCATAGACATTTCTAGTCTTCAAAGAGGACTCTCTATTACCAAGAGATGCTGGAATAACTGTCTTCACGCAGCCCTCTCTTCTGCTTTATTGCAACACGGGCAGACAGGCTCCTTAAGACTACTCTCTCCCCAGTGAAGGGATTATGGAAACAAGAAAGCATCTGCTACACTATGTTAGGTGTTTGACATATAATGTCACTTAATCCTCATTACAACTTCATAATACTGGTTACACTGAGAAAACAGAATTTAAACAACTTGCATGAAATTCCAGCAGGTCAAGAAGCTGGGGAATCAAGTCTAGAATTCCAGAGTCTACACTCGGTGGCAAGTCATTTAGCCAGGAATCTGAGATACTGGCTCTAGTTCTACCAAAAACTGGGCAATAAACAATCTCATTAAATCATAGTTTTCTCAGACCAGACGTTGAACTAGTTGATAGTTAATCCTTTCAGGAGAATTTCCTAACTCTAAGACATATACCACACAAAGGGAAAAAAAGTCATATACCCAGAAAACTTGAATTTACTAAGATTTCCTTTAAACTACTTATCTCATAGCATTGGAGTAAATTGCTCTATAGAAATATGCAGTCGGTTAGCACTACAGACCTTGTTTCCTGAATTTATGTCTTCACATGCATGCAGCGTAGATGCACCACATTAATTTTTAAAAGTCAGCCAGACAGCTGAACTTGCATTTTATCATCATGAGCAAATATTTGTTGAAATGTTCACCACGAGCATTATGCCAGGGGATCAAATGTATTCTTTGCAGTGGTGTTGTAGTTGGAAACTAAAACCAAAGGGAAAAGAGAGTGAAAGCATTGTTGATGCTTTTTCATTCACATTTTCAGACCCTTTAAACTCTAAATTGAAATGCTGGGAAAATGCTCCAAAAAATGAAACCTGCAAATGTAGTTTTTATAGACTATGTTAACGGTGGAGAACAGTAGGGTCCCTGTTTAGTAAGAGTGGGCAATTCACTTCAGATCAGGATATATTTTGAAACAAAAGCTCACCTTTACCGAAGTTTTACTTCATTCTAATTGATGTTCAATTTGCACAGAGAATTCTGAAATAAAATGAAGCTTCCCACATGCAAATGTATGTGGAATGACTCACTATCCTAATACTACTCATTAACTGACTTGGCTAATTTAATCAAAATGTTCAGACATATGAACCCCATTTTTTGTCTTTATGAAGCTTATAACTCAAACCTAGTCAAAATTCTGACTTCAGTTGAAGAAATTGTTGGACATGCATAAGAGTCAAGGAGCAAAATATTAGAAGTTAAATAATGGGTCATCCCCAGATTTTAGTTTTCTCAACTTTCTCTGAAAGCCACACTCTTCTAGCCTCAAGAGAATTAACAAAAGGCCAGAGAAAGTTTATGCTTCTAAATTTGTTTAAGGTCCTTTCATGATCCATAGTGTAGACTTTTTCCTCGCTTTTTTGCCTCTTCTTGTTTCTGAAGACTAAGGCCTATGCTGGGATTGGGACTGGGGATAGTAAGAAAGACAAAGAGCCCTTCATCCTGCCTTGATCCTGCTTCCTGTTCTTACATCAACCCACCCTGGGTGGCTGCAATGGACTGAGACCCTCTCCCTTCAAGCTCACCACCTGCCAGGCTTGGGTGAGTCCTGGGGCACACTCCCAAGTGAGCTTCTAAAGCAGCAGGCCCTGATGTCCTCATGACTCTTTGGCTACCTCAGCCCAAATCCCTCTTGTTCATTTGCTGATGCCAGTCTGGAGGGTAGACTGAGAATATCCACAGTTCTAGAATGTGACAGGTAGTTGTGAGATTGGCAGTACAAATGTAAGAGAGAACTGCCTTGGTTTTATAACAATTGTGGAACTTTTGGGTAGGCCTGATACTAAAGCCTATGAGAATAAGAGTTTGTGTTTTTAATAAAAACTTGCACCCAGTGCTAAAGAGTCTGTTGTTAATACAAGAACATAATGTGAGTGGGCAGTCTGTGGACACATGGCAGGCTTACCAGTGACTAGGGACTTCTGGGCCTTATAACAAGAAGGCCATGTACACTCCACCATTGCAATGCCAACTTCCAGCTACATGGATCTGAGATTCTCAGAAGTCTCTCCTACCTTAAGTTTAACTCTGGAAATCAGTATTCCTTTTCCCAGCTTGGACAAAGGAGAAGCATTTTCTTTGACATTTATTTTGATGGATTATCCTTGATAAACTCAGTTTATACCCTATTTCTTCTAGGATAATATTTCAATCCCTCCCTCCCTCTTTCTACCAAAAGAGTGCCCAGACATTTTTCATGATTTTCACCTGTGAAAACAGAAAGATGTTTGGTCTGGAATAAAATCAGATGATTCAGCAGTCGAGCAAAATACAACTGTGTCTTTTGTTTCCACATTTTCCTTCACTGTGTGCGTTATTTCATTATCAGATCAGGAAGATGAAAAGACCAGGTTGCTGAGTGGTCGCTGCCCATCTCCTGCCCATCCAGAGGTTGCCACAGGCATCCATGTGGTGAAGCAGGTCCTGCAGGAAGCTGTGGGCACAGGTAGGACCATGCTGCCAGCCCACTCTCACCATGCAAAGCCCCCTCCTACAGATGCTAAGGAACAAGGGACAAGAACACCTCTGTGCAGAAAAGAAGGCTTTTTTATTACTTAAAGAAGCACCATAGGATACACTCTCCTTTAAATTACTTGTGTGTCAGTTTAATTTTTTGAGATGTTATTAATTTATGTTGTCTTCATAGTCATTGGAAAACAACAAAAACTTTATGGAACATCTAATACTATCTCCAACTTCCTGGGAAGACTGCCAAGTCTTTGTTCCAAGGTCTTCCCAGAGGAAGGGTGGTTAACAGTATCTTTATGGTATGGAGTCCACCCTAAAGACTTCTGCCTAGATTAGGCTTAGAATGTAAAGACAATTGGAAGTTGAACCTGGAGTTGCACACCATTCCCCAACATGGGAAATGAGTCGGTTGCTAGTTGCTATGAGTTCCAGAAAGTTCAGAGGCCTTAGCCAGATTATCAGACTGGATGGGCTACCCAGGAGAGATCATCCTTCAAAATGATAAGAATACATTTCTCAATTTCTCAGTAATTTCTGGAGCCCAGTTTAATGAATTTGATTTGTAAAAATTTCAGAAGTGACAATTCGTAGACTCTCAAGGAGTAAACCTGTACCTATTATATCTTTAACAGAATAACTAAATCTAGAGACCATTTAGAAGGTTGGTTAAAATTTAGCCATACTATGGAATCCTGTGCAGTCATAATCAAGATTTTTTTAAAAGATTTATTTATTTATTTTATATAAGAACCGGGGTACAGGCCAGATGTGCAGGAGGGTGAGAAGATTCACCAGAGACAGAGCGGGGAACAGAACAGGCAGACTGACGAAATACACTGCTGAGGGGAGCAGCAGGTGTGACAGGAGAGGTCTGCCGGGCCATGTGGGACCCTTGCCGGCTGGCCGGACTCAAACTGGCGCTGCAGAGGCTGCAGATAGAGACTAGCTTCACAGCACTGCGCTCAACTACCTGCACTACCAGGGGAGGCCCATAATCAAGATGTTTTAAGGGATTATTTTTTATGACTTAAGAAATCAAAGTCATCCCTCAAATATTAGCATAGGTATTTTTTATATGGTAGTAGCAAGAGTAACATACATTCTTCTTTATTTTTCCAAAATGAAAATATATTGTTCTTGTATAATAAATCAGGAAATTACTGAAAAAACACGATGTTTTTAAAGAGTGGATCAGGGAAAGGGGTGACTTTCTTACAAAACATGTAGAAATCAGGATTCTTACATGTGGTGGCCTGAAGACAATAAAACCCAGCCCTGCCTGCTCTTATGTATTCTGTATTAGATTGCAGGTAAAGGAATTTTCCTTAGTGATGGCCCCTGAAGTGAAGGCAAAATGTCATGGGGAAATAGAGGAAAAGAGATGCATTTTCATAACAAAATTTTGCAAGAATCCAGAATTGCCTGGACATTAATTTCCAAAAATAATACTGTTAAAAAAAGAAGGATCAAAAGCTGCCAAATAAATGATGGACATGCAGATAATACATTTCATCTTTGTTTCTTTTTTAATGAAGAGTTTATTTAGAAAGCCTGATAATAAATTGTTCCACCTTGGGTTTTTTTTTTAATACAAGACTTGGGATGCAAAGCAGAAGCCACTCACAAGGATGATGCCTCTTAGGACGACTTTTCACCTTTGAAGAAGACGTTAGAGGAACAAAATTTGAGCCGGTAGGCGACACTCTGAAGTGTACCCCTTGAGCAGGGGTGGAGAAAGGAGAGCCCCCCTCTTCATCATTTGTGCTCCCACTTGTTCTTTGGTCTTTCTGCTTGGCAGAGCCCATCTGGAGTGAGGCAGACGGCATCTGGCCATATAAAGTTTCTTTTCCCTTGTTTCCTCTATCTGTTCTCCCTGGTCTCACTCTCTATGTAAATAAATTCTTTAAATATTTTTTATTTCTCTCTATGTATCCGCTTTTGGGTCTTGTCCTACATTCTTAAGTGCACAGGTGAAGACTCATACACTGAGTCACCCCGGTTTCCCCTGGGTTTGCCCCATAACAGAGGCACTCTCACACCTGTAGTTCTGACAACACAACAGTAACTTAATTTTAAGGCACTTAAAATTGGACTCCACGTAAGCTTTTATGATTTCTTGACTATTTTCTACTTTTCAGACCCTTTGTAGAGTATAGATACAATTCTTATTTTTTCCTTTTAGAGGTTTGGCTGTGTCTGGAAGAGCTAAGACTCCTGCAGGATGGGCGTGGGCCCAGCACCTGGTCAGCAGGCAAGGCAGCCTTTTCTACTTTCAGGATTAAACACCAACCTGCCACCTGGCTGCCTGCTGTCTTACCTGTAACATGACATAGACTTGCTTCTGAAATAACACCTTGAATTGGTTGCCATCTGACTTCCTTCCAAGGCCCGAGTGAGATAAAGGCTATTTAAAGAAGATAAGGCCTGCTCGCTATCATCTCTATTTCGTATCCTTCTATCAAGCTGAAAGTTACACCATCAGCAAGTTCCAAATCTGGATCTCATTAACTCAGTCCCCCACCCCTTTCAGACACACGTCCCTGCAATTATTTAGTGTCTTGCTTTCCTCTTGAAGGAGTTGATACAAAATAAAACACCAGATGATGAATACTATTTTCTTATTGGCCCTGTCTGTTAAGTGGATGGCTATTTCTTTTCTGAAAGCAAGAGCAAATGATGCTTCTTTTTGAATTAAAATGGAAAATAAGTTTGTTTTATAAGTATTACTTTGTCCTATTAGCAATCATATTAAAAATATGTAAAGATGGGCCTCCCCTGGTGGCGCAGGTGGTTGAGCGCAGCACTGTTAAGCTGTCCTCAGCCTCTGGAGTGCACATTCGATCCCCGCCGGCGACCTCTCCTGTCTCGCCCGCTGCTCCCCTCAGCAGTATATTTCGTTAAAAAAAAAAGTCTGCCTGTTCTATTCTCCGCTCTGTCTCTGGTGAATCCTCTCACCCCCTGGCACATCTGGCCTGTACCCAGGTTCTCGTATAAATAAATAAATATTTTAAAAAAATAAAAATATGTAAAGATGATCTCATTGATCAGGTGAAGCTAAATTTCATGTTTAACTGTCAATCACAGTTAGCTATATTTGTAAATTTGTCTCCTTCGAGGTTTTGCCTTTTGATTTTTAGTGTAGCTACCTTAAGGTAGATATATCTTTACTGCAAGCTGCCTTGAATCAATCAAGCAAGCAAGCAATCAACCAGTCTCTAGCTCCGCTCTCTCTCTCTGAAACAAGGTGTGCATTATAAACAACTTCTGGGCCTTTGGCTCCCACTGTCCTCATTGGGAGAGGCCTGAGCAAGATAGCAGATGCCTTTGCAATCCAGAGAGCCAGGAATGCACTTAAAAGGCTTCAGGATAAAAGGTGTCCATGTGAAGCTAGCTGTCATTATAGTGATGAAAGCAAAGGGATCTGCTTACAGGCTTTGAAATTTCAAGTAAAATACAACCAGCCTAACACATAGTGCTAAACATGCTCCTTAGAAGGGCTCCTAACTGAAGTCATTATCCAGCTCATCCCTGTAGCTCAGGCTGCAGTACTATTTGAAGAGGATGTGAGGCCCCAGGTGCAGGGTAGTGGCTCTAGAGTTTAACAGCATATTAGAGAAACCAAACAGGCTTTCTGTGATTGCAGAGCAGCCCCACCCCATCTCGGCCTACACGGGAGATCTGAAGATGTCCTCATCACCCCCACAGCAAGAAGGCCATGGGGTGCACTCACAGGTGACCTTGGTGCCTGAGGCCACCCCACATCTCTGTGCTCCTGCCAGACCCTCTCCAGACATCTCAGGAGTGGAGTTTGTTGCAACTCAAGTTTGCAAACACCCCACCCTTGCCGCCACCACCACCCATCCTCCCGATTTCACTGGCATTATTTTCAAGTGAAAACACACCTTGCAAGAGTTCTGACCAGTTTTTGCAACCAAAGGCTCTTTTCTCCTCTCTTCCTGTTATAGGAAAGAAGATCAGGGATTGGGGAGATGGAAGGATGGCAAGATTTAGAATGAGAGGACTTTACTCCTTCTTAAGGAATTAGACTCCAATCCTGCCCTCAGTTGACACAAAACTGTGGAAATGGATAAAGGAAACTTGGAGGCAAATGGAATCCGGAACCCTGAAGGATGGGCTCTCACAGGTGCCAGGCATTCTGCTGATTTCCACTTTGGTTCCTCAGCAGCAGCAGATGCTCCACCACTTGCTGTCAATGTGAACTCACAACCCTGAACTCTGTCTCATCCAGTGAGCTTTTGTTCAAAACAACCTCCTCCGATTTTCTCCCAGATGTAATAAAAGCTAGCCTTCCTCCCCTGAGTCTCCTCAGACTTGCCTCTGGTTTGCCATGGTTTGCTAGTTCCAAATTGCAATGCCTTTGCTATTTCTGAACAAACTTACTTTTATTTTCACAATTCTGGCTTGTGTCAATTTACCTTACTTTTGTAAAACAATGAGACAATTTGCTTGCTATAATTGTGGTGAGGAGTGACTGTGAACGAGTGCACAGGACTCGGTCAGCTTTAAACGAGAAGTATTTAGCTACAGTTCACAGGGCACCTCTTGTTAGGGGGGATCTAGGTGGCCCAGCTCCCTGCTACACTCGGCAAGGAGGGTCCCACGGCTTGTGGGATCTGCTGTAAGAGGAGAGGATACAATCAACACCTGATTGTCTCTACTTTGCCTTTTTGTTGGTCTTGTGAAGTCGGTAAATAGTTACTTCCAATTTCAAAATAGAGAATTTGACATCAGTAGATGTCTTGACAGTTACTTCCTGACCAAAGGGAACAGCTTTCAGTTTCCAACCTTAACTCATATTCCTCTCCTTCAAATCTGAATAATGTTCAACTTTTAGGAATGACTTAACCATTTCATCCCACTAATCTTATGAAAACACACGAGTCATTTGATATATGAAAGTGAAATTAAAAGTGTTCTTTCAACACATATAGAGCAAGACTTCTATATGTTAAAGATAATACACACAGTGATAATTGTTTGTTGTATTTAAAAGCATTAAAAATGTTTATAAAAATTCTCATATGTCCCATTATTAGTGGTCAAATGTATTTGTCAAAAAAATAAAGAGTCAGCATGGATAATTTATTTGTTTCAAGTATAAGAAAACAAAATAGTGAGAGGGACTCTAAACTTTACAATTTATGATGGAGACTCCCACATCATGATGGCAAATCTTAGTTCTGAAAGTAGAAAGGAACAGTTTAATGGCAGCAGATAAAGTTGTAGGGAAGGGTTCGCCATGGCATTCTTTTTTCTTTCTGCATTTCTATTTAGTGCATATGTATGCAAGGAAATCATAAAGATGTCTTTATTTTGCATGAATTATAGAAATGTGAAAACAATGAAGAATGCATGGAAAAACATTAAAGATAAATACCCATCGGAATTGAGAGGTTATAGAGTATGACAGTGATTCTCTGCAGCTTGGCTAGCCAAATTTTACATCTCTGTCTATTTGGGCAGAAAATTTCTAACTCTTGTACTTTTATTGAATAAACTTACTAAAACTTGTGATTCTAAGATACATAAAACAAGGCCTCCCTTATTGGTGCAGTGGTTGAGCACTGGGCTGTGAAGCTTCCCGCAGCTTCTGCAGCACTGGTTCAATCCCCGGCCACCAGCAAGGGTCCCACATGGCGCGCAGACCTCTCCTGCTGCACATGCTGCTCCCCTCAGCAGTGTACTTCGGTCCTTCTGCCTGTTCTGTTCCCCACTCTGGCTCTGGTGAATTCTCTCACCCTCCCATGCTTCTGACTGTACCCAGTACTTGTATAAATGAAATAAATAAATCTTAAAAAAATAAATAAAATACATAAAACATTCTGAGTATTAAAAAAGGGAAGGTGAAGAAGTCAGTGTGCTTAGTCATTGAAGACTGACCAACTGGACAAATACCAGATTGCTGGATGCTTCCGAAGTAGCATGTTTCAAGCCTCACCGTAAAGACCACAGGGTTCTGACCTGGACAAACTCAGGAGACAATAAAGAAACAGTCAGTGTTTGGGAGATAAAAAGGATGTAGGGGGCAACATGCCAAAAGTTCAGTTAGCTGCACTGCTCTCTGATACCCAGCCAGATGCAAGGACTGGAAAGTACCCCCATGCCTTCTAGTTTTAACGTCTATGCTAACCCACTATGAAATAGAGGACCTTAAGGGTTAATAGGGAAATAAGTCAAATGTTGAAAACTGACTGGACCAGAATGCCTGCATTCAGTCCCCTGTTACTTACTAGCTATGTGGGCTTGGATGAGTTCCTTAACCTTTCTGCACTCAGTTTCCTCACGTGTAAACTGGGATCATGGTATGGCTGCCGCAGAGGGTTACAGTGAGATGTTCATGCTTGTGAAGCACTTAGAACAGTGCCTGGTACAGAAGAAGTTTTATATACACACGTCTGTTCCTATCTGTTTTGATATTAAGATATGTGCCAGTAAAATGGCCTGAACCCAATATTGGCTATACTAGAGAGAAAGTCATTAGAGCGATGAGATCTCCAGGAGTCTTCATCTTTCTGTTTTACTTCCACCACTGTTCTGTCTAGAGCAAAGAATGGGGATCATTTTCTTTGAGAACGCCACTTTTCAGCTGACTGACAAAGATCTCAGACTTGTTTCGCATTACCAGTGATGCCACAACTCCAAGTAAATGACATATTTCAAATCAAACATGCAATTAGTATTTGATTTACTATTCATTCTCACAATTAAATAAAATGCACGTTTCAGAACGCTGTCAGCACTTGGCTTAGGTTTAAATCAGGGATGGGGGTAAACAGGGGAAAAGTCCAGGCCATCACATTTAGTGGCTGATGTGGATTAGAATGCTGAATACAACCAAGCAGCAAGGCATAAGGTAAGGTGCAACAGAATGCAGAGAAAGAAAAGGTGGAGTACTAACTCGCTGAGATGATTCAATTTTCATCAAGTATCTTTGAATGTCAAGTTCTGCCTGAAGAGAAATCAGCATGCACTGCAAAGCCTGTGTAACAGGAGAAAAAGAGAAAAAAATAGACAAGATAAAGGGTGAAAATAGGGAGAGAAAAAGAATAGGTTGACCAAGTGGACTATCTATTTGTGGATGATGAAAATGTAGCACCTATTTGTGGATGATGAAAATGTAGTGAACACCTCTCCCCACAGAGAAGGGAAAAACAGTGGTAGTCCCAGTTTTGGATTTTAGAGAGAAATGTTGAGAGCAAGCCCTGACTGGCAATGAGCTTTCTACAAAATACCCTGCCATGTATGTAAGTTCATCTCGTTATTTGAAAATGAGTCACACACTGGTCTTCCATCCCTGAGATTGTCCCAAGGTTGCAGATACTGACCAACCAAATGCAGATACCGCCCAACCTTCTTCCTTAGAAGTTGGCTGGTAAGTCTCAGGCTACCATCTTGACTGGCCCTGGCCACTGGGCCTCTGACCACTGGGCTGCTCTAAGAAGCCAGGCCTGGAAGTACAGTGTCCTGTGTCCGTGCTCAGCCAGGCAGGATGACAAGCGTTTCATGATTATAGTCAATGTGAATTTTTACAGGAACAGAAGATTGGAATTACAATTAGGGAATAAATTCTGACATCTTATCTTGGTTGATCCTGGAATCCAATTCACTAAGCTTTCTCTGTATTTAAATATTTCAATTCTCATTCCATTGACTAATTCTGGGGCAATTTCATTTAAAAAAATGGTAGAAAAAATTTTTTGAGTTCTCAAAAATGAAAATTTCTGTAGTCCTCATTGAAAAAGAATGACATATGCTTGCATCCATAATCAGCTAATGAGAATGAAAAGCAGGGTCTCAGAGCTATCTGCACATCTGTGTCTATAGCTGTACCTTTCACAATAGCCTAAAGGTGGAAGCAACCAAGTGTCCATCAACAGATGAAGTATAAACAAAATGTAGTTAAACGCTGTAGTAGTACATGTAATGAAATATTATTCAGCCCTCAAAAAGGAATCCTTAAGGTGAATCCTGTCACATGTTACACATAGATGAACCTTGACAACAGTATGCAATGTATGATAAGCAGTCACGGAAAGACATACTGTATGAGTCTACTTGCATGTGGTACCCAGGGGTAGTCAATTAATGGAGACAGAAAGTGGATACGTGATGTCCAGAGGCTGGGAATTGAGGATAATGGAGAGTTCTTATTTAATGGGTACTGGAGAGTTCTTATTTAATGGATACAGAGTTGCAGTATTACAAAATGAAGACTTGTGGATATGGGTTGCACAGCAATGTGAATACAGTTAAGACCACTGAATTGTACACTTAAAAATGCCTAAGATGGTAAATTTTATTATATGTTTTGCTATAATTTAACAGAAAAAAAAAGAGAGAAAATCAGCCAATGAAGTGCCATAGCTTGGAAACTCAACTTCACCTTACATGACATAGCATACAGATGTGTCCTACGCATGGCCAACATCATATGCTATCGTCATTATTTATACAATAGCTATGATCTATCATATACATGATACACACGCAAAAACACACACAGACACAGCCATATAATAGGTGTGATTCTTTTACTTCTAAATAATTTTATATTGTTTAGCACACAATTTCACACATATCAGATATATATCTTCACAAGAAAAAGAACATCTGAATATAGAAGGTTGTACCCAAGAGCCGACAGAGAGATCTCCAGATAAGAACTGTACGAAAATACTCTGCCCAGAATACACTGAAGATTAAAAGAAGGAAAAGAGGTCCTCCCTGTTGGCCTAGGGGTTAAGTCTCAGTGCTATCACCACTATGGCCTGAGTTCGATCCCCCACCAGGAAGCTGACCCACATGGCGCAGCAGACCTCTTCTGTCTCACCCGCTGCTCCCCTCAGCAGTGTATTTCGGCAGATCTGCCTGTTCTGTTCCCCACTCTGTCTCTGGTGAATCCACTCACCCCCGTACTGCTAGCTTATACCCCAGTTTTATGCAAAAATTAAAAAAAAAGAAGGAAAAGAGGAGAATGATACCATCAGAACTAGTGGACAAGCCAACCTTACAAATGCCCTTTTCTAGGTGAGTATATTCTCACTAGAAAGGTGAGGGTTGCTTCCAAATTTTATAGTCTTCATCAACTAAGAAAGAAAGATCCCAATGTACATTTGCAAATAATAAAATCCTCTAGGGGCATGATAAATAGAAGTGCAAGATAAAAGCAGATGATAGATTTGAAGAGCTGTAGTGGACAATAAAGAGGAAAACAAGATACAAAAGGAGAATCACAGAGTTTGTATAAAGGGGAATGGGGGATAAAATGGTCTGGGGGTAGAAATGCAGGAGATACACAGTCCCATAGAATGATCTTGGAAAGCGAGATGGTGAAGGAAACCAGAACTCCAAGAACAAGGCTGCCAGGAGGGGCGGAGACCCAGACTTCTCTCTCTGCAAGGTTACTCTTCTTGGAGCAACCTGTAACAAAGAGAGTAGCATACCTGGACAAAAGGACACACATGGATGGTCACCAAAGCAGTTCTCAATTGCCAAAAGGTGGAAGCAACCCAATGTCCAGCAACAGATAAAAGGATAAACAAAGATTATTGTCATTATTGAATTTTAGAGTTCTCTGAAATTCAAGAAAGTAGGGGCAAGAGAAACACAGGATGGGTAAACTTTGGAGCAAACTCTCCTGGCAGTATGTTTCCTTGACTTTGCTGCTGAGAACAAGGTAATGCAGGAGGTGAAGAGCCTCCAGCTCAGGGCAGGAAAGAGCCCCCAGCTCAGGGGTGCAGGGGTAGCAGGAGGCCTTATCAGAAGAAACAATGGCTCCTACAGAATAGCTGTAGGAGGGGGAGGCCCCACAGGAATGTTAACTTCCATAATGACAGATACATTTGCTCAAGATTCCAAAATTAAATGCACAGAAAACCTTTTCACTTCTCAAACAGGTTCCATCTATGTGGAAAATGTTTTGAGCCCTAGGTTTTGAGCCCTACAGTAAGAATGCAGAGAAAGAAAACTGGATTTTATTAGGCCACTCACATACTCCAGTTAAATCAAGTGTGTAGAACTTAGAAGCCTGATTTATGGATTTGACTATAAAATAGAAAATTGTTCCTAAAAAAGGCAAGAATGGGTGGGAAAGCTGCTGAGTGTCTTGGAATCACTTCAGAGAATTATAGTGATAATCAAGTAATTTATCACTATAACGAGGTTACATCAAGATTAAGGGAACATAACTGGGAAAATGCAAGACTTACCACTGCAAGGAAACAACTGGAGTGGCAAAAATAATGTCATAAAAATTAAACAGAAGGACACAGATTATGTCAGACTCCAAAATAAATCCAATGGCTATCATATGAAAAAAAGAACGGTGAAGAGAAACTGCAGATGTTGCCATTATCCTGAATGACGTGAGGCTTCTTTGAAAGACTCATATGTGTGGCAGAAAGGAAAAAGGGTTCAGAATTTTCTTTCCTAATAAAGTTGTAGCTGATGTGCCTGAAAAGAACTGATCAGGAAAAGCAAATATTGAGTAAATGACTAGGGATGCAGCAGAGAGAAGCAAAAAAAAATGGACAAGAAACTCAGAGCATTTTTAACAGTGTGAATAATAAGCAGTAGTTCTTTCTTTTATTTGGCTTATTATGTTTGCATTTGCTATACTAAAGATAATTTTAAATAATATAAAAAGAGACTCAGCAAAAGTGGCAAAAGTGAAATAGAGATCTCTAGGGAGTGAGTAACAATGAAACAGAAATTGGAGATTCTTAAAGTTAAAAAAAAACTTTTAAAAAGCTCTGTTATTGTTCAGAAATTGAAGCTATCAAGATGTCACTTTATTTCTTGTCTACTTCCAACTATTTGGGAACAGTTTGAAGACTAACAGTATGAAGACTAACTGTGATTCAAGGAAAAGCATTCATGAAAAAATTATAAGATGCAGTGGAAAAAAATATCTATTAGGGATTCTAGAGAATTTGTAATTAGAGAGTAGTTGAGTTGCCCACATCTTCCAAGATGAAGATCTAATTGCCAGAGCCTTAACTAATTTTGTGTTCATGTTGCTATGTTTATGAACGCATATGTCCTATTCCTCCTCTCATTGTCAACATCCTTGTTATTTATTTTATCAATGGAGAGTTATCAGTATTGGTTTCCACTTAATTCACCATTCAGGAAATGCTATTTTTATCTAATTTCTGAAGTCTACTCTCTCTTCTTTTAAAGTCACATGATAGTTATTTCATTTCTCCGAGCCTGATTTTCCTTACTGGAAAGCCTGGGATTTGGCATCAAATTATTTGTATCTGTGTCTCCCTTTTGGTTCTAACTCTGAAACACTTACCATTGAATAGAAAATTAATAGCTACAGAGGAGGTGAATTGTAAAAAAGGAGAAAACTAGATTTTATTCATCAGAGAGTCTTAAAAGCAGTAAGACCATAAGACCTTATCTAAACCCACAGTCTCTTTATTACTTGTAATCCTTTTTGCCTCATGTTTATACTGTCAGCTATACCACTAGGGGGTGCCTTGAACTTAGCAGGTGCAACAATACAGTCAGTTTCCAGCATGGCTGGGGAAAGCAGCTGAAATCAGAATCATGGGGGGAAAGAAGATACACTCCACTAATTATTCTGACTCAGTCTTCATCTTCTTCAATATGCCTTCCAGAGTCCCTGGTGCAAACTCATTTTGACTATATGGAAAAACTACACTGGACTGCCCGCTGATGTAGGTAATGCCACTGATAGCCAAGAGTTCACTTCTGTTAAGTCTTAGATTTAATAAAGTCATTATTGAAGAAACCAAAAGCAATAGCCCCTGTGATGCAAAACTAAAGAACACAACGAAAGGGAATAGTTTTAGAAATAATTCTATCCTAAAGACACAGTTGTGGTGTTGGCCAGTGGTGCAATGGATAAAGCGTCTGGCTACAGATCAGAAGATTTTAAAGTTCCACCACTTCCACCAGTCACTTGATAACCAAAGCAATTTCAGTTTATTTGGGGTTAAAAATGTTACTCAATAAGAAACCCAATTATAATATAGGTCCTTTTCTAAAAATGTTAAAAATATAAATGACAGAATAAATTCATGTAGCCTTGTACGACCTTGTGAGTCATGCTGAGATTTATAATTGACACAATAATCTTAAAAGCTAAGTCTGAGGGGCTCTGAAAGGTAACAAGCAAAAAAGGCTGCAACGTCTAACAAAAAAGTACAGGACAGAAATCTCAAGAATTTCTAATTTCTTAAGAATCCTAAGTATAGTGAATTTAATCGAAAATAAAGTGAATTTAGGGTAGTGATGAAGAGTCAAGAGAGAAACTTTCACAGTAGAGAGTAGAAACGTTCAGAAAGAGAGAGAAATGGGCTTGAACCTCGGTTTTAACTGTGAGATGGTGGGCACGTTACCTTGGGCATGTTTTACATAGTTTCCTCATCCTTAAGATAGCAAAAACAGTAATAATAATAATACTTACACTATAGTTTGTTGTATGAAATGAGATGATTTGAGAAAAATGCTAAGCCCATCACCAGGCATACAGGAACACAGTACCTGGCTTAATAAGAGCTTAATAAATTATTAGGATGGCCGCAGCGCCTGTTGGGACGCGTGGCTGAAAGAGGTGTCTGAACTCCCCTGGGCTAGTGTGCTGAGTCAGCTGGAAGAGAAGCTCGCATATAAAACAAACTAGCACATATATGTTGCACACTTGTACATACAGTGGAAGGCTAGCTCTCAAAGGACTGGGTTTGCAGGGATAATTTCTATGATCATGCCATTTTCTGAGAAAAGCAGAATGCTTAACGAGCCCTGCACACACAGGGCTGCCACTTGCTTGTTCTTACTACGATCATTGCCACGCTTCTGAGTGAGCAGCTTAGTGGGAGGGGTAGAAGGTTTCATAGACTTCATATAAGTACAGTGAATTTAATCCAAAGTATAGTGAATTTAGGGTAGTGATGGACAGAGAGAAACTATAATATAAACATATTATAATGTATTATATTAAGTGTAATCTATTTAATATAATTTATAATATAATATTAACTCTGGTCATTCATTTTCAGTTCTTCCTACCTTATAGAGTAAGAGACTAAAAAGACGCCATAGAGCCATGAGAGATTTGAAAAAGTTTTCATGCAAGTGAAAGGTGGCATAGGATAAACTATCAGCTTTCTACAAAAACAAAACATAGGCTAATTAATTACAAGCTATCTATGAGGCCAATGGCATCTCGTAACAGACCTCCAAGTCCTTTCCTAGGTCTCCACATTCCTGCTCAACAAAGACATAAAAGGAAGTGAGCTATTCGGAAATGTCCCTGCCCAGTGTCATATATAAAGTCCTTGAGAAGAGCTAAGCCAGGTTATCTCACAGGGTGACAGATAATCTTGGAAGAGCGCCAGCCAGGTTTAGCCTATGGCCATCAGGATGATCGCTCTTTAAGAACTCTGCTTATTTTTCTTCCATACCACGTAATGCCACCGAAGCCCTTGATATTTTACTTACTTGCCTGTTTCTTGTTCCCACTCCCCATTTACCCACCCCCTCACTCCTCCACCCCCAATATAAGTACTAGGAAGCACTTGGATTTCGTGTCCAGAATGAATGAAATACTGGAAGGAGGCGCTGGTCCTTGGAAGCCTTGGCTCTGGGCGTCTGCTGGATTCAAGGGCTTACCTCTAGACCAAAACCTACCTCACTGGATCTGCAGTGTTGAGACATGCTCCAGGCAGCCTTGCCGAAGCCCCAAGCTGGCCAGCAGACTCATCAACACGCTCATCAGCCTCAGGAGCCAAACTGGGGCCTCATCTCCAGCCACCAGTCAGGCTCCGTGGAGAGCATTCCAATCTATCACCCGGACTCCCCTGTGCTTTAGTGTTTCTTGGCTGCTCTCACACCTTCTTGAAAGGAGGGAAATCTCCATCTGATATGGAATTTCTGTTTGGCAGAGTTTCTCTTCAATTTTCACCAAGCCCCTTCATCCCTGGAACACTAAGCTAGAGTTAAACAAAAATACCCAAAGCCCCTCAAGAAAAAAAAAAGCTTCCAAACCCCAGGTTTCTATTTCTCCCTCATTATTACAAAGGCTTTGTAATACATTCCATCCTGGCTTCAATAGCTGCCTGTCGGGAAGTGGCTGCAGAAGAATTAGGTTTCCTGCTGGGGTGGCAGGTGCCAGTTAACACTTGCCTGGGCCCTGATCTCACCAGACCTGGCTTTAGAAGTAGCCTCCTCATGCTCAAGAGTGGACTAAAGGTAAGAATTTTAATAGGGAGGAGAATGGGATAAAAAAAATATGGAGTCACTTATTGAAGCCAGTCAGGTATGCACTTCTAATTCTTCTTTTTTCCCTGCCCACAGAAAACAGACACGAGATCTAGAATATTTTAGATCCTGACTAACTTGCATCAAAAACAAATGAACTCACACCACCCTGGGCAGGGGTGAACAGATTGGGGGAAGTATACCTCTGAGTATTCTGTCTTCCTCTAGTATCCTTTTCACACAGTATCAACTCTGGAAGCTTCTATAATGGCTGGTAGTGCTATAAATGGGCATCTGCAGAATGATGGCTACACCACTCTATGAAGGAGAGGTAAGGGCTTAGCAGCCCAGAAAGCACTGGGCTGAGAGCCTGAGAGTCCCCTTACTGTTACTTAGGTATTTGTCTGGTCTGCAATTCCCTTATGTATAAAATGGAGAATTAGAGTCAACCTCCATGGCAAATTTAGTTTGGAGGTGCTCTAAACATTCCGCCTCCTAACATCCCTGGCCACAGCATAGAGTTCCCCTCCCCAAAGAAGGATTAGTGTGCAGGCCAGAGCTCCAGGGGATCCATCTCCACAGTTCTAAGAGCAGACAGGGAGAACCGTGAAGCCAGAAGGACCTGGGTTCAAGACCTGGGTTCAGCACCCATTAGCTCTTTAACTTGGAATAAATTAATTAACCTGACATTAGGCTAGTGGGACCCCTGAGCCTCACTTTCCACAACTGCAAAATGGCACCAAGGATCCCGTGGTCACCAAGAAGCACAAATGAGGTGAACTGGACAAAAACATTGTAAATGCTAAAGTTTTAAATATAGTAAAACAGAGTGCTATTAAGGAGGACCTTATGGCATACACACAAACAGAAGAGCTCCTAAAATGTTTTGCTGTTATAAGACCTGACTTGCTGTCCTGTGGCCTAAGATCCTCCTGCCCGCAGAGCTGCAACCCTCCCTGACTCCAAGCTAGTTCCTGGTCTGATCGTTGGTTCTCTACTGCTGTAGGCATGTGAGCCCCAGGGGCTAGGCTCAGTCACCCCACCTGCCCTTGCCAGCCCACATTACCAAGGAACTCAATCCTGTACCTCAGCCTCATTTCTCAGTTTCTGACCTGTTAATCTCTAGAAACAGTCAAATACATTGGGAGGGGCAATAGGGGTGGAAAGCTAATAACGTATTTTATTGGGAGAAAAAAGTCCTTATACCTACTATTCTCGACAGTTCTATTCTATTGCTAATAGCCATCAAATAAGAGAGAGATGTCACTGCTTAAATTCAAAGATGGATTGATGTAATTTAAACATGGGCCATCATCAGCTGCTAGTTTGTGTGATCAAACATAATCATTTTAATAAATACGACATAACGGGGGGCATAACTACAAATTATTATTTTTAACATTACAATTAGGGAACAATCTATGGAGGGGCAAAAGAAAAAAAAAATCCTAGCTACAGCTCTCTGGCATGGTTTAGAAGTTACTGGAGTGGACTTTAGACATTCTCCTAGCTGTCTGAGTACTACAGGCTGTCATTTCTAATATCCAGTTAAATCTTTTATCCATAAAATAAGTGAAGATTTCAATCTGTTGAAATCAAAAAGTTGGATTCTAGGAGTTCTTGAAAAAGTTTAACACAAGTCTCTTTAATTACAATGAATTAAAATAGAATGTATGCACATACAATTTAACTCTAAACAGACTTTGCTAATGGTCTAGAAATAGCACCCGCAAAAAGTTGAAAACAGTCTCTAGTATGAAAACAGCCTCTGGATATATACTGAAAAACTGAGAGTGAGATCAAGAGAGAAAAATAGCCCTTAGCTAAATTAAAATCATACAGTTTCTATTTGTCATCATAAATATGAAACTTTTGGAGTTGAGGTGCAACCACAGTTCAGAAATGAGCAGCAAGGCACTGGGGGGTGCCATTAAAAGGCTTTCAAAATACATTTAAGAAAATTGCCAAATGTCCTTCCAGGAGAAGGGCAGAAAAAAAGAAATTAATGCAGAACTTGACTGTCCTCTCATCAAAACTTCACAGAAATAACCTGAACATAGAGAATGGAACAGTACTCATGAGGAAAATGTTTGGGAGAGAAAGAAAACCAGAAAATGTACTCAAAGAAAAATATAGTGCTATGGTAAAGGCAGTGTTTTCCATAAATAAGCTCCAAATGGGTGTTGGGGTGACTATTATTTTGCAGGCATCTCTCTCTGAGCGTTCTGCCTGGGTTGCCCCAACTTCTGTTCTTGAGAACGCTGGGCAGTTGCCACACTGGAATGTCAACATCCTGGAGTGAAGTGGCTTTCCTCCCCCTCATCTGAAGGACTGGGTCAACAGCTTTGAGGTAGAGTGAGGACATGGGTGACTTGGGGACAGGGAGTAAAAAAGAAACCACGTCACTGGCATGAGTGCTCCCTGCTAAACAGGACATCGTTCTCTTCTGCCTGGAAGACTCAGGAGACTGCTGAGTCTGAGACATATGGGTCTTGGAGGCATGTGGGGTCTTTTGAGGGCTCAGGGAGGCTCCAACACCATTTTCATCCCTTATGTCCCCACAGACCCCACAAGGAATTGGGCAGCCACCATCTCCCATCACCCCCAAATTCCTGCAAAACCACATACCTCCTTTGGTTTGCAGTCCCAGGCAAGAGGGTTTAGGGAGATGGTAAGAAGGTGACTTACAATCTTTGGATTATTTGCTCTATGGTATTTCAACTCTTAGCTTGAGATGTCTAGCATGGAATCTCCCTCTTTTTGACCCCAAGTCCTGTCACAATTTGCCAAGTTATCATGATGACCTTCTACTCCCTTCACAATGCTAATAAATGCCACTTACATATCATCAGCTACAGCACAACGGCAATTCCTTTGCCGTTGGGAACAGTAATTCACTCTTGCAAGGCAAGACTGAAGAGCAACAATAACCTTGGCTCTGTATGACATCAACCCTCTCAAAACAGGGCTGATTTTGAAATGTGACTGAAGAAGTTTAATGTCAAGAGAAGAGGACAGAGTTGAGGTAGAGTATTTGATGGATTAGCATTTAAAATAAGATTAGATTTTCAGTGGTATGGTGGCATGGTGTTCTGCCCCCATAATCTACAATGGGCAGATTAGCACCCACTGATAAAAGGGGCAAAGCACTGTTTTTTAAGTTTACATGTAAGGCATACACACATATCTTGCAATTAATTAGGTGAAAAATGAAGCTACTGTGCTTTATTAATTAACTATCAAATATAAAACTATTATGACCCACTTTTCTTCCATGTAGACCCTAGAAAGAGCTGACTTCTATAGACTCAATCTCTCTTTTCAGGATTATCTAAGTAAGTCACACATCCTCCCATTTAGAATGCAATTCTTAGGTCACTAGAAAAGAATTATAGCGAAAGTGAAATCCAGTGTTTAGCTCTGCATGACCACTTTCCTACTCCAGTGACCAGAAGGGAAGACAAACTCCTGTCCACACTAATGGCCAGGACTGCCCACCAGGCAAGAGGAGAAATAGTCCAGATGGGGAAGTGATTTCTCCTAAAGGCATCCATAAGGGGCATTCCTGGCCCTGAGCTGTGTTACACTCCCAGCCAGAATGCATCCCTTCCACACCACGTCACCAGCCATCAGTGGTGTAGACTCCTGTCCTGTCCATTGACCACAGTGGCAGCATTAGACCTGTGAGAGGTAGGGTAGCATATTGTGGATGGTCTCTGAAGGGAGGAGGGTGATTTAATTGGAACTAAAGAGCTGTCTTTTTCCAAGAATGCTTAACCATGTGCAGTTGACCCTATGAACGCACTGCTCCTTGGTAAATTAATAAGGAGCTCTGAATCCCATTACTAAAAATGCAGTTTTACCTGGAAGAGATACAACAGCAGCCTTATCACATATTTAAACTTAGTATCAATAAGTTTAGTAGAACCTTTCTTGAAAGGAGATTTTGATAAAATCTAAGAAAAGCGGTCTAGAAATATAACAATGGCAAAGTGGAAAGGCAATTACTCCTTATTTCATTGTTTTTCTAAAGTTTTACCTGGACATGAGCTCTACCTTGACAGAGGCAGGGCAAGTCCAATGTCCTCAATGGCTCTCCAGTTCTCCTTTTCCATAAGACAAACCTCCATATTCTACATTGGGCAAGAGGGTGAGATTGTAGTGAGACTGTAGGTCTGTCTCCTACCAGCTGAGAACAGCTGGAGAATAGCTCTGCCCACCCAAACTGCTGAATGACCAAATGAAGACACAGATGAATGCTGGCCTTATATTGTGTTGTGAAGGCCATGGTCACACAGACTGACCTGAGCTCTAAAAAAGAATGAAACTCAGGCCTCCCCCAGTGGCGCAGTGGTTGAGTGCTGGGCTGCGAAGTTGCCTGCAGCTTCTGCAGCGCCAGTTCGATCCCCGGCTGCCAGCGAGGGTCCCACATGGTGCGACAGACCTCTCCTGCCGCCCGCTGTTCCCCTCAGCAGTGTATTTCGTCAGTCTGCCTGTTCTGTTCTCCATTCCAGCTCTGGTGAATTCTCTCACCCTCCTGTGCTTCTGACTGTACCCAGTGCTAGGTTTATGGACAATACTATCTCAGAACTCAAGCACAATAAAACATTATCTTTATGTACAGTAGAAGTTACACTAAATAACTTTTCTTTGGTTTGTACACTATCTAAATCAGACTGCTTCCCTGACTATAGTTTTGCAAAGACTACCCCATGGCTGCCACTAGAATTGTATATATGGGAGGATATCATCCTGCGGCATTGATGTCATAAATGTTTAGCAGCCAGGTCGCAGATTTAAAACCAGGAAGCATCTGCAGCATATAAAATTATTTTCAACTTCTGAGGTTTCCCAGCCTAAAGCCAAAAGGTAAGAGTTATCTCAAAAATATTTTCTTGGAAAAAAATTATTTTGAAGGTGGGGATGCCAGTAGGTGAAGCAAAAGCTATTTATACTACTGTACCCAGGCCTGACCAGGAACCACCTATTATGCCTGCTTTCAATCTCCTCATTTTCTGTTATCTGTCTTGTCCTTCAGGACTAGGATTCTTTTCATGCTCTAATTCTACCTCTTTTTAACATCTTTCCCCCTACTCTTTGGCATTCAGGGGCCAAAGGCATTCTGAGTGCACAAGCTTTTGATTATTGCTTAAATTTCCTTACAGCTGCCCACAATTGCACATGAACTTGCCAACAATTTCTGCTTGGGAAAAATATTCAATTCTCTTTAAGAAGAAAAAAATCATTTAGTACTTTATGTCTCCATGAGGCTGTAATAATCAAAAGAAGTTCAATGTATCCAGCCAGTGACTCATTTTCCTTAATGGTTTTCAGATATTGGCATGGACATTCCAGGGTTTATAAACCCACCGCCCAAAACAGAGAGGGTACCACAACCTCAGGTTATATGAGGGAGACTCCCTCCTAGCTAGGGAGTCTGGTAGAAGCAAATGGCCAGGTGCACGAGGTGGTTTGGAAAGTGCACAAGCTTGGAATCATGCTGTCCTAGATGGGCCACTGTCTGGTGAATGAACCACCTGAGTCTCAAGACTTCTCATCATAAAATGGGAAGATTACCAGGTCACTTATCCAGAGCACCAAGGAAGAGTGAAACAGATCAGAAGGAGAAAGACAAATATTGGATGGTTTTACTTATATGTGGAATAAAGAAAAACAAAACAAAGGGTCAGTCAAAACCAAAAACCAATCCAAAAACTAGCTCTCGAAATGTCTGAAGAATTAAGGCTATCAGAGCAGGGAGAGGAAGGTGGAAAGCAGCATGGGAAGGACACGATGGACTGTGGATGCCTTGGTGGTGAGTGGTGGGTGGTGGTGATATACACAGGAAAAGGTGTGATCCTATACCTGTGAAAAATACACAGAGTTGTAACCCAATATACCTCAATAAATTAAAACAAAAGGAAAAAATAATAATCATGCCTGGCCATGTCACATGATGTGTGCTTAGCAAATACTTTTGTTCTATCATTCTCTCACCTTTCTGCAAAAATCCTGCTAGAATACACACAGGTGTTAGAGGGGCCCCTAATGAGGAGTATCGTTTTCTACATTATATTTTGGCTGATTCTGGCATTTTTTCTTTCAAATGACCAAGGTCACATGTTCTTCACAAAATCATGAAGTTAATCTGCATCCATTGATAATCAGTGTAAGCCCCGATAAAAATATTGAATCACAGCTCATTTTGAGTGCATGGACGTACACTATGGGCACAGTAGTGCACAGAGTCCCATTCATTCTTGGTTAAGTCTCCATTTTTCTCCCCCAAAGTCATTACTTTTCACTGAATTCATTGTTTAGGAAATGGGCATAATTTATTTTCAAGAATTACTCTTAGATTTATCTGTTTGCCGTTATCTTCAAGATCCTATGATTATTTGACAACTTTCCAATTATGTGTAGTACTGCTCCTATTCCCCCAAGATCTTGCTATTTTTTAATTAAATTTTTAAAAATAACTACCCTGTTATTTTTAGGCAGTATTTACCAAAAACACAAACTAACTTTCAAGATTTCTCATACCATAAATGCAAAGTAAAAGGCAACAGATGTCTGCTGTGAATATAGATGAAGGGACAATAAATGCATCTGTTTGAGCCACTACACTAGATCTGCCATTCTAAAGCCACTGCATCCACTGCTGATAAAAATGGGCCTTTGCTGACACATTCTGAGCTCTTTGTGTATACCAAGTAATACAGCAGGTATGTTCCTGAAAAGCTGCATATGAGCCAAACAAATTTCAATGGAGTTACATTGTTTTTTTAATTTCCTAATTGGTTAAATAATAGGATCAAACCAATTCTTTAATTTTCACTTGTGATTGATCTTCAGTGAAATTTTTAACATTTAATGTAGAGCTGTGAATAAGTTGAGTTTATTGCGTGAATATTAAAAGAAATTAGAGTAACTTCTATTTTATTTTATTTTTTTATTTTTTGTGGGACCCTCGCCAATGGCTGGGATCGAACTGGCACTGCAGAGGCTGTGGGCAGCCTCGCAACCCAGCGCTCAACTGCCGCGCCACCAGGGGAGGCCCAGTAACTTCTATTTTAGAAGTAAAATTTGTTGGTATTTCTCTTAGGGTAAGAGTAACCATATCCTAAGTACATTGGGCCAGCAATTATCTTTTAGTTATATAGCAATTTCCTTGAGGCAATGAATGACATGCAAATAGTATATGTTAGAGAGATACTATCCTATTTATTCATCTTAAAACTCAAACCGTCTTCACGAAACTGACATAGAATCTAGAATGTATGTGTGGTTTTTTTTTAATATTTAAATCACTCTTCCCTCTTTTATTTTAGCATATTTTTTATTCTCCCCATCCCCCACTAGTAGAATAAGCCTTAGCTATGACAACAAAATATTTTAAAAACAAAAACTGTGATATGAAGTTTTATGGTTTTGTTCCAATGGCATGGCCCCAATCATTAATCTCTTAGTGAGCGCCAAGCCTGATCAAAGCTGACATGTATGTAAAAAGTAAATGTACCAAGTTTCCATTTCTTTTTTCCTCTGGAGAAAGTGTTGAGTAAGGAAAGTACTCCATGGTAAGAGGATGTGAAATAATCTAAACCGCTCCCTCTAGTCCCATTTTTGGAACTCCAAGAGTTTATCTAGTAGATCTTTGCACAAGTCTGGTGGAAAAGATCTGTGTATTAAGAAATAACCCCACATATCAAACTTAAAGGTCTGAAAATATCCATGGAAAACACACCTTTCTTGAGGTTAGGTGGAAGGTAACTAATTCAAGGAGGTCTGACGCCTTAATACGAGCGATTAATTACATAATTCATTTCCAACAGAATCCTTTGCACTATTCTCAGTGCCTTAAGACTCACAAGGCCAACTCACAGTCAGTGACAATAATAAAAGCCTAACTAGGAGTTATTTTCAGATTCTAAAACTAGTTTGTTGATCCATGTTCACATAAATAATGGTAGCGCATGTGTGTGTGTGTGTGTATTTATTTGTACATATATATTTCTGATTAAATGTGAATAAAACTCAAATGTTCAGTGACGAATGAATGGACAAACAATGTGGTACACATACAAGGGAATATTATTTAGTCTTCAAAAAGGAAATTCTGGCACATGGTACAACACAAATGAAACTTGAGGACATTATGCTAAGTGAAACAACCCAGTTACAAGAAGACAAGTAGTTTATGATTCCACTTATATGAGGTAACTGGGGTAGTCAGTTCATAGACACAGAAAATGAAATAATGGTTGTCAGGGGCTGAGCCTGTGAGGAAAGGGGAATTGTTGTCTAATATGTATAGAGTTTCAGCTTATAAGATAAAGAAATTTTAAGAATACCTATATAATGGTGTGAATATAGTTAACACTACTGAACTATATACTTAAAAGTGGTTAAGATGGTACATTTTATGTTAAATACATCTTACCACAATTTAAATTTTTTTAATGATAACAATAAATAAGTTTTGACTGTCAATAGCCAAAACAAATACATAAAAGAGAAAAAAGAAAACGTGAACAGCAGCAGCAAAAAACTCTTAACCTTATTAAATATATAGATGAGGCTCAAATGGCAAATTCTTAGCATATTGTTTGTGATGCGGAGGCAATTTCTAGCTTATGTGTTTAGTCAGAGCTAAGTCTTATCCTGACAGCTCTCTCTAGCAAGGAATGGTTCTGGACTCAATCAAGCTTGAACGAAGATCTTAGCCACATTACATTTTGCCTAATCATCCTTTTAGTAGTATAGCAAACTTCTGATTCCCTGAAATAGTCAACCAGGTTCTTACCTCAGATGTCATAGTATAAACAAATGGATTGGGGGCCTCCCCTGGTGGCGCAGCGGTTGAGTGCTGGGCTGCGAAGCTGCCTGCAGCCTCTGCAGCGCCGGTTCCATCCCCCGCCACCAGCGAGGGTCCCACATGGCACGCAGACCTCTCCTGCCGCCCGCTGCTCCCCTCAGCAGTGTATTTCCTCAGTTGCCTGTTCTGTTCCCCGCTCTGGCTCTGGTGAATTCTCTCACCCTCCCGCACTTCTGACTGTACCCAGTGCTTGTATAAATAAATAAAAATAAATCTTTAAAAAAACAAAAAACAAATGGATTGGCTTTGGATTGGCTCACTGAGATGGTCCACAGTTAGTCTCTGCTACCCTTTTTATTGGGGGTAAAATGCTATGTGGAGACAAATATTGCTTTATTCCTACAAAGTAGGCAGCTCGGAGCTTCATGCTGGGGGAACTCAAACCAAGCACTATCACAGCCCCTCAAATGCTATCTGCCATGGCTTTTACAATCCCTCCTGTGTACTAGAGGAAGTCACAGTTGTCCATAGTCAGTGTTAATTAACAGTGAAGAAATCACTGTGCTTGCTTTCTGAGTTAGCTGGACTGCAAAAAGTCTTTTCGCATTTGAAGAACATACATACTTTTTTCACAGAGTCATATCGCTTCTCTTTCAGGGGCCATGGACTAATGAGCACCTATGTTTGCTCACTTGAAAAGAAACAATCAAATTGCCCCTTCAGCTCAAGATAGATCTACCTAATGCAGACAGTGGGCATTGAATTCTCTGAAATAGTCTGCAGACTCAATTCTGAGATAAGAATGGTTATTAATGGCAGCAACTCACTGAATCCATAGTCTGTTTTAACTCAAAGTAGGATCCAAGGCACAATCCTACCACTAAACATATGGAAGACAGACAGAAACAAATCTCATTTATTTCTCTCCACATAAATAGCAAGGTCTTTCCTTTGAACTGTAACATGTACAAATAAGGAGATTTTAAGGTGAGGACCATTTTCAGACCATAATTAAGCACATATCTGTGTAAAATGAGAAGCTATGTTCCTATCAGTACAAGTTCATTCGCTGTTAAAAAATAATTAGCACAAGGGGAAAAAAATATCCTTCCTTATTCACATTATTAACTAAGGAAGGCTTTAGGTTTCCACATTCCCCAACAATAAGATCAGAATGGACTTTTGGAATCTACCCCAAAACCTCAACTTCCTGCTCTGCAAGATTTACCTCAGAGAGTGAATAGGTCCCAAATGCTGTCAAAGCAAAACCCTTATATGAAATCAATCAGATCAGGGCAACCCATAACTCTAGTTGATGTGCCACATACTAAAAGATACAGCTCAAGAAATACTAACACTTTTCTGGCTAGTCTCCTACAGATGCTTGTGTGAATAGATAAAGTAATATCTTATGGCTGGAAACATGCCACAGAAGTGAGATTTGCAGATAAGATTTTACAACTATCTTTCAGATACTACTTTAAAATTCATCGTATTTATTCTCAATCTGGCATACATTCAATCTTGTTAAACTTTGTATAATGGCACAATTTCTTTTAGATGATATGAAGGCATCATGAACATTCACTTGGATGCTAATAGAGGACATTGCAAACAGAGGTCCCTTCATTAAGCAGCCTCCAAACAGTGTGGCTGTGGACTGCGCCCGACAATGGCTAATAACCCCTCCTTTGACTCAGAACTAAAAAGACAGTAACTCAAAAATATTGGAATTGGAAAGGAAAAAAACAGTTCAATGGAACCAAACATAGACCTCAGAAACTATGCCAAATACAAGCAGAAATTTGGATCTCATGGGGTGGCCTTTCAAATCAGTGGGGAAAAGATTCATTATTCATTGGTGGTAGTGGCACCACTGACTAGACACTTGGAGGAAGAAATAAAGCTCTATTCACATAAAATCCCTCATCTCTAAATCAAGTTTACATGGTCAAATATTACAACCTGAGGAAGGTAAACTCTAGATGGACAAGAATAAAACATCAGCAAGTTTTAAATATGTAATAGTAATGGAGAAGGCCTTTCTGAAAGGGGAACTCCAAAGGTATTAGTATGACAGGAGAAATTTCTAAATTTGATTTCAATTTCTCTGGAAAAAACCTCCACAAAGAAAACTTTAAGACAGACTAGAAAAATATTTGTAACATGAATGATGGAAAGTTAATTCCTTCAGTTATGATGTGGTCTCATAAATCGATACAAAAGGAGTGATCATCCAATTAAAAATGGGAAAAAACACAAACCAGAAAGTTATATATGCACATGAAGTCAACTAATTAGTAGGGAAACACACCTTAATATAAGAATATAAATAAAAAGTGGTGAGCATTTTTTCACTCATTCAATTTGCAATTTTTAAAAATGATATATGAGGTAACAAAATAAAGAGAAATGAGCATCTTAATTGTTGCAGGTATATCTAAATTGGTATTACATTTCTAGTAAAATTTGTGAATATTCTGAACAATCAATTCTGCTTTAACAAGTTTACTCCAGGGCCTCCACAGTGGCACAGCTGGTTGAGCACCATGCTGTAAAGCTGTCTGCAGCCTCTGCTGCGCCAGTTTGATTCCCAGCCAGCCAGGGAGAAACCCACATGGCGCGGCAGACCTCTTCTGTCTCGCCCGCTGCTCCCCTCAGCAGTGTATTTGGCCCATCTGCCTGTTCTGCTCCCTGCTCTGTCTCTGGTGAATTCTCTCACCTTCCCACGCCTCTAACTGTACCCCAGTTCTTGTATAAATAAATCTTTAAAAATAAATAAATAAAAATAGATTTCAATGACATTTAAAAAAAAAAGAAGAGGCTTACTCCATAGAATAGTTGTGGGTGGGGAAAACCAGTATAGAATAAAATGTTAATGTAGCTTTGCTGTTTCAAGAAAAAGAACAAAGATTGAAATGTAGGTGTTCCAGACTGAGAAAGGTGGAAGCAAAATAAAATGATCATTTAATCTGGATATACTGGTTTAATAACCTATACAATGGTAAACAATATAGTCATTAAAATAGCTATATTTGTATGAGCTAATGTAGGGAACCTTGAAGATACATCATTAAGTGAAGGAGCAAGGTACAGAACAATTGCATATTATGATAATTTATGTAAATATAAAAATAAGCTATGCATACATCTACTTCGATACGCATATACCATTTTTGGAAAGGATCCAACAAGAAACTATTTACAATGGTTATTTTTTAAAAGAAGCACTGAGAATTGAAGTAGAAGCTTTAAATTTTGTGAATATATGCATGACAATGTATGAATTGAAGATTTTACCATGTATGTAATATTACACTAAATTTAAAAATTTTAATTAAAAAAATTAGTCCTCTTTCTGTGATAGTTGCTGTCTTCTCTGTTGTCAGAGTTTCCTACTAAATTGGTCAAGTATGTATGGTAGGGAGGGTGTCTCTAATTAAAATGCTTAAATTTAATGACAATCATTTGTTTTTCAACTGCCTTTTTTCCACATCTGAATTTATGGCTATATTCCAGATGTTTGTGACTGCTGTTCTCTGTGATTATGGACTTGCATGCATTTGTACACAGGGTTCCCTGGCTTCTCTGATGTGTACTGTGGATAGCACTTCTTAAAAACAAGTTTATTGTCTAAAAAGCCATCAGTATTATGCCTTGGACCATAATTTCATGCTAGCAGGAACAATCTGGTGGACTTCCTTAAATTTTAATGATTTGCCCAAGATCTATAAATCAGCACTCATTTCAAACACCATTGATTATTATAATGGATGATCCTTAGGAATAAATAAGGATATTTCTACATTATACAACTATTTTTTTCCAAAGTTCCAGAATATTGAAGCTAAAAGGAACCTCTGAGGTCATCTAGTTCAAGCCCTATTTTCTATTTTTTTTTTTTTTTTTTTTTTTGGTGGGACCCTTGCCAGCGGTTGGGGAAAGAACTGGCACCGCAGAGGCTTGGGCAGCCTCGCAGCTCAGCGCTCAACCGCTGCGCCACCAGGGGAGGCCCTCAACCCCTATTTTTAAGAGTTAGGAAGTAGACAATGTTAAATCTTTTGTGTAAAGTCACTATCCAGCAACTGGCAGAGTCCGTTGGAAATCCTAAGATCTCTTGAATATCAGTTTCATGCTTTTTTGTCCCAAAAGCTATACTGAAGAAATTAAAACTACAACCTCAGTTCATAAAAATAAATGTGAAAGGAGCCATGGAATATGACCTAGAGCAAAAGAGGAAACATAATTTGTTTCCCTGATGCAATTTTATAGTGTCTCAGTAGACACTAGAAGGGAAAGTAATGAAGTAAACATCAAGTCTCCTCTGAAAAGCAAAACAAAGGAGAACTCAATCCTGAATCGCAATTAACAAAACATTTGATGTAAATGAAAAGCAACTTTGTGAGGAAGAGAAGGAATCATCCTGGTATGCCAAGTCTTCCAACTGATGTCCTGACCGCCATCTTAACCAGGGGTTTAATTAAGATTCTACTTATATGCAGCAAATATGAAAAAGGTAATCCTATTACATATAACTGCAGAATATTCCTAGAAAGAAAAAGTGTGCTTGCAAGTGGGAGTCCTGGATTCCACTCTAGTGCAAGAAGAATACACCACAATGGCTGATGATTTTGTATAAAACACTGGAAAGATAACTAACAGCTCTAATCTATATTGACTTGAAGCTTATTGCGCATAAACAGTATCTACAAAGAAAGAACAAAACAAAGGAGAGAGAAGACACTCCTTAGGGATATATGACAGAGAACTATCTCCACATAATACACGTCAGACACATTTACAGACGTGTGATGTGCACGTGGGCACAAACACACACTCAAAGCGTGTCCCCTCCTGCTAGGAAGCTGACTGAATGCTGAGGTGTTTCTGCTTACTTGAAAATAATATTTAAGTGAATTCTGTTGATATCTCAGAAGAAAAGAGCATTCTACTAAGTATGAGGTAGTCAGCTACAGAAGGTAACTGTGTAGAAAGTGCTTTCTCTGGTCCAGTTTAAGGTGGAAGAAAGTGCCCAAGAATAAACTTCACAGAGAATCAGCCAGCTAGGACCAGAGAACTTTGCCTGGCTTGTCCCCTGATGGATGCAGGGGTGGGAGGGGAGAGACGGGGGCTGGACAGGAACAGCTAATTGGAAAAGGACAGTGTGATAGAGGCAGATGCTTGCCTGTCCAAAGCAGGATGTCCTCTTTCTTTATTGATTCTAAATGGCTTAAGGGGTCGAGCTCCACTTTATTTATTTATTTATCTATTTATTTTTAAAGATTTATTCATTTATGTATACAGGAACTGGGGTACAGGCCAGGGGTGTGAGGGGTGAGAGGATTCATCAGAGACAGAGTAGGGAACAGACAAGCTGATTGACTGAAATACACTGCTGAGGGGAGCAGCGGGTAGCCAGGAGAGGTCTGATGCGTCAAGTGGGTAGCTCCCTGCCTGGCTGGGGATTGAACTCGTGCTGCAGTAGCTGCAGATAGCTTCATAGGTTGCATCTTAACCCCTTGTGCCACCAGGGAGGCCAAAGAGATCCACTTTAATTTCATTTTCCTTTTACATAGACCCACATAGACTGCTGTAGGTTTGCTTTCCTGACATCATGACACTATGAATGTTTGGACTTAGCTAACATGCTCTAAACAGTGAGCCCATTATTATGGTAAGTAAGGGACAGTGGGAGTGAAGTTGGAGTCAGAAGAAAGGAGAGAGTCTGCTTGTGTGACAGACTCTAAAACTGGCTTTAGCAGGACAGTCAAGCTCTGTATGTTAAAGCTATCATCCCCTAATCAAAACCCTAAATGCAATTGAATTTAGAAAACAGTAAAAGTCTCAGACAGGCCTGAATGCAACATTTGTTCAGAACTGTCTTAGTGTTTTCTCCTGAGGGATTTAACCAAACTCTAGGGCCTTCATTTCCTCTCCAGTAAAACAAGGATGACAATGTCCATTGGAAAGTTGTGACGACTGAATGTGAAAATATAACTAAACACCTGGCCTAATTCCTGGCCCACAGTAGTTATTAAACAAATGGTATGAAAATGCTTGACTATCATCTGGCCTTTGAGGTTACTAGCTTTAGAAACTTGTAACTCAATAGGTCCATGACCCAAAAAAGCTAGGAAAGATATTTCTCTACAAAGACAGAAAATTTCCTACAGATGCTATTTTTCTGTTTAGATTGGTAAAATTACTTAGGTAATAACTAATGAACAATAAATGAAGATTCCTTTGAATGATCAAAGATTGGGTGACAATGCCTCAAAGGAGGAAATATATTCAGTGACTGAATTGCAATGGTTATAACTCAAACTCAAAAGAAACAGTTTTCTGCTCTATTAGGAAGAAATCTATGAAGAGATAACATGTAAGAATAAAAGGTTATGTAAGATAGTGAGGAAGGTATGGGGGGGAGATTATTATCTGAAAAGTACTATTCATGCCAGGTACCTATTAGTTTCTTTAACATGAAATATTTTATGTAATCCACATGTTAACATTGAGAAATATGTTATCTTCAATTTTATAGACAGACAAACAAAACATCAAGAACTTGCTTTAGAAAGTTTATGCCTGGTTCAGGCATAAACCTGGGCCTCCCCGGTGGCGCAGCGGTTGAGTGCTGGGTTGCGAAGCTGCCCGCGGCCTCTGCGGCGCCGGTTTGATCCCCGGCTGCTCCCCGGCCACCAGAGGAGGGTCCCACATGGCGTGCAGACCTCTCCTGCCGCCCGCTGCTCCCCTCAGCAGTGTACTTCGGTCCTTCTGCCTGCTCTGCTCCCCGCTCTGGCTCTGGTGAATTCTCTCACCGTCCAGCGCTTCTGACTGTACCCAGTGCATGTATAAACAAAACAAACAAACAAACCAGCAAAACAAATAAATAAAGCATGCCTCTATAAAAAAAAAAAAAAAAAAAAAAAAAAAAAAAAAAAAAGAAAGTTTATGCCTGGTTCAGGCATAAACCTGGATATAAATGTGAGTAACTTTGACTTAAAGTTTTCCTTCTTGAGCAAGTAGAATTTATTCCAGAAACATTAATTTATATTTTCCTATATGTCCTCCATAAGATAGTTTAACATGATCATGTTACAATAAAATTATTCTTTTTTAAGAGTCATTGGTATCGTAAGAATCAATTCTGTCTAGATTTCATCACCACTAGAAAAAAAATAAAGGAAATAAACCTAAAATGCCTAAAATTGACAATATGGAATGTGTATTACTTCTGGAATCAGAAAAAACATATAAATTTCTATTATATGAAAAGAAAACCCATTTCAAACAAGTTTTATGTTAGACACAGAGGAATTTCTTGGGCATCAAGGCCAAAATTGTAAAATATGCTCAACATCTTAAAAACTTGACAGCTGCCTCTCTTTGAAGGATTAAATTCAGCCCAGCTTGAACACATGAATAATTTCATGAGGTTTTTTCCAGCGTGTCCACATATGACAAAACTTGAAGAGTAATTCTCTGCAGTTCTCTAGAAGGAAGGGATGGTTGACATCATTTGTTGCAAGGTCACTTAGTTGAGGGACTGGGGGACTTAAGCAGGCTGCTTAAAGTTGGGCAAAGATGATTGGGCTTAACATGCTCTGTAATGAGATGTTAAATATTCTGAAAGGTGCAGATAAAGGTTCTGCCCTTCAGACAGCAGAATAACCTGAGAAGGTACTTCTGGTGACCAAAGGAACCAAAGGGAATCAAGCAAGACCAGTATTGGCATTTTTATTTTAGATTACAAACTCACATGAGTTAAATTTAGAAAATATTTTGAGAGGTGACAATGCCCCATCTATTCCTGAGGATGGCAAAATGTCCAGGAAACAGACATGCAAAAAAGTCAAGTCTGCAAATTAACAAATTGTTATTTATTATGATCCTATGAAGTAAGGCACCCAAAGACAGTCCACCCCAAGGTGTAAGCCAGAGGTCAAGGAAGAAACGATGTGTGTATCAATCAATGTTCCAGGCTTCTTCCTGAGCATCAAAGTTGCGTTCCATCAATATCAGGATGTCTTTGGTTTTTAAAAAGGAAAATCTCATGAGACACAATAATATCTTTCAAACATTACTGGCAAACATGTTTAAATGACTGAATCAAAAAAGTTAATGTGAAAATTATAGGGATACCAGTAACAACAACAAAATAACACTATACCACCTCATGGAATTTGGCATTGATGATAACTAACAAGTTCCAGGGTTTTCAATACAGTGTTGACATATTGAAAATGTAATTTATTTCTTGGTTCACTCAATAATCCTGAAGCCAAATCTAAGAATTAAAGGGAGGCAATGCTTATGGTATGTACTAACTTACAGAAAACATAACTGAGGATACTCATACTGAGACAGGTAATATGGAAATTGTAGCGCAGACTTTTGTCCATACAGTAGAGTCCTTTGATGCACAAAAGTGTTTAATTTTGATGAAGTACAATTTATCTATTTTTTCTTATGTTACCTGAGCTTTCATTTTCATATTCAAGAAATCACCGTATAAAACCCAATGCCATGAAACTTTTCTGTTATATTTTCCTGCCAGAGATTTATATTAGTTCTTATGTTTAGTTTTGAGTTAATTTTGTATATAGTGTAAGGTAAGGGTCCAACTTGGAGGACCCTATCCAATTTTCTCAGTACCCTATGTTGAAAAACTATCTTTTCCTCATGAAATAGTCTTGGCACTCTTGTTGAAAATCATTTCAATAATACCCTTAAAAAAAGACATTTTAAAAGCAAGCAATTCTGTTAATATAATAGCTTGCACCATTTCTTTAAGAAAAATCTCCCCACCCCTTCATGTTTAAATACAGCGGGTTCAGCAAACATCTGTGTCTTCCCTATCCGCTGGGTCCCAGGGAAATCAATATGGACACAGCACTGAACAAGATGGGATCAGTGTTACTCATGTTCATGTTGTGAAGACACAAAAATCCACACTAATGAGTGCAAGATTAGGAGGTCTGCGCACATTCTGAGGGAAAACAGCAACACTCTACAATGCTTGTTTATAAAAAAGGTTATTGTTAAATATAATTCTTAAGTGGAGCAAGCCAAAGGCAAAACTGGACAACAGAGAAAAATTTGAAATCTGTGCTGTCTGAACTCTGTTCTTAATGCTCATTTTCTTGCCTGAGTCTCATCACAATGGTGCTAGGCACCACTAAATGAACTCATTTCAAGTGTGTACTTTAATGGCTTTTACTATGTTAACAGGATCACACAACCTCACAGCAGTCAATTTTAGAATACTGTTATCATCCTACAATGAAATCCCATACCATTTAGCAGTCACTTCTCATTTTCCCCTAACTTCCTGGACTCCAGGCAATCAGAAATCTATTTTCTATTTTTATAACTTTGCCTATTATCGACATTTCATATAAATGGAAACATGTAATATATGGTCCTTTGTGACTGATTTCTTTCACCTAGCAAAATTATTTCATGATAGATTCATATTATAGCATTTATCAGTACTCATATATGGTCCTTTGTGACTGATTTCTTTCACTTAGCAAAATGATTTCATGATATATTCATCTTATAGCATGTATCAGTATTCTATTCCTTTTTATTGTCAAATAATACTCCATCCCAGGATTTACCACATTCTTTTTATCCATTCATCAGGTGATTGATATGTGGATTGTTTCCACTTTTGGGTAGTAATGAATAATGCTGCTGCAAACATTCATGCAGAAGTTTTGTGTGATCTCCATTTGAATTTTACAAGAAAATGATTAAACAGGAATTTCTTTGATTCAAATAACACACGATTCTAGCAGGGGAACTTCAACAAAGCGCCCAAGATTGGAAAATACATTTTCATGATATTCCAGTCTCCAACAAATCTTCACGAAAGTGACAACCTTCTAAGCCTTCATCTTTTGATGCCATACTTCCTTCAACATTATCAATCACTTTACAAAAATTACAACTGTGTGCCAGACACTGTGTTGGAACTAAAGTTAGAGTAGTGAACAAGATAAGCATAGTTCATTCACAGGGCAGGAAGGTAACAATGAGACTGTTCACTAAGCATGCAAATACAATACAAATTATATATATATATATATATATATATATATATATATATATATATATACACCTATAGAGGAACTACATGGTAATTAGAAGAGAGTTAAACATACAGTTGTAGTAGGAAAAGGAAAACATCAATTAAAACTTTCTTACAAGACTAAGAAGACTAAGTCCTTCAAAATAAAGCTTTACACATAGTTGAAAATGATCAGATGGGTCATCTTCATTGCCTAGTTTAAGTTCAAACTCAAATATTTAATAAATGCATAGCATATACTCATCCCCAAAATAAAATTGCTCATAATTTTAAAGATCTCTAGAAGGGAGACAAATACCCTTGCCTCACTACCTTATTTCAATATTTGATAGCAGTCATACTATCTTCTACTACATTTATCCCAAATTCTTTATTCAATAAGACTTTGCCCTCTTAGTTTGTCATCAATGGAAATACAGAACAAATGTCACCAATGAGCTTTTAGGAGTCCTTCACATGCTTAATTTTAATAATCTCTCATTATTTTTCCACACCAAGTTCAAGTTTTATTTTGCCTTATTTTTCCCAACCTATTTATCATCTTTATGATTTTTCAATATCTCCAAACACCTCTTTCCTTGTAGAGTTAAGACTAGATCCTTGTTTACCTAAGACTAATACCTAAACTTAGTACAAGGTACTTCACTACTTGAACCCTTGAACCTGTAGATTGGCATGTTGAAGATAAAATTTTCTTTTTTTACTTAGAGGGTACAGAAAAGTCCAACTTAAAGTGCTCAAAAAGAAACCCACTCGGGCCTCCCCAGTGGCGCAGTGGTTGAGCGCTGGGTTGCGAAGCTGCCCGCAGCCTCTGCAGCACTGGTTCGATTCCCGGCTGCTCCCTGGCCACCGAAGGAGGGTCCCACATGGCACGCAGACCTCTCCTGCTGCCAGCTGCTCCCCTCAGCAGTGTACTTTGGTCCTTCTGCCTGCTCTGCTCCCTGCTCTGGCTCTGGTGAATTCTCTCACCCTCCCGCGGTTCTGACTGTACCCAGTGCTTGTATGTATAAACAAACAAACAAACAAACAAACAAATAAATAAATAAAATCTTAAAAAAAAAAAAAGAAACCCACTCAATTGTGCCTTTAGAAAAGCAATACTATCAGATAAACTAAAAATGTATGTCTTCTGAATGTGCCTTCAAATTATGATCATCAGGACACTTAAAAATAAAAACACAAGGACTTGCTTATGCCCTGTTTTTGACATTACCTTCTACTACTTTGTTTAATGCAAGTGTTCAGCTAAAACAGTCCTTTGTCAGCAATTCTAATAATCCGTTTCTTCCCCCTACTCCTAGTCAGTACTACCAGATTCTTTTGAAACAAAGAAGTTCTGCTTTATGAAGGAAAAAGTCAACTTGACCTATTGCTGTCATTTTAAACTAACTCCCTACTCTACCCAACAGAGAAACGTCATCTTCCTGTCCAGTTAATTCTGATGTATTCAAGAATGTTCCCCTTGATGTGTTTGGAAAGTTGCTTCTCATTTCCTGCTCAGTTTTCCTGACTTGACTCTGCTGGATTTCTTTGTACTCCTTCCTGGCCCTCTGCCAGCCCCCCTGCTTTGTTGTAGCATTTTTGTTCAAGTCTCAGCTATTCAAGCATTTCTTTGTTCATCCTGTTGAGCTTCCCCCTACCTTCTCTACCTTAGTTAGAATGGCCTTTCATAGTTCCTTGAATGCAATTTCACTAATGCTTCGTTAGTATTGCTGAATTCTCATTTCTTTTTCTATCCAATCTCTATAGTAATGGTTACTTCTTACATAATTAACTCAACTTTCACAGACTCAATGTTATTAGTGCTGTTGATTTTGAAGATCCTAAAAATATGAACTTCCTACAATTAATAGTGACCGAATTTCTGTTTATCATAGTTAATTTCAAATAGGATAATTATTCTAGTTGATTCTCCTGTATTCTTCTACACTTTATGAGTTTATTTGACTCTGCACAGCAGACGAGGGTAGGGAGATCCCCGATGCCACCTAGGTCTATGACTTGGGCAGATGATCAGACAGCCTATTCATAGTTTCCCTTAAATAAGAGACTTATATAAAATTTTCTTTAAAGGGTTCCTTTTGCTTTTTCTAAAATTTTACTTTTGAAATTGCAAACTTTCTGTCAAACTTTCTGAAGAATACAGAATTCTCCTGTATTCTTCTACACTTTATGAGTTTATTTGACTCTGCACAGCAGACGAGGGTAGGGAGATCCCCGATGCCACCTAGGTCTATGACTTGGGCAGATGATCAGACAGCCTATTCATAGTTTCCCTTAAATAAGAGACTTATATAAAATTTTCTTTAAAGGGTTCCTTTTGCTTTTTCTAAAATTTTACTTTTGAAATTGCAAACTTTCTGTCTGATAATATCCTTTTATGTCTTCCTAAATATCTTTACATTTCAAGTCCCTAACTAGTCTTAAAAAGGCCACACTTTTGAATTTTTAGGCAAGTTATAGATAAAGACAAGTCAACTGAGGTCTAAGTAAAGAAGAAATTTCTTTGACCTCATTTTCCCTTAGTTCCTATATTTTAGGCAAATCCAACAGTGACGACTTTCTACATTTGCTTAGTCACTTGCCATTATGATTTCTTTGGTACTAATAATCAAAGCAGACTAACTTATTCCTAGTAAATCAACATTAAATGTAGCAGCATCTCTGTTAATGGAGCTGGTTCACTGCTCCATGGTCCTCCTTGGGTCCAATCAGGGAACTAAATGTCACACACAGAAATGACATAATGTTTAGCCTCTGGAATAGGGTGAACCATGATAGTATTTAGCAGATGGAGAATGTTAGGCCTACAATCCAGAGACATAAGGAAATACAGCAAATAGATTTATCATTACATTCTAGAACTAGAGTCTGAATTCTGGGTCTGTGATTTGTTGTCTGTAATCCTGGGCAAGTTAAACAAATTCTATGTGCCATTATTTCTTCATTAGTAAAAGGGGAATAAACCCTTACACATCCCAAAGAGCATTTGAAAAGCATCAATCCAGGTAAAGCATATGATTCGCCAAGCATTTCTCTTAAATTGACACAGAAAGGGGAATTTGCATCAATTAATAAAATAGGAAAACCACAGTTAAAATCACACCTATGATCACATTTGGGGGGACTGTCAAGCATTTCACTCATACGGCATGCCACATGATGTGGGTATCACAGTGAAGCTAGTCTGTTGAATTTATATTTTGGGAACATTTGCATTTTACATCTTTGTTTTGCAAAGAGAGCAACCATGAAACAGTTTTCTAAAATGTTGACAAGATCCAGGCTACTTATCACCAAAAGATAAGAAAAATTAATGAGAAAACTACAACTAGCATCCATTCCAAAATAAATGTGATGACTTTCATTTTTCCACTTTCTGGAAAATAAATCAAAAATGCATTTGATGCTATCTTTTGAAGATACCAAGAAGCGAGTATAATTCAATGAAAGAAAAAGTAAAAGTTGTGTACACGAAACCTTTCCAACATCTTCAACAATCTACCACCTTTCTCTTTAAGCATCATTTACAAACCATGAACTGGTTCTTCCCCAGTTCTCATGAAAACTCTGTTCTAGGGCCTCCCTGGTGGCGCAAGGGGTTAAGCACCGCACCATGAAGCAATCCACAGCCTCTGCAGCACAAGTTCAATCTCCGGCCAGCCAGGAGAAACCCACATGGTGAGGCAAACCTCTGCTGACTCGCCCGCTGCTCCCCCTCAGCAGTGTATTTCAGTCAATCTGCCTGTTCTGTGCCCCACTCTGTCTCTGTTGTATCCTCTCACCCCTTGCATCTCTGGCCTGTACCCCAGCTCTTGTATGCATAAATAAATAAATCTTTAAAAAATTTAAAAACAAAAAAAAAAAACAACAAAACTCTGTTCTACCTCAACAGTACCTTTCCTATGTAGAAGAGTTTTGAGGGCCAATACTAATTCAAATAATTGTGAGAGATACCAAGAACAATTTAGATTTTCATTCTTCATTAGAAAAGCAAGAATGCCACAAACTGAAACCTTTCATGCTGTGAAAATGCAAAGGAGGAATAGGAAAATTCATTTTTGTTTGAGATAATATATGACCGACAAATCAAGAAGCATGACATTTTAATGACAGCTCTGTTTGCATTTATTTGTTTTTGGTAACCATGCCCTTCGCACCTTTAGATTTGAGAGATGTTAGAGGATACCGAGAAAAATGAATTTTAGAACGACAATACCTGTTTTATGAAGAGTGTTTGTCAGTTTTCCTCAATCTAACCTACTACAAATATTTGTATTTCATGAGCTAGACCAAAGTAGTCTGCTATCAAAATTAAGAATAACAACCTTTTTCATTCTTTAGAGGTGAGTGGGTAAAGCAGACATGAAGAATTTTTGTGATTTAAAATTTTTTCTCCCGGGGCCTCCCTGGTGGTGCAAGGGGTTAAGCACAGCACTATGAAGCTGTCCACAGTTTCTGCACCACAAGTTTGATCCCCGGCTGGCCAGATAGCTGACCCACATGAAGCAGCAGACCTTTCCTGCCTCGCCCGCTGCTCCCCTCAGCAGTGTATTTCAGTCAGTCTGCATGGTCTGCTTCCTACTCTGTCTCTGGTGAATCCTCTCACCCCCTGTACATCTGGCCAGTACCCCAATTCTTATATGCATAAATAAATAAATCTTTTAAAAAATAAAATAAAATTTTCTCCTATAAGATGTTAATTTTAAGATCCTACAGGTTTGTTCCAGACCAATGTGATAAAGCGAGTCACAGAAATTTTTTGGTTTCGCAGTACATAAAAAGTTACATATGCTCTATTATATAGTCTATTATGTGTGTAATAGCATGGTTTTAACTGAAATTATGTACATACCTTAATTTAAAAGTACTTTATTGCTAAAACATGCTAATCATCATTTAAACTTGCAGTCAGTCATAATCTTTTTGCTGCTAAAGGGTCTTGTAAAAATTGCAATCTCTGTAGTGTGCAATAAAGTGTAGCACAATTAAATGGGGTATGCCTGCACAAATTCACCCTAACTAACCATATGTACTTGAGTGGTTAAAATTGCTGGAAGGAGAAAAAAAATCCTCACAATTCCACTTAGTGATCTTAAATTCACTCCTACAACTTTCTAATAGTAGGCAACTCTGCTAAATGATTTTTTTTAAAGATTTATTTATTTACACAAGAACTGGGGTGCAGGTGAGAGGTGCAGGAGGGTGAGAGGATTCACCAGAGACAGAGCAGGGAGCAGAACAGGCAGATGGACTGAAAATACTGCTGAGGGGAGCAGCGGGTGAGACAGGAGAGGGGTCTGCTGTACCATCTGGGTATCTCCCTGGCTGGCTGGGAATTGAACCCATGCTGCAGAGGCTGCGGACAGCTACACAGTGCTGTAGTCAACCTGCTGCACCACCGGGGAGGCCCCTGGTAAATGATTCTTCTACACTTTCCTCATTATTTCAATTTTTAATTTTCCAGGATGACAATCTATTTCCTAGCTTTTCCTCTCTCCTCAAATTTCCAGTACCCTCTTCCTTCTTACCTCTCTTCATAAGTCATTGACAGATAAGAACTAACTCATCCCCTAACCCCCCCAAATCCCCTAACCCCCCCAATCCCTGTCCACAGTTTGATGTGCCCACATATTATGCCTTGCCAACTCTTCAGATGGAGATGTTTTTGCAACTGAGGCCAACCATTCCCTTGTATACTAAGCCCTAATCCATTGGCCTGTTACATGTTTTCCCTCATATACTCATTCCTCTGTTTTCTTTAGATCCTGAGAAAATGAGCTTACCTTAACATTGCTAATCATAAAAACCAAAAATGATAGTTTTATGTTCATCTTTTCCTTTTACTATATAATGCAATGATTATATATGAAAAATATATACATATATCTAATAGAGAAAGTGAAACCAAGAATAATTTAACTGTTCCAAATATGACCTATCTTTTACCCAAATAGCTCTAAGTACCTGAAAACCAAGCAATTTTCAGGAAATTGCTTAGCTGGAGAAGACACTGTTTCATGAGCAAGGTATCACGTAAGTGGAACAAGGCAGCATATGGTATGAACACAATTTAAAACAAAAATGTGAGTGTAATTATCAGGCATTCATTGGAGTGATCATTTAGAGGAAGCAGCTTCTCTCTCTCTAATGCATGGAAGCAGATAAATCTTCTGAGAAGAAAGTAGCGTAAATCACTGAGGTGGGTGGGAATGGTACCTTTTTTTTTTTTTTTCCACTCATGGCTAATGGGTCTAGGAAAAAGAAACAATGGTGTTTTCTTAGAAATATCTTGAGCAGGCTTGGCATCTGCACCTGCTGGCTCTCCTGGGGATGCCTGGGAGAGAGAAACAATCCAGAAAGATGCTAGCATACATAATGGGCACAAAATGACTAGAGGCTCCGGCCCATGACTTATGAAAGCAGAAAAATGACCAGCACTTTAGACATGAGACAAGGGGAGAAGTTCATATTCTAGGACTGATCTTATGCCAATTCTACTGAATTCCAATTCAGGGAATAATGTTTCTGACCAGGATTCCTTTTGTTAATAAAAGAATCACTAAAATTTAAAGTCAATTTTTCAATACTATGTAAGTTTTGTATAACAAGTTATATGAATAACTCTTGTTATTTACCTAATTGTATTTTTAGGGTCAGATTTTCTCAAGCAATCTGCCAATGAATAATTCCAAAAAATCTGTCAAGGAGGAGGGTGGGGAGTCTCCTGCCCTTGATACTGAAAGCCAACACAAATACACCAGTGACTTATCCAGAGTAAACTTCCCCATCTATAAACTTAAATAATTCTGGAACCCTGGGTTTGAAGATCAAGAACGCCAAATCCTATGGAATATAATCTGTAGAACATGAATTTGTACAAGAAAATAGCATAGTGTTGAACGACAACAGTATACTGACACTGAATTTAGGAAAAATATTGGTGAATTGGCAAATTTTTCTATTTTCTTCCCTTCATCACCTCTCCAAAGTGTGGACACATATTTGTACATACCCACATGCAAAGCAAAACTTCCACCCCATTAACTACTACTCTGTTTTCCTCACTATGCATCAAGAGCATAATTTTCCCTAATCTTACAGCCAGACCAGACAAATCAGAGCATTAGTGGATCGACTGGCTGCATGTAATTAGTCTTGTCTGAGAGGCTTAAGAGTCCATTTGTATTGTGGAGTAAAAGAAGTTTGATAAGGCCACTGGAGGCTGAATTCCTTGTAACTATCTAAGACCCTATGTTCCCTCTGGAACCTCTTCTGTTAGTGGAGAGGTTGAGACCAAGATGAGCCCCCACCCTCACTCTTAGACACCCACCCAGTGACCAAACATCCTTCTTTCTTATCCATCTTGCTTCCATATATTCCCCCTGGTAATTTCCATTTTATTGGGACTGATGCCAGCAGAGAGAGCTGAACTGCTGTAGCCTGCCACAGCTTACCTCTCCTTGAAATCAAAGAGCTAAACTCTCAATCTGAAAGGTGAAAAGAAATCCCAAGAACAAAGTATGACCTTCAAACACTTGCAAACCACTGTTTGTCACACAACTGTAATGAGGAAATGTTGGCAGAATAAGGGCAAGTCAGAAAACCGAGCGTTGCTTATTTGCAGGTGGCTTTGGCACTGTTCTTTGATAAACTGAAAATTTCTAGCATTATTTCAAGTTAGGCAACCAAACTGCACTTGATGATTGTCTGCTTATACTTTTCTCCTACTCAACTTTTGCACAGCCGCTGTCTGAGGGGGTCAAGCTCATGGTCAACACAGGAGGCAAATTTCTTTTAAGCAACCCCTGAGCAAAAACAAGTGGAAGCATTCTTATGAACATATGATAATCTTAGGCTCCGGTCCAAGAAATTAATACAACAGCAGTACAAGTTTGCAAGACTTGACAAGACCAGCATACAAACAAGTATCAACATCACCTTTTTGAAAAGCAGGGTCTAAGACGCAGCCCAAAGATGACTGAAGAAACAGGACTACAAAATAAACAACTAATGAATGAGTCATAGCTTGAGAAGAAACAGCCAACGAGTCTCACAGACTCCCAACCTTTATCCCTATTTCTTCCCCTTCTTTACAGTGGCTCCTCACCCTAAGATCTGATGCCTCATTTTGTAACATTTTATTACTTATAGAATTTTATTTATGACATTTTAGCATTAAAATTGTTATTCCTCTGGGTTTTTAGGAGCTTTTTGCTCATAATCCTAATATTAACTAGGGGGTATGAGTTCTCAGGAGAAGAAATAGGACAGACACCTTAAATTTAGTGAAACAAATACACATACATGCACATCCAAAAGAAGACATTGCCATTTGACTATTTTAATGTCACACAAATTTTTCTCCCAGTGAAAAGGATTTAGGCTATACTTTTTTTCTTCCTTGCACAGCTGGATTTTACAAAGGCATTATAAAGCAGATGGGATGCTAGTGACTAAAAGCCAGAGGGCTGATTAGACTGTTTGCAATCTGCACTCCACAAATAAAGAACTATTGCTGAAAAGTAAAGGTCACTCAAAATGAATTGCATTCAATAAAGAGCTTCAGTAGGGACAGTAGAGCTAGCTATTATTGATTGCCACAAAATTCTCTGGAAAAGAGAAATGCAGCATTGCCAGGGATTTCTCATGGCATGGAAGGATTTACTCAATTGAACTATGGCTTGTCTTATTTGGTAAGCCACTGAAGCATGCATAAAACCCTGTGCATGTGTATAGATGGAATTGATACACAGGTCAGCCCATTCATCCAACGTTCAATAAAGGATTTCTGGGCTGCTTATTAGGAAGTCCAGGCTCATTAGGAAACAAAATGGCTGAAACCAAGTTCACATCGCCACAAAAAAAAGGGAAGAATCACTTGTAAGTCATCTCACCGAGTTGCTCTCTTAAGCACCTAACAAAGTTGTTTTATTCTGTCATGGCTTGCTGAGATGAGAAGGTCTGTTCCTTCTGAGTCTCCCTCGTATCTTTTTGCTTCTCTCTGCAATTCTCCCAAGCAGCTGGAGGGCGAGACCTAGGACAGTATGGTGCTTCTTGGAAGCACGATGGAGGAGCCATGTGAAGCACAGTAGCCCAGATATGATTAAAGGACTCTTTGGCCATGTGCACAGATTACTCACAACACCTGGACACTGTCCTCACTTGGTAAATTTCTTGGTCAATACAGCCTGCAAGGGCTCCCTTGCTGGAGTCCACAGTGCCATTCTCTCTCATTCCTGGTGCCCAGGTCTCCCCTCAGTCACGTGGGCTGCCCTCTGTTGACTGCACCACTGCCATCTAATACAGACTCCCCCCATACATTAGACCAGTTTGGTCCCTGCTGCAGCCTAACTGGAATCAAATTTCTGTGTTGCATCCACTCACCTGTTGTTTTCCTTTTAATTGTAGTAAAATATACATGATGTGAAATTACCATTTTCAACCATTTTTAAGTTTAATGGCAACAAGCAATCTGCATTGCTGTGCAGTCATCACCCATATCTATCTCCAGAGCTCTCCCCATGTTGCTCATCTGACCTTCTATACCCACTAAAAAATTACTCCAATATTACCACCTTCCACCCATCCCTGGCAACTACCATTCTACTTCTAATTTCACGACTCTGGGGCACTTCATCTAAGTGGAATCATAAAAGGAATAAAGTGCCTAATGTTCATATATGCTGTTACATGCGACAGGACTTCTTTTTTCAGCTTCAGTAATAATTCATCATTGTATGGCCACAGTTTGGGTATCCATCCTTTCACGGGTAGACACATGGGTTGCTTCCATCTCTTGGCTTTTGGGAATAATGATTCCACAAGCATGGGTGTGCAAATATCTCTCTTTCACTTTCTGGGGGCATACACTGAGAGTAGAATTTTTAGATCACATAGTTATTCCATTTTTAATTTTTTTGTAATTCTATTTTTTTAATAATTTTCAGAAAAGCTGCACTGTTTTGGGGCCTCCCTGGTGGTGCAAGGGTTAAGTATCAGCACTAGCGCGCTATCCCCAGCCACTGCAGCCTGAGTTCAATCCCTGTTCAGGGAGCTGACCTATATGGCACAACAGACCTTTCCTGTCTTGCCTGCTGCTCCCCTCAGCAATGTATTTCAGTGCATCTGCCTGTTCTGCTCTCCACTCTCACTGATGAATCCTCTCACCCCCGTACCTCTGGCCTACACTCCAGTTCTTGTATGCACAAATAAATAAATAAATTTTTAAAATGAGCTGCACTATTTCTTCTTTGTTTTTAATATGGTTCAGTCATTTTGAAGAGAATGAAAATGATTCTAATGAGAATGAAAAAGGTACAGGACTAATGTGGGAGCCATTAGAACCTTCTCTATCCCATTAAATCAATAGGGTTTGGCAATAATAATAAGGTGTGTGTGTGTGTGTGTGTGTGTATGTACACACTCACATATATATGTATGTATGTACCACCCTGCAAACCCCATTGTTTGTTTTGCTTTTACACAGTAAACATGGTTGTGTTTTCTCAATCACTAGGCAGATACAGATGTATTTATTTTGATAAATGCACAGGTTTTACAGTGCTACGTGGTGCCCAAGACAGAACGTATGCTTTAATGTGGACTCCTGAAGATAATAACCTAACCAAAAAGGAAAAAGTATAAACCAGGATTAGGAGAATTTAAAATGAACTTTATGCTTTTGAGTCATATTTCAAAAACAGCACAGGCAGCCTAAGATCTAAATTCTTAATTGTTCACAGTAGACTGAGGAGAAAGTAATCAGTACCAAGCACACAATTTATATCTGTGATTAGCCATTCTGCTGCTGATTTATGGCTTTTGGGTAGATGGGTACCAATTTATTTTTCCTCTACAGAGCACCATGCATGAAGTATAATTAAAAATTTGTTTGCATTTTCTGTGGTGTAGAATTAAAAACATAACCCTCTTGGACACTTGAAATAAGGTGAATTTTTGTCCTTTAATTTTTCCCCCAAATAAAAACAGATGCCAATAGCATCTCAAATCATATGCAAAAGTCTACGTCTTCAGGGACATGATTGTCAGCATCCCTGCTGTTACCTGATGAAACAACCAGTTACAAGATGATAGCAATTATTAAAAATCTGGAGTTTTATGTACTTAATGATGTCACCTTTTCATTTTGTCATATAGTTGTATCATGAATGTGAGCTTTGGTTATCTCATAGAAACATTTTACCTGAATGTATAGTTACAAAACTGCCTATATGAATTTTCTAGCAGGTCCATTAATTTTGATAAATGCCAGAGACTTAGAGTGCTCTGACAAGGATGATAAATTTTTTTTAAAGATTTATTATTTATTTATACATACAAGAACTGGGATGTAGGCCAGAGGTGCTCCAGGGAGTGAGAGGATTCACCAGAGACAGAGTGGAGCAGTACAGGCATATCTACTGAAATACACTGCTGAGAGGAGCAGTGGGCAAAACAGGAGAGGTCTGCTGGCCATGTGGGCTAGCTCCCTGACTGGTGATTGACTTCATGCCACAGTGGCTGGTAATAGCTTAATAGTGCTGAGACTTTAACCCCTGCACCACCAGGGAGGCCCCAAGGACAGTAATTTTAATGCTGGCTTGGGAAAACTATACCTACTAGCTGAAAGTAATTCTCAGAGTTAATATCAGATCACCTACATTCCTTTGGATGTTGTCATCTTTGCAAAGTGGGGTTTTCACAGCTTGCCTAAGGAACTGGCTCAGGTGATCATGGGGTTGGCAGGTCTAAAATCTGCAAGGCAGTCCAACTGGCAGAGGACATAGGGAAAAATTAACATAGCAGCTCAATTCTGAAGGCAATGTAGCGGCAGAACTCTTTCTTCCACAGAGGGGCTCAGTCATTTTCTCTTAAAGCCTTCAACTGACTGAATGAAGCCCACTCAGCAACACAGAATGATCTGCTTTATGCAAAGTCTACTTATTTACATAATAGCATGTTAAAAATCTTCATAGCTATATACCGACTGCTGTTTGACCAAATATTTGGGTACTGTGGCTAAAATCAAGTTGAAACATAAAATCAGCCATCATTTAAGAATGAAAAAAATAGATATTTTTCCATTTAGTTTATGTGATTATATATTCAATCAGTCACTAAGTTGTTAGTGTTAGGGGGCAAGGATGTCCTGAACAAACTCTGGAAATAAATTTTATGGACCCCATCTCCACCCCAGAACAAAGAGATCCAAGACACCAAGAACTACAAATCCCATAATGTCCTCATCACCAAAGGGAAGGTTGCTAGGACCTGAGGGTAGAGGTTAGCAGCCAGGTTTGGTATAAAACCAGACATGTGGGCCTTGGGAGTCTCTTGATTTTTTTGCCAGCTCTCAGTGTGCTATTGGAATTCCAGCTCAGCAGAACTGGTAGGAAGCATTCACGAATTTATCTCCCTCTCTTTCTCCCTGAGGTATTCATTTCTTCATTTCCCCTTCTTTTGTAAATAAATCCTTTATTAACCTTTTTGTGTGTGCCTGCATTTAAGTATTATTATAAGTCCCTTTTAAGCGCGCAGGTGAATACCCATAGTCAGGCCACCCATTTCATATGGGGGTTACCCTGAACATTAGTACATAAATACTTAATAAGTTGTTTGGGGGCCTCCCCTGGTGGTGCAGCGGTTGAGCTCTGGGCTGTGAAGCTGCCCGCAGCCTCTGCAGAGCCGGTTCATTCGCAGGCCACCAGTGAGGGTCTCATATGGCACGAAGACCTCTCCTGCCACACCCACTGCTCCCCTCAGCAGTGTATTTCGTCAGTCTGCCTGTTCTGTTCCCCGCTCTAGCTCTGGTGAATAATCTCACCCTCCCGCGCTTCTGACTGTACCCAGTGCTTGTATAAATAAATAAATAAATAAATCTTTAAAAAAAATAAGTTGTTTGGGCTTTACTATTTATGAGTAGAACTTTTAGGCATTTCTTTTGGCTTATAGCACTGAGAATGCTGTGAAAAGAGAAAGTTTAAGAATCAGCCTATATTTTAATGGTCATAACCCAGGTTATATTCCCAAATTCCAGACATGCACATTCTAAATGCTTGTCAAAATACACATATATATTCCTAAGAGGTGAATTCCTACAGCAACCTCATCTCAGATGTTCCAAACTCAGTTTTTCTTTCCTCCATCAAACCGATGGTGAATTTGATTTCCTGCAATGTATTTTTTTTTAATATTCACCACCTTTCCACCCCATGAATTACTCCCCACACACATACCCATCATGGCACTCCCTTGAAGTATAATGGAATGATTTTTATCTACATCATATTTTATTATAACAATAAAAGTAAGGACTATGAGTACCTTGGTGCTGGGGGTGGTATGATGACTTACATTTGAGGAGGTCTGAACATTTTCCCCTAAATTATATACAATCTTGTAAACTAAGGTTACCCCAATTAAAAAAATAATTTAATTCAATGCAAATGAATATCCTTACAAATTATGGGTTTATAATTTTTCAGCACAAAATGTTTATTTATTTCTTCCATGTCTTTTATTTAGAAAAAGCAGTCAAGATAGGGTAGCAAACGTACCCAGCACAGTGACAAATAAGAATGTTTTTATAAGGGAAACTTTCCTAAATCTGAAAGAAACATTTTTTTCAAATATTGCCTCTAATGAAACATTATGTGGGCAGACATTTCATTAAAATGACTCTTGATAAGTTGAAGCCTTCCCACAATAATAAACTTGAGGCAGCCTCTGCCCCAGAAATGGGCTGGCCTGACCCAAACATGTAAGTCTGCAGGTGGCTTAAAAGCAAAGTGTAATATTTAACCTTATAAAGCAAAAACCAAAGGCAGAAAATGTTTTTTAAAAATTCACTTCATCTACTTTCCCCTGGGTGCAGAGGCATTATAGATTAAGGTAGCCAACTAAAATGGAGCAAAAAAACTTTGATTCCAAATTCTCTTTTTCACTCATTTCTCATCATTAAAGCTGGAAGCCACCAGAAGTTATTTCCTCCATTATTTCATTTTTGTTGGCAATATCAGAGCTATTGAATTAAGACGCTGCTCTATCATGCGTAATAATATTCATGGAACTGCACTCCTGAGATACCAAGGCAGTATGATTTTTCTCTCTTAAGAAGGGCCACTGTTATTTGTGGAGGGTGGTGTACAAGCAGGGCTGTAGCTCCAGCTGAGTGGATACTACCATACTCTCAACAAGCCTTAGGATGTTGCATGCTGCAGGGAGCTCTGTTTTCTAGTGCAACAAACATCACCAGGTTTAAAATAAGTGATAGTTCAGAGAAAAATCCATAAAATATTTGTCTAATCCTAAAAACCAGTAAGGATTGCAACTTGAATGCATTTATCACACAGAAAAATAAGACCACGTTATGAGATTTAAATTAAGGCAACGGTAGCGAAAAATATGTGAATCCAAAATTGAAGACTTTTGGACAAGCAAAAAAATAGGATATAAAAACACAGCAGACAAAAGAACAGCACAGTTAAACATATTTCTATTTCTCTGTGAAAGTGCTTTCTTGGTTTATTCTCTCCAGCCAATGTATACATTTTTGAACAATGAACTAAGGGAAAATCTATAGGCTGACTTTTACATTGCAGTATTTTTGGACTATGAATTCCCCACCCGATCAACGTTTATAATAATTTATAATTCCAGCATTTTCTAGACTACACAATCTCACCAGCCCCCTGGACACTCAGAATAAACATAACCTGGTTTTTCCAACACTATTGCTAAAAATAAAAGGACCACACACTGAGTATCTCCATGATAAGAACCATTTGAATAGGCAGTTTTTTCATTCAGTTTTTTGCATTCAAAGCCTTTGGAAAATTACCAATTCTCCATGGAAGACCACAGAACACTGAAGCCAGGAGGGATATGTGTGCATCTAGTCACTAGCTTGGAAAGATATCATTTCTTAAAATTTGAGATGGATGCTTCAGTGGCAAGTGTGGTGTGCTAACATAGATCTGAAGGGGTGTGGATCTATTCTCCTTAATCCTACTGTAAACCAGTGATACCTCAATAATAAATACATACATACACACATACATAAGAAATAAAATTTGAGGGCCTCCCCTGGTGGGTCAGCGGTTGAGCGCTGGGCTGCGAGGCTGCCCGCAGCCTCTGCAGCGCTGATTTGTTCCCCGGCCGCCGGCGAGGGTCCCATAAAAAAAAAGAAAAAAGAAAAAGAAATAAAATTTGAGCTGGGAAGACTTTCTCCAGATAGATAGCAGTGGGATGCCAGGGGAGAGGGTGTGATGGGGTATCCTGTGTCACTTAAGCTTGCTCAGTGCACTGGACTCAGGAACACAGTGCCAACATCCCAAAGCCATTCTGGTTTCCTTTCTAGTAGGAGAAGGGCAAGTGCAGATAGAACTGACTAGGTACAGACACTGGGTGTCTTTGGGACAAATCCACTCTGCATTGTAAAGTAAGTTCAGGAACATTCAGAATGCCAATCGCTTAGTATTTTGAAATGTAATGCTGAAGGTAATGGTCAAATCCATTACCCACACAGAAAGAAGACACATCCTGGTTTGCCCAGGATTTTCCCAGTGTGAAAACTGAAAGTCCCATGTCCTGGGAACCTGCTCTGTGCTGGTAAGCTGGGGCAGAATAGTTAGTTACCCTGTCCCCCATATAATGAGATAAAATAGCTCCTGCTGGCAGCTGATCACTGTGAAGGGGCTTAAACCACAGTGAATAGCCTGGATTGAAGAATACCTATTGGGGTATACACATTATCTGGAGAAGTGACGGAAACCTGGGGTTTGCGACATCATCAGGACATACACTGAAAGCATGAGCTGAAGGCACCCTACACTGTGCTCCACACTCATCCTTTAGCTAGCAAAGGCTATCTGAAGTGTTAAAAGAAAGCATTTTCAGCTTAGCGGGTAACTATGTCCTCCTCCTCATAATCTTAATTACAAGATTAATTATAATCTTGATTGTCAGATATCTTTTTGATAAGCTCTTTATCCTCCTAGTATTAGATAACACCAAAATAAATTGCCATCCAGTTACTGTTTAAATGATCAACTGTTAAAATTATGATGCATAACAAAATATTTTAAGTAGAAACTAATAACTGATTGTCTGTTCATGTTTTAAAAATACTTAACTCCCTTCCTAGCAACAGACAAAATTACCATCATTTCCATCAGTGAACTTGGCATTTGAAAACATACTAAGACTCAGAGCCCAATGTCAGTAAATCTGGTTAATTACTTGTGCCAACAAGGGACAGGAGCAAGTCTGTCCCCTTTGAAATTTCATGATTAGTAAAAACTCTACCTCCTTCCTTTCACATAGATGCCAATCTTGGAATGATGTTCTAGCAAACAGGCAGAGAAGCAGGGAGTGGTCCTTGTGATTTTATCTCTTCTAACTAGAGGACTTCTACTTTGGAAGCAGATCTGGCACAGACGGGGAAGAATTCATATTTCCTGGGCTCATTTTCACCATTGAAAAACGCACCATATAAGACTATACTTTCAGGGATCATTTCTATAGTTCGTTACTAGAAAAACGCACCATAAGCCTCATGTTGTGTCCAACCTTTCTTTTTAAGATAGAAGCATTGGTTTTCTGCAAATTTCTTTAACATCAGTAGAGAAGGTAACTATTAGTGTTCCTGTGTATTGTCTTCCACCACTCCTCTTGCATCAGCTTCCAGCGATGCTGACAGGCATTGCTGGGTTCCATGCAAGACCCCAGTGCTAGAGTTTGTCAGGTAAGACTAAGACGGAGAGCCACTCAGATGTGTGTTCTTGGATGAACAATGGGTTTATTTTGTAGCTAGTATAGGGCAATAATATCACATCTGACCTGCTATCAACCACCAAGAGAATTCATTGGAGTTGTAGGGTGGTTCCCCACACCATACACTCACACATGCACTTGGAGCACTGTTAAGGTATCCAGGCAGATTACAGCATTTTGCTGAGCTGAGTGGTTATTGTTTCCAAAATGGTCTTTAGCCACATAATCCTAAGCTGCTTAAATCTTAGGTAAAAATGTCACCACCGATTTACATGGCCTGTCCTGAGCAAAGCCTTACAGATAGTTCTATTTCATAACAAATAAATAGAACAGTAGTAGGAATTGGAAAAGTATTAACAAGGTAATAAGGGTTTCTTTTTTAAATGAAAGAATGGGCTAATAAGTGTTTTGGAGGGTCTCTTGCCAAGGAGTTGTCTTTCAGAAATGAACAACGATGGCTCCATCATTCCCAAGGATGCCCAACAAAATATTGACTAGCAGTTCTACAAATCAACACTCAATTCTTATTCCTTTAGCCTGTCAGTGATTCCAAGCTCCCAAGCTTGGAATTATCACCGAATGGGAAAACACCCATCCAAAGAACCTTCTCTCACAAGATGGTTTCTCCAGCTTTCTGTAATTTCTAAACAGTCAAAAACAAACACATTTCTGCAGGTGGTATCCCAAAGAAGCAAAACAATCATTATCTGAAACTATCCCCCCTGTAGGAGGACATCTGAAGGAAAAAAAACACAGGAGTTTCATATCGACTTCATACAGAAAAGCCCCAGTTGGCTCCAAACCCAGACAGCTTTAGCAGCGCAACCCACTGATATTTCCACAGCCACCCTCCCTGTCCTCTTAATTGGACTGTTGATGGGTCTTGTGCTAACATAATGGGCTCTTCTGAACACAGTCATACTGCTCACTCTGAATAAGAACATTTAATCCCCAGGCTGCTCTGCTCAACCAGCCAATGAGTGCGCTCTGTCCTGCACTGTTAAATAGAACCACAGCTCCAATGTTGGTTCTGCTAATGGGGACTCCCCCCACTGTCTTCAAAGAATCATTTGTAAGTTTACTTTCCCAGGTTCCCTAAAGGTCAACAGTAAAATCGCAAAATTTTATATCCCACTCTCCTGTTGATTTTCATCAAGAGGTTAATTGTAGGAGATCACAGGGGGACAGAGGAAGGAGAGGGTTGCGGTACTAATTTTCCCCTCATCGGTTATTAAGTCAAAGTGTCTGTCATCAGTTTCCACACCTGGCATATTCTTAAATACATATTTTCAGAAAATTTGTGATGTAGGTTTCCACTTGAACCTCCCTATGGCAGAAAGCACATCAGCCTTTGAGGCATTTCTATTTATATGCATTTTTTCCTGAAATGTCTTGCAGAGGCGCCTGTCTCTTTTAGCTTTTATGCTGAAAGACTCAGCGAACAAGCAGGCATCTTGGAGGTTAGCAAATGCTCCCTCCTTTGGAGGAATCGCCCTTGAAGAGGCAGCCCGGATCCACAAATAAACTGTGATGTTGATATCATCTGCTTCTCCTCATGTCACCTTATGTATCCAGAGAATCTAACACCGGCCCAGGGAGGAAAATAAAATTCCGCTGCAAGAAGAGTGCACTTTGCAGGCCAGAGGGTTTCTTATCAATGGGTCATGGAGCCAGTGAGTCTTTTAAAAGCCGCTGCATCCCTGCCCACTTCTCATCCTGTCTCTTCTGACCAAAGTTCGGGTTTCAGCAAACTTTCAAAATTCACAAACCTCTCTAATTTTCTAGTCTGCAAGAAGCCACTACCCTTCCCAACTGCATTTCTTTTTCACCATCAGAGAACAAAAAGAAGATGCAAAAAAATTGTCTGGAAGTTTGTTTATCCCCCAGATGATTAAAAAGTCCCCCAGTGATATATACTAACTTTACAGTAGACCCATGTGTCTCTTAGAGAGCTACAAGGACCCTTAGCTCAAACTTAACCACCACAGCAGAAGTACCCCACAGGGGATCGGTTATCAGGCTCAAAGGTTATTAATTCACTTAATAAGGTAGAAATAGGTCTATGAAGCTGAAACTCTTGGCTAAGGTAAGTAACATGGTCAGTGCCCAGGATTCATTCAGGGGTCCTCTCTCACCCTCAATCACTGTTTCCCTAGCAAATATCAGGGAGTACACAATGGAAACCCAAACACATGCTGATTCAATATTTACTATATGACTCCTATGTGCAAGACAAGGTGTGAAGCTCAGAGATATGTCCTATTACGACCATTCACTTCCTCAGGATGCTTAGATAATAGCGGAGTAGCCGGAAAGAAAGGTTCGTTTCCTTTATCTCCAAATATAAATCAGTCTCACTCATTTCCTAACCTTTACAGGGCCCAGGCCAGGACTTAATACATATCTAGTCCTGAGGGTGCATTATGCACACAGAATACAATGCTCTGCTTTCGGGGTTACTATAGGTCACCCCAGAGAGTTTGGCACTGGAGAAACAGCAGTTTTTTATTTTGAGGAGACCCCTGCTCAAATTTTAATTATATTAATTGTTAATAATAATTGGTATTTGGGCCACCCTGGTGGTGCAGTGGGTTAAGTGCAGTGCTGTGAAGCTGTCCACAGCCTCTGCAGCAACAGTTCGATTCCCGGCTGGCCAGGTTGATACCCAGATGGCATGGCAGACCTCTCCTCTCTCGCCCGCTGCTCCCCTCAGCAGTATCTTCGGTCCATATGCCTGCTCTGCTCCCCGCTCTGTGTCTGGTGAATTCTCTCACCCTCCTGCACCTCTGGCCTGTACCCCAGCTCTTGTATAAATAAATAAATCTTAAAAATAAATAATAATTGGTATTTGAATATAAGACAATATTCAATTATATAAGAGGATGAGTTTGGGAGAAACTCTTGGAATGAAGTCCCCATACTCAGTATGACTCTACTGAGTATTGTTGCTCTTGCTTAAAAATACAGACACTAGAGAGAAGGGTGCTGAATTTGTGATTTAAAACTTTGGGGTGCATGATGGTTCATTTTATGTGTCAATGTGCCCAGATATTTGGTCAAACATTATTCTGGATGTGTCATCACAGGCATTTTGGGGTGAGATTAACATTTGGAGTAAAGTAGACTCTTTTTCCTAACATGAGTGAGTCTCATCCAGTTAACTAAAGGTCTGAATAGACAAAAAGGTTGACCTTCCCACACACAAGAGTAAGAAATAACTAACTCTTACTGACTGCCTTAGCTGGGCCATCAGTTTTTCCTGCCTTTGAATTTGAACTGGGATATCTGCTATTTCAGGTCCTGTGCAGGCCAACCTTTGGCCTGAAACTCTATTTACTGACAGCAGATCTCTACTTACTGACAGTAATTTCCTCAACTGGAAATTGCAGGTTAACAGTGTACACCCTTACTGGATATTGTGAGGATTAAGTGAGTTACACAAAGAGTTAAGAGTAGTACCTGACATGTGACAAAAACAAAATAAGCAAACACTCATGGCTGTTATTCTTGTTACAGAGTTGTTGGGGAGCATCAGTAGGTTAATAAAAAATATTTCTAGAAAGGCTTCTCCTTTTTAATATCCAATTGAGAAGAACCTGGTACACCTAAGGAAAAAACCAACAACAGGGAAATAATGTTGTGTGTGTATGTGTGTGTGTGTGTGTGTGTGTGTGTGTGTGTGAGTCTACTGTTCCATGGAATACAGGGTTTGGCATCCTTATACTTATACCATAGCACCTATCACCTCCCTCAAAGCACTTATGGCAAATTCTTTACCATTAAAACTAGGATTTGTTTCCACCCTTTCTTCCACTCATTAATATTTTCCCTGTCTTCTTGGCACCATTGTTATTCATCCATTCAACCAATTATGTTATGCTAGACATTATACCAGGGACAAAGAAAATGGAATCATGGGCATCGATTGATATTTATAGACACAGCACGAACTTATTTCATGTATCTGTTTCTCAGAAAGGACAGGGGGATAAAAGAAGCAGTTGTGTGGATGAATAAGCATAGGTTTTTCTGACCGGATTTAATATCTTTGCGCCTTTCAGAGAACAAAAAAACAAACTCAAGGCCTAGGTTTGGATTAAACTCTAAGTAAATTGATGATTTACCCTGTTCTCCATCCCGTAGACCTCACCTCATTCTAAAAGGGAAGGGGGAATTGCTAGTGATTTTGAACCTGGCCTTCGTCCAGTTGTCCAGACCACCATATCACTTCTTAACTGCAGTCAATTATATTAGCTGCACAATTCCTTTGATTCCTTTCCAATCCAAATTCCCCCTTTCTAAGGGTGACTTTGGACGGTCTAGCCAGCGTATTATCTAATGGCGTATGGAATTTGGAATGGTATTTCCATACGAGGGCCATACACATTCCTTTTCCAGGTTCCATTCTGAAACACATGTGCTATCAGTTAGCACTGGAGGCTGAGAAGGGACAGGGCTGAGCCAATGATGGGGAAGAAGAGCTGGGAGCTTTCAAAAGGAAGATGCTTGACACAGTTTAGCAATGAAGAACACAGTACCCAAGCAACAACTTTTATATCTAATAACAGGTAGGGTAAATTGGTTTGTTCCATCCAATTATCATAGGCTCTATTTTTCTTTTACAGTTTGAAATGGAATCGGTCGGTTACCTATGACTTCCAAAATCAAAAGAACTTTCCATTGCTCAGGTAGCGATCCTCTGACTCAGACTGTGACTTAACTTTTGTTTCCTTTAATAAAAACCACTCAGCAGTTATTTTAACAGGTACACGGGAGCATTTTTTTTTTTCCATAGTCAGTAAGAAAGCCTGTCTGTTCCTGCGTGTGAGGGGGGTGGAGATGAGCACCATTCTGTCACAACAGGAAGAGAGAGCGTGGGGCCAAGAAGTATTTACACGAAGGCAGTCCCCACAACACTTCATCTCTTTGCCAGGTCTGACAGTGGGAGGCTTGATGCAGGAAATAACACCACCAGCAGCCACATCTTTCAGTGATTAATAACACTCCCCTCCACTCCCTCCACGTTCACTGAAGTAGACTTTATAACATAAGAGCTCTTGAGAAGTAACTCAAGCTTCAGCTAATGGAGAGGAAGAGAGTATATGCATTAGTCAATAAAGGTTGCAAAAGGAGACTTGTAAAGGACTTCAAAATCTAAAAGCTGATCAGATATTTTGCCAGAAATTCATTTATTATTAGAATACTGGACCCGGAAGAACCTTCTAGCATGGGGGAGGAGGGATAAAATAAAGCCACAATTTTAAGAGAATCACTGATATCACCAAAAGTTGTTGCCCAATAATTAAAATGTTTAGGTCTAAAAAGTGGGGAAACAACATCTATCAATATATAAACATCTATGCTAGCTAGCAAGTGGCAGGTAATTCTCAAACTCCGGGTGTATGAATGAACAGACACAAAGAATATAACATGCAAGTGTTCAAGAGGTGAAGATCCTCCAAATATTAGACAAGAGGAGAAAGAGACAGATATCAGCCAGTTAAAACAGTGAGAACAGAAGATTACATTCCGAACTGCAGAAGACATGATGTTCCTTTGCAAGATACCAACAGGGCTAGGCAATGAAAGGGGACACCACATCTCAGAGTTACTGACTTAAGTAGAGTTATTTTTATGACTTGGAAGATGCTGCTGCTGAAGTACTATTTCTCATACATGTGACACATGTCCAGCCTTACCTGATGCATTCCATGGTTTCAGAGAATCTCTCCTGCTAAAGCCAACAGCTGCCTACAAGTCACCCAGACATATGGCGGAGAGGCAGCTTTAAATACAGACCAAGGTCCTGGAAATTTGGAGCGAATTCCCAACATAGGAATTTACTATTGCTTCGTGATATCTTTTGGGAAGCCATATTGCTGGTAAGAGAAGGCTGTTTGGCTTTTTCCTTGAGATTTAGATTTGGGGTCAGTGGCTCTACTATAATTCCTTATGAGTCCAGAAGGCCCAGGTATCACTGAGGGTTGTACAATATCAAGAACAGAACAGCTATGCTCAAAGTTGCAAATTACTGGTTTGGGGAAGTCAGAAGATGCAGTTACCCTCCATGAGAAGTTCAAAGTTGGTCGTGGAAGGTGCTGATGGTAGAAAGGGTGCCTCACTCAGATGCTTTCACTGGTACTATTTGGCATTGCCAGGGTATGTGAATAGTTTTTCTTTTTTTTTAATAAAACAAAAATAACATATGCTCTCCCAGAATATTTACTCGTTGACTAGCTAAGAGAGTAAATCAACCAAAATTCAAAGTTAGCACTTTAAATCCATCATTAGTGACAAAACCAGTAGAGCCACAGACTCAATCCCACACATGCCATTTCCCAGGTCTCCACATCTGACCATTCTCCTGGCTTTATTTTCGTTCCTGGGATAATCTCTTTCTTTCCAATCTAGAAGCTGAAATTTTCTAAATGTGTTCCAAACATGTTCTTCCAGCCAAGTTCTCAGCTAAGCCTATGAGCTCCATTTCCAGGTGCCTACTCAGTGATCCAAAGAGAACATGTCCAGACAGAACTATGGCCCCAAGTCAACCTCCACGTAAACCTACCTGCTCCTTGTCCTGGGATGATATTGCTGTTATGCTGCAATCCTACACATAAGCTATCTCTCCAATTTGTATTTCCCCATCACAAATAGTTCTGCTTTCCTTTACTTAATTTTATTTAATAAATACTTATGTAGCACTGAATGTTGCCAGTCACTGTTCTAAGAACATTCCAGGACCCTCATCATCAAGAACCTTCTAACCAGTCTCTCTTGCCTGCCATGTGTCCTTTCTATGATAATCAAAATCACTTTGCCTAAAATTGCCTACCTTGTCATCACACCTCTGGACTCAAAACTGCAGACACTTTCTATATTCCTTAGCACAGCCTATGAGGATGTTTATTAACTGCCCATCACCTGCCCCTCACCTACTCTTCTTGTCTCTGCTCGCTCTGCACTCCCCAGGGAGCCTACGCTCCAGCCCTGGGATACCAGCACCTGCTGTCACAGATGCCATGTGCCTTTACACTTGCTCTCCTGCCACCTGTGAGATCCTTCTCCACTCACAACACCACCGTCAAGCCAGGTTCAACTAGGTCTAAGGAAGTTTCCTGAAGGAAGAGCTGCCTGGCGGGCCTTCAAGGCAAATAGTAAAACCCCAAGCAGTTCTAAAAAAAAACCCTAAGTGAAAACAAATGAAAAGTTTCGATAGGATGGTGGGCAGTTTTAAGACTTTGCTTAACTATATGGTCAGACAAAAAAACGGGTTTGGGTGGGGAACCTAATATAAAATTACAAATGATGAAGCAATGGCAAACTGGAATACTTTTTCCAGTCAAAAAGAAAGTGTGGTGGAATTTACACAGCTGTAGTCATAGAAGCAGCTGTTGAGTCAGCCAACTCGGGTAAGATAGGCATGGAAATCAGAGAATGATGATTTATGCTAATTTACTTATATTTGGTCTGAGTACTCTCTATTTTGTACTTCTAAACCTCCTGTCAGCATCATTTATGGCTCTACCTACTTTTCAGTAAGTTTTATACAGCAATTTTTCCCTCCAATTGTCTTTCTTATGCTTTTAGAGAAGATGGTGAAAAAGAATATGAAGATGCAAGTGAAACTGGGGGCCACTCTCAGAAAACCCACACACCCACGTCTGCAGTTCATCAACTCAAACATGAGCATAAGGTGGCCATCAACTCAAACATGAGCATCAACTTAAACATGAGCAGGAATCTTTGCAAATGCTTGAAGAATATAGAGAGTTCCAAGACATGACCTTGAATTTAAGGACTCAGAGTTTTGGAAGCGAGGGTCACAGTCCAATAGGCACTCCAAATGTAACATGTCCACAACTCAACTTGAGTTTGTCCCTCAACTTGTCCTTCAGACCTTCCCCTCTCAGTAAATGTGGAATGTTTCCAGCTGCTGAGGTCACACACCCTGTTTACACTCATTCCTGCTGCCTCTCTTTCTCTCACGGGCCTTCCCACCATAGTCAGGCCAGCGCAAATCCTGTCCATCTCACGAACAAGTGTCCAGTGGCTTCTCACACCTCAGGGGTCTGAGAGGATCCTCCACCCGAGCCTTTGCTGCCTCCTATGCAAGCTGGGGCCTCCCAAAGGGCTGCCTCCTCCTTCACATTTCCCTGGACTCTGTTCAAATTGTCCTTTCAATTAAAGTCTCAGGCCTTCTTAAAAAGCACCCATGTCTGGGCTCCCTGGTGGCGCAAGGGTTAAGACGCAACCCATGAAGCAATCTGCAGCCACTGCAGCACAAATTCGATTCCCAGCCAGCCAGGGAGCAACCCACACGGTGCAGCAAACTTCTCCTGACTCACCTGCTGCTCCCCTCAGCAGTGTACTTCAGTCAGTCTGCCTGTTCTGTTTCCACTCTGTCTCTGGTGAATCCCCTCACCCTTCACCCCCGCACCTCTGGCCTGTATCCCAGCTCTTGTATGCATAAATAAATCTTTTTTTTTTTTTTAAAGCACCCATGTCTCTTCACTTCCCTGACCCCATCTGTTTTTCTTCATAGCGCTTATACCACATTTCCTATATTTGCTTATTGCCTGCTTCTCTTCACTGAAATATTAGTGCCAAGAGGAGAGGGATTCTGCTCTGTTCACTACTGTGTGAACTGCTCCCACCAGGAGTGTTTCACACCCAGACCGCAGTACTAATGTGTCCTCATGTAAACCAGGTGGGGCCTCCCTGGTGGTGCAAGGGGTTAAGCACAGCACTATGAAGCTCTCCACAGCCTCTGCAGCATGGGTTCAATCCCCGGCCAGGGAGATACCCACATGGCACAGCAGACCTCTCCTATCTCACCCGCTGCTACCCTCAGTGGTGTATTTCAGTCACTCTGCCTGTTCTGTTCCCCACCCCGTCTCTGGTGAATCCTCTCACCCACCCCCCCAAAAATCTCTGGCCTGTACCATAGTATTTGTATGCATAAATAAATAAATCTTTAAAAAATAGATAAATAAATAACTGTACAGCAAGTAAATGAAAGACTGAAAAAAGAAACAAGCCATGTACGTGATGATTGCAATGCCTGACCAGAAGTCCATTTGGCAGGGACTCTTCATGATAAAAACTCTTCATGCTAAATAAGAAGAATCATTTGCTTTCCCTGAAAGTTTCTTTTAAACAGTGAGCTTCTCTCTCTTCAGATTCCATTTTATCTATCTATCTATCATCTATCTATCTATCTATCTATCTATCTATCTATCTATCTATCTATCTATCTATTTTTAAAGTCATTAATTTATGCATACAAGAACTGGGGTACAGGCCAGAGGTATCAGAGGGAGGAGAGAGAGAATTCACCAGAGACAGAGTGGGGAACAGAACAAGCAGACTGACTGAAATACACTGCTGAGGGGAGCAGAGGGTGAGACAGGAGAGGTCTGCTGCACCATGTGGATAGCTCCCTGGCCAGGGATCGAACTCATGCTGCAATGGCTGTGGACAGCTTCATAGGTTGTGTCTTAACCCCTTGAGCCACCAGGGAGGCCCCTCAGATTCCATTTTAAAAAGTCAATTCAATTCACACGCAACTCTATACATGGCCAGTGCACACGTACATGTTACCTCTCTGATTGCTCATTCAAAACACACTGGGTAGTGACTGTCACAGTATATTAGTTGCACTTTAGAGAGAAACATCAACTAGTCACTGCCTGCTCCCAGAGTCCAGACAGCATTAGATTCTAGAAGATAAAGCATGAATATAAAAGACTGACTGTGGAGCCTCTGTTCCCTTTTTTGCAAGCAGAAGGCTCCAGGGATTCAGAAAAGGACAACTCATTTCCAACTGTTAACATCGTGGACCTAACTAGAGTTTCCAGGGTAGACAGGACTGGGTGCTGAGCAGGAGGGAGAGAAGGCCCAAGACTCTGTGGGGAATGGAAGCAGAAGATGTTGGTGCTGAGGGCTAGCTGGGCATGGGCAGTGTTGATAAGGTACAGAATGTAATTAAATTTCAACTTTCCAGATACTGAATACCTTGGTTTGATGCCAGTCAATATGCTTTATCCTCAATTTATATTAAATAAAGAGATGTGAGGTTAACATCCTTACCATTAAATGCTTCAGGAAATGTTCTAGTAATTTTTAATAATTTTCTTAACACTTCATCATGAAAATGTCATTGATATAAAAATAATGTCCTGGATGTAACTTCAACACACCAAGATCAAAGAGAAATATCAGAGCTGAGGGCAATATCTGCTCCCAATATCCAAGATGCCAAAGCTTAAAGCAACATTAATATGGCAGATGTCACCGAAAACGCAAGACAACAGCTTAAAGGAATGATGTATGAAATGCTGAGGACTTTATAAGAGGCCAGGAGAGAGATACATTTATACCGTTCAAGAAAATCTTAGCAAAGACAAGAACAGAAGGAACCACTGGAACTCGTGATGACAAAGAAATGAGGGATAGAGACAGTGTTAGGGGGAAAAGGCGGTCCTCGGGGCTGCTCTATAACAACAGGAGGGAGGAAATGGATGAAAAGGCCAGAATAAATTCAAGTGGCCACAGGTCACATTTCTAATTTAACTTTTTTTTTTAATTTTATATATTTTTACATCATTTTTTCATTTTTGAACAATGTATGCATTTTTGTCATGGTTATAGTCCCCATACAATTCCCACCACCCTTGTTTTCATACTACTCCCTCATCCCTCCCTCCCCCCAGTATTGTGTCTCTGGTTTAAAATCTAATTTAACTTTTAAAGACATCTGAAACAATTCTTCCAAAGGAAACCGGCTTAGCAGTGATCTCTTTGCACTATAAAGCAGGGATACTTTTTGTTGTTGTTGTTAGCATTTGAAGAGAAAGGAGTTTGAATGCAAAATAAGTAATTCACCTTGTCTTAGTCATTCTCCATTAAACAACACCATCCCAGTTCCCTGGGGGAAAGTGAATAGGGGACAAAGCATCTCTATTTAAAACTCTGAGCATCATTATTTGAGTAGGGGTTGCTGAGTGTCCCCCAATATTAAAGTGAAACCATTCATAAAAAGATATGAAACTCCTGGAAGTCCATCCTTTTAGTACCTGAAGTTAAATTAAACCAGTAAAAGATGCATTAAGAAAAGTTATGTTGGATTTAAAGCTTGCATGTTTGAGGGGCATGAGAAGAAGGAAAATAGAGATGGCTCAGTGGGGGAGGGAAGCTGGAGTAGGAGGGACAGTATTTTTGGCTAAATCTCCTGAGGAGCTGACAGGTGGAATCCAGAGAGAAAGCCCCTTGGGCAGCAAGATAGAGCTAAGGCCCCAGGGGATTAGAACTGTTATAGAGCAGCCCCAATACTTTTCCCCCTAACAGAATGACTGAGGGAGAGGAGAAAGAGCCAGGGGAAATACTTCTTTCTCATATTTCCTCTTTCTTCATAAAATTGTAGAGACTTAAAAAAACCCAATGTGCTGAAGACACTTACATTGCCTTGGGAAAGTCACAGGTTGGCTGCAGGGCCTTATGAGGTTTGGAGCAGTTTGATGGAAGCTTCCCACAGGGCAAAGCAAGACTCCAGGGCACAGTAGGAGGAGAGCATGTTTTAAGGGAGGAGTTTCATATTCACTCTCAGCTGGGTATTACTGAATATTAATCTAAAAGCCTGGATTTTGGAGTCTCAGCCCAATCCAGCCCTGAGAAATTGTGGAAAACTTGGTTAACTTCCCTGGAATTCTGTGATATATAGCTTCTTTATTTTCCATTTCCATGTGATGTTGGGGTAATAGTCTACACATATAATTTGTATTTTGTAAGCTTTTTGCACCTCTGTGCAAGTGTGTTAAGGTCATTATCTCTGATAGCCACTCCGTAGGGGCTGTGAAGAAATTTCCCCTACCCCTCTGGGTTCTACTCAAGCTGGCCAAGCAATCAAATAAATTCAGAAGAGTAGGAATAAGGAACATATTTAATTACATACATATGGAGAATCCACATAGATGTGGACTCTGAAGCCAATGGGGCAGAATGAGGGGGGTCTATCTTGAGTTGAAGAATCTGTTAGGGGCACAGGGCTTGAGGAGAGAGGGAGTAGTAACTGGCAGGACAAGAAGAGGGTGATTCATCTGACAAAGACCAGATGCTCTGAAATTAGATGTTTGTCCTGCCATACAGATACGTTTCTATGATAGGTTTATTTCTGGTAAATATTCTAATTCTGGGTAATGCCTCAAATTTTCATTTTTCTATGTACTTAAGGGAGCGATAAAAAGTTTCTCTTGAGAAATTGAGTTCACTTCAGCTAGAAATAACCCACATGCAAAATGAACAAATCTTGGGTGGGCTGTTTGAACATTTGAGGAGGCCTGTCTTTCAACTCTGACCCCGCAAAGATCGGCAGAAGCCAGAGCTCAGGACAGTGACCAGTCACCCAGCAATAAGTGGCGGGGGACAGGACAGTGCTCAGTGTGAAGCCAAGCAGGGTCCCTTCTGCCAATGCATGCATTTCCTACACAGCAACCCCACATGGGGCTCTGCCTCAGTTTCTTCTCATGTAGGACATGAATTACTTACACTCTGGTTAAGCCAAAGCCATTACTTTTACTCTCTCTGTAGACAAGAACTGAACTAATGAGGCTGTCTAAGGCAGAGAGGTTCTCAGGCCTATCATAACAAACACCTCTTTTTATATCCTGATATATAATTAATCAAGAATTTGCCTAGTCACATATATTTTTTAAGGAAAAAAATCAATATAGTGTCCTATTACGTAAAGGAGAAATAAAAGAAAAATTTATAACATACAGAATACACTCCCAGATTTAAATGCTCAGATACAAGTACATAGGAGACATAAGCAGGCAGATGCCTCTACTCCACGTAAGACCCATGGGACTCAACAGCTAACACACAGAACGATGGGCGGAAGTAGTGACATTATTGCTCTGAAATAAACATAATGCTCCGAACAAAACAAAGAACAATATCCCCTCCATTAAGATGGTAGCTGTCGGGGCCTCCCTGGTGGCCAAGGGGTTAAGTTAAGCCCAGCACTAGGAAGCTATCAGCAGCCACTGCAGCATGAGCTCAATCCCTGGCTGGTCAGGGGGCTGACCCACAAGGCCCAGCAGACCTCTCCTGTCTCGGCCACTGCTCCCCTCAACAGTGTATTTCAATCTGCCTGTTCTGCTCCCCACTCTGTCTCTGGTGAATCCTCTCACCCCCCACACCTCTGGCCTGTACCCCAGCTCTTGTATGCATAAATAAATAAATCTTTAATAAAAAAAAATAGAAATGGAGAACCGAACTTAAGACAGCTTTCTGCAGAGCAGGGGAGGGACAGACAGAAGAGGCAACAGAAAAGAAACAGAAACTGACAGGCCAACAAAGAGGCTACTGAAAGAGTCCAGAAGAATCCTGAAGTAGAGTCATACATATTTGATAAGAAAAAAATAGCTGAACCATTCATATCTTAATTTCCTACCTTGGGCATTACTGTGAATAATGAGCCACCTTCTCCCGATTTGACAAGCAAAATAGCAAGCATTTCTTAAAAGTTTGGGGGGAAGCTGATGTATTAATTGAAAATTATAATATAGTGCTCATAAAGGGCCCACTCCTGGAAATAACTAAGAGTTGCTGCAATTTTTTTTTTCAGAGACTTAAGATTTAAGTCTGCTATAAATGAATCATGTCCCACCTAACACAGAAGCCACAGTCATTTTTCATTCTCAGAAGAGGTGGTGTTGGTGTCATTAGCCATGCTTCCTGCTACTCCAATGCTCGGCCCTCTGTTAGTTTTAAGTTATCCCAGAAAGTGATGGATTTCGTGAGAAAAATAGCTGCCCTGAAATATAGTAAGAGAGGCTGACTCCAAGACATTAGTTTACAGAGTGGGGAATGCAAGGTGTTCCAAGTTGGAATATATTGTCGTTTTAAATACCCAGATTCCCACATGACTGGGTGGGAGCTGCATGATCGGACACCCATGTAAATGGACACTGTCCAAATGGTACTTAATGTTTAAATGGTAAAAGTTTCAGAACCACTGATTTTTCCGTTCTCAGAGGGAGACAAAGGAAGCCCCTGAGGTATGTAGCAGACCAAACAGATTTTAAAGTTTCCTTGTTCCTTTCTCAATCCGAATTAAGTGAAACTTCTGGGGTGTACTCTTGCTTTGAGGCAGTTTGTGTAAGTGGTGTACAGTGCAACAGAACCACACTCTGTTAATGCACCCACTACATTTCTGTTTAGGAAGTACATGCTCAGTGGTCGATTTTCTCCTCTGTGTGAGTATTTGTAACCGCCATTAACTCGCCAAATGGAAGCAGCACCAGCGCAGTCAAGACTGTGCCCTCAATTGAAGGGGACACACTATCTCAGTTGTCTAGTCTCCACCTCAGTGATGGAGTCTCTCACTGACTATTAAAAGACGTGTATATCTGAGTAAGCAATTGCATTAAGAATTGAACCGAGGAAACTAGTGAGGCAAAAAGAAATATTATAAAATAGGTGCACACTGCCTTCACCAAGCAGGCAAAAGGAGAGTCCCAAGGTGGCCAGTCCCACCCCCATCATGGGGAACTTCTTCATTCCAAGACCCCAGCAATGCTAGCAAGATAGACCCCACTTGAGTTTCTGTGTTCCAGATGTTAGTTTCTTTACAGGGCACTCAGGGCTGAGGAAGCCCATGTTAGCTCTGACGGATAAATAGCCAGTACAGGAATGTTATTGGTTGAGGACACTACTGGTGATGTGCTCTCCTTAAAGACGGGTGCTTCAGAGGTTGAAAGACACACACAAGAAGCATCTTGGACCGCTCAGTGGCATGGCGCATGCTCAGAGAGATAAACGCAGTAACAATTACCCTGAACACTTTTAATCCAAATGGCTGCAAGCCAACAAACATTCCAGGTTACAGGTTAAAGGGAAAAGTTCCTGAATATCTTTGTCATTTCCTGGGTACAGGAAAAAAAAAAAAGATGCTAAATGCCAGGTGCTTTCCTCTGATGAGTGCCAGTGGGTGGGAACAGAGGAAGAGGGTGGCAGAGAGTTCAGGGGGGGCAGAGGCAAGACAGAGTTTTAGTCATTGTCATTGAAGGAGACTTCTGAGCATGCATTTAGGTACATTTCCAAGAACAGTCTGCAGGAAGTAGAGTCAGGTTTCGGATTCAAGGACACTGCAACTAAAGTTCTAGATGTCTGTATATTTCCAGTGATTTTAAGACCATTTTAGACAACATTAAAACAAAGAAAAAAATCCCAAAGAAGTGCTCTGGATCTCCTCACCACCCTCCATTAGGAACTTCCAGAAGTCTACACCAAGCAGACTCTGGCACAGGCTGCAGTATCCCCAATGTTTCACTGGACTCTCACTTTGATCTGATTGAGAATACACCTTAACCGCAACCTGGCAACTTTTCCTTATTAAGAAAACAGTGCAAGGCCTCCCTGGTGGTGCAAGGGGTTAAGACACAACCTATGAAGCTGTCCACAGCCACTGCAGTATGAGTTCAATCCCTAGCCAGGGAGCTACCCACATGGCACAGCAGACCTCTCCTGTCTTGCCCGCTGCTTCTCTCCTTAGCAGTGTATTTCAGTCAGCCTGCCTGTTCTGTTCCCCACTCTTGTCTCTGGTGAATCCTCTCATCCCTGACCCCCTGGTCTGTACCCCAGTTCTTGTATGCATAAATAAATAAATCTTAAAAAAAATGAAAACAGTGCAGTGCGAAGGGTTTGTCCATTTTTGGAGTCAGTACATTGGTTGTAAGTCTAATTCTGTAGCAGATATGAATTGCACCACAGGCTGGGGGAAATTCTGCCAGGCTTCTTAAGAAGTTAACAGGGTATATTTAACCCTAGATGGAATGTAAGAACACCCACAGCCTCCCCACCCTTCTCCCTAACCTGTTCGAGATTATCCAGAATAAACTCCTTTTGCTTTGATGAGTGAAGCAAGAGGACTTTCTTTAGAACCAGACCACAAGGTCTTTGGGAAAATTTGTGCAACCAACCTGAGCTGCCAGGGCAGAGGAGGGGATGTGTGGATGTGCAGAGGTTGGGATAGGAGGGATGTAGTGGGCGATACTGAGCTCTGGGCTATTGCTCCAAATGGCTCCAATTCAGTTCCTGGCTCATCTTCTGGATGTTTCTGTCACAGCAAACTGTCATGACAAGTTAGTCCTGGAAACTACATCAACTTAATCCTTTGAGACCCCCTTTTTTCAAAACAATCATAATCCAGAACAATTTTGCATTGTTTTGACCGCTTCATTTTCTCATTTATGTCTCCCTTATTCTCCAGTGAGCCTTTCCTAATTAGAAAAGAGTCAGAAAATTCATCCAAGCATCTCCATTCAAGGACTAGAAAAAGTGTTTCAAGCATTATTGGATTTTTAAGTCACTAAAAAATCTTTCAATGTTGTTTTGTATGATTTCAGGATATGGATTCGCTATGCATGCTGCCCAGGTAGAGACCACATAGTAATATGTTTTCCCTAAAGTTTTTGTGTACAGATATGGGAAGATTTAACACAAAGAAAATGAACCTCAAATCTTCCAAGTCTTAAAACTTTGGGATCTCTGGTATTGAAATAGTAACACTTGATTTGAAAAATCTGCAAGGTAAACATAATCCTTCACAGGATTCTTTCTGAAACTGGGGTAGACAAATGACAAAAAAGATGAATACAGTTGCTGGGGTAGAAGTACGCAGAAATGGTCCAGTCTGATCAAACACATACTTCTGATGAAAGCCTCATGAGTGAATAGGACCCAACATAAAAAACAATGTCCCCACTGATTGCCTTAGATGTCCTCCCACAGGCCAACGAATGGAAGTTTTGGTAAAAGTTTTCTAAGATAAAAGCTGCTGGGAATTCCCCATGAGGGATCTGGCTCTGGGACTGCCCTTGGGTACATGGCAATGAAAATGTAGGTTGGGTCTCCACGTCCACAGAGATTGTTAGGGTGTTACATTTCCTATCCCAACTATCATTTGGGTGTGTGGGGGGAATGTTGTGAAACTTAATATAAAATAGAACAAACCACATTAGTGGTGGATAGAAAACAAACTTTGAAAAGAGAGTACAATTTGCTAGCCCTATATTTTTATCCCAAAATGAAGATCTTATGAGTGATATGTGTTTTTATTATGCCTTGTAAACATTTTTTCCCTGTTGTAGTAACTGGGTAAAGTGAATCTCAGCAAAGGATAAAGAACTACGTACTTTTGGGGGAAAGCTATAAAACCCAACTTGAGAGATAAATGACAGGGGATAGTTGCAGGCATAGCTTTCAGGATGCTTTTAGAATTCCCACAGATTCCTACTTTGGGGCACTTTTGACTTTTTCCAAAGCCCTAAAATCCATTGTGAGAAACTGTGATTAAAAGATTTTAAGAGTTACTTCTAATATTTTTAATACAAGTAAGTAGCTTTCTTTTACCAAGGAACACATTCCTGGTTATATTAATCTTTGCTCCTATGTAGGTAATGACCCCATTGTTCACTGATAAAGTTGGACCTCTTCATCTACCCCTTTCTCTGTTTACTCTAATTTCTGCCACCACCCTAGCAGCTTCTGTGCCCTTAAGACAAGCCTTTCACACCTATGCTTGTGGTTCTAGAGGATCCTGGACTCCATTCAGGCCATCCCCTGGGAATTTAGTGTCCCTTATAATAGTTGCTGCTGGTATGAAATCTTCAATTCTAATTTACTTTGGTCACAACCTTCCAGTTCTTACAGGTCCTCTACTCTAACCATACCTTGTCCTTCAGTCCTTTGCTCACATTTCTATTACCAAGTACATTAGATGTTATTATCTATCACTTTTCCCATGCTACTCTCAAAAACTTTTTTTCTTTTTTTTTAAAGATTTGTTTATTTATTTATGCATACAAGAACTGGGGTACATGCCAGACGTGTGGGATGTGAGAGGATCCACCAGAGACAGAGTGGGAAACAGAACAGGCGGATTGACTAAAATGCACTGCTGAGGGGAGCAGCGGGCGAGACAGGAGAGGTCTGCTGCGCCAAGTGGGTAGCTCCCTGGCCAGTGGGGATCAAACTTTTGCTGCAAAGGCTGCGGACAGCTTTACAGTGCTATGCTTAACCTCTTGCACCACCAGGGAGGCCCTGGAAAAGATATTTCTATCTCTCTTCCACCTTTTTCCTCTTTTGGAAACAAATATACTCACAAACTATCTTTTTGCCTTCAGGCTCTTCTTTCTGGCTTTTTTTTTTTTTTTTTTTTGTAGGACCCTTGCTGGCAGCTGGGGAATGAACCGGCGCTGTAGAGGTGGCGGGCAGCCTTGCAGCCCAGTGCTCAACCGCTGCGCCACCACGGGAGGCCCCTTTCTGACTTTTTTAGAGATCACTGAATCTTTCTTCCACAGTAAGACTTCCAGAAAGGGCATCTATATTCCCCATTCCTGAGCCCCTATCTCTGTCCCTCAAAGTTTGCTTGACTTCTTGGTTATCGAATCAAATTGTGACAGCAATATCCCCACCCTAATGCTTTAGTTTTATCATTTATACTATTGGACTTAGTCATGTTTATAAACATGGTATGGTATGAGGTTTGGGATATAAGAGTCAGAAGAGAGAAAGGAGTAAATAGTATAGTAAAAAGTATCTGGACATGCTTAGGCACCAGGGGACTAATACATGGTACTATGTCAGTGTGAAGGGCATCTAAAAGCAGTTTTAAATTTTTGCATTATTTTTAACCGAGGTAACACTGGTTTATAGTACTGTACTTATGTTGTACATAAGATTTAAAAGACAGATATATAAGATGATTTGTATGATTTCTAGGATGAAGCTCAAACCACTTAATTGGATTTGCCTAAATACAATTACATCATTCTCTTCATTCTAATCTTTCAGTTGCTTCCCATTGTCCACAGGATGAACTCCAGACTTCTTGACCTGACATACCAAGTACATCACTGATCCAATCATGCTCCCTCACTTCCCAGCATGCCCCCCACACATGCTGTTCTGCCAGCTCATTAAATTGCCTCCAGGCCACTTCGAGGACACAGCATGAGCTCTCTGTCTTTAATTGTCTCTGGCAACCTCTGACTCATTCTTCAAGAGTCAGCTTCAGGGTCAACTCCTCTGAGCAACCTGCCCTGATCACAATCACCTCTCATCTCCTTGCTCCCTTCAGAGTTAGGTGCCACACTCCTTGGGGCCCAGGGCATGTTCTATATGTCAGTCATCAACTATATTCTAAGAGCAATCTTATGCCATTTCTCCCACTAGGCTTGAAGGCAAAAGCTGAGCGTTGTAGTTTCATTGCCTGGCATGTGACTGCTGTCCAATACGTGTTTGTTGAATGGTAAAATAAGTAGGACTCATAGAAAATGCTCTATGGTGCAAGAAGCTTTGTATGGACTGCAGTGAACAGCAGAAGATAAAGCTAAATGAACATCTGATCCTGGGTGTTAAGTCCATCAAAATTATGTCTTTCACTTTGCCAATCTAGGAAATATGAAAATACTGGATAATATAGTTTGACATTTTCAAATTAAAATAATACACAAGGAGAAAAGAGGTTATAACACATGTAGTCTAACCTCTATTGAAGAAATAAGTCAACTTAGCAAATGAGTAGTTAAGGGTTTATTAGGGAGTGGTCTCCTTATTTAAAAATCCTATAGTGCCTTTCAGGTGGGAATAAATTTCAAAGATTGGTTAAATTTCAATTGTGAGAATTATATTCGGCTCATTCGATTCTTCTCTTGGCTTTCAGGATTGACCTAATATTCCCTTCTGACGTGTTTCTCTAGTAGCTATCAAATGCCAGAGTGAACATTTAAAAAGAAAAAAAAAAAAAAAACCTCATGTTATTAGGAGATAGTTTGAAGAATCAAATTATGGCTTTATTTAATCAATTCTCAACTAGTAACATTTAAAACAATTCACTGGTCACAAAGGTATGGAATTTGACAGACAGATATCAGAGGTCATAGGTGTAGTTCAGTTGAATCACTAATGGGTTAAAAAGTCCTATTAACTAATTCTGATTTCAACAAAATTCATTTCCATATTCACAGCAGGAAGTTAGAAAGCTCAGGCTCTAAGATGAAATAGTACAGTATTTTTTTGCAAAAAGCTTGGGGAAAAAATATAAAAGACAAACAAACTTCCCCCAAAGAAAAATGCCTTTAATTGCACCCTGCACTAGTTTGTGATTATTTCCTATGATTAAAAACCTTGATTTGTTGGCCAAAGTGTTCTCAAATGTAAATATGGTCCTTTTTGATTCATAGAAGTTCTCACTGACCTGAGAAACCTAATTTAAAGTAGTAAGAAAAGATTCTGAGAAGTAAAAGGCAGGATGCATTAAATCCAAATTGAAAGGCATAGACTGGGGAATTTCATATTGCTTGATTAGAATAAATATTATAATCCCTCATTTTATGATTTAAACTGAAATAAATGGGCTGACCAGGTGCTGCTTTTTTTTTTTTTAAGATTATTTATTTATTTGTTTATGCAAGCACTGGGTACAGTCAGAAGCGCGGGAGGGTGAGAGAATTCACCAGAGCCAGAGCGGGGAGCAGAGCAGGCAGAAGGACCGAAGTACACTGCAGAGGGGAGCAGCGGGTGGCAGGAGAGGTCTGCGCGCCATGTGGGACCCTCCTCCAGAGGCCGGGGAGCAACTGGGGATTGAACTGGTGCCACAGAGGCTGTGGGCAGCTTCGCAACCCAGCGCTCAACCGCTGCACCACTGGGGAGGCCCGGTGCTGCTTATTTTTAAGTGAGGTAAGTGTGAGGCAAAAAAAAGTGAGTAATGGTTCTTTTTGTTCATCAGGGCATTCCCTTCTGGAAGGGACAGAATACGTTAGTGAGAAATTGCAGAAAAGAATCTTCATATGCAAGAATCTGAGAAAAACAAAATTTTCCAGGATTAGAAGCTTTAACATTCCTTCAGAAAAAATACAAATATGTCCCAGAAAGCAGCCTGAGGAGACATAATAATTAAATATGATGTGGGATCCTACAACAGAAATAGGACATTAGGCAAAATCTGTGGAAATATATATAAACAATTAAGCTGCTCATAATAATAATAATATCTGTCAATATGGGTTCATTAGTTGCACTATGTGTACTATGTAAGATTTTAATGACAGTGGAAACTGTATCTTCATAACTTTTCTGTAAGCCTAAAATTGTTTAAAAATAAAAGTGCATTTTAAATAGATAAGTGAAGTTTTGAAAATTACATTATGTTCTATCAAATATGTCTATTGGCAGTATAGTTTCATAAATAAAAAATACTGCTTTGAAATATGCTATCAACACACTGTTGTAAGGAATATTGGCTTTCACATGTGTTGAGATTATGTTATTTTGATGCGAACACAAGGTTTTCTAGTATATTTGATAACTGTTTTCTTAAATAGAAAAAAATCTGATTTTGATATTTATATATCAAAAGATTTATAGGGAACATCTCCTTTTATTGAAGTAATTGGTTTATGAATAGGGAAAAGGTCATTTTCAACTTAGAATCTAGGCAAATTTCAAATTAAGTGGAGATGTCCAAAACCCACTTTTTCACTTTATAGCAAGCACCCTTATCACTTTATAGCACCCCTCAGAGTGGTCTACTTATTACTAATCATCAACCTATATTGACAGATAATAACCATCTGAAGGCCACCTTCCGAACCCTACATTATTCCAGAAATTCTTGCAAAGTAAAAGTGGTTTCCTTTTTTTAAAGTTGTGTTAACATGTTTGCCAAAAGGCTTCCAGTCTTTTGTCCTCACAGTGAGGAAATTCATTCTTTGCCAACTCAGGCCAGTCATGATTTAGTGCCATTTAGAATACGTTAGCATGAACCATATAAAACTGCTGATATTTGCTTCAGATGTATGTGAATATTAATTTCATACAGTCCCATCTAAAGACTTCAGCACTCTTTTTCTAGAGAAGCATCAATGATAATCTGAGCAAAGGCAGAATAGACACCGATTCAAATCTATTTCAAGAGCCCAAGGAGTCAGTCAAGTTAAAAAATGATAAAGCACCCATGGGCTCACTGAATTCCAGGGAGTCATTTTTTCTGCAAAGTAAGTCTTCACTGAGCCCTGCACAGCATAAATTTTCAAATTAGGTGATAAAAAGTCAAACATTAAATTTGGAAAACCAAATAGCAAGGACCTTACTTAAAACATGAGAGCTGAAACCATTCGATGAATTTGCACCCTCTCAATATCTCTCACTATTTTTTTCTGTCCATAGCAGTATATATTTTTTTTTTTACTTTTTAACCCTAACATGGCTAGCACATACTATCCCTCTCTGGAACTGCAAAAAGAAGCAAAAAGTTCAAACTAGAGTTAACTGGTGAATTTTTTTTCTACTTGCATTTATTAGATTTTATAATGTTTCACATAAGTTCCAATTCCTCAAAGACCGGCTCTCATTTAATTCCTTTAAAATTGTGATAAAATAAATATAATAGCTACTTGCATTTGATATGCCGAATTCATAAATCTTTGGCTGATGTTATCTTTTTCATATGCTCTCTTGTAAATTCCTTCACTCTTTTGCACAAAAACTATATCTTCTAGATAAATTTTCAACATATTTATCAGTGACATATCTTGGCAATATTGAGCAATACTGTAGATTTTGTACTGACGTAATGAAGACAATTATAACTAAGATTGTCATCAATGCTGCTCTAGCACTTTGACACCAAGGATGCTACTTTGTTCTTAGCCCTAGCACTACACATGATGGACCACCTTGCAAACCTTTTCTTCTTTTTTTCCTTTGGCAGGTGACAGATATTGGGCCTCCCTGGTGGCACAAGGGGTTAAGTTGCAGCACTATGAAGCAACTGCAGCATGAGTTCGATCCCCAGCCAGGAAGCTGACCCACATGGCACAGCAGACCTCTCCTATCTCACCCATTGCTCCCCTCAGCAGTGTATTTCAGTCAGTCTGCCTGTTCTGCTCCCCACTCTGTCTGGTGAATCCTCTTAGCCCCTGCACCTCTGGCCTGTACCCCAGTTCTTGTATGCATAAATAAATCTATAAAACACAGATATTAAGGACCAGAATGAGAAATCCTATTCCTACCCTGTCTTGTTCCCTCTCATTAATTTGAGCTCACCTCCTTCCCTCACAGATTCAGCTGCCTCAGTTCATCAGCAATGCCTTCACAGTAACCAATCATCAATCTTTTTTTTTTTATTTAAAAAATAAAGAGATGGATGGCCACTTGACGAAGGTAAATTCCTATCTAGGATGCTGATGAGTAACATCCTATTGATATTGCAAAGAGATCAGGTTTTTGGGCTTAGTGGTAACAAAAATCAATGTGCTTTGGTTTGATTCTGATTTTCTAAAATATATCTCATGGCCTGTGCTAGCATCAGTGATTTTCATTAGCTAACTGCCACCTATGTCTGATGGAGCGAGGAGCAGTACCGGTTGCTGTAACTCACATGCATTGGTGAATCCTTGGAGGTAGAGCTTACACTGTGTAGTTTTTCTATTGATCACTTTGTAAATTGCATGATTAATTACTGCTTTCTGGTGGAGAAGTGGGCAGTTATGATACGCTGCATAACCAACTGGGATTTTCTATAAATGAGTGAACTACATAATGGACTCCAGTTGTCCATCACATAATTAACCTGACTTCTCTGGTATACAAGTGAGATAAAAGAATTATTTCTAAAGGTATTATGACAAGGTAATTTTACATTTACTATTTGAAGGTAGTCTCTAAATTTAGGGTTTCCTGAGTAGCAACTAAGGGATCAGAAACCTGAAGTATGATGAATTTTCAGTTTTCAGAGGATGTGAGGGAAGTGAAAACATATTTTTTGATGACTTGAGAACATGTTCATGAAATATTGACAGGAAAAGAGATTAGAGTGTACTAAAAAATCCTACTTTGTCTAAAAACATTTAGGCAAAGATAAAATACTAAAAATTATAAACAAAATGTTAGTAGGGATTATTTCTGGGAGGTGGATTTATAAGAGAGCATTTTTTATACTCTTCCAACTTTTCTATCCACAGTAAAGAACAATTTAAAAACGAGTATTGAGGGCCTCCCTGCTGGTGGAGCAGGTTGAGCGCAGCGCTGTGAAGCTGTCTTCTGCAGCCTCTGCAGTGCAGGTTCGATCCCCACTGGCCAGCGAGAATCCCACATGGCACAGCAGACCTCTCCTGTCATTCCTGCGGCTCCCCTCAGCAATGTATTTCGGCCATCAGCCTGTTCTGCTCCCCACTTTGTCTCTGGTGAATCCTCTCACCCTCCCGCACCTCTGGCCTGTACCCCAGCTCTTGTATAAAAAAATAAATAAATCTTAAAAACAAAACAAAAACAAAAACGAGCATTGATGCTACTCCACAAAAACTATCGAAGTTGAATCTTGGGATTTAGGACAATTCCCTCTGAAATGTATATTACGCTGGGCAGGAGGGTATGGAATAAAACGGTTATTGGCAGGGGAAGGTACACTCGGACACAGAGAGTCAGAATGCAAATTCTCATGTCTCCATGACCAGTAGGTGCTGGGAAAGCCATAGCACTCCAGCATTCTGCCCAAACAGAGCTCAGGAACTGTGCCCATCTCTAATACATGTATGGGCACAGACTTCTGAGAAAAGACCCAGAATCTGCCTAAAATAACTGATGATTCCATCAAGGAGACTGAAACTGCACAAAGGTTTCAAGAGAGTTTGTATGATCTTAGTTACCAGGACCTTAAACATAAATGAGGAAAATAGCACTTTATCTCCAACCTATCAATCTCTAATTATATAACCAACACGTGCACTGTACATTTGCAAGATTTGTGAAAGCCCTTTACATCATGGTGCCATTGACTTAGAATTCGAGGCACAGCAAAGGATTTTGGTTCGGGCTACTGGCAGGCACTTCTAGTCTGAATTACCTTGCTAAGAAATTAAAAATGGTGTTGAACATGGTAATCAATTTATAGTCTTATAGTTCTGTAAGATCTACATCATTTTTCTGTGCTAATTTTCTTCACAGAAACTACTTACATAAAATGTCTCAAATAGAAATGCAATTTAGAGACAGTAACAGCAGAGTAGGTTTTCCAAAGACCAAACATGGTTTTTCCAATACTCATTTTGTATGGGTTTTGTGCAGCCCTTTTTGAGACAGGATCTGCAGCACAGACTTTTAAAAATGCTGTTAAACTGGACAACAGTGACTGCTAAGAAGTCTGTGCACACCAAGAATGCACACTAACAGCTGATCACACTGGAAATCTTCACAAGGTTGACAGTTGAACATAAATGTTAGCCAGCCAGAACCCCAATTGTGGTTCCTGAACTCTTAGTTCTCTGCAAACCTGGACAGTTTCAGGAGTTTAAATGAAAATATCCTCTATATCATTGAAGAGAAGACTTATACACCTAAAAAACAATTGCATTTAACTATGGAATAGAAATCTTTATTCTAATTATTTGCAGAGTATAAGGATGCAAGTGAAGTGTAGCTAAAAGGGCTCATATTCTACATCCTGAGCATTCCATAATCCCCTAGAGAACAATGTTTAATTGAAAGCTCATCAATTTGACATCAATTTTGTTATCACTAGGACTTGATCTACATAAATAATTTCCTTTGGGATTACTTCCTTAGGATATTTTGTCTCTATAAAATACTCATCACTATTTTCGAAACTTGTTAACATTTGCTTTATTTAAATATAGTTTTGTTATTAGACAATGAAAAATATGAATTTAAAAAAAAATCCCCATATCTTTCTGTTTATCCTTACTAACTGATCAAAGTTGGTAAAATGCAAAAGGTTTCCAAGAAATTATCCGACTTTTCCTGTTGAGCACCACTGTATAGAAGGCATTCTAGGGTCTCCCCTGGTGGCGCAGTAGTTGAGTGCTGGGCTGCAAAGCTGCCTGCAGCCTCTGCAGTGCCGGTTCAATCCCTGGCCACCGGCGAGGGTCCCACATGTTGCGACAGACCTCTCCTGTCTCACCCACTGCTCCCCTCAGCATTGTGTTTCATCGATTTGCCTGTTCTGTTCCCTGCTCTGGCTCTGGTGAATTCTCTCACCCTCCCACACTTCTGTCTGTACACAGTGCTTGTATAAATAAACAAATAAATAAATCTTTTTTTAAAAAAAAAAGAAATTCTAGGTGCTCATCTTCCTGCTCTGCCCACCCACCTTGGCCATTCCATCTACTTCCTGGGCTTCAGATGAATTTCAAATCAATCCCTCCTGTTTACACCTCTCTCCTGTGTTTTAACTGTCTAATAGACATCTCCCCCTAAATATCCAATGCAGTCCCAAACACATTTGCCAAAACCAAATTCCTTAGGGATGTCAACCTCTCAAACTGCTCCCTCATCTTGTGAAGGACACCTTCAAACACACTGATGTTCATGCCGGAAACTGAAGAATCACTCTTGACTCTTCTTTCTGCTTCCCTCTCTTCCATTTTCATGTTGTATTGATTTATGCTCTTTAACACACTTTGATTCCATCAGCTTCTCTCCATCCTCCCTGTTGCTACCTCTATCTTGAATCAGGCTCTCCTTGTCTCTTGCATGAACTACTAATACAGCCTGCTACCAAGTATCCCCACCTGCTGTCTTACAGCTGTATCCCCAGTTTGGATTCTCATCCAACATCCACCCTGCAGCCAGCTGTCTTTCTAAAAGCAAATCTGTGCCTTAACGCCTACAATGGCTCTCTGTTACCCTTAACATAAAACCTAGACTATTTGACATGACCTCTTTACTCTGCTCATCTTGTCTCTACTCCCTCCCAACTATGCCCTCACATCTAACACATACATCTATGCCTGTGGTCAGGTGGCTTGAACTGTTTTCAGTCCCACTAAAGATCTGTCCCTTCCAGGTCATTGTATATGCTCCTCTGTGCACCTGGAAGCCAGGCCTCCTCCTCCTTGCCTGGCCAACACATCTTTCACAGCTCAACAGATGTGTTTCTTCCTTGTGGAAATGTTTGTGAGTCCCACAAGTATGAGTTCTATGTTTTCACATGTCACCAGCTTCCTTTACCATGGAACTTCTCACAGTCTATTTGAACAATCTGTTTATTTGCTGACCCCACTAGATTATAAGAACAAGGCTACCTTGTCTCTGTCATTCCTTTGGGCTCTCTACTGCCTAACAAAGTGCCAGGCCAGAGTCAGCACCAATACATTCACTGAATGGATGAATGAGACTAAAAAAAGAAAGCCTGCGTGCACTCATTGCCCAGTGCCTGGTGCAACCTGCCAGATGCTTTGAGTAGATTATCTCTTATCCACACAACTCTGGAAGCTCTGTATTATTTTTGGACATTTTACAGATGAAGGTCAATGGGATTAAATATCTAAGTCATACAGTTCATAGGTGAATTGAATATCAGGTCTGTGCAGCTTCAAAATTCCTGCTTATCTCACTGAAAACACCACCTCCATCTATGGCTGGTACACAATGATCAGAATGCTATATGTCAGGTCCCATGGGGTAATCCTCATCCATCCTTTACCTGACAGACCTTCAAAAATGAAGACTTTCCAGAAGCCAGTTGTTAGTCTAACCTTATGCACCCCCACTGTGGCTTGACTGTTCTCCAGGATGCTTTCTTCTCCTATAGATCTTCCCAACATGGATCACTAGAGCCCTTTTCTCACTATTTGCACACAGGCCCTTGGAGATGGCATGACCATGTCTTAAAGTATCTTGCCCATGACAGTGTCCTTGAGCTGCCAAAATCATGCATGAATAGGACAAAAAGTTCAATCTGTGTAGCTGCCATTCACAAGCAGCACAGTGAAAACCAGCTTGTGCTGTTTTATTACATGGGAACATTGACTCCAGGTTGGCTGGTGGCCGGCATTATTACTGCTGCCCATTGGTTCTTTTCTCTCTCAGGTGAGGGTGAGTCAGAGAGATGACATAGGAAAGACCTAGCAGTTAGGCTTGCTGTCCTTCCCCCCAAGGTTAGCATCCCCCCAAAAACTCTGATCACAAAGCTTTGCTCTAGAAGAAAGACCTACCACAGACCTGCATGTAGAAACCATGCCAAGGTCCATCTCAGAAACAGCTGAATTGTTGAAAGTAAATTCAGCACTCTGAAAAGGTCATCTTCTGGAAGTAACAAACCCAGCTGGCATAGCCTGTGTTTGAAAAGTTACCACTTTTTAATTAGGTTAGAGTTAAGCAAAGCAAAAACATTCCATCTTCAAAACTAGGGCTGTGATTTGAAAAGAATAAAACTTTTGAATAGGCAATAAAGATTTTGAAAAATTCAAATTCAGATTTCCACAGAATTCTCACTAGTAGGTGTCTTAGGAGTGGTAAAGGAGACTCTCAAACCAGCCAGAATTACATGTAAGTCATTTTGTATTTTACATTTCTGAACAGACTTCGTTGTTCAAAGGACATCAAAGCTGAAAAGCCATATAATTCCCTCTGTGTCTCTATGTTCTGTTCACTGATATCAATAAGATGGATAATTGGCAAAGGACATCTAACTCCATTATTGGGATAATAACATGTAAAATGATATGAACTAAAACAGCAATGATTCCAATGACTGTGAAGCCCAATTCAATCACAGTCTCACTAAATAAGAGCAAAATCAACAGTGCTCAAACTGTTATGTTTATGAATTAAATTCAACTTCTCTTCCACATTCTGAGAAGTCCTACACAGAAAGAGAAATGGCTGGCACTAGGGCAGCCTCCCTCCAGCCTTCAGGATGATGCTCTCCAGTTCATGGAAAGTAAACTCTGGAAGGACCGGTTAGAAAAGAAAACCAAAGAAGCCAAGAAAGAGGCAGTGACCGTCAGGCTTCCTGCTGCAGTCTGCTCCTCCTCCCTGTATTGGTGGGTAGACACTACATTGGAAAACTCTATCATGATCCATATCACGTTGATGCTAAAGTCAACAAAGTCAGTAGCCATAATCTCACCTGCATCTTAAGCAAAGATGTAATGGGAGAAAAATACTGGATGCTGCAGTATTACTACACAATTGAAACCTATTATTCACAGATTTTATACATTCAAACTCATGCACTTGCCAAAATTATTTGCAACCTCCAAATAAATGTCCTCAGCACTTTCACAGTCATTTGCTGACATGTACAGGACAGCAAACAATTTGAGTTGTCTGATGAGCTCATTCAACCTACCGGGCAACAGGCTGCGTTTTTGTTTTAGCTCTCTCACTGGGAAGAAGTCTTTTCACAGTCTATTTAATGCCACTTTTTTTCCCTTTGATTGGTGATTTCACTACTTAAAATGACCCTCAAGTATGCTGAAGTGCTGTCTAGTGTTCCTAAGCACAATAATGCTGTGATGTGCTTTAGGGACAATATCTGTGTTAGATAAGCTTCCTTCAGGCAAGAGTTAACAGTGTTAGTGGCCAGGAGCTAATTGTTAATGAGTCAACAACACATAACTTATAAGGTGTTTTTAAACAGAAACATATAGTTCAAGGGTTTGTGTTGAATGGTTGACAGAAATGTTGTGACCAGAGGCTCACAAGAACCTAACCCTGCATTTCCCCCAGGAAATTCAGTATTTACTAATAAATTCAGTATTCACATATGCAGTTTGGCAATGACTTCAAAGCACAAGACTGCAAATAATGGGAATCAACTGTTTTCAAACTACAGTAAAAAAGTCATAAATATGCAAATAAGACTGGTAGGAAATAGCAGAGGAATTTCAGATGCAGCAATTCCTTATCTTCAGTTTTTTCCCCAGGTTCGAGAATTCAACAATTTCTGATCACTGAGATTGCACTGAACAAGATAGCCAGCTACTGTAGCATTATGTGGTTCTCTGTAAGCTCTGATGTTTTACTGGAAATTAGACACAATTATTTTAAGTCCTAAACATAATATATGTTTTAACCTTAAAAACATGTCACATATCTCAACCATCTACAAAATGGACTTCCTCAAAATGAGGAGTTCCCAGGTGAGCTATTTATATTTATTGGAGAATTGGGATGTCGAGATCTCAAATCTCTGCAGACCAAGATGAGTATGTGCTCACTTGCAAAGTTGCTCTTTACTTAATGCAATGTGAATTGTTGGCCACTGCTTCAATTCAAGAGCAGTGTGGTTATTCATTATGGGTTATACTGTCACTGCTCTCCAAGGCCTACTTTTTAGGGAAAGCTAAATTTCCACAACTAGGTGGTTGGAACAAAATTGGACAAATCCTTTTAATACAGACTAAGTAAAAGCTATTGAACACAGTGTTAACACCTTTGTAACCATTTACCATTTACTTTTATCTGATTTCGGTACCGTTTTGTAAAATCTATTTTCAAGTTTTTTAAAGCATTAGTTGGATTTCTTATTGCCAAGTCTTAGAAAGCATTTGTTATTACCCCAAATTATCCAGTACACTAGAATAAACTTAAACATCTGTCACCTCAGATCTTCCTCTGACTCAAAAAGTCTCTGGTTACCTACATAAGATCAGGTATATATAACATTATTAGAATTACTCTGGTAATACTAAAAATCAAACAATTACCTCATTGTTTGTGGGATTTCAGTTGTTTTTGGTAGACGTTATATATTTTTATTCACTGGTACCATATTGGAAAAGTCACTGCACTTAATATCTGCTTGGCTGGGCCCCAGATCTTATATTTTTATGTTTGGGAGTATTATCCATGTTCTTGAACTAAGAGAGGGAAGGAGATGCCCCACATTCTCCTCAAAATTTACCTGGGATCTAATTAAGGTTGTGGTGTGGGATCGGTGTATAGGGGGGAGGAGCAAAGGGCCTTTATGTGGGATCCCCATTGAGTTGCGCTGCAAGCTGAATGTGAGAGATACAGCCATATCATTTGCTTCAAGTCCTCCAAAAGAGAGAACTTAAAATAACCATGAGTTAAAGTTGCAAGGGTATATTTTGCTTCAAAGACAACTGTTAATGACTAACATGAACCTTCTGAGAATGTCTCTAGAGAAAGGGTGAATGAAGGAAAGAGTAATGCTTAATTTCATGTTTATTTTTCAAGTGTTCTTCCCTGTTCACACTTTGCAAAAGTTAATAAGAGTCCAATCTCTTGATAGTAACCACAGGGAGCATTATCAGTCTCTGAACATAATTCCTAGGCTCTTTCTCCCCTGAGTTGGGCAAAGTAAAGAGTCATCTCATATAGAAAATGTCAGCTTCTTTCTCTTGTATATTTAGTGTGGCTAAAATAACTCATAGAAAATTAAGTAGCTTTCAATACTTTTTCTTGCCTTAAGCTGCTCTCCATAAATAGTCAACAGACCAATTGTATAAGGGGCAGAAGGGTGTAGACTTTTACACAGTGGAGGCGCCCTGACATTCCTCAAGCAGTCAAGAGACTTCATTCTCAGTGCCCAGAGACAAGAAAAAGAATTGGGGTGGATACTATTCCCATGTTTGCTCTTTTTATTAAGACTTTTCAAAGAAGACTTTATTCTAATATGCATTTAGAAGAAAAATAAAGTTATGAATTTTTCCTCTAGGCAAATAACTCGTAAGGGGGAAAAAACCCCTTCGATATGATTTATTTCACAGGAATCACTGAAAAGTGTGAGAACACATCTTTGCTGAAATTCCAGAAAGGCTGTTAATGGTTACCTTGGAAGAATGAAGCAAAATATTTCAAAGACAATTACTCAAAAAAATCCATTACTATTTGAACAGTTATCTCAATTTGGCAGGATCTTGTGGCTATACTTGAATTGGACAGGTAACCTCAGTGTGTGATTCTCAACAATGACAGAGTGGTTTGGCAAAGGGAGGGCCAAACCACACAGTGTGTCTTCAGGAATTTGTACTCTTCTCAATGAGTCCATCACAGAAGGAATTTCAGAGTTGAAAGAAACCTCAGACATTCTTTCACCACGTGTGCAACTTGAACTTTTCCCCAATAGATAAGATTACTGACTCAAAAAAATTAAAAGTCCAAGGTCACACATCAAGTTAGAAATAGGACTAAACTGATAAGAGTCCCCTGTTTTCTAATCTGGAACTCTGATCACCAACCCCCTCTGTAGTGAGCATCACTGCCATCCCAAAGGGAGTAGTGACTTTCCTGGGGGTTTTACCCTTATTTATGCAGTGCCGCCTGTTACTAGAAGGGGACCCTGCTCATGTGGACAGACGGGAGAGGTGCCTGAGGGACATTCTGCTGTCATTGCTAGGATGAGGGCAGAAAACTGCCAGGTGGCCCCCCCACCTAGAGCCCCTCCTGCCATAGTCCTCACTCTTGTGAGTATCCCAAGGTCCTTGGTTTCTCGGGGCTTCTTGTGACCAGGCCTAAAAAGGAAGTGAGTTTTGCACAAATCTGACAATGAGCACTATTTCATCTTGTATGAAACCAGGTCATACTTTTGAGTGAAAATCATATGAAGAGGTTGGGAGTCCAGAAATATATACAATAAGCATATACAATATATACATTGTATATACAATATATACAATGAGTTGTGTGCAGGGGTAACATTGGTTAAAAGGCTGTATTTGTACTATTTTATTATCTCTAGTCACTTTTTTCTTAGTAAAATGCAAACATTAACTAATGAAATGGTTATTATTAGAACTGAAGTTAACACTTCTCAACCAAGAGTCAGACAGCAAGTTGATTATTTTGAGATTTCCCCAATATCTACAGGCACTAAATTTCTCTTCTAGGGAAGTAATTACAAACTCAATGTTTCTGAGTTTTTTACCCAAAAATGTGTTAACATTTTCACCATCAGAATATGTTTTCTCTCAATCAAACAGAAAATAATCCTAAAATTAAATGGTTTTTTTTCCCCTATTATAATTTTGATGCCAAATTGGAAAAGAAAACTTCAAAAGTGCTTTGGAAGTGGAACTGAACTACCAATTAAAGGAAAAATTAGAGGCAAATTAAGAAATGTTTTTTTCCAATGACACTGAACCTCAGTAATTTTCTCAATGATGATTTGAAAACCCTATAATTCTTATAGAAATCTGGCACTCTTTACCCACTTCCCTTCAGCAGAATAAATAGAGAACTGTATGTTACAGTTTGTAGTTCAAAGAACTGTTACTTTAAAATGGAAGTGGAGGCACAAGCTAGGATTATTTTTGAGTATCTTCAAAAGAAAAATCTAAGCTACACTTTAAAATGCAGTTGCTTAATTCATCACCTTTGTTTTTCAGGCTTGCTAATTGGCAAAAAGATGAAAATAGCAAAGATGTCACTATTTACGTAAATTAGTGACAGTATACTCTGTTTCGATGGCACGGGAATTGCTTTGTGCTGATGGAAGGATGGTTTGTAAGTATTTTATCTAACAGCACACTTGTATGTAACAATAGAAGAGCATCATCAGAACTTTATTTATGCAGTGCTGTCTGTTATTAGAAAGGGACATGTGGACAGAAGGGAGAGGCACCTGAGGGACATTCTGTTGTCAGTGCTAGGATGAGGGCAGAGAAATGCCAGGTGACCTCCCCACCTAGAGTCCCTCCCACCTCCTGGGTGAGTGTGAGCTGTCCAGGACAGAGTTCCTGCCATTGTAACATTGCTGGAAGGAATGGTGATCAATGACCAAACTTACTCTTCACATAAACAGCAAACTTGGGTATCGATTCAGAATAATCCTGCAAAATGTATGGGATTTACTAAGAGAGAAGCTGTCAATTGATTGTTTTCTTTTGGAAGTCAAAACATTAAGGATTTTCTATTGCCAGTACCTTCACCTTAACATTAAAGAACTAGGCTAACCAGTGATGCGGGTAGACTAGAACCCCACTCTGCAATCTGACTTGAGGTCTGTATCCATTACCCAGTGTTCTCGCCTGTGGAAATCTGCCTGCTCTGACTTTGGCATGGGTCTACCACAGATAATTAGATGGAAGAAATGAGGACCCCCTCACTGTTGCTTACCATCACAGAATTGGATATTTATTTAGCATTTTACATAGATTAAGGCCCCCATATTATGGGGTGGTTTGCATTCTGATACTCTAAACCATGTGTAAGACCAATGTAAGCATCACTTATGGCCAACGATATGAAATCACAAAGATTACGCATTGCTTGATGTATCACAGAACTTCCTGAGATTACAACTGTGCTCAATGGTGGTGGGTTTCACAGGAGAACAACCCCGGGGGTCTTTGTCTCAGAGCAACATTTCTCTGAGAGAAAAGCAACCCCACTCATTGTGCCTTCAGTGTGATGAGCCCTGAATGTGCAGGTATTCAGATGCAAACATTACTCTTCATGCCTTTCTGAAAGATAATTTTCTATATGCTTTTTGATGAGTGTTTAAAGCAATCCTTTTAAACAATGGACAAATCTCAGCAGGAGGCTAGCAAGTCAATTAGTTGGTAGGGGGGAGAGTACAGTGCAGCTTTACACCTCATTTTAAGGAATAATTTCAAATATAACAGATTGTTGACATATTGTTGACTGTTAGTTTGGCCAGTTTTATGAAAATTCAATGTAAGAAATCTGACTTTTCTACCTAAATGGACTATGGAATCCTTGTATGCTGACATTTTTTGGTTATTTTTATAGTATCTCCCCTAGTAACTTACTGTTAGCTTAAGTGTATGGATGATTGATTAATGGCTGGACAAAGGAGCTTAAGGGCAGGAAAACAGAATTAAAGTATTAGCTACCACTGCCAATTACAGGGTAATCAGAAAGCACATCATCTCTTTAATTAAATGTAAGATAATGGGAAATACAATTTATGAAAATTCAGCCCACACTCAAATTTTAAGACTTCATTTATTGCGTAACGTTAGGCAAATCATGCAACAGTGCAAGCAGAATATCAACAAACACCAAGTATGATGCTGAGATGAGGAAAAGATAGGTTTGCTGCAACTGGTGCTACTTTGTTGCTTAAAACATTGTTATTCATATTAAGCATTAACTACAAAATAATTTGACTCTTTAAAAAGGCTTTTTTAAACCATATTAACAATCTATCATTCTTTCCAGATCCATTCAAATACCTGCTTCTCTCTGAAGTCCTCCAGGTTCCTTCACCTGAGGACAATGCTTTGCTCTAAATCTTTGACTCATCTTCCCAGCAGATTCTACTGGTTTTATTTATGTGTGTGTTTTATATAAATGTGGTGTGTTTTATATAAATGTGTGTAATATGCACATATGTGTGTATATAGATATGAGTCTCTGCGATTAGACAGGAGTTCCTTGAGAATACAAATGATCTTCATTAATTGGTACATCCCCATCACCTACATGAATCCCTGGCTCTTAGCAGAAGCCCCATGAAATTTTATTTAATTATATTTATGGAGGAGATAAGAAACATAAAGTTCTAAATAACTCAATCTCATTTTAATCAAAATTGACAAATTTCTACTCCAAACTTTACACCTCCAATTACATCTAGTAACATGATCACAGTAGTGTACTGACAGATCTTTTAAAATTTCTGTCATCCAATCAATAGGAGGAGTTGTTGATAAGACACATATGATTAAAAGCAATGGCATCAGATAAAGAGAAAAGAAGAAATATTTGGACAACCAATAAGAATGATCAGTTTTCACAGATGCACAGATTTAGCAATGAATACAACTTGGCCTCCAATGTTCTGTATAAAACAAAGCATCTTTCTGTACTTTTCCCTTTGAAATTTTACTGCTTTCTCTTTCCTCTCTGCTAATGATAAGTCCTAGATTCTTTGATTTCCTCTCTGGAAATCTTATTCAGACTTCCCTAACTCTTCATTCTACCCCTAGCTTATGACAGTCCCCCCATTAAAAATTCCTTATCTTTTCTTAACACTCACCACATCACTCATCTGATGAGTGCCTCAAGAAAGAAGGGCCTTTGTCCAGTCACTGTCTTGGGATAAAGACAAGAGTTTAAGAAAGCAAGCTAAGAGGAAGGCTGAACATGGAACAGAGCATGTTGTACTGGGATGAAGGACTATGTGCTGACATGAGGACGACTGTGACAAGTCGTCAGCCACACAAAATTGCTTCCATTTTTCTAGAGGCCCACACCCACACAGAGTGGCATCATCAAGATGGTTGTTATTTGACCTGAATAAAACATTAGTGGATCTGAAACCATGTGTGAAGCCAATTTAAGCATTACTTATGGTCAAAGTATGATGTCTTCAAGTCCGAGTAAATTATGAAGGCCAATGGCCAATGTTTTCAAAATATAGTACGTTTGTAATAAATTAAGAAAAACTTTGGTGATAATACTGTGTCAGACGATTTCCTGTTCTTTTTAAATAAATCCCCTATATTGTTTTTATAGTACAAGTTCTTATCCTAGCTATCCTCTGAAATTCATCTTTGAAGGAAAAGAAGGAAACATATTATCACCCGCAGTGCAACGATTTCCTGGAATGTGCTATGCAAGTCCCTTTGTGCATTGCTTTTCTTTTCTTCTTCTTTTTTTTTTTTAACTCGAAAGCTGGTATTACTAGTTCAACACATTATCACAGACTTTACCTTTCATCTGCTTACACAACTGTGTCAACCTGATAAAATCTGAACCTGTCTGCTTTTGTTTCATCTTGCCCACCCGCTTCCCAATTTACAATGTATTCACAAGCAGAGCCTCAGAAAATGCATCTTTTCCCTGTCCTTCTCCATGTCTCAGAAATAAAACAAAAGCAGAGAAAGACTGAATATCAAGCAGCACACTGAGGCAGTTTGGCCATTATTGTATATGTTCTACCCAGCCCATTCGCCTTAGAGCAAAGAAAGAAAAATCATGCTGTGCCTGTGGTATGGATTCAGAGTGAATGATTGATAGAACACATTTAGCACTAAATCTATAATTACCCTACAAAAGCTTAAACACTCCCCAAAACATGTTAGTCAATGGACAGAAAATTAGTCTCATGATAAAAATGTTAGAGGCTCCCCACAACATGAGCAGTAAATAGAACTCTTTTTGATTGGGTAAGGCAGGTCAGTTACAACACAGACCTCAGAAAGAAACAATTCCTTAAAGCCGAGGAGCTAAATGCTTAGTGGATAGTCTTCCAAAGACACCTGGGAGACAAATAGTTATCGTTGATGGGAAAACAAAGTATTAAGAGGTTAAAATGCCTTTCTAGGGCCTCCCCTGGTGGCGCAGCAGTTGAGTGCTGGGCTGCGAGGCTGCCCACAGCCTCTGCAGCGCTGGTTCAATCCCTGGCCTCCAGGTGAGGGTTCCACATGGCACGCAGACCTCTCCTGCTGCGCCCGCTGCTCCCCTCAGTAGTGTATTTCATTGGTCTGCCTGTTCTGTTCCCCATTCTGTCTCTGGTGAATTCTCTCACCTTCCCGCACTTCTGACTGTGCCCCCGGTGCTTGTATAAGTAAATATATCTTTAAAAAAAAATGCCTTTCTAGAGTTAAGATGAATCAGTCATGGCAGAAGAGGCAGACGGGAAGTGAGTTTCAACCTTCCAGAACCCAAAATTCCTCTGTAAGAAATATATTCACACTATCCTGGAATAGGCTGACACCAGGTAGAAGACAACTCAGTAGCGTGATGTGACAAACATTGCCCACATGAGCCAAAGCCATGGGATGACCCAAATCTTTATTTTTGTCCCTCTGCCCTGCTCCCCGCAGTGGCCCAGCATTTGCCTATCTTCAGTTCCAAGCTACTTTCTTAGAGACATTTCCCTCATAATTACAAACAAACAGGAGTAGCATCGAATCCTTATTAAGGAAGTAAAACTGGAAAATTTATAAATAGGTGCTAATCTTCTGTTTGTATTTATATATGGGGGCAGGGGAGAAGAAAGGACAGAGAGCAAAAGAGGAAGGGAGGGAGGTTGACTGAGGGTTCCAAAAATCTGGGTAAATTCCAGAAACTCAGGATTACTGGAATGGATGACCTCGGAGACAGCCCAAGGTTCAGAGATACAAACAAAAGAACATTCTTATTGGGATAATTTTATGAGTGGACCTTGACCCTCATCCACAATACTAGAGGTATTCAAGAGTACATAATGAAGCAGTTTGTCTTTAGGGAAAACTCCCATTTTCCCTAACTCCTTAAATTAGAAGCCCACACAAATAATCATCCAGCCTTGAAAACAGTCAATGCACGGTGTTGGTAACAAAGGCCAATGTTCACACTCACAAATTTATTGTCAATATGTTGCCTTAAAGTCTTTTTCTCCTTTGTGTGGACCTCTACAGACATGGGAAATGATATCTGAATCCTCCTCAGGACAATCCTTCATGAAATTCCAGACAACAAATTCATCACCATCAACCTTCATTTCAGTAACTCCATTTCCTTTCACTTTCCCATCATCATTTGTTGTCTTTTTGTCCCTCAATTCTCTGTGACAACTATACTGAAGCTGAATATGGATCCATCACATGACAACGATCCTTGTATGATGAAGTATTTTTCCATACACACAAGAATTGAGGAGACTCTTTTTCCTGTGAAACTGTATCCTCATATGTCAAAAATGGATTCTCAAAGGCCAAACCATTCTGTCTACTGTGTTTTGGCTCGGTTGCTGGAAAGAGTTTAGGTTTCTAAATTTAGATTTTTCCCATGGTTATGTCCAGGCAAATGTCCTATCCCAGCAATTTGCATGGCAGCAGGCCCTGCAATTCTTCCTGGCTATCAGCTGCCTCCAACACTATCTTCAGGGTCCCATTACAGTAACCTAGCTTACACCACCATAGGCAACCCAACTGCTCTCTTCACCACACCCATCCACCCTTCTATACAGGTTCAGCCTGCTATACTTCTCTCACAACCTTCTCAGAGACCAACCACTACAGAAGTTTTCCCCCATACTGTCAGACATCCCAAGAAGACTGATTCTACAGCCTCTCCACCTAGAGCACAAAGAAATGTGTTTCTTCTTACTAGTCTCCACTAACAAAGCCTTCACAGACAAATGCACTCCCTCTCAATAACACCCCTAGCCTCTAGTGTTCAGTCCTGAGTATAGAATTCAAATTCAGAATCCACTTCCCATTGAAACAACAGAAAAATCTGAGCTCAGCAGGTCAGCTAAAATGCAGATTAAATGTACTTCTGAAAGACTACTTGGAAGATGGGTGCCAAACTCCATACAATCAGCTTAGATGATAAACTTTTATAGCAACAAATAATTACTTGGGGAGACAGACACAAACACACAAACACACACATACATGCACTGATACATACTTTCTCTGGTATTGAGAAGTACTGAGCAGTTATTTCATACAGTTCTGGAACTAGGTTTCTTTTCTGAAGAAGCAACTGACCCTCTACCTCCAAGGCTATGGGTCTCTTAGACTTCACCTTCCTCTTCACAGTCCCCCAGTCCACAGAAGGAATGAAACATCCAGTCACCACACCATAGGTCAGGCAAGAGTGAATGATAACATTGCAGTATTTCCCAATTTCTGTCCTGTCTAGAGAATAGTTTGTATTCTAGATAAAGGTGTTAGTTATTTCATATATCTAAATTGTCTTTTAAAATATGCTTGTATGTAATGACTACATAATTTGAACATCCACTGCAATACCAGTGATTATAACTGGGGTTAACCAAATCTTTGCCTTGTTTTTCAAGGTGTCTCCTGCTAGAGATTCCCTAACCTCTCTTAGAACCTCTTTATAAGAGACACAGAGGAAAGGAAGTGGCTTCATTTTTGCATCCCCTCCCTAATCCTTCAAAGAGATCCGACTCTGCTTCATTTTTCTAGCTGGCCCCTCACACAGATGACGTGCAGGCTTAGGATTCTGCACTGAGTGTACTTTGATTTAATTGATCTTTCCTTCCTCCTTAGGCCTTTGCAACAAGACCTAAGCCTTTGTGTTTTCTTTACAGGGTGAGAAAAACAAACCCAGAGAAAGCCCCTTGGTTTCCTACTGGAGACAGACAGGCAGAAGTGAATTTTAAAGCCATGGGAAAATTTCATATTTAGACACCTGAGCTTTTTTTGAGCAACTGAGCCAAAACACAGACGGAATTACTTGGCCTTTCCAAATCTAGTTTCACAGAAGAAAGAATCGTGGGTGTGTGTGTGTGTGTGTGTGTGTGTGTTATGTGTGTGTGTGTGTGTGTGTATTGAGGTTTGGGCCTGGTGAGCAGGGAAGGAAGGGGAAGTTTGCTTTCTTTTCATCTCATACCTCTCGCCCTTTCTCCATTTGGGAAAAAAAGGGAGAGAGGAGCAGAAAGTGTGGAGGAAGAAAATTCTACATCACACCTGTGAGTGGGACCCCTACAGGGCGGTCAGAGGGAGGTGGGACTCCAGCGTGGGACCACCACCAAGCTACCTTGTAAGAGTCTGGCATCTTCAGGGTGCTCAGGCTCCTAGAGCGAGGAAATGGAAGAAACACAGACCTCAGTTTCAATCTACAGAATATTCCAGAAGGGACCCCCAAGTGGGACCCTCATGTAGTGCCAAATAATTTAACAAAGTTTCTATTAGGATAATTCTAAGTGATCTGGCAAGCAAGCTTTCAGTTGGAAAAAATGATGAGAAACCACCAACATTTAATTCGTGAGAATTCTGTGCTCTCATTTTCCTGCTGAAAGAAATGCTCACAAATACAGATACTCAGACATATCTATTTTTTAAAAATGCCAGAATCCCCTGCAAACACAGTCCCTTGATTACAGACTTTGGCTGAAATCCTGTTGCAGGTGAGCAGGGCAGCAGCAGCTTAACCCACGTTTCCCCCCCTCCATGCGCATCTGCTAGAATCAGATAGAGGTTCATCTTCCAAGAGTTGCCTCTGAGCCTTGGGCTTTAAGGGAAAAGTGGCCTGCTGGAAAAGCTATCATCTTTGTGATGACACAATGCTGATAGGCATCTCCAGGCTCATTAAAATGTAAGCCCTTAGATGACAGGGATTGTTTCTGAGCTCCTTGCACCATGGGCTGGCTCTAGCATTAGTCACTAGTCACGATAAAGCTTAGTTTCCATAGCCCCTATGGCATGCCCCTGCATTCGTGGGGGATAAATTCTATTCACTGGGGGTGGATACCTGAAACCCCCAGTGGATACCTGAAACCACAGGACAGTAGCAAGCTCGATATAACTATATATTTTCCTATACACACATACCTATGATAATGTTTTATTTATAAGTTAGACACAGTAAGGGCCTCCCTGCTGGCGCAAGGGGTTAAGATGCAACCTATGAAGCAATCCGCAGCCACTGCAGCTTGAGTTCGATCCCCGGCCAGGGAGCTGACCCACATGGCGCAGCACCTCTCCTGACTCACCTGCTGCTCCCCTCAGCAGTGTGTTTCAGTCAATCTGCCTGTTCTGTTCCCCACTCTGTCTCTGGTGAATCCTCTCATCCCTGACCCCCTGGCCTGTACCCCAGTTCTTGTATGCATAAACAAATAAATCTTTAAAAAAATAAATTAGACATAGTAAGAGAGTCAGACAACAACTAATATAATAAAATAGAAAACCTGTAGCAATACCCTGTAATAAGTTATGTGAGTATGGCCTTGGTTACTTGCTATCACCCTCTCAAAATATTTTTGCACTACTGTTAACCTCAGGTAAGTGAAAGCTTGGAAAGAAAACCACAGACTCTGTACCCAGAGTCACAGGTCCCCATTCTTAGCCTGGATCTTTCATAGATTTGCTTTTCACATTCACCTTTCCTTTAGTACAACTGTGAGCCCCAGATTTTCTAAAGCAGCCAGGATTTCACATGTCCTGTCCCATTGTGTGTACGTGTGTATGTATCTACATTTGGAGAACACAATAAATAATCAAGTCCTGTATTCGCATTTTTACCTACAATCACTTTTCTTTCCCTGTCTAGAATGTATCTGTATATAACACTTTGTTATAGATCAGAAGCAGAAGCTTTAACAGAGTGATGCATGAGCTCTGGGAAATATGCCATGTGGGAGAGACCTCTTATGCCATCTGTGTGGTCCCCAGAAGGAAGAGCAGGAGAGGAGTCAGGAGAAGGGGCCTGGACCAGGTCAGAGGACACAAGAAATCAGAACGTGAGCCTGAGGGAGCCGCCTGGGTGTGTGCCCAAACCATAGGGCATCGTGAGTTACCCGCCCTTATTTATATCCTCTGTCCTTCCTCCAGAAAGGTCATAAACTGGGGCAGGGTGCTGTTCTCAAGAAGCCCAAATTGTGACTCTAAATTGTTCACCCACGTTTCCTGCCTCAGTGACCTCATCTGTCACTTGGGCTGGCTGCATGTACCTTTCAGTGCCTAAGTTCTCAAATTCTCAGAGTCCAATTAATTCAAGGATAAAAGTTCTTGGAACTGCATGAGGAAATTGGGAATCCAGTTTGATCTGGGTTTGGAGAGGAAGGAAACAAGAAAGAAGGGCCCTGTCTAACCCCTGACAAATCTGGGTGGATCTTGTCTGACCAGCTCAGGGATTGTGGCGTGTGATTTCAAGGCACTGTGCTTCCTGCTCTACCCCCAGCCCCCACCTTACTCATCTCTCTCAAGAATAAGTTTGGCACTTCTTTTAATCACTTCTCTAACGAGTGATATCTTCCTTTTCATTTTCTCATAGGTACAGGTTTCAAAAAGCCACTGGAAAACCAGGTAGTAACAGAAGGAGTTTCGGGCCTCCCCCAGTGGCACAGCGGTTGAGAGCTGGCTTGCGAAGCTGCCCTCAGCCTCTGCAGTGCCGGTTCAATCCCCGGCCGCAAGCGAGGGTCCCACATGGCGTGACAGACCTCTCCTGCTGCGCCCGCTACTCCCCTCAGCAGTGTATTTCGTCAGTCTGCCTGTTCTGTTCCCCGCTCTGGCTCTGGTGAATCCTCTCACCCTTCCACGCTTCTGACTGTACCAGTGCTTGTATAAATAAATTAATAAATAAATCTTAAAAGAAAGAAAAAAAGAAATAGAAGGAGTTTTTCCAAAATGGAATGCTCGTAAGTCCCCTATTCTGGCAGAAGTTTGAACCAAAATGTCCCACCAAAATTCTCAAACACACACACACACACACTCCACACATTGCCAATTGTTTCAATTAAAATTTAAAACTCAAATTATTTTAAACTATTGTTGTTTCAATAGCTTCAGGAAAATTCCCTTTTTTCCCCCATTCTATCCTACATCAAACTTGATCCATTCTAAGGCTTCTTTTCTGAACACCCTAAATCTGGCTGTGGGAAGTCAGGCACATGAAATGGTAGATCAGACACAAAGACTCATCAAATGCTTCCTGTCTCATGGCTTTTCACTTTTGAAATTCCTCTTTTTTTCTTGACGTGGGCTTCAGCTAGAGCCTCCTTCCTTGTTGCTTCCACTGAAGGAGGCAACAAAAGTCTGAAAAGATTTTCTTCATGGAGAGAAAGTTGGTCAGCTTCTCAAGAACTGAGGAAAGTTGAGGTTTCTAATGTCCAAGCCTCTGCCAGCTCCCTCAGCAAATCAGCCATGCTTGTGAGGAGAGCCAAAGAGAGGAAAGAGCAAGATGGAACATGCCAGGCCTCTGCTCTACCTTGAAAAGGTGATCCTGACTGGTTCAGAAGCAGCTCTGGGTATTTTAAAAAGACTCCTAAACAAAGTATTAAGGCAGAAGCAAGGGGAGAGGCGGGAAGAAGGGAAAGGCAAATTTGTGGGGTTTCTGAGAAAATTCATAACTGCAAGTACTGGCTTTTCTAACCGAGTGGCTGTTCTAAGTAACATTTCCACAGATTCGTTATTACGGCATCCAGCAAGGTAAAATGGATTACACCTTACCTTGAGACATTCTGCATAATCCAGGAAAAATACTTCCTGTCTTTGTACAGAGAATGAGATTTTTTCAGAGTGAAGAAAGCAAATTAATTATCATAGGACAAGGTTTAAGTGCTGTGGGCAATCATCCCCTGCACTGAGGCATAATTTAACTTAAAAGAAACCACACTGCCCCATATCCCCTCTGGCTCTCACTCAGCCGTAAACGACAAACAACAACCCTGTCCCAGGTGAGGGGCCCAAGTAGTCAGGAATGCATCATACAGCAGATGAGACACCAGAGGGAGGGCGGTGAGCCCCAGAATCACACAGTTTCCATACCTCGTTTTTATCTGCTGCGCTGCAGGGCCCCCGACAACAGAAACTCAGGAAGCCGCCTTCCTTTCTCCGCCCTTCTGCAGGAGAGCAGAACGAGGGCTCCATGTCCAGATCAGTAAGTGGACACCAGCAGTCAACTGCCCAGGGCCCAAGCAGCAGGCTCCTTCCCCTCCACGCTCAGCAACCCTTCAGCTGTGTCCATGCTTCCTGCAGGCTGGCTTGATGCACACCTGACAGATGTGGCCCAGGATTTGCAGGGTGAATCATGATAGAAAATACCGGTTTTTCACTGCTACGCAAATGCACCCTGGGTGGGGTTTAGGTAAATCCGGATGTGGACGTGAAAAATGAGGCAAGAATGTGCCTCTCTTCCATATATCTAAATTGACCAAACAGGCTCAGCCCACACAGCACTGAAAGAAAATTCCAATTGAACAGAGAAGGAAGGAGCCATCTCAATAAAGTTCATCAGCAGATTTGTAAAGCGTTAATATTCAGAGGCTAACACCAGATTCTAGGGCCTGAGTTCAATCTTGGACCAGGCAGCTAACACACCGCCTTGCCCGCTGCTCCCCTCAGAAGCGTATTTCAGTAGATCTGCCTGTTCTGCTCCCCACTCTGTCTCTAGTGAATCCTCTTACCTCCATACCTCTGGCCTATACCCCAGCTCTTGTATGCATAAATAAATAAATCTTTAAAAAAAAAAAAAGGAATGTATTTAATGTGTCTCTACCATCATGAGGCAAAGCCTGTCAACTGCCTAAACATCAGTGTGCGGTCAAGTATCTTCATCTTGAAAGGTAGTGCAGCCCTGGTGAGTATGCTTCATGGTGACCACATCTGTCTCAAAACCCACCAGGCTGAAACTTTTAGAATAGCAAAATGAAGGAAGGAGGCTATGGCGTCTACATGCTTGAGAACTACCCAAGTTCATGCCCCCCATTTCCTGAATGCATGACGTGTGCCATCCACCTGCCTGGAGGTCCTCACAACAGTCTCCAAAGCACATGTGTTGGGCATGTGGGGGGTCCCTAGAATCAGAAGCTGGATCCCAGACCCACTTTGTTCTTCATAAGCTGAGAGGGTGACTCACACCACATCAATCCTCTACCCGTGAAATAAGGGAGTCAAACCCCATCACTGACTGTTCCACCATTCCCTTTATTTGACAGATGAACCCAATCTGAACAATGCCCAGTATTAGAAGTGCTGTTGCACTCACATCATCTACACCACATAGTTCTTCCCACCTTGGCTACACGCCATCTCAAGGCCCAGTCTGAGCTGGGAGCAGAGGAACTTCTGGGCAGCTCTACATAGAGCTGGTGACATCAGCTGTTAACATCTTACTCAAGTTGACTTCCACAACATGTAAAAGGTCAGAGTGAATTGAAATATAAATTATCGAGTTTTTTTTTTTAAGTTGAGAACAGATAAAAAGGCAAAGGTTAACTATATCATAATGTCATTGGACAAACCCAAACTCAAGGATGATGACACACAGTATTACATTGACTTATGCCATTTTTTGTGGTTTAGAGGAAACATCTTAGTGACTTAAGAGTGGACACTCATGTGAGAGTCAATGAAAGTACTGAAAATCAGGATGAAAAGAATAGAAATACCAACATTAGGGCTTTGAGTTAATGACAAGAGCACTGCACTGACATTCTGGACAACAGGGATGGGTACCGGTGTGGGAAATCACAGACCCTCAGGATTCTGCTAACTGCCTGCACTCAGGATTTCTACAATGCATTCTCAGAGAGTCCTCAAGAGCCTAAGGACCCCTCTAGAGACTGCCACAAGGAGGAAGGAGTGAAGACTGGCTTAATTAAAAGTCCCTCTCCAGTGGGGCCTCCCTGGTGGCGCAGGGGGTTGAGCGCAGTGCTGTGAAGCTGTCTGCAGCCTCCGCAGCGCAGGTTGGATCCCGGCTGGCTGCTGAGAATCCCACATGGCGAAGCAGACCTCTCCTGTCTCGCTCACTGCTCCCCTCAGCAGTGTATTTCTTCAGTCTGCCTGTTCTGTTCCCCGCTTTGTCTCTGGTGAATCCTCTCACCCTCCCACGCATCTGGCCTCTACCCCAGTTCTTGTATAAAAATATGTAAATCTTAAAAAAACAAGTCCCTCTCCACTGACTCAAAGGAGCTTCTGCGTAAAATAGTGTTTAAACTAAAGCTAAAAGTATTCTATCACTCTTCTGCTTAAAACCCCTTGCACTGAGGAAGACAAAATACTGCATGGTTTTCCACATAGGTAGTTAATAAAGAAACCAAACAAAAACCAAGCTTAGATTCTGACATCAGAATGGTGGTTACCAGAGGGGAAGAAGACAAGACAGGTAAAACAGGTAAAAGGAGTCAAGCAAATGGTGATGGATGAAAACTGGATTTTGGTGGAGATCATAACGTAACACACAGATGCAGAACTGGAACACTGCACACCTGAAGCCCATGTATAGCTGGAAACTAATGTTACTTCAATAAAAATTACCAAAAAAAATACATTTTTCCTTTAAAAAAGTAGTCCAAATATTGAATATAGTCTTTAAGGGCAAAGATATTTCAAGTCTAAAATTTTCAAATATAGAAACTTAGGTAAATGAAACATCATAAATGATGTTGAAGATATTAGAAAACAAAAATTTATATATAGATAGAAATATATTGTTTCATATAATAAGAACAAAACCATATTTCTTATCAGGGCTTACTAAGCCCCAGCTACTTCTCTCAGGTCACCTGGGTCCCTAAACAGGCAAGTTTCTTTCTGCCTCAAAGTTCCTGAAATTACTGTTCTTTTAAAAATACTTTTGCCCATGCTTCACCCAGCTGTTTGCAAAACTGACTACTTCTCACATAATCCTCTTTATTTCCTCCGCGGCCCTTATCTCAGTCTGAGTCAATCACCTGTCTATCTGCTTTCTCCTGGTAGGGCAGAAGCTCAGTGCAGGCAGTGACCGGTGCAGGAAGTGACATTCTTAGTCTTGCCCGGGGCTATATTCCCAGCCCCCAGCGCAGGACCTGTTGGAACTAGAGTCAGTGCTGAATAAATGAATGATAGTTGATTATTTCTAACTCCAACTGTCACATGGAGCAATGCCATCTTCATGCTAACAAATGATCTTATTCTCACGCTTAATTCAAAAAGCACTTTCACATACTATTCAAAATTTCACTCAGAGTCTTTTCATGGGTCATTGGAAAGCCGCTGGCTCTGGAGCTGTTTGCCTTGTAACAAGTAACTGAGTAATTGTGGACTCCTGGCTTTGAATTCCTTCTCCCTAAAGCTAGGGTGTTTTCCGTAGCAGTTTTAAGGCGCCTCCCACCTTGTGCAATCTATGAATACTTAGGAGTCCAATTCGTAGACACTGATCCTTTTTCCACAAAATGTTTTGTAAGATGTATCCATTGTAGTTGTTTCCACATATCGAGCATCTATGACTTACCAGGTCCAGGGCTAAGTACTTATCACATTTAATCTCTGATCTGCAAAGCACCCACCCAGCCGCAGAAATAGAGGCCCATTTAGATCCAATGATTTGCTCGAGACCACACAAATAGAGCCAGTTTGGGGATGTAAATCATCCTAATAACACAGACAAGCATCTTTGCACTTCATCACAGTCCCTTGTTGAGCAGGTCTGCAAAGATGGTGGAGCTCTCTATGACAGGGGGCAGCTGGGAGGGAGACAGTGTGAGAGGGAGATCAGGAGAATGGTGGACCCGAGAAACCGTGCCATCCTGATGGGGCAGTTCTAGTAGGAATTTTAACAAAGAATTTGAGCCCAGGGTTTCCTGACCATCTGATTTTTTCCCCCCTCATAATGTAAGAAAATTTGATTTTTATGGAGAAACTCCAGATTCTACTAAGTTTTGGTGGCTTACTAAAATGTGTTAGAAGCCAATTTTGTAGGACTTTTGGGAGAACTTGGGACCTTCTCACATAATCCTCTAATCTATACTTACTCTCATCTGCACAAGCAATTTCCATATGAAAGTTGTCCAAATTTTCCCTTTACTCCTGGCAAGAACTTTTGCAATCACACAGAAAAAAATATTGGCCACAGGAAGGCTTGTATTTGTGGGTTATTATGCAAAATGTCTGAGTAACACTGTTTTGTGAACCAGGTTCTATGAACTATTTTCTTGGCGATGAATTCTAAGGGGGCGCTTAGAGGGCAGGGCTCTGCAGGGAGGGATCTGATCACCAGGAGACATTCTTCCTACGTTGTTAGGAGGAAGTTTTCTTCATAAATGCATTCCTGACAAGCCACCTCCAGGCTTGACTTTACTGGTAAGTTGATTCTCTCCTTTCCACGCCTTCTGGAGAGTAGTGTGAACAAGGAGCAAAACCAATCTCTGGTCCAGCCCCTCAGTTTCTTGAAGTAGATCTTTTCACACAACAATATGGCCAGAAAGCTCGGAGTTGCAGCCTGTGAAGTTTCAGAGGCAAGAAGAAAACATCCCTGCATGATTACACTGTTTGGAAATCCAACCTGGTAAAATGAACAATAGTTTTCAATGGGAACACCTCGGGAATCCCAGAAAAATGCCATGGGCTTATGTCAGAACCACCGGGTTTAAACCTCAAACTGTTGCCCAAAGAATCAAGAATCTGGATTTTTCTAAGCTTTCATTTCTTATTTATATGTATTTCTTTACAGAGGTTTTAGAGGACTACATGAGATAATTTGTGGAAAAGTTCTTGGGTTATAGTAAAAGTACTTGGGGGTATTTGCAGTGGTCTGAATGCCCATAGGAATTTTTTTTACTGATTATGTTGGTGCATAAAAGCATTTGAAATTTGAGTGTATGCCTTAAAAAGCCAGTGGAAGAAAATACTGTATTTATCCCATGCTACAGGAAGCTTAGTCCATTTCTTTAATGATACAGAAGTTCAGTTAGGCTTAAAAGTAACCTGCCACCATCCCCCAGGCTGCAGTAATTATATTCTCTTTAATGGAATTGCTTAAATTATAGCTTTCCTTGTTTTGAACATCACAACCACTATTCTGCCCTTTTTCTAAGCAGAGTTATTCCTCATTATTTTTTTTTTTTAGATTAACCAACTAAAGTCAGGCATATGTTTATTTGTAAAACACCACATAAGCAGGCATTTATTTTACATAGGGTCTCTTTCACAAATATTTGCAGTTAGCTGCAGACTTGGATAATTTGTGAAATAAAAAAGAATCTATCTGGAATAATGTGAAGTTTCAAAAGTAGCTTTTGAGGAGAAAGGAAGAAAAGCATACTTAGAGCGAAGACATGTGCTCTTCTGTATGTACAAATCAAATCTATTACATGTGTGGATCGAATGGATTCTGTGCATCTGAATTATAAAAGAGCTGGAGTTTAACTTAATACCTTAAGCTTTCTCAGTGATTCTGGAGTAGAGAATGTGTTTTTCTTTTCTTTCAAACAGCATTCTCTAACAGGATGCCTTCTATTCTATGCTTGCCCTGCTATAAAAAAGGTCTGTTCCTATCTAAATAATCTGTGTATTAAAACATGTCTTTTTTTTTTTTCATTCAGGAAACAGAATCATAGTTATATAGTTACAAACACTATGAAAGCCCCAAACTAATCCCCAGTAGGTTGGCAAGGGGTGAAGTTAGTTAAGAAGTATTTTCATGTGAACTTGAAGTGAATGCTTTAAACAATGAGTCAAAAGATGGCCTGACCTAGGAGGGTGAATTCATTCATTTTGTTGAAAAGTTCAGGTAGCTTAAAAAATATTTAATCCAAATATACCTGATGCTCAGAGCCCCAGACAGCATTTGTTTAAGAAGTCTTGAGTCCAAATTTGAATAAACTGGTAGAGGGAGGATTCTGTGGAGAATAGGAAAACTAAAACTTTCAGAATTGCCTGCTCCTCTAATAAAGGAAAAAAAAAAGAGAGAAGTTCTTCCTTCTTCAAGGACAACCACATCAAAGCACGAACATGCTTCTAAGTTGGTGTGTGAGACAAAGTCACTTAGTTAGCCTACCTAGAAAGTGCTGGCCTGCCATGGGAGAACATAGGCTATCCTCCAAGGCAGCTGTTTTTGTTACAAACTAGTTTTTCAATTTTAAAGAATGATATGCAAATGATAAAATATAAATTGGCCAGAAGGCCATAAGTTAAAAATAAAAATTTCCATCCTCACTAGCCTATTAGACTCCTCTCTCTGATTTATAAGCCTCAGTCTAGAAATTTTTAATGTACAGGTAGCTATGCAGAAAATGGATACATTTTGTCATGTAAATAAGGTCCAACCTTATAAAAATAAACAGGATTGAGCTGTTCATCCCGCTCACTGTAAACTTGTGTTGCTTCTTTGCTCTACCTCGGTTGTGTGTCCACACCTGCACACAGGGTCCTCCTCACATCCTGTCCGGCTACAGTGAGTGGCTTTATCTGAATGTGCTGTGATAAACTCTCAAACATACATATTGGCAAAATAAAGTGTAAGCATTTTTTGAGAGAACACTGAGCAAAACCTTTCAACACTAGCAATCCAAGTACACCAGCAGTAAACTAGTAACTCAACATCTAGGAATTTGTTTTTCAGATTTGCTGACACATGCACAGATGAACAGAAGGTCACTGCAGAGCTGTTTATAACAGGGAGTGAAAAAAGAAGCAATCGAAATAGCAATTAAAGGGTCAAGGTAATACATTATGGGGTCATTATTATAATTGCTCTGATAAGAAAACAGTTTAAAATCAGTGGCTGGGCGATTCTCATAAACACACAGACACAAAGACAACTCTCTCTCTCCAGAGACTGAAAACTGTCCTGTATGAGGCAACTGCTTTCTTCTGCAGTCATCAAACTTACAATGAATAAGGATTCAAATAGAGTTACAGTTAGAGATGAAGGGTCTGCATGCAACTCACTCATCCATGTGCAAAATTCACACAGAACAAACAACTGTCCCGCTAGATCAGGCTGCAGGATGGCTGTGGAACACAGGACTTCCTAGTGACTACTGTGAAACATGATTTGGTGACCACATGACATCACCTTGAGATTGATCTCCTGAAGTGTTTACAAATATCCTTACCATCTGAATGACTATCTGAAAATGACTAAGGGTCCATCTGACTCTGTTTTTCCAGTCACGCCAAAAAATGGGAGACAACAGCCTGCTTTGCTTCTGAGCAGCAAGTAGTTAAGATGAAAGATAGTGCTTTCTGAAAAATTTACAGTGCCACACTTTGCACCAACAAAGCTACATTTCTTGAGTAGGGTCTTTGCTCTCTCTTGGGAGAGAAGAACAGAGCACAGGGCAGGGCGGACTCAGTTTTAAGGATAATGGGGGGGCCTCCCCGGTGGCACAGCGGTTGAGCGCTGGGTTGCGAAGCTGCCTGCGGCCTCTGCGGCGCCGGTTCAATCCCCGGCTGCTCCTCGGCCACCGGAGGAGGGTCCCACATGGCGCGCAGACCTCTCCTGCCGCCCGCTGCTCCCCTCAGCAGTGCACTTCGGTCCTTCTGCCTGCTCTGCTCCCTGCTCTGGCTCTGGTGAATTCTCTCACCCTCCCGCGCTTCTGACTGTACCCAGTGCATGTATAAACAAAACAAACAAACAAACCAGCAAACAAATAAATAAAGCATGCCTCTATTAAAAAATAAAAAATAAAAAATAAAATAAAATAAAATAAGGATAATGGGGTTCAATGGGAGCAGCTGCACCTACTAACCCAGTAAAACCACTGGGGGGAAACCCCATTATCACACACACTGCTTAGTCATGAGCAAGAGGACAAGAATGGAAGGTAAAAGGATGTGAAGTGAAGCTGCCATCTAGAATCCTCGCGTTGTAAGAGGCCACAAAACCCTCACCGGCCTTCACTTGGGTTGACTGTTCTCACACCATCACATAAGTTCAGCTTTAACATTCTTTTCTGTAAATTTGCTAAAGGAGGATTCTTCCAATGTGCGATATTTTACATTTGCTCTGGTTTCGTACTGTTATTTCAGAATTCTTTCGGGTGCCTGTAAATCTGCTGTCTGGATGCAAACACAGCAGAACTGCCTGTCATTAGGATAAAGCTCACCCCAGTCTGCATCTTCATCCCTCCCACCTAAGGTTTTCCTGAATTGCACTCTCTCTGCCATAGCCCAGATGACCCTCACCACAAAGCAAGGAGGACATGTGCTTTTAAAGGTTTTATAGGGGATGGCAGATTTAGTAACCTCAAATCCTCCGACTGTGAGATTAATTCTCCTGAAAAAAGCAAAACAAAAATCCTTTGCTCCCATATTTTCTTTCATCGATAGGTACATGTTAAGCACAAAACCGGGACATCTACAAGAAGGCAGTGGCTATTGGATGAACTCAAGAGGAAAGTCCAACCTGAAATATGAATGGCCAATATTCACGTGCAGAGCCTGGTCTTGATGCTTTGTGATTCGTCATAAAAACAGATCCCAAATTCAGGTTCCCTGAGGAATTTTATCTTCCACTAAATTATGACCTGCTTACGACAAAGTTGAGGAAAGAAAAGCTAGAGGGAAACGTGATGGCTCAGGAGGAAAGCACTCCTTCTACTGCTCATCCCTGCAGCGGCCACGCAACCGCACAGAGCACCTTCATCTGGGGTGATACCATTTTCCAGGATGACTTTTTTTTTTTTTGGTAAATAAATAGATTTGTGGAAACTAGTCTCCACCAGCTTTATTTTATTTTTTTTTTAATAGAGGCATGCTTTATTTATTTATTTGTTTGTTTGTTTATACAAGCACTGGGTACAGTCAGAAGCGCGGGAGGGTGAGAGAATTCACCAGAGCCAGAGCGGGGAGCAGAGCAGGCAGAAGGTCCGAAGTACACTGCTGAGGGGAGCAGCGGGCGGCAGGAGAGGTCTGAGCGCCATGTGGGACCCTCCTCCGGTGGCCGGGGAGCAGCTGGGGATCGAACTGGCGCTGCAGAGGCCGTGGGCAGCTTTGCAACCCAGCGCTCAACCGCTGCGCCACCGGGGAGGCCCTCCACCAGCTTTAAAACAAGAGTGTTTCCGATAAAGTTAATTGATGACTAGAAATGACCAGGGCTTGAGATACAAATAGCTTCTAGAAATAGCTTCCTCTCACTCAAACACCTGCTAAACTCTCTACCGCCCCCAATGTCTGACCCAGGAAGTGCTAATCCTTTTCCTTAACTGGGAGATTTCAGTGCTTTCTGAAGAAATGATTTTCAAGGAAATTCCAAAAAATTTTTAAAAGAGAAAAATATATCAACCCCCCCCATACCATTATTTAAATGTTTTTAAAATCTGCGTGCTATATGTTGTTTGGAATGTGAAAAGGCCTAGGGATGTTCTTCAATGGAAAACCTGGGCTCCTAGTAAGGCATGACTGGGACCCAGGGAATAGGATCCTGAATCGCCATGTGTACAGCCTTTCTGACTCGACAGACTTTTCTAACCCCTGCTAGATGTAAAGCATACTTCTAGATGCAATCACTAGTTATTAATCATCAGATAATCTCCAAACAACAATTAAGTATAATAAAAAGCTCTAATGAACTTCTAAAACAGTGTCTGTGGGTAAAAAAATGTGTAAGAATATTTACTAGTGATTCTGATCCTATTTGGAATTTCGACACCCTCTAGCTATTGGATTTCATGACTCTTTTCTACTTTAAACTTGCTGCTGTGTGGTTCATATTTGGAATTGAAAATTTGAATGAAATAAATATTTGCTTCCAGACTCATAGACGTGCCCTTGAGATAACCAGTTTTTTTCCCATGTCCCCAGACCAGTGCTGGGAAATGGAGCTTGCACTGCAGCCTGATGTCATTCATATGACCACAAATAATCAACTTACATATTATCTGGAACACAAGTCCTACCTCAGAAGCCCAGAGAGCTGAATGTCTTCACAGCCCCACTTTGCACCAACAAAGCCACATTTCTTGGGTAGGGTCTTTGCTCTCTCTTGGGAGAGAAGAACGGAGCACAGGGCAGGGCAAACGGGCAGGGAGGACTCAGTTTTAAGGATAATGGGGTTCAATGGGAGCAGCTGCACCTACTGAGTCAAGCCCACCCACCACTTCAGCTAGGAGCCGTCTTCCAGGAGCTTGGAACCTGAACAATTCTGAAGAGTCATATGGAAAACTTGGAAAACTCATTAGGAAAACCCTGAAACGAGTGTTCTCCCTGACTAGAAGCTCTGCTGCTAAAAATAACACAATGAAAAACATATTTGTCTCTTACTTACAATGGATGCAGAATATAATGACGGGCTGTTTGGTCTGGATGTAGACAAGGGAGGGAGGTGCCAAGGTCCATAATACAAAAGGGGTGAACGTGTGTCCAACTCCCCGTGGCGATTCCCACAGCCCTTTGGTGACTTGGTTTCTTGCTCAGGAGACCATTAACAGCAAAACCTGACTCTTCTTGCAGGGCCAGGAAACATCGGAGGCAGGTAAGATTTCAAATTTTAAGTCTGGGATGTGACTTGCGCTCCTATCTATAGGTGCCAATTAAAAAGTAAATGAATACCACTTCTGTAGCCTACCTAGGAAAAGGTGCCACAAACATGATCAATGTAAAAACATCAATCTTCTGGCTCCTTTGAAACATTTACTGTTATTTTAATGAATTTATTAAAATTGTTGCTCCTGGGTGTTAGCTCTGCAACACATTAATTTTTTTCTATACCCCTAAATGAAAAATAAAAGCAAGCTTGTAGAAGGATAGTTTATTGTGTTGTTTATTTTCAGTATCTCTCTGAACCACAATTTCAGTATCTCTAAAGTGTAAATAAAAAGACCGCTAAGCTTACTGGGCTATTGCAATGATAAGATGAAATAAAAGACATTTATCAAAAGACTTTATGAAAAGCTCAGTACTATACATGCAGCACACAAAAACAATGGCTAGCACGTGGGACGTGCATTCTGAGAGCCTATGCTATATATATTTAGTCATTTAATCCTCATAATGCCGCTACTGTCACTCCTGCTTATGGACGCTTAAAGACATGAATTTGCTTTCCAAAAGTTAGTAGGAGGTGAAGCCCGGGCTCAAAACTCAGGTGATCTGATGTTAGGGACACAGTTCTTTGTCACATAATTTCAGCAAAACTGTGTTAACACAACAAGCTAATATGACTATCAATGCCAGTGCTAATTCCCATGAACTGACTGCAAATTTCTGGAGTTTCTCATTCTCACACATTAGATACATTAAAAAATATTTTAATGCTTGCCCACTCGTTCCTAAATAGTTTTGCTTTTGAAAACCCAATTCTCATTTCATCGTATCTCTGAATTATTCTTAACTCTGCTTTAACTTTACACAGTGTAAAGTGAAATGTGTTTTCTTATTGCTTTTAAGGTTAGCGGAGTAGACTTAACTACTCACATCGAGGCATGATGTCCCCAAACTAACCCCTTTAAGTCAACTTTGCAGTTCTACAGCTACTTTTAGTGACTGTTATCACATCCATATCGCTGGCCAAGGTTGTTTACTCATCGCACCAATAACTAAAGCAAACAGAAAACCCACCAAAGGAAGGTTTCCTTTCTAAAGCATGCTTTAAAACCTTTATCAACTATTCCCCCAAGCAGGGGAGCCTTTATCTTCTTAGAATTTAGAAGCCCTGCTTCCCGAAAGCCCAGAAAACTCTGCTATCTCAAACAGGCTATTTTCCTAGACTTATAAAATGCCTTTGTGCGAAAAGTATGTAGACACACATTTAAAAAGAGTGCAAGGTTCATAAATCTATTTCTGTAATACTCCATGGGTTTTATTTTTGGCATTTTGCTACTTGAAAATACAGAAATACACATAGTCCTAATTTCAGGTGTGTTCTAAGAGTTAAAAAAAAAAAAGACAACCAACATCTGGAAATAATCCACAAATACGTATATATAGATATAATATCTCAATTCTCAGATAGCCCTGGTAATCCCTATCTACAGCATTTTAATAGCTTTATTCTCAAGGCATAATCAGCATAATGCATAATGCATCACTTGTTTTTCAGCTCTATTCAAAAATCTCAGTTCATTCAATAAAAAAAAAAAACCCTGAAAAACAGCCCTGAAGCAGGAACATTCGGTGTGGGAAAGTTGAGCTTACTGATTCAGCTCCTCCTGCCAAGAGAACAATGCAGAGAAACAGACCTCAGTGTTTCCAAATAATTTTTGACACCCCAAAGGAAGAAAAACGCACATTTACCTGTACCAGGGACTCCACAGGTGAGGCAGCAGTTAAAGTAGGAAATCTAATTTCTTCTGCAAGTTTTCATTTGTAATGGACTCCAGGATCATCCTTCTGAGCTGTCAGGTAAACCGCTCTCCATGTCTCTACTGTTTTCTTTTGCAGTTTTTCCCAGCGAAACTCGTGTCATTTGCATAAAACCTACTTCTAGCCTATAGGACTTTTTGAGTAGCTACTTGTTAAATTGGCTGTCTTGACATGCTCTTTCAAGCATGACATCATAAATCTCCATGGAAACCCTAACCCCACCTGCCTACATGCCAACATTACCTGTCAGGCAAAGACTTAAACAATCGTCTGAAATTGTTCATTAATGAAACCTTTTTAGGGGCTTTGGATCTCTGCACAGTATAATTTGTGCTGTTGGCAGAAACTCAGCCAAGAGCGATGGCTTCATTTTCAAAGCATGAGCTGTTTTGCAGAAAACAATGATCAAAATTATAGGCATTCGTTAATCTGCCCCTCCCTGTCTAACAATGCACTTAATCGGTTAAAGAAAAACCTACATTGGCACATGTGCCTCTCTCTGCAGGATAAAGTTACGTTAAAAACTTAGGTTTTGAAAAACCTTCAATTGATACTTCTAAGGCTTTTCCACTCTGCTCTCCAGCAACTGCCTTACTGCTTTTCACCAGCAAAACTTGCAAAACAGGTTCCTTGCAGGAATGTGTATGGTGTGTGTGTGTGTGTGTGTGTGTGTCTTCTCTTGCTTTTTGTGGCTGCAGCAGTAGAGAGGAAGGTGTTGAGAATATTTTTTAACTCTTTCCTAACATATCTCTTTTGTATGTCTGTCCTAGTTTACATAAATTACCAGAATAATATCAAAATTGATGTTCTCAGTTTTGCTTGGGGGATGGTCAAAGGATATTGAGATATTCAATCTTTCATTCAACCACATTCCACTATCCCACATTTTATGGGATCCCTAATGTTTACATAAAGCTTTGTACACATTTCTGCCAAATCTGTGCCCGCACCCTCTTGGTGACATTGGTTCTCAGCATGCTTTCCTCTCACCTCTGAATTACTGCAGAGACACCTCACACTCGCAAATCCAAGACTGCTGACCCAGAGGCACCAGAAAAGTTTGTATGGAACTTGGTCCAAATCCCTGAGAGTTTATAATGATGTTATCAAATGGCTGTTAAATGTCACAGTGGCACTTCTTCTGTGGGGCTGAGCAGGGAGCTGGGAAGCTCCGAAAGGCAGCCTCAAGAAGAATCCACAATACTGCAAGGACAGCCTGCTTTAACTTGCCACAGCTCCTGCTGCAAACTGCAACTGGCTCAGTAGCATCTGTCCTCAAGGTCAGAGAGCAAATAATAGCTCCCACACTTTGCTGTGTCCTCAAGGTATTTGCAGAGATTGTAATCATAATTAAAAGCATCATCTTCGCAAATTCATAGGAGGAATAATAAATGCTTTGAATCCCTTCCTCTAATGATTCTGAGAGTTCTGCATTGCCATCCTTCCCAGTCAACAGATGGGACATTCCCTTAGAAGGGAACCAGGAACTATCCTGGTTTAATAGAGCAGCCCAAATTGGAAACCCCTCCAAGGAAGGACTATTGTCAGAGATTCAATTACATCCTCTGTGAGAGGAAAATACATCCAGATGAAGGCCACACTTGTGCTTTACCCAGTGGGCCACAAACAAAACACGAAACAAACAAAACAAGATAGAAGTAGATCTAGGCTTTATTCCGTGAAATCTGAAGACAGGTAAAAGCACTATTCAATTTCAGTTACTCCTCAAAGTGCCATTGGAAACGCAGTATGTGAAAGTAGAGTCAGCAGTCGGGACAGATTATAAATCATGCCAAATCTTCCCTTTGGGTTATTTAGAAAATCACAATATCTCCACTTATATAGAATTCAAACTTGGAAAAGATACAGAATTCAAACTTGGAAAAGACACAGAATTTGAAAGTCAGACAAATGGAAATAGTCACAGGAATGAGTCATGGGTGAAAGCAACCCCAGCAACCCATTCACCAGCAGGCAGCCAGAGGGAAACACAGAAGGATTTGGCACCAACAATGACATCATTATTATGATGATGTGGGGATCTAGAACTATCCAGAGGGGGAAAGCTTGGGTCAACAATCTCTGCAAAGGACAGAATATGAGCAGCTGGGCAAAAATGCCAACACTAGCTTAGAGGTGTCACATCCAGTAGTGATCTTTCCCAGCTTCCCCCAAATAATACCAGGATTTGGTATTAAGAACACTGGGTTCAGCCTGATAGCCACTTAGCACCTCACTTAGCAAGGTTGACCTGAATAAATGCATGTAGATGAACTATTTTGTTTCTAAATTCAGGAAAATTGGAGGTACCCATGATTGACTGGGATAGCAAGTAAGATTCCCCTTTGAGATTGTCAACCAACCTATTTTATAAGAGATTTAAAAAGCTTCTTACTGAAAGCCCATGAGAAAGATAAGGATACAAATAACAGGTGAAATGCACTGGGTTTAATTATTTATGGCCTGATTTTTGTTTCTTAAAAATCATGAGTTAGAAGTTGTCATGCAGAAAAGGAATAGTTCCTGGAGTTGGGGGGAAAAAAAAAAACCCTCGGTACTTATATAATTAAAATGACCCAAACTTGGGCTTCCCGGGTGGCGCAGCGGTTGAACGCTGGGTTGCGAAGCTGCCCACAGCCTCTGCAGCGCTGGTTTGATTCCTGGCTGCTCCCTGGCCACCAGAGGAGGATCCCACATGGCGCACAGACCTCTCCTGCCGCTCACTGCTCCCCTCAGCAGTGTACTTTGGTCCTTCTGCCTGCTCTGTTCCCTGCTCTGGCTCTGGTGAATTCTCTCACCCTCCTGCGCTTCTGACTGTACCCAGTGCTTGTACAAATAAATAAAAATAAATCTTAAAAAAAAAAAGGCCCAAACTTAATATCCCCATTTTAGAGATGGAGAATGTGAGCCTCAGAGAGGTTAGGTAATTTATTGAATACATTTATTTGAATGCAAGCAAAACCAAGATTTGAATCCAAAACACTAAGAACAAACGTCTTTACCACAAGGCACTATAATCCCCTGCTTAATACAACTGTTCACCATAGGGGATAATTCCTAACTAGACTAAGTCCTTGTTGAAAGGATTTATTTAGTAGAATAACCTGAAGGTACATACTGAATTGCAAAGGGTTAACACAGACCTTCTGCAGATCCTCCCAGAAATACCAAGTCAACAAATGATTCCGGGGCTGCAGTAGCCCAGACCCAAAGATCCCATCAGCACAGCAATGGAATAGCAGTGGCATTTATTTTGCCTCAGGCTGGACAGAGGCCTGTAAAAACTATACAAAGCAAGACTATGGCATCACAACTCATAACCCCAGAACAAACAGACCACTACATGCAGATAATGAAACAGCAGACTCTCAAAAAAGAGCCTGCAACTGAAAGTTCTGGTATAAGGAAAACTGAAAAGCATGAAAGAGAAAAAGCAAGTATACATTTTGTAAGTCAAGAACACTCTGTATCACCAAAAGAAGTAGTGCACATGGGTTTTTTAGAAAACCATGGAACCCAACAGTGGTATTTCCCCACTGATAAGTCCTTAAACTTTGGCTCTGTTTGGTTTTTTTTTAAAGATTTATTTATTTATGCAAACAAGAGCTGGGTTGTAGGCCAGAGGTGAGGGGGATGAGAGGATTCACCAGAGACAGAGTGGGGAACAGAACAGGCAGATGGACTGAAATACTCTGCTGAGGGGAGCAGCGGGTGAGTCAGGAGAGGTCTGCTTCGCCATATGGGTTAGCTCCTTAGCTGGGGATGGAACTTGCACTGCAAGGGCTGCGGATAGCTTCACGATGCAGTGCTTAACCTCTTGCGCCACCAGGGAGGCCCTGGGTCTGTTTTTGATTGTTTTAGAAATTAGCCACTTACATCTGTTGAACAACTGCTATGGCGCTAGGGTGATGGTCAATTTTGTGTGTCAATCTGCCTAGGCTATGGTGCCCAGTTGTTTTGTCAAACACCTGTTTGACGTCACTGTGAAGGTATTTTTTTTTTTTTTTTAGAGGTGAACAACATTGAAATTAGCCTATTTTGAGCCAAGTATATTACCCTTCTTTGTGTAGGTGGGTTTCATTCAATCCCTTGAAAACCCCTGAACAGTAAAGACCAAAAGTTCCTGAAAAGGGAATTCTGTTCCAGTGGCTGGAACAACCGTAGCTGCAAGTTTCCAGCCTGCAGGTTTTGGACTCAAGGCTGTAACATCAACTCTAACCTGAATCTTCAGCCTGTTGCCTATTCTACAGATTTCTGACTTGCCCCTGCAATTGGGTGGGCCAATTTGTTAAGCTAAATCTCTCTCTCCTCTACTGGTTGTTTTCTAGAGAACACAGACTACAAAGCACATAATGCCAATATGTATCAGCCCTTCCTTGATTTCTTGCCTAGATTCCAATCCTTTCCTAACTGTCTTCTAGTCGTTTTAATTTGCAGCACCTACTGTCATTTTCACATACAGTTAATGAAAATCTGAAAATTGAAATCTGATTCTCCCCCTTTCCTGGGGACCGCCCTGTTACACTTACTGAGCATGATCTGTACTCTGTTGTCAAATTAAGATGAAGGAATATAATCAAGTTTATTGGTTATGACACTAAAAATCAATGGACTGAATTCTTCCATGAAAGGCAAAAACTAATAGATTGGGCTAAGAAAGCAAAACCAAGTTACACGTAGTTAATAATAAACACACATGATGGATAAAAAAAAAAAAGTTGAAGGTAAAAGGGTAAGACACACCAGACAAATGCAAACAACTACAAAGCAAAAGTGAAAATTTTAAGAAAGGCCAACAAACAGAGAGCATTTGGTAGTGTAAAAGGATATAATTTATGAAGACTGGCCAATCATTAAAAATTTGTTTGTAACAAGGCAACTAAAAATCTGCAAAACAAAAATTCTTAGGAATGCAAAGAGAACAAGATAAAAATACGATTGTAGTAAAAGAGTCCATTATACTTTCCTGACAACTGAGCAGCATTAGAAAAAAATGAGAACTGAGAAGAAATGAAGGTTACAAACAACAAAGCCACATGCATGCTTATATATAATAAATCTAAAATAGATCATTTTTCATAAGTACTTGTGGACCATCTAAAGCATCCACCATGTATTTGACTATACAAAATAATATCTGAAAAAAATCCTTAAACAAATTTAAGAGTAGGAATTTTACAGATTTATCACCTCCAATAAAGATAATTTCAATTAGTTGGAAACAAAATATTTTTGGGTGGCCTTTCAATCGAAGAGAAAATCAGAATTGAAAATTTTCAACTATTTCTAAAGTAATGAAACAGAAGCTTTTTCATACAAAACTGCAGGACACAGCCCAAACTGACATCAGGAAAAATGTGCCCTTAAATGCCTTCATTCTTAAACAAGAAGCACTAAAAATAAATAAACTTAATGCTCATTTTAAGAAATAATACAGGACATCTTCAAAAACTAGGATAAGGCAATTAAGATAAACACTGAAAATGAGATAGCAAACACTAACATGGAAAAGATAAATAAATGCAAACTTCTGCTTCTGCTTTAAAAAAAATAAAACCTATAAACTTGGAAAAAATCAACATTGCTCTCTAGAAGCATAGGGGGAAACCAAACTTCTTGGTACTTAAGTGGACGTGAAACAGATGCTTTCTGGAGCAGTGAGTGAAGGAGTCACGGAGATGGGATAAGAGAGCGCTAGGCTTGGAATAGCAAAGCTTCTTTCATCTTTAGCATCAGCAAACTTTCCTACAGGAGAATGTTCTGATTCTGATGAAGTGTTTAATAACAAAAAATGGGCCTCCCTGGTAGCACAAGAGGTTAAGCACAGCACTGTGAAGCCATCTGTAGCCTCTGCAGCATGAGTTTGATCCCAGCCGGTCAGGGAGCTACCCACATGGCACAGCAGACCTCTCCTGACTCACCCACTGCTCCCCTCAGCAGTATATTTCAGTCAGTCTGCCTGTTCTGTTCCCCACTGTCTCTGGTGAATCCTCTCACCACCCTCCCCTCTGGCCTGTACCCCAGTTCTTGTATGCATAAATAAATCTTAATAAAAAATAAAAACAAAAAGGAAAGAAAGAAGGAACAAAGGAAGAGGGTAGCAGAACAAAAGATGGATTTGCCTTCAGTAACAGCAGTGTAGTCATTCCTGCCACACAACCGCCCTCTGGGGTACCACACCCCCACCCACCTGCTCTCCCTTCAGCATCTCCATGTTGCTTGAGTAAAACTGTTGATGCCTCTGGTGTGATCTCAGTAAGTTTTTGTAAAGCAAAGTCCATGCACATTCCTTTAGTCTGAAAATACTTCTTCGGTGCAGGACAGGATATGCAGCTTCTTTTTTTTTATAATTTTTGAATATTTTTTTAATAATTTTTTATAGAGGCATGTTTATTTATTTATTTGTTTGTTTGTTTGTTTTGTTTATACATGCACTGGGTACAGTCAGAAGCGCGGGAGGGTGAGAGAATTCACCAGAGCCAGAGCAGGGAGCAGAACGGGTAGCAGAGCAGGCAGAAGGACTGAAGTACACTGCTGAGGGGAGCAGCAGGCGGCAGGAGAGGTCTGCGCGCCATGTGGGACCCTCCTCCGGTGGCCGGGGAGCAGCCGGGGATTGAACCGGTGCTTCTGCAGCTTCTTACTGTAGTAAGTTGCATCTGGCTCTACACTTTGTCAAAATCAAAGCCTCGATTCAAAGTTCCACCTGACAACCACACAATTCACCCTCACGCCCTTGGAAAGTTTGTAGCACACCCTTGAAGGTTCAGATTTTGAAGGAGAATGGAAGGAAGAAAGGGTAGTCCTGATAAGACAAACATAGTGAGATGCGAATGTAAAACTAAGTTGGCGCCAAAGTCTGAGGGCATTTTAAAAGGAAACACTACAGAATGCTGTTGTAAAAGCCACTGAGTTCCAAACAGGTCTTTTTCCCACAATTCCACCATCAGCAGGTCCAAGAGTTAACACGCTTCTGTCCTTTTCTAGCTATTCTTCTCCTAATGCTGACTGATGGCACATCACAGGTCTCTGGTCTGTCTACTCAGAAGATACTGGCTGCTTAGTGACTTGTTCAAGGTCCTGGCACAGGCAGGAGCAGGGTAAGGAAAAGAATCTAGGTCTTGTGCCCTTTAGGTATTTTTCCCTTTTGCTCACCTGCTATAGACTTTAGTACCTTCATCCTTCTCCAATCAATCACTAAGTCATTCCCTACTGAATGTGGGAAGTGTCTCAGTTCTGACTGAACTCCATTCTAGAAGCGACTATCTTGGTTAGACCTTATCACTACAGATACGGACACTGCAGTGACTTCCAGGTCAGCACCCCCAAGCTTTTCACATAGTTTTCACATAGTTTTCCCATGAAATTCAGAAAAGTTAACCTTTAAAGTTGACTGTTATTCCACTTCTTTCCTCAAAGGCACAAGGGCGCCTTATGGCTGCCAGACTGAGATTTCTGCCTGACTTTCAAAGGCAACCCAACCTGAGCTCCCTCTACTTGAATCCACTGACTTCTTACTTCACCAAGTGACACTTCCAAATCCCTTAGACAGGCCCATCTGTTGACCCATGAAGGAGCCACCTCCATTCTTATCTGTGTTGTCTCTCCTGTTTCCCCTCCTCTACCTGATGCCTCCATGCCTACATTCTACTCATGCATATCGTGATTTGCAATTTCCTGGACATGGCTATTTATTTATGAGGAAACCAATAATAATGAGGATGAGTATCCTGTTTCTAGGAACTCTTAGTCATTCCAAGAGACTCCACCCAAATTCTGATCTCCTACAGCTGAATTCCAGCAAGCTTCTGAGGTACATACCACCATTTCCTAATGTGTCCCACAAAACAAAGAGCCCTCCAAACAATGGTCAAGCAGGCTTGGGAAACACTGCATACATATTTCATTCCTCACCCATCTACTCCCAAATCTCCACTTAAGATTCTCAATGCCATTTAGCATATTAAAAGATCTGACCAGTGCCAAAGTGTAGGAATTCTTTTATCTCTGTTTAACCAAGAATTTTCCCTAAGTAAGGACTTACTCCTTATTCCCCAAACAGCTATGAAGAGACTGGGGATTCAGGATTCTTGCAGAACATACTTTTATAAATGCTGCTCTAAATCATTGCAGTTTACCTTGTTTCATACTGCTCTAATGGGTGCTGACCTTGACCTCCCAACTAATGAAGGGTTTCAGCATGCATTCAGTATCTGCTCTAGAAGACATGTATTTCTTCATCTAAACCTCACCACAACTGTATTGTCTGTCACATTTCTCAGGTTAAAAAAAAAAGCCTCAGAGAAATGAACTGACTCACCTATAGTCACACAGTTGTGTCTTAGCAGATATAAACTCAGTTATAATGGACCCAAAGGTTGGCACTCTTTCCATTAATTAGATGCAACCTTGACAGGGAGGTATTTTGTTTTGTACTTTTTATATACTGCCTGATGGCCCAGAGTGTAGGTTCTTGATGAATTACCACCTGATTGAATTAAATACAGACACACATACACACACAAGCACCTGCAGGAAGGAGGATGAATAATGGCAAAGTGAACTTGATAAGTAAAGAGAGGAAGGACAATTTAGGTGTCTGCAATATGAGTTCTGCATCAATGTGCTGGACTGAATCACACTAGTCTTTTTTTGGCTTCTCAATACTGAAATTTCCATCTCATTTGGTGGCAATTTTCTGCAGGTTTTGCTGATTATCACTTTCCAGGTGTCTCCTGTCCTGCCACTGCACAGCTAGCTGTACTTTTGGTTTCTGCCTCCCCTTACTTTCCCACCTACTCCCAGGCACTCCTTTGCAAGTTTTCCAGTAGAATCTTATTTTGAATTTTTTTTGCAGCACTCTTAATATAGCACTGTTCTCAAAATTTGTTCGCTTGCTCTTCCACAACACTAATTAATATGAAAGCTAACTCAGAGATTGGTGGCACCCAATTAAACATGAATCAAAAGCCATGTGTTATGAATGAGACCCATTTAGGATTCTTCTTCCCTTTTTCTGCATCCTGTATGATTAACGTCAAGTTAAAGTCAATTTTGCAAGTAAATTTGCAGCCCCTTGAATTTAGTCTGTTCAATCATTACCTCCTTGCCACAAAATGTCCTTCTCTGTAATATTCCAAATCTTCTGAAATACACTTTCCCCATTGTTTATATCACAATTCAAAATATCAGTTGTCTGAGAAACATTCCCAGGCTAGCTCTTTCTTCTGCACCTTTGAGTAGCAACATCTGTTAAGTATTAGACTGTTATTCTTATTTTTTACTATTGTTTTTCCTTATACTCAAATTAAATGGCTATTATTCTTGATCACATTCTGATTTCCCTTAGATATATCCAAGATTATTTGGAGTTTCTAAGAACAAGATTTTTTTTTTAATACTGAGTCTTCCAAGTCTATCATATTTCTTTATTTCACAGACCTCTATATTTTATTAATCATACATTAATGCAAATTCTCTAAATAAGATGTGCAAAATTCTTTTCTGACACCATGAACCTTCCCTCTGGAGGTGTTATTCTAGCAACAGTAACATTGTCTCAATTTTTACCTTTTTCAGATGCCACTATTTATACCACTTCCTTAGTGCCAAATTATTATTTACTCTACACACATTGTGTGAAATTTCTTAATTTTTAAGAAGTTATTTCTTTTTCCCTGGAGGTTAGTTAAGAAATTGGTGCATAGGGCCTCCTTGGTAGCACAAGGGGTTAAGTCTTAGCACTACGAAGCTATCAGCTGTCACTGCAGCATGAGTTCGATCCCCAGCCAGGGAGCTAACCTTCATGGTGCAGCAGACCTCTCCTGTCTTGCCCGCTGCTCCCCTCAGCAGTGTATTTCAGTTAATCCACCTGTTCTGCTCCCCACTCTGTCTCTGGTGAATCCTCTCACTTCCCCTCACCCCTGCACTTCTGGCCTACACCCCAGCTCTTGTATGCATAAATAAATAAATTTTTCAAAAAAAAAAAAAAGAAACTGGTGTATACCCATATTTGGTCATTAGTGGAAAGAGTTAAGTGGTTCTACTACTAAACATGGTGATTCTCCTGTCATTTTCGTATTTGGATTAGAATAAATTCATAACTCTAAAGAGGAATTTCTCACGCTGGGTCTATTTCCTTTACTGTAATTTATAAAGTTTCCATTTATGTTCTTATGTATAAGTTGGACATTATTTTTCAAAATATACCCTTTCTACAACCTTAACCTTTTAGCCAGACCTATTACTTCATCATTGCCTCAGCCCTCTACTCACTGAATGGTCTATGTTCTTAGTGCATCTAAGTTCATGCCAATTAGCCTCCCTTTCCAGGAGTTGCTGATACATATATACATGAATAAGGACTCATAAATCTGAATTTCAAACATTTTCACATACATCAGTTGGTAAGTTTTATGATGAATATGATATACAAAAATATGCTTAATTTGAAGTTTTTCATACACAATGGAAGGACTATATCTAATCCCCAAAGTGTAAGTTGATACCCTGGTATCCAAGCATGAGGAATATTCCAGGGTGATAGGGGTTCTGTTATGATACAATTAAATTCATCAAAAATAATTCATAAAGATGCTATTGCTTGTAGAGATAAACATAAATTAATATATTTATATTGCATATAAACTGCGATTGATATTATTGTACAGGTGAGTTTCTGTACAATGTACAACACAGTTGGTATAATCAGTCATTACATTTGTGAGAGCTGTGGGGAATTTCCTTTTTAAACAGTCAAAAGTTTGGATAAAAGAGTTCAAAGTCAAAATCTGGATAAAAATAAAATAGCAATATTTTCTATGTAGCTTGAAATGAAGATAGCCTTCCTTCCCTTAATAACTCAAGAATTAATCTACTCATCTCTATACTAACCCAGATTCCTATTTGTTTTTCCTCTTCTGGGTCTGCTGCTTTCGGCAATGTGAACAAAAAGTAAACATAGAGCTCATAAAAGACATTTCACATTTTTAGGCATTCCGGAAAAGATTTCATAGAAGGAAAGACAGAATTTAAGGGAAAAAAAATGAGATTGTGGTAGAAATATAGATTTAAAGATTCCGGTTGATTCCAATCTCCATTCCCATGGAAGATCAAAAGCTGAATTAGACATTACTTTTGTAACTAACTAGCAAAACAGCAGACTTAAAATAGGTTATCTCTCTACCTGTAGTGTCGAAATCAGTAACAGCCTGCCATCCTTCCCCTACCATGCACACCGCTAAGTGCTCTCCACTTCCTTCACTATCTTCTCCATCCTCAAAGTTCAATCTGATAAACAAGTCTGTGAGGTCCACAGACCATCTCTTTTAACCCCCAAACTGTACTGTCTGCTAAAAAGTCATGGAATACAGCCAAGAAACAAAAACATCCCAAGCCTCAGTTAGGTGATATCTGTGTGGATGTCAAGATAACCTCAGATAAATGTTGCTGAAGACAGAAGAAAGCCAAATATACAAAAAGAAAACATCTGTGAGTAAAATGGGAAAGAACAGAAACTAAACCATAATGTCAGCTTCTTGAGGAAGAGGGATGTATCTCCAGCCTATGCCTCTGTGCTCTATTTACCCTCAAAATTTATCCATGGATTCATTCATTCATTCACTCATTCATTCATTCAATTAATCATTCACTGCATTTCAGATCTACTTGTGGCTGAACATGAGGATATTCTTGGGGGAACTGCATAACCTCTGGGTCTTCCCTCTTTGGCCTCTGGCTTTTTGGCTGGGATAGTAAAAGGGGTAGTGCTTTCAGGTCAAACTTTTCTGGAGCCTCCTCCCAAGTCTCAGAAGAGTTCTGGAACAACTGAATAGTAGACACTTCACTCAATAAAATGTCCTGCTATAAACTGTAGTTCACTTTGCTGTCCCTCATGTCCATTAACAAAAAAACCTTGCAGAGTGAAAAAGCAGCAGGCTCCTACCTGGTCTCTCAGCCTCTCCTGGTGGCCCATAATCGCTGTGGCATGATGGGGGTACTTCTGCTTCAGATGTTCTAGGAAAGCTTCTCTTTTCCTATCCATTTCAGATGTTTGCATTCCCAGTATTTCTTTGGAACTGCGGGGCCCACCTAGAGTGTGTCTCCGTGGGATGTTGCGGGAAGACTTGGAAACTGAAACTCGACTGTTTCCATTAGACAGGCGATCCTTGGTTCTGCGACATTCTGCATCTTCTAGCGATGTGACATGCAGGTTGCTTTTTCCTTGTTCTGGAAGGAAAAAAAAGGATGGCTCACAATTAATGATTTCACACTCGAAATCTCATTAAAAAGAGGGTTTATGGCAGCTGTTAATGTATGAATGTAACTTAGCAGATTTATTTTGGAGGCAAAAGGGGGTTAATCAACACTCAAAAGAAACATGAAAAACTGCACGTTCGAAATAAAGAAGCTGAAGCAAAAACTCTACTATTTTCAAGTCTCCCTGAGGTTATTCAAAAAAAAGAACAGTGGTCAGAATAGTTTTCAGCAACTAGGTTGCCCCTTACCTTCATCGAAAGAAAACTTTAGGGGAAAAAATCCCTCCAGGAGTCTGATTATTTCCTTATTTTTATTTCCAGTTTTATCCCGGTTATCAGTATTTATATATTTTTAAAATCTAAAGGTGATTTCTGAAACATCTGCTACATCTCCAAGGTCAAACGCAATTATTATAATCAAAGATATGGGAATCGGGCCTCCCCGGTGGCGCAGAGGTTGAGCGCTGGGTTGCGAAGCTGCCCGCGGCCTCTGCGGCGCCGGTTCGATCCCCGGCTGCTCCCCGGCCACCAGAGGAGGGTCCCACATGGCGCGCAGACCTCTCCTGCCGCCCGCTGCTCCCCTCAGCAGTGTACTTCGGTCCTTCTGCCTGTTCTGCTCCCCGCTCTGGCTCTGGTGAATTCTCTCACCCTCCCGCACTTCTGACTATACCCAGTGCATGTATAAACAAAACAAACAAATAAATAAATAAATAAAAACATGCCTCTATTAAAAAAAAAAAAAAAAAAAGAAGCAAAGATATGGGAATCACTTGAAAATGCTATTTCCCACATTAGTATAAACCAAGTATGCATAAGAAGATTATTGGAGGTATAATTGAGAGACCATAAAGGCTTCAAGAGCTTACTTGAAGTGGATTTTATCAAAAACACACTATGAAAACATAAGAGATAAAGTGTATTTTCAAAAGCCTTGACCTTGACACCCTGCTCTGACCGGTCCTGAAGGGACAAATTGATTTCTACTTAGCACTGGAAGGGCCATCTATGACAATGCTTCAAATGTAGGACATGTCCAAAGAATCTCAACCTTTTGTCTGATTTGAATATTCCAGTCAACTGGGAAAAAGGAGTTACTGCTTTAAAAAAAAATAGGAAGAGAAAATAATGAGAATTCAAAATCACTTCAGGAGCTGGCCACGTTCTCTACACAGTGGCAGCTCCTACCCAGTATTACAGATAGAGGCAGAACAAGGTGTCCTTGGCCAATGAGTTCCTGGAAAAGGCACTGGACGAGGTCTAAGGAGTCCTAGATTTAGAACGAATAAGTTCACCTTCTTTAGTCTCACCCTCTTCAATAAAAAGGTGAGAATGGTTGACTTGTATTTGCAAGCAGAGTCTGCTACCTCTAAATCCTTCAAATCTACTCTAATTTTAAAAAAAAGTTTCCAGTGACAGCTTGTTAGCTAATTCTCTTTAAAAGTCATAAGCAGGGCCTCCCTGGTGGTGCAGCGGTTGAGCGCTGGGTTGTGAAGCTGCCCACCTCTGCAGCGCCGGTTCGATCCCCGGCTGCTCCCCGGCCACTGGAGGAGGGTCCCACATGGCGTACAGACCTCTCCTGCCGCCCGCTGCTCCCCTCAGCAGTGTACTTTGGTCCTTCTGCCTGTTCTGCTCCCTGCTCTGGCTCTGGTGAATTCTCTCACCCTCCCGCGCTTCTGACTGTACCCAGTGCTTGTATAAATAAATTTAAAAAATAAAATAAAATAAATCTTAAAAAAAAAGTCATATGCAAACAAACAAACAAAAAAAGATGCAACATTTGACAGTTCTAGATTTAAGTTTCAGATCAACAGAGAACCAAACCTTCTCACTAGTGATGTTAATCAATAGGTGTCCACAGTTTACGGATGAACAGTCGAAGTCAGTGCCACCAACAGTTTCCTTGGTCTTTGCCTAGAAACATCTTTGTAGAAAACTCTAGTCACAGCACCCTTTGGTTGGGAATAGAGAATATTTTAATCTCAGGTTGGTTTTCTGGTACCATACCTGTACCCTAGTTCTGTGTGTGTGTTCCGGGAATAATTCTTCTTATCTACCCTTTATTTCATGTTATACTGATAATCATAAGCATCTCAGTCAGATACAAATGAGGAAAGAGAGGGGGAAATGTTCCAGATTAGCAAATTCTTCAACTTCTCATAAGTTTCACACCAAGTCTAGAAGGGAAATAAGACAGAACTATTGGCTCAAAAGTTCTTGGGAGATTAATTTTAATTTATTTAGGTAACTGACTCATTGCATGGATTCTCATGATGGCTGCCTTTTTTGTGGCCTCTTCTTTAATAATACAAAAATAACAGGAACTGCTGGGTAAAGTTAGATACCAACAATGCCATATCTTCCTTATCTCTGGTTAGTAAAGATCTGAAAAGGTTTAGCATTCCTTTTGAGTGAGCATGTGGATGAGTTTTTGTCAGCCCAAATTGTTGTAACACTTGACATAACACTGTTACTTTTAAATGGATTTTTTTTTAAAAATTTTTAAAGATTTATTTATTTTTAGGGCCTCCCCTGGTGGAGCAGCAGTTAAGCATTGGGCTGCGAAGCTGCACGCAGCCTCTGCAGCGCCAGTTCAATCCCCGGCCGCCGTCAAGGGTTCCACATGGCGCACAGACCTCTCCTGCCGCCTGCTGCTCCCCTCAGCAATGTATTTCGTTGGTCTGCCTGTTCTGTTCCCCACTCTGGCTCTGGTGAAATCTCTCACCCTCCCGCGCTTCTGACTGTACCCAGTGGTTGTATAAATAAATAAATAAATCTTTAAAAAAAATTATTTATTTTTATACAAGAACTAGGGTACAGGTCAGAGCCACGGGAGGGTGAGAGGATTCACCAGAGACAGAGCAGGGAGCAGAACAGGCAGATGGACTGAAATACACTGTTGAGGGGAGCAGCAGGTGAGAGATAGGAGAGAGGACAGGTCTGCCACGCCATGTGGGTAGCTCCCTGGCTGGCCAGGAATCAAACCTGCGCTGCAGAGGCTGCAGACAGTTTCACAGCTCTGCTCTCAACCCATTGCGCCACAGGAGAGGCCCCACTTTTAAATGGATTTTTAAGATTACTTTGGCCATCATGGCAATAATATATTTTAAAGATTTTTCCAGGACAGCTAGATTAATTAGCAGGATTGAATCTCTGAAAAGGTTATTTCTTTACATGGACATCATACAGAGACATTCAGACCACCCATATGGATAAGCATTCAAGTTTCTCAAATACCAGCAGGGACTGAAAGTTCCATTCTGCCTTGCTTTGCTACACAGACTCACAAGAACAATTTTGTTTCCTCCAAGGATCCTCAGAGCCAGAACAGTAGCCCTGTGGAGACTGAAAAGAATCTTCTATTTTCTTCTTTGAGATAAATTGGGAAAGGAGTTTACAGTCAATTTTCTACCAACATTCAGCCATGAGCAGCCCCAAATATGGACTCCAGGCCCCCATTCTTTTCTTATACTTTTGCACTAGGAAGGTGACATCCACCTTGCATTGCTTTTCCATTTTTTCTATTTTGTGGATTTGTCTATGATGTCTCCAGTTCGTTAACAAGAGTTAATGCCATCTGGAGGAAAGCAGCAAACAGTACCAGGTTAACGTACCCACCAACGGCTAAATGCAGTTCTGGGCACCAGGGTGAACTGCCCTTGGTGTCTACACCCTCTCTGCTTCAACCTCCTGCCCTGAGCCTCTCTCCAGCCTTCTATCAGCTCCCTCTGCCTCCATCCACCACCAGGCACCAGCCCTCTTTTGTGGTTATCCACCACCACCTAGCAACACTTTCCACACAAAGCCACTAGAACACACAACCCAGTCGCCCCAGTTCTTTCCTTAGTACGAGTCAGCTAGTTGGGAGCTGCCAACTCCCGGCCTGAGGGAGAACTTGACAGCTCTGCCATTCCAATCATTTGGGGGAGAATATGGTCTCTCAGCTGAGGAGAAAAACTAAACAGAGGTAGAAACAAGCAAGAGAGGGAATCCGCAGATGTTTAATAACAAACAATTCCATTGGATCCAAGTCACCAATTCCTCATTATCCACATGAATAGATCATTCAAGTTACCAAAATGAAAAATCAGTTCTATTCCTTCTCTGTCAAGTACTTTGGTGCTAACATTTTAAATGTGGGAGTGTCCAGCTGTTTGCTACTCTGGGAATCCATGCCAAATAGTGGAGCAGCAGCATGAAGACAAGGCTTCCAGTGTCCCCTCCTGCCCCTCCCAGACACTGCACAGCCCAGAGTAACAACTCTGAAGCCCCTTCAAGCAGAATGGAGAACAACCTCTCTGAAATTCCCTGCTGCACAAGTGGGGACCGGAAAGGCTGGAGTACCAGAGACAATTTTGCATTTCAAAGGGCTTTCTATCTGGGATATAGACATTCTGGAGCTTAAACATAGAAAATGGGGTTGGGGCAGGTATGAAGTAGGCAGAGGATTATCGAAGACAGGTTATCCAGAGGAAGATATTCACACGGCAAGTTATCTGATGGGAGCTAGCAAAGCTGGCTTCTTGGCCACAACTCAGATTGCACAGGCTGCGTCAGCTTAACCTGCACAGGGGGTGTGGGATCATGCCCGCCCACCAGCCAGCAACAGGCCCAGGGCTTCCCTAGGGTTTTATTCCTGGGTAAAGATTAGGTAGACTTCAGCATCTTAGGGAAGGAGTCCTTGCTTCTCTGTGGTGGCTTCTGGTCAGCTGTCTCTAAAGATGAAGATTTTTAAATTATGCTGAGATGCTCTCTTGTCCTAGGAACATTGCGGGGAGCGGCTGTTTTGTTTGGCTGTGCACCCTGTCTTGTCCTAGGATGGTAGCCACCTTATTTTATCTATCGGTATAGTCAGACCATATTTCCTGTTGCATACACACAGAAGACTGAATTCTTCCAGCCCCTTCTCTAGGTAGGGCCTTGAACTAATTCTGGTCAATGCTATGTGGGCATAAATGATAGTGGCCCCCTAGCTCCTGACCCTCAGACCTCCTAAATAATCTTTCAAATGTTTTCTTTTTTGACAGGCTGAATACAGAAGAAGGTCCTGGGGAATGGTGTGATACTAGACAAAGGCACCTGGGTCCCAGAGCCGGGCTGGAGGTAGGGGCCCACCCAGGATTGAGCAGGACTACTCACATTCCACTGTGTTCAAGAAACTAATTTCAGTTAAGCTAAACCACTGAGATCAGGGCTGTTACAGCAATCAGGCTATCTGACTAGTATATATGATCTATTCTTTTGGAGGTCTGTAGGGGTACTTCATTTTTTAGTCCCCTTGTCAATCTCATAAAGACCATGGCCATATACAGAATGGTACAGAAATTATAGCTAAAATCAGGCCACCATATTCTTCTAAAAATACTTTAGAAATTAAGCAAGTGATTAAGAGGGCTTCTGGTATAGATTTCAGGTAAAAGAAATAGCTAGAAGAGCCTTCTTGTCTCACGTGCTAGTGAGCTGATTAATTCATTCACACAAATATTTATTGAGGGACTGCTTAGCACTCTGAGAAACATTAGGAGATAGTGAAGTATTGATCTACATTATAATTAGAGAAACAGATAACAAACAAATACTATATAATATAAAGACCACAGTGATAAGTGCTCTGAACGATGAAATAGGATAAAGGACAGAGACTGATGGGACATTTTTAGAGATTTCTGAGCAAAGACCTAATGTCTGGGACTCCCTAGGCAAATGCTACATGGGGGCTACCAATACTGTCTTCTTTTCCATCTTCACTGAGATATAATTGGCATATAGCTTTGCATAACTTTAAGATGTACCCTGTATTGATTTGATACATTTATATCTTGCAAAATATTTATCACAATAAAAAAATACTATCTTAAAACACTGGCAAGTCAGGGGGTAGGGAATCAAACAGGAGACGGACAGCATTTCTGCATCAGTGTTTGTGTTCTTAGGGGACAGAGCAAAGGCAGCAACCGGAGGGCTGCTTTGGGCTGATTTAGGCATCCCAAGGAACCCTCACCTGCCTTGATGCTACGGAGCCCACAGCCTTGAAAAGGAGCATGATATAATTAGAGTCAAATTCATTTAATAATTAGTGAGTGCCTGATTTGCACAATGCATTTTGCAGTATACTTTTGAAATGTTATTTACCTGCTGCATTGATAAGAATTATCCTTGAGGTGACCATATGTCCCAGTTTGCCAAAACAACCCTGGGTTGCAACTGTTGTCTCAGTGAAATTATTTATAGTGTTCCCTTTCACTCTCAAAGTTTCTCAGTTAAAACAATAAGTTACATGATCACCCGAGGAAGATCCTTATCTATAGTGGATCGATCAGCTCAAAGTCGTGGAATGATATAATTAATCTTGTTCAATACTATTTATTAACTTCTGCAAGCCTGGTGGTGATGATAGGTGCTGGGACTATAGAAGATGAAAACACTGTGAAAGATGAAGTCTTTACCCTGGAATACCACATTGTGATTTGGTGAAATATAAACAATATATAAAGAATGCAATGGAGAGATTGCCCTGAGAAGAACAGAGGGGTTGTGATGTGCTCATCAGAGGTCTGACATCCTTGTGTGGTCCTCGTGTTGACCAAAAACCAAAGACAAAGCCACACTCCTTACAGTACCGTATCCCCACCCCCAAACTAAATGTCATCTTAGAAATCAAACCTGGATTCTTACTCCCCTTCAAAATCTCTCCAGGGCCTCCCTGGTGGCTCAAGGGGTTAAGATGCAGCACTAGGAAGCTACCTGCAGCCATTGCAGCACAAGTTCGATCCCCGGGCGGCCAGGGAGGTGACCCACATGGCTCAGCAGACCTCTCCTGTCTTCCCCTTAGCAGTGTATTTCAGTCATTCCGCCTTGTTCTGTTCCCCACTCTGTCTCTGGTGAATCCTCTCACCCCCTCCACATCTGGGCTGTACCCCAGTTCTTGTATGCATAAATAAAACTTTAAAACAAACAAACAAACAAAATCTCTCCAGCCATCACTTCCAATCTCCTTGATTTTTACAAACTGGAGTGCAAACCCCAGGGCACAAGTCTTGAATCTTTCCTTCTGCACACAGACTGGATCCGAGTAGATTTCTTGGGGTGTCTGCTCTCCCTCCACAATTCCAGTCACGAACATCCAAAACGCGATCAACACATCCATCTGCATGCCTGAAAGCTTCTGGATCCTAAGACAGTGAAAGATTTTCTGCCTCTGCCCAATGACAAACACTGTCCTATCTACTCCTCCTAGGGCTTGCCCACTTAGGTAAAATGACATCTTCATTCTTCTAGCTGTGCAGACAAAAAAATTTGGAGTCATTTTTGATGCTTCTGTTTCTTTTGTATCCCACACCCCAGCCTTTAATAAATTATTTTGGCTTTTACACACACCTACTACATCCTTATCTACCACCTGTTCTACTATCTGCCGGTCCAAACTGATAATGTTTCTTGCCTGGTTCATTGTGTAAATCTCATCTTTGGTCTCCCACCTCTACTTGGGTTATTTTCTGTACAGCATTATGGAAATCTCTATTCCAAGTCAAGGCAGACCTGCCAGTAGCTCCCCAACCCCCTTGCGGCAAAAGCCTAAGACCTTACCATAGTATCGTTAGTCACAGGTGATCTGACCACAATTACTTCTCCCATCTTTTCCCCATGTTTCTTCTGTTCTTTGAACATTTTTTGCCGCTGCCTACCTGGCTTCTTTTGCACATTAATTCAATATCAACTCTGTGAGGCTCTCCTGGATAATCCTTCCTACAGTTTCACCACCATCTCTACCCCTGCACTCCCTATGCATTTCCTCTGCCTTATTTTCCCCCGAAGCCTTATTTCTTTCTAACAGGGTTTCTAGATAAAATACAGTATGCCCAGCTAAATTTGAAATTCAGATAAATAATGAACACTTTCAGCAAGTTTGTCCCCAATATTTAAAAGGGATATACTAAAAAATTCATTCATTGCATTTTTATTTGCTCAATCTGGCACGCCTGCCATCTACCATACTATGTATTTTACTTATTTTGTTCATTGCTTGTCTCTACCATCACACCCCCCCTCCTCTACCCTCACTCTCCCAGACCAATTTGGCCCTAAGAATGTAGTTCATTGAAGGAAAGTATATTTAGTCTACTTTGTTGGCTGCTGGATTCCCAGCAGCTAAAACTGTGACTACGATTGAACAAATGCTCAATATTCATTGAATTAATGAATAAATGAGTAAAGTGATCCCACTCTCTCAACCTGACCACCTCAAACCTCTTAAGCATCTTTGAATTGCTGCGGTTGTTTCAAAGTTGTTTCCTAAATCGGTCCCATTCTAATTGCCTTAGATTCTTAGTCATTTATTTCAACAGAGGCCCAGAGGCTAAATTCCTACAGTAGGATCTGGTCCCATCAAATAAGGGGTGGAGAGAGGGAGGGAGTGGCAAAGGAAGGAAGAAAGCATTCTCTTCTGATGGACCTCCTGGGCAGGCGCCCACAGAATGCTCCTCTTTGGAAGTACAGACACCTAGACAGAAGACTGTAAGACTCAGAGATTCTCCAGGGTTTATTAAGCTTTGAGTTTTCTGCATTTCTCTGCAGGGGGGCGGAGTGGAAGGAGTAGGGGGTTGGGGGGATGTCTATCTATTGTAATTGCATTTTCTTCTGTCTGGCTTAGTTTTGCATTTCCACTGTGGATGAGTCATTTGTTACTTCCCTTTTGCCTTCTTTAAAAACACACACCTTTTCCCCAGTGCATAATCCCTACTCCTACGCACAGCCCCGCAGCCCTGAAAGAAAGGACATTTTCAGTTATTAACCGGCCCCTGGATGAACCTGGGGTAGGGTGGGCAGGGAGGGGTCCAGATTGCGCGGTTTATGAACATGCCGCCCGTGTGATAGTACAGGACAGACTCTGGCATCACAGACACCAGACACTGGGGAGCAGGGTCCTTTCTCCACCCAACCCCACTGTGAAACTTCTTTGGAACAACATAAGCCTCTGGAAATTCCCTCCGGAAAAGACAAGTCAATTATTATAAACACAATAAAAGGGAAACTGCCCTGAAAAAAAAATTACCAAAATTGTCTAACAACTCCCAACTTAAAAAAAGCAAAAATAATAATAATAATAATAATAATAATAAAATAAAAAGGTAGAAGATCCCAGGTTCCCCCTATCATCCAAATGTAAAATGCTCTCCCCTGCTGTTGGCTACTCTGTAAAATAAAACATCCCTGAGCTCTGTGATTTTATTGGAAAAGACTCCCAAACTTGCATCCAACAGGCATTTGCCTCATGGAATCCCCCAATCAATGAATGGAAACCCTGCCGTCGTGGAGACAAGCGTCACAGAAACAGCTCCTTCTCCCACCGCTGGAGCAGTGAGTGTTAAAAGTTGCTTCGTGATATTTTTATCATTGCCCAGAGACACAGCACACACCGGCTCCCCGCTGAGTTACAAACGTGACATCACCGCGCCCCTTCTTTGGCTGACTAAGAAAATCCTGCCAGAGATAAAGCGAGACCCAAGAAATCCAAACTCTCCGCTGAGTTTTGCAAAGACACCACCCAAGAAATCTGCTTTCTCTCTGCCATGCGCCCTGTCTCCAGCTATAAAAAGCAGCAAGCGGCAGGGACACGCGTCACTGCAACTCCATCTTTGAATGGGTCTGTTACTTACCCTGCATCTGTCTGCTGTCTGCTGAGTGAGGAAGGCATGGCTCACATTTCTGGCTTTCATTTTCTTCCATTGTCCCTGCCTACAGCCCAGGCTCCTCGCTGCTCTTTAAACTTCTGAGCGCAGTTCTGAAAGCTCCCAGAAAGCGCCAGGAAAGGGGCCCCGGGGGTGGGGAGGAGGAGACCGTGCGAAATGAAACCCCACCCCAAACTATTCTGCGCTCGGGTGCAAAGTCTCTCTCGCCCAAGAAAACTGCATTCCAGCGCCCGGCCTCCCCCGTCCTTCAGTGCCTGCGTCCCTGCGTCTGTCCGGCGAGAAAGGGGGGGGCTGTGCTCGCCGCCCCAGCCTGGGGAGGGCCCCCGCGCCGCGCGGCGCTCGGGGAGGCACCAACAGGTGATGAGCTTTCCTACCCCAGAGCCAGACCTCCTGTTTCCACGCTGCAAACTGCTGAGACTCCGCAGCCAAGGAAGGAAAACATTTCACACAGGCGTGAACCTTTGCTGGAAGCCAGTTTTCTGGTATCTTTAATCTGAGGCACTGAATCAGCCTCCCAAATAAGCTGATAGACGGTCATAAACAGCGAGCTGCTGAATGTTGCAACTTTCAGTGAAATTGTTATAAAATCGCTTCAAAAATTTGAAAGGGTGTATACCTGGACACTTCAAAATAAAGCATTCATACTGTTTGGAGCCTGCCTAACAGATACAGTTAGTTTACTTTTCACACAATTTCAATCTGTTGAAATGGATTTTACAAAGTTTGTAGTCACTTGCCTAAACTTTCTCTGGCTCCTCCCTTCTTGCCCAACACACAAACACACACACACACACACACCCTCACAAATCTGAGGAGTAAACTAGAAAAATCAACTTTGTGGATCTCCGAGGTTCATTACTTTAAGATCTCTGAAATGCAATTAAAAGGCTTTTCCCTGGGCGGCCAAAGTTACATCCAAGGTGCTCATTCTCCTTTTCAACTACCTACAAATATTTATTTTGTTCTTTACCCAGTCCTTGAAAAACTGGCAAATTTCCCAGAAAGTGAGAATAGAAGGCACAATGTCCACCAAAAAAAAAAAAAAAAAGATGGGAAAATAATCTTAGCAACATTAGCTCTGCTATTTCAGAGATCTACAATATCTACAAGTAACACACGGTCACTGGTAGGAAGAGAATGGTATTGTAATCTGTAGTGGCCCCTTCATATGAGGGGGGGAGGACAATAGTTAGCAGGCTGGCCATACCTTGACCCAGTTTATGGGCTGCTTAGGCAAGGTTTTAGACTGATTTGGAGGAAGAATGTGTGCAGAACAATAGCTGGCCTGCAGATTCTGACCTTGAGTCACCTGTGTGTTTTGGCACTGTGGGGGCCATAATTTGGCCATTTAGGACAAAAAGATACGGAAACCCTAAAGGACAAAGGGTATAAACTACAAGGGAAACAGACATGCCAGGGAGCGAACTAAATTCACCTCGGGGAAAGAAGATGGAAACCTTCAACTACCAACAGGATTTTTCTTGAAATCCAAGAAGATAGGGCAAATCTTCCAAAAAGTAAAGCTGTACCTCGGCAGCATGAATACAGGCATTGGGGCTGATAGGGCAGACAGCTCAAGGTCTCCATGACTTTGCAACAGAATTATCTGGCAATCATGCTCTAAGGAAGAACTAATCTTGCCATTTCTGTACTGGTGGCCTATGGGCAAAAACCAGATGAATCTCACTTTAACCTTACTATTTCCTCAGATACAAAATGTTTACGAAAGAGGGATCTGTGGTCAGGCCCCCAGGTCCAGATTATCCTGATCCTAATCCTTATATAGCTGTTGTGTATTTCTCTTCAAATTATTGAAGGTGGAAATGTGGTTAGGGTGCAGGAGGACAGCTGGAGGGGGAGGGGAAAGAGAGGGCCCTGCCCCCAGCATTGCTGCACCAGAGCTTCAGCAGAAACCTGATATCCATGAGCCATGGGCTTGATGTGATGTGTGAAGAGTCAACCTCTACAGCTCCCAACAGCTACCTGCCACTGACACAGTGCAGAGGCATAGCCCTGGGTAAAAAGGAGGCAAAGACTGTGGGTAAACACCCAACAACAGCCACCCTGCCTCTTGCTTGCCTTCCAGGCTAGCTCAAGCCAGACAGAAAAGATCCCATATGGAGATGTAGATGATGCTTGCTGGGACAGTGAGAGCAGCCCTTCAGCACACTTACTCCCCGATGGGCAAAATGGAGGAAGCTCTCACCCCATGTTCTCAACTCTGGTGCGTTTCCAAGCAGCCCAAGGAACCCTCTCGGTGGATCGTGTATTCAAGCTGCTCGGACCCTGTCCACACATGGACAGACAGACAGACAGACAGACATGTGCACACACACACACGCACGCGCACACACACACGCAGAGTACACGTCCTCCTTCTGTAGATATACCTTGAATCAAATCTCTTAGTGAAATGTACAAAAGAAAAGGGAATTATCAAAAAAAAAAAAAAAAAAGAAAAGGGAATTATCAGTGAAGATAATTAACATAAATCATTAAGGACCCTGAAATCTAGACATATTTACAGTAGATTTTCTTGAATAGTCAAACTTTCTGACTTCTCTGGGGGAAAGCTTCTATTAGTCTAGTTACTGGCCCTTTGTTCCTTCTCCTTGAAAAAAGGAGCTGAAAACAATCTGAGAAATCACTTCAGTTAGGTCCATGCACTGACTATTCTATACATCTGAACCCAGAGCACACGGGCCTTACTAAGATCTTTTCAGAGATGGTCATTTTTGCTGAGAGGGGTCCCTGGGAAACAATAAGTGTATTCTGCAATCTACAAACGCTCAGTAATTCAGATCTTCATGAAAAATACTATTATTGTCACTGCCCCAACTGTGGAGATGTTCTTTCTGGAAGAAATGCTATTTGAACTTGAAGTACACTATGCATTTTGGTTTAATTTAATTTCTGGATTTAAAAATTGCTTTTATGAACCAATCTGCCTACTGCCATACTTTGAAATATGCTGGAAAAGGCATAAGGAAAGCAGGAAGAACTTGAAATTTGATTTTCCTCCAGCCATATAGAGTGTTACAATAATGATACCAGGGGGCTAAATTTTCAACTTCATTTCTGTTAACCAGCGAAGGCACAAGGCTATTTCTTGGTTAATGGCTCCATATGCTGGCAATTCATGATTCAAAATGAGCTAACACACAAAAAAGTATCATTTAAAAGGAAAGACAAGTGAAGAGATAAGAGATCTGTAAGGGCAAACGGTGATTTTTGCAGGCAGAACTAACCTATTACAGAACTGGGCCATTATTGGGTTTCATAATGCAACTTAAATAAGCATTTGCCATGATAGGCATTAATCACCGGAATCATAAACCATTGAATATGATTTCCCAGCAGGCCTATTTAACTAGAGGGCTAAGGAAAACAAGTCAACTTCCTTTATGTAAGTTTTTGAAGACATCATTGTTAGAATCAAGCATTAGTGGAATTGGGCTGATAAATATTTCAATTTTTTAACCTTAATCCTATTAAAAACAAAATAGTATAAACTGACTTGATATCAGGACATGAAAGAATTAATGCTTGCTAAAATCATAAATGCCAATTTCAGAGGACAGATAATAGTGAAAGTAAAACAAAAGAAAGGCGAACAAATCAAAAGGATTTCAACCTGAAACCCTACATTTGATGAGATAAATTGTCTTTTCTAAGGACACTCTGCTGTGTCACTCGGTAACTAAGAAGTAGAGGTTGTTGGACCACTGGGAAAACATTTGGTTCAGTGGATGATCGGGTAACTGAAATGTGGAATCTCCAACCTTAGTTTTGACTGCAGTGTGTCAGCTGGCTAGGATGAACTTATATTCAAGTATGCACCAGAGCACTTGTGGTAGGGAAAAGGGACCGCTTTTAATAATTACTACAGGACCAGAGCAGAAACCATGGCTATCCCTGGCGAGTTGGCAGATGGTCACTTCCATGTAGCCCAAGATAGGCCCAAGTGCTCCTTGGGTTTCCAAATTCAAATTGGAAATGAGCATAACAATGCTGTTTGAGTTTCCCAAGATAGACCTCATAAGAGAAATTTAAGCCTTAATTAAAGGTGTGAACTTTATCAGAGCTCTGTTACAAACCCTACTAACAATTGCACATTGGAAAATATGTGAAAACAAATTTTCACAGGGTGAGATTCTGTTTGATCCAGACATCAGAACAGAATGTTCCTTTGTGTTTAGGACAACACTCCCACAGGTGTGATCAGGTGCCACTGAGATCCATTCTCCAGGGCTCTCTCCGGAAGTCTAGTCCTCTTCTGCCCTCACTTGCAGTCCTTAAAATCCCCGTTGCTCCCAGGAGACCCAGTGGGAAAAGTAGGGTGGTCAAGAGCCTCCCACCACTCAGGTCTCTACCCTGAAGTCTTGGGTCCTCATGTAGTTCTGTAGCAGAAACTATACTTGAGCTAGTGTGTTAATATTTTAAGCATATTTACTTTCTTTTCAATGGAATCCATGCATGCTCATTATTATCAGAGTTTCTTTGATCTCTTTCAAGCTGGAAGATGCTGGATAGCCAAGCCCACGCAGCTAAGCCATGTGTGCAGCACACCCCAGAGCATCCAGCACTCAGCTTTGCTTCCTGGTCAGGGCAGGCCAAGTCTGGATCCCAGGTGGCAACTTCTGAGTGAAGACTGCAACTTGTATACACTCTCCCCTTTTATCCCAGAGTCAGCGTGACATGGCATGCCCACAGAGTCCCTGAAGGCCCAGCTGGGGTGACTGAGAGGAGAGAAGCACCACAGGCACAAGCATTCCATTCCCTGCCTCACTTTACACGGTGGTGCCACTTTCAATATAGGGCATAGCGGTCAGAATAATGTCATTTTGTTCCATGTCATTTCTTTAGATGGTGATAAGGAAAACAAATCAATTCCCGACCTGGGCTCACAGTCTGTATGGAGTTTGCACAGTCTTCCCGAGTCTGTGTAGATTTTCTTGGTTTCCTCCCACATCCCAAAGACAGGGCTGTGAGATAGCTGGCACACCTCAGCCGAGGGAGTGTGGCGTGTGTGAGTGTGGGGGGAGTCAGTGTGGTGTTTGTGAGTGTGTGTGGCATATGTGAGTGTGTGTGTGTGTGGGGGGGGGGTTGAGTGTGGGAGGGAGGGCATCCTGGGCAGGGTGGATCCTGCCTCGGGCCCTGAGCTGCTGGCAGAGACTCTGGCCTCCCATGACCCTGAGTTGGATCAAGCAAGTTGGGAAATGAATGAATGAATACAGATGATTGTCAAATATTAGAAGTGTTTTGGATCTTTATTTAGAAGTTTGATCATGCGATGTTTTTGTGGCCAAAAATATGCCTTAGGAACTTAACGCTTGTTTCTGTCAATTAACCTATGATAAAAGCAACGTCAGATGTCATGTCACTTAAAGTCACTGTTTAGAACCTATGGAAGAGCTGAAATGAGGACTTATTATATTTGGTGAAGCCTCCCTAGAAAGGGGCTACCCTGGCCTATTTTCTGCCCCTGGTCTTTTCCCCATACCCTTCCTCAGAGCTGCAGTGAGCCCTGGAGGCAGGAGAGAACTACAGAAACTAATGCCATGGCCAGAAAATTGGGATTCCAGGGCTCATTTCTCCCCGAAGCCCTCCTCCACCTTGCAGAAGAGCAAACTGAGAGCTGGAGGGCCAGTGCCAGCTGGGCACCCATCTGGACTCCTGGCCGCTTGGGGCCTTCACTGCAACACTGGTTGAAAACTGTGTCTTTCATCCGCCTTTCTCACAACTGCCCTAGAAGAACCTTCAATCATTCCAATTTCCTTTGCTATACTAAAAGGGAGAATAAATAAAGAGCAGAGTAGGCCTATTTTCTAAAACTCCTTTCTCCTCAACCATAGAATTGGGCATGGTATTTGGGGGGCCACTGCTATCATACAAGACAGGACATGTCTGCAGATGTTTACCAAGAGCTCCCCCCTGCTCGCTCCCCCAATCCACATGAGTGCTCTCTCCTCTCTGCTCAGCGCCAGCCAGCCAGCGCTGTATGTGCTATCCTGTGTTGTTGGCTCTGTACTGCCATGGGTGATCCTGGGGCGTAGGGCTCCCTCTGAGTCTGGTAATAATGGAGAGGAGACTTAAACCTGGCCAGATGGGGCAAGAGCTCACGAAGTGAGCTGGGGTACAGGGGTACACTTGGAACACAGTCTCTGGGTGGGAGTGGTCTTGGAGTCTGGCAGTGGTAATGGTGGGTGAAGCACATGATGTAGTGGAGAAGCCTATGATGACTCAAGGGGTCCTGATAAGTGTGTGTGTGCAGGTGCCTACGTGTGTGTGTCTTTGTCCTTACTGTACCTTCCCATAAGCCTTTATTCTCCTCTGCTCCACCCACCTCTGAAACTCAGGACTCCTCACTACCCCTACCAGGGTGGAACCCATTGAAATTGGGTTGATCACCTTTATAGGCTTCTCCTCCAAATAAACACTGAATTTGACTTTGTTTTAATAATGGAGCTAGTTTTTGATTTCCTGCTTTTTCATCAGTTGTTAGCTTTTGTAAGAGCAATAAAATTTACTTTTAAAAGAGACACAAACAACAAGGAGTAGATGGGTCAGTGCAAATGCACCCCCCCCCTTCTAGTTCACCTTCTGGAAACTGGCCAGGTATGGGCAGTGACAGACACTGAGGAGGAAGTACCTGGGAGGCTGCGTTTACTCAGCGCTGCAATTGAGCTGGAGTGTGCAAGGGGCCCTGAAGGTGCTGGGGTCTTCAGCATGATGGCAAGGGAGAGAGGTGGGGCTCACGCTGGGCACAAGAGGGTGCTCCGAGTGCATGGGGTGCAGGGTGATAGGGAGCAGGCTTGGGAGCACAAGGATGCTCCGAGGGGCCTGCGGAACTGGGTCGCGTGGCAGCAATACTGTCCTGGTCCAGATCCGCCAAGCTCCAGTGCCTCCATCAGCCTGCACACACTCCAGGCTATGGTCAGTTCTTGAAAACCAGTCATGTGCTTCGGGACTTAAGTATTTTTACAATGATATCATTTTCTCTTCCCTCCCCAGTTCACAGAATTTAAGCAGAGGGAATCTTTTGTTCCTTGCAGATGGGAAAATGCTTTTATAATGAAGGATCTAATTTTAGGGGCCAGGTAGGATGGTGGGGGGTGTTGAAATTGGGTGAGTTTGAAGAAAACTTCCTGTTTACCTACTGTTCCATGGCTGAAATTTCCCCTTTCAGCCAAGGGGAATTTTGTGCTATTTCCAAATGCTCCTAGAAATTAAAGTCCTTGGTTTCCCCAGATTTCACTGTTTTGTTCTTGAAAAATCCTCTTTTGTGAACATTACAATCTTGACTGGACAAGATTTAGTGGGATAACTATTTCACTGAAAGTTGGGCCAGAGTTTCCATAATACTATATTAGGAGTCGAACTTGTGTGATATGATCAAATTCCTAAACGTGGAAAGGATGATATGGTAACAAGTAGTTTCTACCTGTTCTCTCCCTCTTACCCCAGTCCACACCCATCCTCAACGTGTATAAGAATCTCAGAACCACTGTAAGTGACAAACTGGTGTACAAAATGTCAAAGTAGATCAGAGAGGAACTGATCAAAATCCCAGGTCTGCTGGGCTCACAAGTTCCTTCTGAGAAAGGCACCCTGGAAGCTTCCTTCTACCACTCCATGCTGTCCAATCAGACGGAATCAGCTTCTCATGGTCCTGTTGGGAGAGCTGGGGTATTCTGGGCTGGGAAAGGATAAAGAAATGCAGCCAGAGCTTCCCTCTACTTTACAAGATAATTTGAATATGAGATGCACGGTAGTAGGATGCAGGTGGGGTGACCAGCTGTCCACGTTTGTTCAGGATTTGGACATTTTTTTGCTAAAACCAGGAAAGTGGGAAAGTCCTGAGAATCCTGAGAAACTGGGTTTAACTGGTCACCTCGGTTCAGGCAGCATGGTGGGCAAAGCTGAGACATTAAAACAGATACTGGGGGCCTCCCTGGTGGCGCAAGGGGTTAAGCACCGCACTATGAAGAAATCTGCAGCCTCTGCAGCATGAGTTCGATCCCCAGCCGGCCAGAGAGAAACCCACATGGCGAATCAGACCTCTCCTGTCTCGTCCGCTGCTCCCTACAGCAGTGTATTTCAGTCAGTCTGCCTGTTCTGTTTCCCACTCTGTCTTTGGTGAATCCTCTCACCACTCCCCACACCTCTGGCCTGTACCCCAGCTCTTGTATGCATAAATTAAAAAAAAACAGATTGGCAAGCAAATAATGTGGGGATGTTGGGGGGGGGAGAGAGAGAGAGAGAAAGAGGAAGCCACGTACACACAAGCCAAGGAGCAGAGAGAACTGGTACAGAAAGAAGTTGGCAGGGACAGAGCAGCCAAATGAGATAAGGGCAGATTCCCTATGGTTCCCACAGAGCCCCCTACCCCCTAGTAGCAACTGCTGTATTGAAACATCAAAGAACCATCTTTGGCTGCTCAGGAGGCCTGGGCAAGTTATTTCTTATTTTTTCTAACTTCTTCACATAAATAATAACCCAACCTATGGGTAGACCTAGTCCTTGTTATCTGAGCTGGTCAGAGCCCTGGAAATTAAGGACATTTAGGTCCTGATTCTGACATCGATTTTGAAATAAAATAATTCATAAATATGATTTGGTTACTCTTCAAAACACAGTGTTCTTGGTTCTATCCCTTTAAAGATTTAAATCAGTTTAAAATTACCTTTGGTTGCAAGTTTTCACAGTGAAATGATTTATTTCAAGAGTTTCCAAAAAACTGTAAAAGTAAGTTTATGTAGACCAGATTCAGAAAAAAGAAAAGAAAAAAACCTAAGGAAAAGGAAACAATGAAAATTACTTTATTTAGGCCAGTGTTTCTCAAACTTCAGCAATTTATTTTCTGTCATTAAATTGGTACTCTTTATATTACGTTGACTCACTTTAAAAAATGAAACTTTTTCTCTTCTATCATCTTATTAGAATTAAGGGTTTGATAAAAACAATGATATAATTTCTTAAAAGTATAGTTAAATATTTTTGTTTTAAAAACTGTATTATTTTTGTAAAGATTTATTTATTCATGCATAGAAGAGCTGGGGTACAGGCCAGAGGAGCTGCGGGGGGTGAGAGGATTCACCAGAGACAGAGTGGGGAACAGAACAGGAAGACTGACTGAAATACACTGCTGAGGGGAGCAGCGGGTGAGACAGGAGAGGTCTGCCACACCATGTGGGTTGCTCCCTGGCCGGCCGGGGATCGAACTCATGCTACAGTGGCTGCGGATTACTTCATAGTGAGGTGTTTAACCCCTTGTGCCTCCAGGGAGGCCCAAAAATTGTATTATTTTGTAATGAAGCAATGGTTTACAACACTGTATATGATATAGGGGTATAGGATCACACCTCTTCAGATGTATGCTACCACACCAAACATACCACCAAGTCACAGTCCTCTACCAATAGTCCATTGGGCCCCTCCCCCTTTGCTCTCCATTTCCCACCTTGCCTTTGTTTAGCTTCAATTCTGCAGTCAGAATTCCAGGGTTTGTTTTGGTTCAATTTTTTTTTCTATTTCTTTGTTTTGTTTCTTTATATTCCTTACAAGAGTAAAATAATAGAAGAAAACAGGCAAAACACTCAGCTATTTTCTTTCTGATGTTTTTTGAGGACTTGACTACAATGGCAAGGAAAATAAAAACAAAAATATAAATGGAACTCATCAAACTAAAAACTACTACATATTTAAAGAAACCTTCATTAAAAAAAGACACCCTACTGAGTGGAAGAAAATATTTGCATATTATATATCCAACAAGGGACTGATGGTCAAGATCTATGAAGAAATCATAAAATTCAACAATATGAAAAGAAATAACCCAATAAAAAATGGGCAAGAGGCCTAAATAGATACTTCTTCAAAGAAAACAGATACCCAATAAGCACATGAAAAAATGCTCATTATAACTAACCATCAGAGAAATGGAAATCGAAACCACAGTGAGATACCATCTCACATCTGTAAGAATAGCCTATATTAAAAGGGACAGAAACCACAAGTGTTGGTGAGGGTGTGGAGAAAAAGGAATTCTCATATACTGTTAGTAAGAATGTAGACTGATCTAATTCCTATGGAAAACAGTATAAAGGTCCCTCAAACTATTACAAATATAACTACCATCTGATCCAGCAATCCCTCTCCTAGATATCTATACAAGGAATAAAAAGTATGGAAACATACTAAGTGTTCAACAACAAATGACTGGATAAAAATGTGGTATATGTATACATTGGAATACTATTCTGCTATAAAAAAGATGAAGTCTTGTCATTTGTGACAATGTGGATGGAACTGGAGGATCATGGAGGAAAATGACAAATTCCAAATGGATACATCATCATCTTTTTCAAAAGCAAAATATTCATGTATCACTCTTAAAGCTTTCTCAAAAGACATTGTAGTCTGCGTTATTGAATTAGGCTGAAGGTAATCAATCTATCATCCTTACAGTTGTTCACAGCTTCATTTAGTAAAAAAAAAAAAAATATTGGGCACTAATTTACCATTGCTGACTGCTAAGGATGCTGGAATTGATGAGAGAAGTCAAAGATTTGAGAAGCTTATCTCACTGTACAGTATGTATTTGCTTATCTGTGAGTCTCTCATGAGATTGTGAGATCTCAAAGGAGTAAGAAGAGCTTTAGTCTTCTTTGAATCCAAACTCCTACACAGTCCTTGAAGAAAAAAAAAAATCACAACAAATGTGATTTAGTACATGAAAAACTGAAGATAACGAAACAGAGACAAGCAACTAGTCATTAACAACTACTGTTTTTTGCAAGTTCTTGATTTTACCAGAAACCACTCATGTTTACTTCTAAGTTCTGTGACCCTGGGTGAGTAGTTATTTAACTTCTGTGGGTCCTGGAATTTCTCATCTGTAAATGAAGTTTTAGGCCAAACTCTGAGACTCATCTCAATTGTAACATGACATCTCACTTCTACTGCAGCTTTTCCAGACAATGCAAGTTTACTATACACTAGTAAGGCAAGATAACCCTTATTGGGGTTTATTCCCTCCCTAAGCAGTTCTTCCATCTATTGCTCCAACTATTCAGTGGAGGGAGAAGAGGCTTAACTATGTTTTATTCTGTTCTTCCCTTAGGTCCGATACAGGTCACATACAGGCTGCAGCCTTGTTTCTGAGGTCTTTGTACAGAAGATGAGCAGAGCACAAACCAAGCTGCAAGGTAAAGGGAATTGCATGGTTACAGTCACCTGGAGAAGCTAATATTTTTGCAAGAGTGTCAGCAGGGAGAGAACTCAGACTCCACATCTAAGACTAAATCTCTGTTTTACCACTTGCTTGCTATGCAAATTTGGGTAAGTTTCCTCAGTTTTCCTCTAAATAAAAAGGAAAACAATAATGGCATCTACTTCATAGAGTTGTTGTGAGGATAGGAGCAAAGTGCCATGTAGGTTTGTAAGTGGATTATTGAATAATATGATAGGTAATTTTATCAAAGTCAGGTATAATGTGACAAGTTGAATTTCATCATCCCAAATTGGTCCAGATCCTTAAAAGCCATACAGATGACCAAAGCTATTGGGTCTAAGTAGGAAATGACATTGCTGGACAGAACAATAAGAAACTTTAGTATCCACCAATTCTCTCTCAAACAGAAATATGAATACTATTCCCTCCTTACCTCACAGGGATTTTTACTCACTGTCTGTAGTTCTCTGAGAGAAAATAAAATGCAGCGACCTCTGTGAGCTAAACAATAACAGAAATATCAAGAGTAGATCTGGATGAGGCATACCAGCGGCATTAAGTTTGCAAGACTGGTTGGGAAAAGGAAAATATGTAAAAACTCATTACAGGAAGCATCTGTAAGTGATCACTTACTTCCCTGTGCAATTTCTAGAAAGACTGGGATTCCCCACTCATCAGTAAATTTTTAAAAAAGGAACAAGCCTTTATAACCAAGGCACTTCTATACCATTAGAGGTCAAATGCAATTAACACAACCCTGAGGACTCAGAGAATTAGTCAGAGAGTCCAACCCAACTGAAGGGTGGAGGAAGGGAAGGGGAGAAATGTCCTGGATTCTGACAAACAAGTTACTCACCAATAATGGGACTCTTAAAATACAGTCAGGGCAGATTCATCACATGTTTAGGATGGTATTTGACTGCCTGGTTTTTGAAAGGAGAAAACCTATACGCAATACAGTACAGAAGTACGTTTGTATGTGTGGCTATTCATTTAACAGCTCCACAAACCAGTTCAGAGTACAGAGATGTGCTGGGAAATACGTGCAGGGAGGGCAGATATGGCCGGACAATCAGTCACATACATTCTATGCACAAAAGCCTAAACCTTATCCCCGAAGCAGGCATGGTGGAGTCAGGCATGGGATACAGACAACAGTGACACGATCAGATTTGTGTTTTAAATCTATCTATGTGACGAATGGACTTGAAGAGGCAAGAAAAGGGACTGCAAAAAAGTATTGATTATTACAGTGCAGAAAATGATATGAGAATCTGAGCTAAGGAGGGAAGTAGGGATAAAAAGAATAGGCAGTTGTGAGAAATACTGAGGAAGTAAAATGGGCATGATGCAGAGAGTCATTGACTGTGGGAAGGGAGAAGTTGGGAAGATGACCCCATACAACAGAACAAACTCAGGTGACACAGCAACACCCCACCGAGGTGTTTACACTAATTTACTTTGTTTGGTCCTATCATAGGAGACCTAAGTATTTCTCAAACAACTCTATTGCTTTAATAGATTTCTATTGGCACATTCTTTCAATGTCAGCAACTCAACATTGCATGTTGTAAGAAAATGGGGAAAAGTCCAACATTCTGTCAGGATTTCTTTTTCCCTCATAGAGTTAGAAATAGCTTTAGACATATCATATGGCATTAATTTTGTGATACATGCAACTTTATTACTATGTGCCAAATTATAAATAGTTTTCAAGTGGTCTAATGACCTTTTATCAAAGACTGTAATTTGAGTTACAAAGAAGGAAGTGATAGGAAAGTTAGTTCTTACTCATGTAGACCCTTTTACAATTCTAAAAACCCTATGCCTGTATTCTATTTATCTTGAGTGCATCTTTGATCACCGTGTACAAACGGTTTAACTCCTAATCATAATGAAGTGGGCCATTGAATGAAACAAAATAGTTCAGCACCCAACACAGTGCCTGGCCCATAGTAGGCACTCCAGAATTACCTGCTGGATAAATGAATGAAAGTAAAGGCAAGGGAGGGGAGGAAGAGGGGTTGAAGATTTTCTGGGGAGTATCATGAAAGTGCAGGAACACAACAGAAGAGCCGCACAGCATATTACACCTCTTCCCCTGAATCCACACACCGCACAGGTTGGCTTTGGGGCTTAGGATCTGCCTGCATCTGCACTTCTCTATGTATATCTTAACTCTTTCACTTAAGAGTACAGTTAAAGCAATCCACGGGGAAGAGAGATTCTAAATATGAATGCAAATCCCTGTTCAGCAATTTGCCCACTAGAGGGCGAGAGAGTCAAAAACCTGCTTCTAGATGCCAGCGCTGCCCTTGGTGGGGGGAGGGGGGTGTAATTCCATACTTCCTAGGTAGCATCCTCAGCATTTCTTTTTGCTAATATTCCTCAATATATGGTACAGCAGGAATATAGTGCAGTTTCACTCCCAAGCAACTTGGGACATCCACCTTTGTCAATGTTTTTTTCTCATAACAATTTAAAAGCTTAAACAGAAACCAATCAGACAATTTCCCCAAGAATAACTGACTGGGACTCCTAAGTCCTCTGCTTTGAGCTGCGTCTTGTGCATACAATTGCCTAGAAGCTGTGAGGCTGACGTGCTCCTGAGGGCAGCCAAGTGATGTGACCAGAAGTCCCTTGTGTGAGGGTGCCAGGTGAAACACAGGATGGGACCTCCTTGCTGGTCTAGGGGTTAAGTCTCAGCACTATCACCATGATGGCAATGGCTTAGCGTGAAGCTGAGTTTCATCCCTGGCAAGGGAGCTGATCCATATGGTGCATCCCTCTCCTGCCTTGCCTGCTGCTCCCCTGAGCTGTGTATTTCAGTAAATCTGTCTGTTCTGCTCCCCACTCTGTCTCTGGTGAATCCTCTCACCCTCCCACACCTCTGGCCTATACCCCAGTTCTTCTATGCAAAAAATAAATAAATTTAAAAACACACACATATGATGTCAGTAAAGCTTCAGTTTCAGATAGATAATGAATATTTTTTTAAATGTAAGTATGCCCCAGCTGGATGGGAGGATTCATTATTTGCTATATCTGGCAGCCTTCTCTGTATGTCCTGGCCACACCAAATGATACTCTCTTTTCTGCCTTTGCTCAGGCTGCCTCTCCTCTGCCTGTACTCCCTTCTCCAGCTGTGTCATACTCCAAGTCCAACTTGAATATATGATAACGTGTCTCCTGTAGGATCACATTACCTGTGTGATGTGCTCTTTATCATGCCTGTCTAGCATGCCAGGTTAAGCGTGTATGTGTGATGGAACTGTTTATTCAGTGGGGGCCAGAAGGGAGGGGATGCATTTGAATCACATGGGAGGAAAATTCTTTATATAAATTCCTATAAATGAGATTAAGGGGGCCTCCCTGGTGGTGCAAGGAGTTAAGACACAACACTATGAAGCTAGCTGCCGCCACTGAAGCACTAGTTCGATCCCCAGCCAGGGAGGTAACCCACATGGCACAGCAGACCTCTTCTGCTTCACCTGCTGCTCCCGTCAGCAGTGTATTTCAGTAGATCAGCCTGTTCTACTCCCTATTCTGTCTCTGGTGAATCCTCTCATCACTCCCCTGCCCCTGCCCCACGCCTTTGGCCTATGCCCCAGCTCTTGTATGCATAAATAAAAAAAAAATCTTAAAAAAAAAATCTCCATCACCCCTTTCTGACACCTTTAATCTATTAGTTCTTCTTCCCTTCACCTCCTTTGTACTAACCAAGTTGACATTTTAGTCCTTTGCTATCTCACTCCTTTGTTGACCTCTCGATTTGCTCAGAATTTGGGTAGGGAACATGGAATTATTATATATGGAGTCTTCTTACCACAAACTATCCCCTAGTATATGTTAGTTATTGTTCTCAATTCTATACATGTGCTTTTGTATTTAATCCTCACTACAACCCTATACACAATGTGGTATTATATTTACCATCATCATCATCATCTTTATTTTGCAAATAAGAAGCAAGGCATTCATTAAGTCACAAAGACTACACAGGAATGGGAGTGGCTGGGGTTCAAACTCATCACCAGTCTGCTGCTGAGCCCAAGAAATTGCTCCCAGGTTATACTTTATACTTCCCCCCAAATTTCTCTTGTGATATAATTCTCTCTAATTCCCCCTGATTATTTTAAATTATCTTTAAATCACCAAAACAAAATACATATGCACAACTATTATTTTCATTAAGAAAATGCTGAAGAGAGAGAAAAAAACCAACACAAATCAAAGGCCCTTGTTGAGAGGGGAGATCTATTCAAACACCTGAAATATGAAGATTTGAGCCCTTTTTCTCATCCATGGTTGACGTCAATAGATCTGGAATTAGCACACTTAGCAGATCACTTATTTCCTCGACTAGAAACAATTTAAGCCATAGTTCTTGTTCAGCTTAGATAACAATCTAGAGAATTCTCCCTTAAAGCTCAAGGAAGAAAGACAAGGATTGTTTGACCGGCTGGTGGGAAAGATGAAGAAGCCGTCACTGCTGTGTTTATAACTCAGCAGGCGAGACAGCAAGTCATATGAAATCAAAGACCCTCAGAGCAGAGGACTCAGGATCCACATCTCAAAAGAGCACTGCCAAGTAGTTATTTCATCTGGACACTGGCATCAAATCTTATATTAGACATGTACCGTTTCACAGAGACTATTCTCTCGAGATAAGTCAGCAGATATTCTATAGAACCAGAGCTATAAGATTTGTTTGACAAGTACTTCAAAGTTATTTCAAGTTACTTTTGAAGCCAAAGCTTTTTTTTAATGAATTATTTTATTTTATATAATTCTTACATCATTTTTTATTTTTGCATAATGTATGCATTTTCATTTTTGTTATATTCCCCATACAATTCCCACCCCCCCCCCCAAAGCTTTTAAGACATTCTCAATGTAAGCATTCTAAGGGCTTGCCATAAATGTCACCTGTCATTGTAAGTAGCACCTCTGGTCATGAACACAGAATTAATTCATTGGACCCTATGCTTTTCTCCAGTCCATTAGGGAGCTTGCTGGTCCTCCTCTGGGTGTGATCCTTAACTCTGGTTGGAGGGCTCCAGCATGACTCCATGTCATCTGTCTCAAATGCTTTTCTTAGAAGCTCACGCCATGGACATGAGGGATGTGAAGCCCTTAGCCTTGTAGGGATGGTGCTGGAAAATAAGTCAGGATGATTGTTTCATGCTTTAATTTTTGGTCCCCATCTGGACTATTTTTGTGGGATTTCAAAAGCTACAAGTACCTCTCCTGAATAGAGAACTTTCCTATTCTTCCCATTAAATGTTTCTTACACTAACCCAATGAATAAACATGATCTTTATACATTAGACAGAGTAATACTGTGCTATGAAAAAAAACAGACTGTGTGATACAAGGCTACCTGGTAATATTTTAAAAGAACAGTATGACAAATTGTTATCCTTTTCACTTCATGAAATCATCTGTACATAAGAACACTTAACTGAAAAAGATTGTGCATTATTTTCCTATAGATTCCATCCATATGGTAGCTAATTAGAGAGTTTTGGCTGGCAATTCTTGGAGTATATGCCAAAGTATGGGAAGATTTTAGAAAATAACTAGTCAGCAGTCTGCCTACCCTCAAACATGGCATCCTCAATGACCCGTTCTAATTCTGGAGTTCTTAGATAGCAGTGGGCTCTCCCAGGACATATGGGGGAATGGGCAATCTGTGAGAAGAACTTGCTGGACTCCATATGTTTGTCAGCCAGGGTAATCCTGCTGTGGTGAAGCCCTAAAGCTAACTTCTAAAGCTCAGAGGGAATCCAAAGTTATTCCCATTCTCCTAAGGGAGTAGGTGGTTCAATTTCCATGAACATCAAGGGGTCCAGGGCAATTCAGGATTTGTAAGTAGGGATGAGAAAGGACTGCAACACAGGAATAGCAGGAAAAAAATCTTCTTCCCTAAATTATTTGAATATTTCTGGGTAAGATTGCTTGTGCATCTGAGTTTGGAGGAAGAGTTGAGAATGGGGAAAGAATAATTGTAATAATTTATTCATTATGGGAAGCATGGTGTTATACACCAAGGCAATTAATTATTGTCAAGAACTGCTCTCTAGCCTCTGGGTCACATTTTCAAAGCATTTTTAAACGAAATGATTTGAGTTCATCCTGTGATCTCTCTAGTCCTTCAGTCAGCCATTTAGTAGTAAGAACAGCTGCTATTTAATGAGTGCATACTTGGTCTCAGGAGTTATGGTGAACATTTGCATAGGCAACATCATTTATCCTCTCAGCTACCTGATGAGGTAGATATTATTATCATCCCAATACCATGAGGAACATGAAGGCTTGAGAGATCAAATAACAAGTCCATGGATTCACAAACACCAGAGACCAAAATCAGGCAGTTTGATCTCAGATCCCAAGCTTCCAAGCTCCTAAATGGTCTACCAGTACTCCCTCACTCAGGCTCAAGAAAAGAGTCTATTCTCCTTGAGGCTGGTAGATATGACCAGGAAATATCTTTTTCAATAGCTGACTTCTGATGATTAATATATAAACATATTGCAGCTGATACCTTCAGGCCCACCTGCATCTTTCCTGCAGTACAAAGAAGAAAGCATTTTGGTTAAACCTACACTGAGAATAAACTAAAACAGACAACAGTATATTCAATACGGTGAAGAAATCTTTCAGGTTCAATTCCAGTCAATTCCACAAATAATTAATGGATGCCAAATATGCACCTAGTCTTGTGCCAGTGGAGAGAGATTCAAAGATGCAAATGAGGGACCCTTTAAAATAAGTGGCTTATTCAAGATTGTGATCCTCATGCCTCTGAGGATCTCCCCCCACACATACTAGAAAGTAAGTGAAACCTTATTATTACAGCTTATATCTTGAAGATTTAAGTTTTATGCAAAAATTGGAGGTAAGGTAGAGAACTAAGGAATTTTATAGCTAAGTATTTCAAAACACTCCAAACGAAAACTTAAAACATAGGTGTTATGGATTGGAATAAAAAATATTGCTTTATTTTTTTAAGATTAAGTGCTGGATTTCAAAGAAATTGACCTATAAGGTCAACCTCTTTAGGTCATACCCTTGAATTCTCAAGGGTATTTTCCTTTCTCTGCTGATGGGGTGATTCATAATTAGATGGAAACAGTTAAGAACAAAAGGAATTGATTAGCGAAGGGAGACAAAGAAGTATAGACAGAGATATTTTCTAGAAGCTGGACCCTCCAAACTGAAAAAAGGAAATAAATGTCTTGGGAGGCAGGGAAGAGGAAGAAACTGAGAGGAGTTTAATTATGGTTAGCTCAGTCAGCTGTGAAAGTTACATGAGCACATATAAGAGAGAAAAGTGCTCAATGGAACCAATAATGTCATGACCAAAGAGGAAGGTGAGGAAAAACTGAATGAAAGACAGAATCCATGGTCAGGTTTTCAGAAGTTGTTCATGAACAGGCCCTAAAGACACTGGCTATGCTGGAGGATCTGCACTGTGAAGAAAATTTCAAACACTCATAGATAAAGGGATCTTAGGAATGAGGTAACATTGGATGAGGAAAAGAGGAGAGATTGCTGGAAACAAAATCTAGTCATAAAGTGCAGTGTTGAGAGAACTGGGGAAAAACTGAACTGGAGAAAAGAAAACTGAAAAAATAATGAGATTAAAAAGTTAAAGAAGACAAAGAAGATCCAATTTCTAAATAATAGGTATCTCTGGAGGGCCTCCCTGGTGGCACAAGGGGTTAAGATACAGCACTTTGAAGCTATCCGCAGCCACTGCAACATGAGTTTGATCCCCAGCCAGGGATCTAACCCACATGGCACAGCAGAGCCTCTCCTGTCTCGCCCGCTGCTCCCCTCAGCAGAGTATTTCAGATAGATCTGCCTGTTCTGCTCCCCACTCTGTCTTTGGCGAATCCTCTCAAGCCCCATTCCCCGCATCTCTGGCCTGCACCCCAGCTCTTGTATGCATAAGTAAATAAATCTTAAAAAAAAAAGGTTTTTTGGAGAAAACCAAGCAATAGAAAAAGCTGTAATTATATCCAAAGAGAATTCAAAGTGCCTTTCTGAAATAAAATGCTCTCAGTGCTATCACCGCAATGGCCTGAGTACAATCCCTGGCTGGGAACCTAGCCCACATATGGCGCAACAGACCCCTCCTGTCTTGCCAGCTGCTCCCCTCAGCAGTGTATTTCAGTAGATCTGCCTGTTCTGTTTCCCACTCTCTCTCTGGCAAATCCTCTCATACCCCTCACCTCTGGTCTACATGCCAATTCTTCATGCATAAATAAATAAATCTTAAAAAAAATTACACTCTACACTGTCTTCAAGTATAAAGCAAAGGATTTTCAACATTAAGAACAGAAGAAAATATTTTCTGTGAATCCTTCTGAGGGACTACTGGAAGTTCAAACCCCAGTCATTCAAGGGAAGATTGAAAAAGGAGATGTAAAAGGGAATACATGAGAACAGAACTCACTTACTACTGAAATGAAGTCATGTGTTGGAATTATAATTTCAAAATTTCAATGTTATGAACAATGTTCACTGAAAAATAGCAATATTCTTAACAATGACTGGAAAGTGTGTGTGAAGGGAGGAAGAATGGAAATTACAGCATGTATATTGATTTTTTTTGTTTTTCAAATGGAGTGTCAAAAGGCACTCTTTAGGCTAGTAAATCAAATATTAGAAGTATGGGGCCTCCCCGGTGGCGCAGTGGTTAAGCGCTGGGTTGAGAAGCTGCTTGCAGCCTCTGCAGTGCCGGTTCAATCCCTGGCTGCTCCCCAGTCACCAGAGGAGGGTCCCACGTGGCGCGCAGACCTCTCCTGCTGCCCGCTGCTCCCCTCAGCAGTGTACTTTGGTCCTTCTGCCTGCTCTGCTCCCCGCTCTGGCTCTGGTGAATTCTCTCACCCTCCCGCGCTTCTGACTGTACCCAGTACTTGTATAAACAAAAAAACAAACAAATAAATAAATAATACATGCCTCTTAAAAAAAAAAACAAATATTAGAAGTATGTATTAATACTCTGATTTTTAAAATCATATATGCAGGTTTGTTGAAATAAATTAAAAATTATAAAATAACAGGTAATTATAATAGTGGAAGCACTTGAAGAATTGTAAAGAAAATTCTAAAAAGAATGTCTTGGAAGGGATACTAAGTAAGCTTTTTCCAGCCAAACTGTGAAACTGAGTAGAGTTCTTATATATGCAATTGGGACCTATCTCATCTGGAGTTCCTTTCACTGCAGGGATAACACAAGGTAAATCTTCTTGGAACATCAAAATTACTCGACTATAAGGGGTTGCCTGTGGTTTTATAGGATACACAGTGGAAATGGAAGACTTGCTACAGTGACAGTTGGGTAAACGATGACCCCAAGTGTTCACTTTTTAATAAAACATTTCCTCTTTTAAATCAAAGATAAATGGAGAGCAGAGACTGGAAAGGAGCCTCTTCTTGAGTGTCTCCTGCTTTCTTTCAGATACAACTTTTTGATCAGTGATTTAAAACATTATTTCAGGGGCCTCCCTGGTGGTGCAAGGGGTTAGGATGCAGCCTATGAAGCTATCCACAGCAACTGCAGCACAAGTTCGATCCCCGGCCAGGGAGGTGACCCACATGGCACAGCAGACCTCTCCTGACTCGCCCGCTGCTTCCCTCAGCAGTATATTTCAGTCAATCTGCCTGTTCTGTTCCCCATTCTGTCTCTGATGGGCTCTCTCACTCTCCACACCTCTGCCCTGTACCCCAGTTCTTGAATGCATAAATAATAAATCTTTAAAAAATATTTCAGCATACCTCTTTCCCTATTTATAGAGACACTAATTTTATAATTGTTATATATATTTATATATCTATGTATTATTCATAAATGTTATATGTATATTTTTCTGAGATAATATAGTTTTTCCCTGCACCAACCAACAGCAGAATTCACAAATGCATCTGTGATTTCCTTTATATTTGAATGATTATGGGGCCAGGGTCCAAAACTTAGCAAAGATCTTAAGTAAGTAAAAGAGTCACTCTATGCTGCTCCTGGTTTTAAATCTGATACTTCTTATGAAGTCAACTTTCCTGTTTCCCTTTGACCCATCCTGTTTACCTGAGACCTCCCCCTTAGCTGGAAATCTGCCCTGACAGCAGTCAGTGTTTTAAGACTTTCTTGAGGAAAGGCAGGAGTGTCTGCTTTATGTGAACCCTCAGAAACATGGAGTTGAGGGCTGTGCCCTTGGAAGGTGCTTAGTCAGTGTGAGTGACAGTCTAAAGGTGCTATACAAATGGAAGCTTATTTGCATTAGAAGAAAGATCTGGGGTTTCACAAGCTTCATGTAAAGGATTTTGCTATATATACTAAAAAAAAAAAGATATAATATAAAATGCAAATCTGCTACAACAGCTATTCCTAAAAGCAGATTAAGGTACAATTGCTACATAAAAAGTGAAAAAGGGAAACATTTTCCCATTTTACTCTGATGGAATTTAAAACCCCTCCCATTTATTACTCAATAATTCCACTGGGCTTCAGCACATTTCAAGTCCCACAAATGAAAATCACTCATATAAGTCAAACATAAATATTCCACCTATATTGAAATGTCCCACTACTTTAAAACAACACACATTCCACACATGCATCACCTCCACTCATTGTCCTCTGTGTAAAAATAAAGTGTTTGTCATTAAAAATAAGCACAAGAACAACCTGTGTGGCTGTTCTGCTCTACAAGATCCTTCAGCATAGGTGTCACTCAGAAAGAGACGGCTGTCACTTCAGGGCCTAGAGGGGATATATTGTCATAAAGATGGTGACTGTAGAAGCTGTGTCCTATAAGAATTGCATTTGAGGGAACTGGAGATATTTAGTTTGCAAAGTTTGAAGAGACATGGCAGTTGCCTTAATATATGTGAAAGGCTCTCAAATAGAATATAGAATAGATTTATTCTGTGTCATTAGGAAGTACAGAATTAGTGCCAGTGAGTGGACTCATTTTGATTCATTGTAAGAAAGATTTCAGTCTAACTGGATTTTAGTAAAATTGGTTGATTCCTAAAATAGAGTGAGCTCCCTGGTGCTAAGAATAACCAAGGAGTGGTTGGTTGAGCATTGCTCAGGAATTGTGTGAAGAGGTTTCCCGTACTAGCATCTAGTATCAACCAGTGACCTATTTTACATTCTCTTATTTTTAGTTATTAAGTATTTTGTATAATTTCTGAAACGTAGAGAATAATGATTTGGGGTAATTATTTTTAGGACACAGAGTAGTTTAGCCCAATTGTTTCTTTACACATCATTTTCTTCTGTGAAGATGAATGAGAAACAGATGGTGAATAGAAAAAGGGGGAGCAACATCAGAGACTGAGGAGTCGAAGGAGAACCCACAGTTTTCCTTTTTTCATGGAATTTTCCTAATTTCCACTTTTCACAGAAATTAGGCTATATTTGAGTAGTCACAGCAAATGTAAATCATTACATAACTGGAGTACATGTTCACCAAAGACCAACTCACTCTTAGAAATAATTTCCTAAAATTCTCTCACTAGATATGAATTTTCACTAGCAGAACTATAATATTAGTATAAAATATGATAGTGCTTGGTTTTACATGTTCTCTTTGTGAAAGTTCTATTTTCTAGTTTATCTAAATTCATAACTTGTTATATAAGAAAAATGCAGATTGTGTTACAGATTAATTGTAAAGAACATACCTATCTCCATGACCCTGCCCTCCAATCCAAGGATCAAACATAAATACATCCAAAGAGACCTAATGGATAATTGAATCAAGATGGCAGACGCAGACTAACAGCTGCCTAGTCTTTTCTTTTTCTCTGGACATAGGAGATCATCATCAGCAAGGGAGCGCCCATACTTAAAAGAGAACTGTGAACTTGACAACAGGCATTCAATGAGGAGGTGAGACACAGAGCACCAGAAAGGGTAAGCAAGCCTAACCACTGTAGCTGGGAAAGAGCTGCCTACCATCAAGAATACTCATTGCTGGGCAGACACTGAGCTGACACACCTGGTGCTGTTGGTGGCTAGTTGGGCCATCCGGAGAGGCACTCACCTCTGCCCCACTCAGACTGCATAAGCGTGGTCTCCCAAAGAGATCATGATTGCTGGATGGTATTGAGCTGATGATTCTTGTTTTTTTTTTTTTTTTTGATTTATTTTTATTTATGCATGCAAAATCTAGGGTGCAGGCCAGAGGGGTGTGTGTGTGTGTATGTGTGTGTGTGTGTGAGTGAGTGAGAGAGAGAGAGAGAGAGAGAGAGAGAGAGAGAGAGAAAGAGAGAGAGAGAGAGAGGATTCACCAGACAGAGTGGGGAGCAGAACAGATGAATCTACTGAAACACACTGCTGAGAGGAGCAGTGGGTGAGACAGGAGAGGTCTGTTATGCCATATGGGTCAGCTCCCTGGCCCGGAATCATGGAACTCAGGCCACAGTGGCTGTCAATAGTTTGATAGTGCTGAGATTTTAACCCCTGCAACACCAGGGATGCCCATGATGGCTCTTGTGATTTTTGGTGGATAGTTTGGTGGTCCTGAGGAGCACCAGGCCCTCACTTGTGCCTGATGTAATTGGAGTTTTGGAGAAGCATTAAAATAGGAAAATAAATTGGGGCTTGTTCTGAAGGATGGGCAATGTTGGAGAAGAGAAGAGGATGGAAAATGATATTGTAAACAGACAAACAGGTGCATGAGTTCAGAGGAAGGAAGCTACAGGGCAAGAAGGGAAGCAATTTGCTGGAAAGGTTTAGAAATTGAGTGATTGGGGATATGATTGCAAATATAGGGAAGGTGCTGACTGTAGAGGTCCTTGAAGATAATGAAGGGGAGCAGAACATGCCTCCTCAAAATATGCCACTTTGGCATAAGGATTATTTTGAGATGAGATTCGGCAGGCTTAGAAGGAACTCTCTAGTCATCCCTTCTGCCTATGAACAGAACATAAATTTCCCATTGAGAAGGTATCCCCACCCCTCTCTCGTGCCAAGAAGAAGAGGTGACTTATCAATGGAGATGGAAGCAACTTGAATTGAGATGACAAACCTCATTAAATCCTTATCTTCATTGGCTTCCCATATATGTACCTTCTTACAATTAACCTCTCCTGCCATCCAAAACTCTTTGCCCTTGTCTTGTCACTTCTTCACAATGCGTCAACTTTTGTTAAAGTGGTATATATAGGTTTCTGGTCTTACCGCATTTTAGGAGTTTTCAGTTCTTTCATGTATAGTGTCTTATGTGCATATGAAATAAACCATTTCTTATGTTGTTTTATTTTACTTACTATATATAAGAGGGTAGGAGATATGTTTTTTTGTTTGTTTCCTACATTAAGAAAAGAAATGATTGAAATTCCCAAAAGTAACACCTGACTTGAGTATTTAAAAAGAATTACCACGTTTTCATAATATGCCTCATTTACCTGAAACACTAAAAGACATCTTTATAATATCATCTTCAAGGATGTTATAAAAAATAGAGGACAAAGAAGTCCTAAAGGAAAAGGTGACATATGCACATATCTCTGAGGCACTTAGCCGTAAGGCCATAAGTACAGAGAAATTTCAAAGGAAGCAGAACAACTGAAATATAGGTAACTTTGAACTCCATTAACACAAGAGGATCCCTTTTCTTCTGCCTTGTTTCATGTCTGCCTTGATGAGTGGTAGAAAGAAGTTGTAGGAAATCAAAATATGCCATTCCAAAATATGACATTTTGGCATAAGGAGTCTTTTGAGGTTAAAGTAATTAAGAAATAGTGCCCGCTGCTTAAAAGCGGAGCATACATGCCCTTTGTGAAGGTGGCCCCACTCAAGTACCAGAAAAGGAGAGCAACTCTTATCACTGCAGACAGAGAGTTGTTTGCATAAACAAACCTTACCAAAATAACCCTTATCTTTCACTAGTTTCCCTGATACATTTTCTAGTCACTTTCCCACAATGTATCATCCTTGGAAACCTAAACAAGAAAAGTCTTTGCAAAGTGGTGTGTAAGCCAGAGTCTCACCATTTGTTTGAGTCTCACTCCTTTTCTGAGAACTTCCTTACATGTAAAACATGAACAAAATTCATATTTCTTTTACTCCTGTTCATCTGCCTTTTTTCAATTAAATTTGCAGGCCTCATTTACTGAACCTAAGAGGGTAAAGGAAAAATTTTTGCCCTTAGCTGAATCTACTTGCTAAAGTTAAAATGGCTCAATGCAGTGTGTGGTAGCTTACTGAATCAAAGGGGGTGTGAAAGGGTACAAAGGAAAACTCCAGAATTGCACTTTGAGGAGATTGTGTCATGACAGTCATAGCCAGCTCCTGAACCTCTGTATATGGAGCTTGTAGAGGTCGAACTCAGAAGACCTGGTTTATATTCTGTTTTCACTACTGCTAAGCCAGCTGGATTTACCTCAACTCAATTGCAGATTTTTCTGTGAAATGGAGAAATGATTTCTTGCCTTCTTTAAGGGTTGTGAGAATCAACATGAAAGCATTTATAAAATCAAAGTCTCTTTATAAATAAAAGGTATTGTTAAGTTCCAGTAATGAGTAAAGCAATAAGGAGCTCTAAAGGAGATTTCATCTTTCTTTTCTGAACTTACCACTTAAGTAATAGTCAAATAAACATCAGTTGTAATAGATGATATAAGTATAATAGCAAAGCAATTCTGAATGATACATTAAATACTCTTGTGTGTATAATCCATCTCTTTGGCCTCCCTTTCATTTGATTTCTTGAGAATAAACATCTTAAACCTCACCAGTACAGCAGTGTTACTCTAGGATGGCTAACTACTGCAGGAATGTATATCTGATATTTAGGAAAATTGCCAAACCTGGCGATATTCATATACACAGTAGAGAAAGATTTAGCAAGCAGATGCTCCTTCTTGCAATCAGCCAAGAACTTCTAATATTCTGACAACTTGTTAATCAACCAACATATGGTATCACTTTTAGTAAACACGACACTTAGATTTTGCTTTTTTAAGGGGCATTTTCTGAGGAATGTAATGGTCCTGACTCATCAACACTATTCACTGGAAATCAAATGAAGCTAGCCTCCGCCACCACCTTAGATTTGTCTAATTGGGGAAAAATATATGAGAGAATTAATTTAGATTTTGTGCATTTTTTGAGTTGGAATTTTAAAAATGGCATCCTCTTAGATATTTGCAAAAGTGGCATCTTAATTGTACAGATTTATATGTATCACAGGTTAAAAAAATGATTGTTTTACTTTCCAAAGCCTGTCGTTACAAAGTACCACCGAGTGCGGAGCTTTAACCAAGAGAAGTTTATTTTTTTCACATTTTTGGAGGCTAAAATTTGAAAGCAAGTTGTCAGTTGGTCCATGCTTTTTCTGCAGTCTCTAAGGGACAATGTTTCCTTGCCTCTTCCAGCTTCTGGCAGTCCCTGGTCTGTCTTATCTGTGGAACTTAACTTCAATCTCTGACTCACCTTCCTCTGTGTTTGTCTATGTCTTTTCATTTAGCTACTTTCAAGTATATACTACACTATTGCTACTATAGTCCCCCTGCCATGCTGAACTCACTCATCTTACCTCTGTAAGTTTGTACCCCTTGACTGAAATCCCCCCATTTCTCCCAACTGTCAATTCCTGGTAACCACCAATCCCCTCTGTTTCTTTAAGTTTGATTTTTCTAGATTCTACATATAAATAAGACCATGCAGTATTTATCTTCATCTAACTTACTTCATTTAGGTCCATCCATGTTGTCAAAAATGGCAGTATTTTCTTCTTTTTTTACAGCTGAATAATATTTCACAAAAATAACATTAGCCCCTTTACATCCCATATTCAATTTCCATAGAAAGGCCTTTTGACTCTAACTGAAAAATATGCCCTAAATCTGTCTCCTTTTCTCTCACCTCCACCGCTCCTACCTTGTCAAGGTCACCATCTCCTCCCATGGAAATGATTAAAAGACTGTTAACCTGTCTCCCTGCAAAGAAGTTTACAGTAACTATTTTTTAAAGAATATCATGTCAGGGCCTCCCCGGTGGCGCAGGCAGTTGAGCGCAGCACTGTGAAGCTGTCCGCAGCCTCTGTAGCACAGGTTCGAGCCACAGCTGGCCAGAGAGAAACCCACATGGCGCATCAGAGATCTCCTGTCTCACCCGCTGCTCCCCTCAGCAGTGTATTTCAGTCAGTCTGCCTGTTCTGTTCCCCGCTCTATTTCTGGTGAGTCCTCTCACACGCCTGTGCATCTGGCCTGTACCCTGGTTCTTGTATAAATAAATAAATATTTAAAATAAAATAAAAAAAAAAAAGAATATGTCAAATCACCAATAGTCTCTCAATTTACTCATCTGGGGTGTGTATATGTGTGTCTGGAAGGGTGCATATAAGTTTGTTCTTTCTAAAGATATTCCCTGAGACTATATTCCAGGCTTTAAAAATTAATTTAATCAATTAAAGTTATGAGCAATTTATATCTCCTTAGAGTGCAGACTTGAATTTAACCTTGGGGCTTTATAATCATTGAAATGTAAGCAGGGAAAATCAAACATTTACTAAAGTTGTGCATGAATGCAGATGTATCAGGCTGAGGTGTGAGTGGTCAGATTTTCTAACTTAAATATTTTAGCAGAGCTGTGATCCCAAATATACACTCTAAGAACTGTATATTCTAAATTGTTTCTTTGGGGGCCAGGAGGCAAGAATACCTTCTTGTACAGAGGATGTATTTTGCTGAGAAGGAAATGGTCTTCTCATTCCCAATTGCTTGGAAGAACCCACTTCTGTAATAGGAAAATGGCTTTCAAGGTGTCTCTTTGGTCCTGGGTTACGGGGTGCATGCAATGCAGGTGTGCAATGGAGATGGAGGTGGGCAGTGGGGTTCCTCCTTTTTTCCAAGGATTTTATTTATGCATACAAGAACTGGGGCACAGGCCAGAGGTGTGTGTGGGGTGTGAGAGGATCCACCAGAGACGGAGTGGGGAACAGGCAGAATGACTGAAATGGGGGAGCAGTGGGCGAGTCAGGAGAGGTCTGCTGCACCATGTGGGTAGCTCCCTGGCCGGGTATCAAACTCGTGCTGCAGTGCCTGTGGATAGCTTCATAGATTGCGTCTTAACCCCTTGCGGCACCAGGGAGGCCCAGTGGGGTTCCTCTTACCTAGGTTCTGGTGGTGGTTTGGTATGGTCCCCAAGTCGTGGAGATGCCTGTAATGGGAGATGAACAAGCCAGGTCATAAAACATTGTGCCAGGAACTATGCAGACCTGAAAAGGCCTGGTTTTTGGACTCTGAGCAGGAATAGTAGCAATAGCTGATGTTTCCTGTCACACTGCCCTTTCATTTCCATAAAACTCCAGAAGCCTGTCTTTGTTCACATAGTAAGGTCATACACCTGCTGAAGCCTGGGTCCCTTTGCCAGGGGCAGGGTAGCTGTGGACTGGACATTGACCTCACAGAGAATAGCTGGATTCAGAGCCAGACATTCCCCTGACTGGCTACCAAAGCTGAGGCCATGGTGGCCACAAGGAGAAGAACTTGATGGTGTCACAGGGATGTGTTCCTGAGGGTGTAAGAAGCCCTGATGGAATGCTCAGACATGCCTGAGGAGCACGTGGAAATTGATAAACTCATGGCAAACAGATAGAGCTCAGGCTTTGCAATTTGAAAATTTAAAGGCAATGTAACTATTTTTATGGTCACAGGCCTGAGAGGCAAAAGGTTTAGATTATTGCAACTTACACTAATGCTAATATCTAGCAATATGAATTATGATTTATGAAGCCTTTCCTATGGGCTAAACAGTATTTTAAGGTTTATATATTGTAGATAAGGAAAAACTACACATTTAGAATCAGCTTCTACTTTGAATGTTGACAGAACACTTTCATGTAACAAAGTTACATGTAACAAAGTTGAACCACTGAACCAGAAAGAGGTATGAACCATATCATGAGAATAAGGACTTTCAGTAAAAATGTTTCTCGGAATATTTCTAAGCACAGATGTGTACTTTGGTATTATAAGTGCCCTATGAAGGTGATGATGATGATGATGAAGAAGACAGGGACAAACAGTTGCATTTTGAGAATCCACATTTGAATGGTACCTGATTGGACTCAGGGTAATTCTGATTCTTATGTTTCTGAGTGAATGCTTTTGCCTTGTTGGCAGATTAGCCTGACAAACTAAACATTTCCTTATCTCACATGGGCTGGTAAGGCTCAATTTTGCTGACACAGTTCAGAGAAAAGAGAACATTCAGGAAACTATATGAGAACTTGACTCTTTTTGGAGTCAACATTGGGCAGAAGACTACTGTGAAGAAAGCCAGCCTATCTGGGAACCCCTGCAGGAGAATTTCAGGATCAGGGCACCCAGAGGACATGAAGTGTCTTTACACCCAAGGAAGATAACTTGCAGCTCCAGATGACACTCATTTTTTATTTCTCCAACTTTCAATCCATGCAAACTTTTCAAGTTTATAGAGCATCTGAGGCTTATACAGCTGCAGTCAATTCAGAATAGAAAAGAACGGTGCTGACTTAGGCTTTTGTTATGAAGGCAGTAGGGGTGGTTGAGACAAAATCAGAAGTGGGGAGATCTTTTGACCATCATATCCATTCACCATTGCCTTTGTCCTTTATCATGGAATATGGACTTATTTACTGAGCATGCCTCCCCAGACTGTCCTAAGGGGAAGCTTGACAAAGAACTGCCTCCCCTGGGAATGTCTCCAGACAGTGCATTCCTGCAACCCCCACTGATTCTCCATTCCATAGTCAGGGACATAATAGAGTCCCCAGAGGAGGCAAATTGCACACAATGGGCTTGGGGGACAGATAAAATAGTGTCTCTGTTTCCTCTAAAACCCAAGAACAGAGTTACCTAAAAAAGACTCATTCGTCAAACACAGAGGCCAGTTCCCCCTGGGATTTCCACCTTCCTCTCCTGCTTTCAGGAATGACTCTATTTCCCTGTTCTGAAGTATCTCTCAACTTACTACCAGGCAAAGAGCAGCAAACACTGCAAAATACTGAATGTAAAATAATGTTTTCAACATTGTTATTAATGGGCTAGAAGTAAACTAGCCCTGGAAAATGTTATTCTTAACCTAATTTAGGCTTTTATAGAAAGCATGGCTATGTATAAATAATTAGTATACATAGTCTATACTAGCATAAAATTTGAAGCTTTCCCATGACTAGCAGAAAGATGGACGTGCATACTATAGTCAACTATTATTATTAAGTTAGCTTATTTCTGGGGTGGGGGGAAAATCCCTTAAAACTCTTTGAATGTCAGCAAATTAAAGATTTAAGGTAGTGAGCTGAGAATTTTACTGTTTTAGGAGTATAGGGTACTTTATTTTCTATAAATTATTAGGATCAGTAGTCCTATATGGACTGCTCTCAAAACAAAAGGGTGGCCAAACTACAAGAGAAATTTATTCCAATAAGAGAAGCCCCCTTTCCTGGCTCCTCTCAGCATTGCAGCCTGCCTGACCCCTGCCACGACAGACCAAGCACTTAGTAAAATCTCACTGACTTGCTGATTGTTTAAGTCCCACCATCTTTTTCACATCCGTGTTTACATCATCATGATTTTATTTTTATTTTTACTTATTTATGCACACAAGAACTGGGGTGTAGGCCAGAGGTATGGGGAGTAAGATGATTCACCAGAGGCAGAGTGGGGAGCAGAACAGGCAGATCTACTGAAATATACTGCAGAGGGGAGCAGTGGGCGAGACAGGAGAGGTCTGTGGTGCCATGTGGGTCAGCTCCCTGGCTGGGAGTGGAACTCATGATAGCTTGATAGGGCTGAGACTTTAATACTTGCACTACCAGGAAGGCCTGCTTCATCCTGATTTTTCAATAACTACTAGACATTGAGTACAAAGCAAATTCCCTCTTACGAAGGTAGCCTTCTGGTGGTGTAGACAACAGAAAACTAAGACTGATAAACTCAGTGAAGAAGATCGAGGCAGAATAAGGGATGGAGAGTGATGGCAGAGCTATGTGGAGGGGAGGGGCGCTGAGCAGGGAAGAATCTCTGATGAGGTCATAGTACTCCACGCCCTGCAGTGAGCTGGTGGAGGGAACTGCAGCAACCTGGAGGAACAAGCAAACTCATGAAAGCATCCTGAGGCAAAGCTTGCCTAGTGATGCACAGAGCACAGAGGAAGTCTCAAGAAGAAACTAGAGAAGAGAGGATATAGGGGAGAGTGGTCCATAGTGGGTCACTGAGGGTCATTATTAGTCAAACCATTAAGATCTTAGAAATTTTATGCCATGAGTGATGATAAGGGGTGTTATTTTTTTAAGGCTCTGCATTGAATGACTTTGTCCAACTGTAGGCGAATGGGTTACTAAGCATGTTGGAGGCAGGGAGGCTAAAATATGATGTTCTCTAGGTTAGATGAATTAAACGCATTTCGACATAAGGTATTTTCAACTTCCAGTGGCTTTATTGGGACATAACCCATCACAAGTGAACGAAGATCTATGTTTGCCACAGTCCAATATTGTGACATGAACTCATTTTTCAGGGTTTGGTACAAGCGCCCACATCCCCAAGATAGTATATATATTTTTTTAATGACAAAAAGTTTCCAAGGGTTTTATTCTAGAGCCAAGGCATTTTTCTTCCTAATCACTGTGTTCATGCAATGAGGAGGAGTTGAAGTGGCACTAAGAAGCAACCTGGCCCAGCACCCAGGGCCCAACTACCATGGAGAATGCTTGGAAATGCTTGGGAGAGGTATCTGTTCTTGGGCACAGTGAGAAGTGATGGCAGTTTTACTAAGAGCCTTTTTACCCCGAGTTCTGAGTGTTCATACCCTTCGCTTTAAGGATAAGAGTGGACATAGCATAAAAATTCGATGTGTAGGAGAGTTTTGGAAAGGCTGCTGTATTGCATGCTTCCAAAGAGTTAACAAAGATCATTAGAGCAGCCAACCTTCTTTCCTGGTTCACCAGGCCCTGCCGGCAGCTACAATCTCATGAATTATGCCCTTGCATGAGCCCCTCCGGTGCTGGGCAAATACACCCACGAGTGGACTTAAACACACCTTCAGAGTCACTGCTGCATGACCCAGATGAAAAATCTTCTCTTTAGACTGTGGTGTTGTCCCTTGCTTAAAAGAAGAAAAACAATTTCTGCAGGATCGGAGAGGCAGATGGTCTGGAATGCAGTGTATCCTTTGAGTTAACGCCATGTGAATGCTGATAACATCAGCGGGCAGCCAGGGAGCCTATGACTGGCTTCAGTGAACACACCAGGTAGGGGCAGTCCCTCTGCTACTTTCTATGATCTGTTGGCATGTCTGCTCTTTCTTCCTGGCTTACTTTATCATACAGAAAAGAACCAAATTCTTTACTAATCAGGTATTCAGTCTGTCATGTTTCTTTAAAAAAAGAAAATGTGGGTCCAGTCATCTATTTTTAGGCATTTGGCTTGTATCCATATCTTACCTATTGTAAATAGTGCTGCAACAAACATAGGGGTGCAGGTGTCCTTTTGGATTAATGTTTTGGGTAGATTCCTAAGAGTGGGATCGCTGGGTTTTATGGAAACTCCATTTTTAGTAGACTGAGGAACCTCCAGACAGCTGTCCATAGTGGTTGGACCAGTTTGCACTCCCACCAGCAATGCAGGAGAGTTCCTTTTTCACCACATCCTCGCCAACATTTGTTGGTGCTTGCTTTTTTGATATGTGCCATTCTTACTGGTGTAAGGTGGTATCTCAATGTGGTTTTAATTTGCATTTTCCTGCTTATAAGGGATGTTGAACATTTTTCATATGCCTGTTGGCCATTTGCATTTCCTCTTTGGAGAAGTGTCTTTTTAGCTTTTCTGTCCATTTTTTTTGACTGGATTGTTTACTTTGTTTTTTGTTGAGTCCTGTAAGCTCCTTGTAGAACTTTGTGATCAGTCCCTTATCAGTTGTATTATGTGCAAAAAATTTCTCCCAAGCAGTAGGGTGTTTCTGTTTTGGTTAGTGTCTTTTGCTGTACAGAAACTTTTTAATTTGATGTAGTCCCAGCTGTTCATCTTTTCCTTCACTTTCTTTGCTTTGGGGTATGTCTCTTTAAAGATGTTACTCAGTTGTCTGTCATGTATTGTTTTGTCTATATTTTCTTCTATATATTTTATGGTTTCAGGTCTTATGTACTACTATTCAGAAATCAAAAAAGACAAATTCATGCCATTTGCAGCAACATGGATGGAGCTAGAAGGGATTGTGCTCAACGAAATAAGCCAGAAGGAAAAAGAAAATAATCGGATGGTTTCACTTATAAGAGGAACATAGGGGAACCAAATAAAGGATCAGGAAAAAAATAATAACAATAATAATAATTAAAAAAAACAAAATTAGCAGGCAATATAAATCAGAGACATTCTTCCAGGGAGGGGAGGGCAAGGGATCAAAGCAGAGGAGGGAAGAGCACAAGGGACTATGGTGACAGTGCATGGGTGAACTGGTGGTGGGAATTTTATAGGGACTACACCTGAGAGGAGAAAGTATACATTGCACAAAAATGAACAACGATGTTTTTTATATATATATATATATATATATGTATATATATATATGAAGAGAATACTTCACACCCCTACCCTTTCACGAAAGGTCTTCATGGCACAGAACAGATAGCTTGCAAGATTTTAGCATCTGCTTAAAAGTTTTCTTTGGAAGGAGGCCATACTCTAATTAGACAAACTCAGTATTGCCTCCCAGCTTATCTACTCACTCACATGTGATCTTGGCAAGTTACATATTTTCCTCACGCCTCAGTTTCCCCATCTGAAAAAATAAAATTGGCCTTATCCCAGTAGGCTTTAAGGGTTAGAAATTATCACCTATGTCTACATCTTCATATTCTCTAGCATCGATGGGTATAGCTTTTATTACTACTATTAATACAGATTCAAATTATAAGTTTTAGAGCCCAGTCTCACATCCCCTAGAGACCTTCAGGATTCTATTTCAGCAGCAGCGTGAGAGGAAGAATAGGCCAGAATGTGGGTCCTGATTTTTTGACTATTAACACAAGTCTTGGCTTTCAGGAAAGAGAAGGTTCTTGGAGCAGTGAAAGCAAGCACTTTGTAAACATGGCGCCACTGCCCCACCCTTTCCTGATCCATCAGAGTTCTCTTTACCACTCAGTCCTGCCCAGCATCCTGCTCAGAATCCTTCTTCATATACTAGCTCTCAAAATCCTTCTCAACGCACTGCACCCCAGAATCCTCTAACACTAGATGTCAATTGTCAAAGTAGATAAAACCCAAATCCCTCACTTGGTCTAAATGATGACTAGGAAATACTAGTTTTGTGTGAGGAAGTAGAGTGAAGTCAGTGAAGAAAGGAGTTTGTTGACGGATATACTATAACCACAGCAAGTTCTTGTCATGCTCTTGTCAATGTTAAGCCAAGATGGAAAAATATCCTAAGAAGTGAGAGGGCCTGGCCCCTACAAGGTTATCACCCCTGATGCCAGAGAGGCTCAGGTGTTCTTCTCCCTGAGGTTAGGTTTATGTAGGTTGCATAGAGCTATGGGAAAGATAAAGAAGTCCTGAGTTTTGGTTGTTAACTAGTGAATGACTACCCAAACCCCACAATTAAATTTTTGAATTTAGAAAGTTCTGAGAAGGACCCACAGAGGGATGGGTGTTGTCACCTGTAACACATATTCTTTCTAAATTTGCTAGTGGTGGCACTCTGGTCTCTAGTTGTTTTCTTTTTTAAGATTTATTTTTATTTATGCATACAAGAATTGGGGTGTAGGCCAGAGGTGCGGAGGGTGAGAACATTCACCAGAAACAGCATGGGGAACAGAACAGGCAGATCTACTGAAATACACTGCCCAGCGGAGCGGGTGAGACAGAAGAGGTCTGCTGGGCCATGTAGGCTAGCTCCCTGGCTGGGGATCGAACTCATGCTGCAGTGGCTGTGGATAGCTTGATGGTGCTGAAACTTAACCCCTGCACCACCAGGGAGGCCCTGGTGTCCAGTGTTTTCCAGGAAGATCAAAAACAAAGATTTACAAGCAAGGTGGTTTTTTTTTTTTTCTTACCAGCTGTCTATCATTATATATCCTTTGTTTTTCCCATTAAAAGTAACTTTTTTTTGCCATTTAAAAAATGCATTTTTATCTTACAAATAGATGGTGTAAGGCCCAAAGCTATACATTTAACTAATTCAACTGTCAATTCCTTTCGCAAAGACGTTTTCTCCTCCAGCTATCAACCACCAAATGGTTTCTTCTAAGCTGGACTATTCCGAACATAGATTTTAGTTCATCTTCCTGTGAACTTGCTTCCAGCAGCAACAGGAAATGCCTTCCTGATACACCCACCCATTCAGAAACAGTCTCAGGTTTTCCTGGTGATTTATTTATAAAGGAAGGAGGGAGTGAGAGAGGTGTTTTTCTTCCATCTAACCATGCAGCTGTAGCAACACGTATCTTTACAATTTAAAACAATTTGCCCAGAGGTCTGAAGCATCCTTCGAGGCTGCAGGAAGATAATTTTCACAAACTTGGTTTTTAGTTGTTACACAGGGGGAGAGAACATGGAAGACAAAATGACAATGGAGTCTGCAGTACCGAGGCTATGTCTGTCTTGAATTCTGGATTTTTGTAATCTGCCTATCACCTGACTCTGATAAAAACCAGCAATAGTTCATCCAAAGAAAAAGCAAGTACCTGAAAAGACCACTTACTAAAAGCCCACAGAATTGCCTTGTCCCTGATGTAACTAGGTGATTGGATAGTTGTGAACCCAGTGTTGAAAATATAAAAGGGTTTAATTAATTGTATCTAGTTCCTGTTTTTATGCTTTTCAAATACCCGTGTCCTGTCCCTTCATGACATCTCAGCTAGTGCCTATACAATTCTGTATAAACTTTTGGTCACTTTCAGTTATTAAAAAAAGTCCAGGTCAGTTTAAAACTCCAACCTCCTTGACTTTCATATCTTACCCTTTTCCCTGCCTCCTCTCCACTCCCCACCCCAAGGGGACATGACAAGCTCTGCCTCTGTGCACTTCCCCCTCATCCCTCTTTCTCCAAAACCTGACTCCTTGATTGGTTTGGGGCTGTGAGGAGGGATCAGGTGAATCTCCTCTGGGTAGTTTTCCTTTTCTCGGGCCAACACTGATAAGCTCTTACCATCTACCGTGTGAGGCTCCAAACAGGACTCTGGGAGTCTGAGTGAACTTCATGGTTGGCTTTGCAGGGTCTACATGGTTCTTAGAGCTGAGAGATCATGCTCCTGGTCAACCTCTCCCATTCTAACACAGCTCCCAATGCCATAGCTCACCCGCTTCTACTGCCCCCACCCACATACTCTTAGAAACTTGGGAGCTCATGGCTGCTAAGGAGAGTTCTCAAGATGGCGCCAGCCCACCGTGGTCTCTACAGAAATCTCATCTGTCTTGTCATAACATATACTGCAATTACTGTCAGTCTCATGGCCAGTTCTCTGTTTTATGTTTTATTCTGGCATCTTTGTCCTCTTTGTCCAAGTCAAGGCACCAAAGCTGCTGTCTGCCCTGCTACCTAGGCAGATGTGTAGCCAAAGAAGCGGTGCAAATCCCCCACTGCCAGCCCCCTTTTCTTCATTTATCCCTGTGGAGGCTCCCCTGGCCAAATGAGCACTACATTCATGGGGGGGGGCAATTTCCCCAGATAACCCTTTCCTCCTCTCTCCCTCCACTGGGATTACTGTTGTTGGTTCCGGCGGTAGGGCCTGTTCCCTTGGAAGCCCTATAGAAGGTGTCTGCTCTCAATTGTTTGGGATTATCTTTGGTGTATGGGATTCTTTGGAGCCTTTTTTTTCTTTTCTTTTCTTTGTTTAGTTTTTTTTGGTTCTCATATTTAGACCCTAGATTGCAAAGGACAGGAGAAAGACACAGTATTCTAACACTGTCCAACCATCTCCATTAAATTACAAGCCTTTCCAGACTGACTAATTTATTCATTTATTGGAGAAGTATTTCTTGAGTGTCCAGTCCACACTGGGAATTGTTGCAGGTACCCGTGAAGTGGCAGCAACTTTATCTATTGGATAAAGCAACTTTCAACAGGTCTGTAGGCAAGATGATTTTAGATAGTGCTAAATTCTCTGAGAGAGTAGAATGAAGGATAAAGTGACTGCAGGGGGAAAGGATGCCACTTAAGATTGGTGACTGCAGAAGGCTTATCTGAAGGGAAAGCATTTTCCCAGGCAGGGAAAATGCAAAGTCCCTGAAGACTGAGCCTGCTTGGCAAGTTCAAAGAATTGAAAGATAAGCAAGTGGGTGGCTTTCCCCTTCTCATTTTTTTTTTTTTTTAGCCTTAAACCTCCCAAGATGCCTTTCCCTGCTCTTGCTTGCTCCAGGCTAGCATGGGAGATAAAAGACTCTGCTGTTCATCTGCTCCTCCACCCTCTATCTGGTAGGTCATTACAACTGGGTCTTTAGACTTAGGGAGATTTTTTTCATTAAGGAGTATTTTCATTCATTTATTTGGATCATGTGACAGGGTATCTTTATCAGAAGACTGCTGCAGCTCTGGCTAAATTGCCACCAATGAAAACATCAGCCACTAGGCAAGGGGAGAATAGAGATAAAAGACTTCCCATGCCTAATACCTTTCTAATGGGGTTTGTGGACGCATTCACTTGTATATTAAAGTTTATATGTTATACCTTACAGCATTATGCAAACAAAAATGTTACTGTGAGGCTTACTTACTAAAATAAAGTATGGATGATGAAAAGAATAGAAATAAGTTCCAAGAAAGCTCCATGGTGCCATTTCTCCAATTGCTTTATTACTTTGAAATATGAGAAATCTCATTGGAGCTGCCCATTTTGTTAAGCATAATTGGCTTCATAACGTTCATGCCTGAAACTGCATATTCCTTAGTGGCATGGAATTTGAGAGCTAAAAGAGATCTTTGAGATTATTAATGACAACCTTTTTGTTTTATAGTTGAGATGACAGATATACAAAATACGCTGAAAAATACATGTATACTGAAAACTACAAAATACTGCTAAGAAAAGTTAAGGACTTATATAGGTGGAGAGATACAGACTACAGAGCTGTATGCAAAAGGAGCTATGAGCCAACCAAACCTTAGATCTCCAGATACCTACTGAGGACAATTATTTCTTTGGGGAGACAGAGCTGCTCACTTGTTTCCTGTAAGGACTTTATGCCAGAGGTAAGGTTGTTTTCTTTTTGAAAAGTTTACAGGCAGGGCATGAAAAGTTAAGCAGACTCAGGAATTACAAATAGTATAGTTGAATTTTTCAGTAAGAATTTATAGACTTGCGTAGTTCTGATAATTAATGCTATTAAATTTAAGCACTTTGGGGACTACCACTTTAGCATTTCAATTTTAGCCACAGTAAAGTCAGGAAGTGCAAAAGTTGAAGTTCTCATGGCAAGAGTAATTCATCCCTGCTAAACACTCTTGACAGAATCCTTACTGGCCCTCAGAATTTGTATCCCTAGTATAATTGGTTTGCTGAGCTACTTTTGCAGAGAGGACAACACAGTTAGCTGCTTCTAGGCAACATGGTTACATTTTAAGCCTTATTATAGAACCCTTGGCATTTAGCTTGAAAGGTTGAAAGGAAAATTCATTTGTAGAACTTCTTGGGAGAGATGGGGCCAAAATTGAACAGGGAAACCATTGTTTCACTATTTTCTATGGAAACATCATTTGAGTTCGATGTAACAAAGTTTTTCCAATCAGAAATGAAAATTAAGAAAAGACTATCAGGGCCTCCCTGGTGGTGCAAGGGGTTATGCATCAGCTCTGTGAAGCTATCTGCAACTATTGCAGCATGAGTTCCATCCCTAGCTGACCAGGGAGGTGACCCACATTGCGCAGCAGACCTCTCCTGTCTCGCCCACTGCTCCCCGCAGCACTGTATTTCAGTATATCTGCCTGTTCTGCTCCCCACTCTGTCTCTGGTGAATCCTCTCATGGCCCTGCACCTCTGGCCTATACCCCAGTTCTTGTATGCAAAAATAAATAAATCTTTTAAAAACAGAAAATAATGTCATTCTTATTGCATCAAAAAGTTGAGACATTTAAAGATAAGTTTCATTAAAAAGGCACATACTTTTGAAAATTACAAAATACTGCTAAGAAAAGTTAAAGACTTGTATAGGTAGAGAGATATAGACTACATTTATGGGTTGCAAGATTTTTAAGATTTTTACTATTTTTAAGATGTTAATTTTCCATACTCGATATATTCCAACCAACATTTCAGAAGATACTTTTGGTAAAAATTGAAAAAATTATTCTAAAACATATATCAAATGCAGAGGATCTAGAATGGTCACAAGGACTGAAAAAGAGTAACAAATTTGTAAGACTAACACACCCAATTTCATGACTTTGCAAAGTTAAGACAATGTACAATTAGCAGAATCATTGACTATATAGCCAATGGAACAGAACAGAGAATCAGAAAGAGACATATGTAGAGACAACTGATTTTAGACAAAAGTGCAAAGACAATTCTATGAGAAATAATGCTTTTTCAACAAATAGTGTTTGAACAAATGGATATCCATATGCAAAAAAAAGCCAATTCCAATTGTTATTGCGCCTGTATTTAACAAGTTGCTTGCCCTTTCTCATTCCCTCTCTGTCTCTCTCTCTCTCTCTCTCTCTCTCTCTCTCTCGCCCACTCCCTCATAGAGCTAAACATAAAACTTAAAAGTATGAAACCTCTAGAAAAAAAAACAACCTTGGGCCATGGGAAGATTTCTTAGATCTAATACCAATAACAAAATTCACCAAGAGCAAACTGACAAAATGGACTTCATCAAATTAAAAACTTCTGTTCTTCAAAAGGCACTGTTAAAGAGCAAAAAGACAAGCCAGAGACTGGGGGACGATCTAACCATATAAGTGATAAGGGATTTGCATTTAGAATATGTAAAGAGTTCTCTAAAACTCAATAAACAAAGGATCTGAACAGACAGGTCTCCCAAAAAAGACATAGGATGGCAAATTAGTACACAAAAAATATTCAACATAAGTGTTCATTAAGGGTATACAAATTAAAGCCACGATGAATTTACACAGCTTTTGGAATGGCTAAAATGAAAAAGACCGATGATAACAAGTGTTGGTGAAGAAGTAAAGCTACTGGAACTCTTACATACTTACACACTCTTACACGCTTACACACATGTACTCAAAGTATACATGTGGTATACTTTGAACAACATTTTGATAGTTTCTTAAAAACTTGGACATATACCTACCATGAGACCTAGTCATTCCACAAGTAGGATTTACTCAAGAGCAATGAAAGTGTTTAAAAATGTACTTGGATTTGTTATGACAGTAAGACACACATAGAAAGGACTGTCAGGAGGGAAGTTTTACTCACAATTTCCTAGAAATGGGAGGCAAGGAACACCACTCAGGAGGACCACAGAGAAAGATAAGGGTCAATCAGGAAGCAATGGGCATGAAGAGAAACTAGGCAAGAGTCTTTATATTTATTATTTTTGTGGGAAAGAATGGATAGGCAGGCTGAGCAGGATTAGGGTTCGCTAGTTTGAATGATTTCAACATGTTCCAAGCCACAGGGGCTGCTCCTAGTTGTCTGATACCTGGCTATGGGCTAATTTGGGCAGGTGGAGAGTGACCCAAAGTGTAAAAGCCCCATTAATGAGATGGTTGGTGGATATGGGCTATGGGCTGGTTAATTTGCATATAAAGGACATGCTGGAAGGGAGGGAAAGTCTCTTTAGGATCACTCAGATGTCCTAACATCAGAAACACAGGTTAATCAGAAATTCCAGTTCCATATAAAGACTTTAAATAAATTGTCCATCTCAGTTTCATTTGTTAATAGCCTCAACCTAAAAACAAACCAAATCAAATCAAATGTTTCAACAGACTAGCACATATTCAAACAATGAACTATTAAGTAATAAAATGAATGAGCTATTGACATGTAGCAACATAGATGTATCTCAAAATAATTATACTGGGTGAAAGGAGACAAAAATGGAAGTAACTGTTATTCCATTTACTTTAGAAAATGTCAACTAATTTGTAGTGACGGATCACTGATTAGTGTTTTCCTGGTGACAAGGTAGGATGGAAAATGACCTTAAAACTGGGAGCAAGGAAACTTTTGGGGGTGATAGACATGTCACTATCTTGATTATGGTTATGTGTATACCTATGTCAAGTTTATCAAATAGCATAATTTATTTGTATGTAAATGACATAAATTTGTAATAACCTTTGATAAAGTGTTTCTGAATTTCAAAGTGGGAGGACAAATCACGAAGGAAAGGATTAAAGGGTTTGACTGTATTAAAGAGTTGACTATCACATATGTTCTCAAATAGATTGATTTAAATATGTGTAGTAACTATAGGTCATTTATTCCTTAAAAATTATTTAAGGGCCTCCCCGGTGGTGCAGTGGTTGAGTGCTGTGTTGTGAAGCTGCCCGCAGCCTCTGCAGCGTTGGTTTGATTTTGGCCGCCCGGCGAGGGTCGCACTTGGTGCGCAGACCTCTCCTGCCGCCAGCTGCTCCCCTCAGCAGAGTATTTCATTGGTCTGCCTGTTCTGCTCTCTGCTCTGGCTCTGGTGAATTCTCTCACCCTCCCATGCTTCTGACTGTACCCAGGGCTTGTATAAATAAATAAAATAAATCTTAAAAAAAAGCTATTTAAAACAACTGCCCATCAATGGGATTTTTTTTTATCTTAGCCTCTAAAGTCATCTAATCAGTGCATAGAAAGTCATTAGCCTAATTTGAGGTCAGAGTGGCCTGATTACCAGACCTATCTGCCAACGAGGGATTTCTTGAGAAACAAACTGGAATGGAGTAATCTTGGGTTTTGGTTCCAGCTCTGCTACTGATTTGCATTATCATTTTAGGTAAAAATCTCAGTTTCTCCAGATTTAAGTTTTCTTGTGTTTTTTATGTAAAAATGAGGAGCACAAATGTTCTCTGAACTCATGCAATCTCTTATAGTCTCTGACTCAGCTTCTGAACAGTGGACGCAGAACCACCACTTAGGGGTGTTCACCTGCCAAAGTTGCCAGGTCAGAGAGTTCTAGACACCCCTGAATGGATCTCCAGTGATTGTCAGTCATTGTCAGGAGTAAAATGGAAGACTAAGCAGGAACGAAGCAGGAGTGCAGGTTAATACAAGTTGCCTGGAAATGCAGTACATATTTTTATTTTTATCACTGTGGTAAAATACACATAAATGAAATATGCCATCTTAACCATTTTCCAACATGTAGTTCAGTAGCATTAAGCACATTAACACTGTTGTGTGACCATCACTACCACACATCTCCAGAACTCTTTCCATCTTGCAAAACTGAAACTCAGTACCCTTAAAACAATAACTCCCACTCTCCCCTCTGCCCAAGCCCTGGAGACCACCATTCTCTTTTCCATCTTGAGTTTCACTACTCTTTGTACGTCTTAGAAGTGGCATCACACAAAATACTCTCATATTATCATATTTAATCTTCCCCATAAAACAGAGGAGTAAGGATTGTTATTACTACTATTTTTTAAATGATGGACAAACTAAGGCTTTGAATTGGTAGCTCATATCATACAACTAAGAGATTGGGTCAGCTTTGAAACACAGGTCAACTAGTTTCAAAGTCCTGATCCTTCCATTACTGTAACCAAATGACAATACAGGAAAGACAGTGATCTAGCAAAGGGAAGACAGAAATTTGAGAACAATATGCAGGTCAGAGGAAATCATTCGCCTCCCACTCCCAATTAGATTTTAATAGGTCACTTAAAACCTTGGTAGCTCAGTCTTTACATCTGTATAAATTATGTGTGTGTTTATTTTTTATTAATTCATTCCAAAAACCAAGTTGAAGTAAAAATGAGTTAGATAAAATGTGTAAGACTCCAAGCTCGGTCTGAAAGAAGTCGAGTACCATGTAACCGCAGTGTATGTTTTTATTACTTCCAGTGTTTAGAGTTAAAGGTCTCTAGAAAACATAGAAAAAGATTCCAGACAGACATAACCACAAGTGGTGTTCGTACCCTCAAAAGCATAAACTAACTCCTTCCCGGCTGCTGTTTCAGCTGTTGGTGAATTGTAGGGTGTAGGAATTTGCAATTCTTAATGTAATATGAAGGGCATTTGCTTCCAAGACCAGCTGCAGCCAATCAACCCCAGAGTGAACCAGACAGCCCCACAGTCAGACTTCATGGTGAAAAGGGTAAGGGCCTCTGATGGGCTGAGCCCATAAATGCCACAGTAGGCTCTGAAGTCCAGGAGCACTGCATTTGCACCCAGCAGGCACTGTTCTGAGAAGTCTGCCTTCTAGACATTCTAAGATTTCTTTTTAAACAAAACTGCCTTTAGGTTTATTCCAAATTCCAAAATGAGTGAATTTGTTTCCTCTTATATACAGGTCATTTGTGATGTATTTATTATTAAAGAATCTTGCAAGAATTCCACAATTTCTAGGAACAGATTGTTTTTAATGAGGGGAAAAAGAAATTCCAACCTTAGAGTCTTCTCCTTTTGAAAAGTCTGGCAATAAATCAATGCAATATTTCTTTACAAAGAGCAATTTTACTTCTTTTTAAGGGAATAGAAACTACAAGATAGTAAAGTTTACTGAGTGTTAGAACAGATGAAAAAGGCAAAAATATGTTCTGTCTTAGAATCCAAAGGGAAATTTACTGGACGTAGAGGGGAGATTTGGATGTCACGTCGAAGTAGTAGCATCTCTTCTCTATAAAGTCGCACTGAAAGCCTATTGCCTATTTCAATCTACTTCAAACACAAAAGATAGAAAATGCTATTTCACAATATAAGATTTTTTGGAAATTTATTAACTCTCAGTGTGGACATACACAGCAAATATTTTATATACTAATTCACATGGAAAGGGTTTTAAAATGCTAAGTCCTCAGAAAATGAGAAGAAAAGAAAATGGAGGTAAGAATGGTGCCCCATATCTGTGTATATTTACTATAATCATAATATTTTATTTTTATAAAAACTTGCTGCCACTTGCAATCTGGGCATTTACACCAAATGTATACTAGTCAAATTGGAGTTTAAAATACATAAAACCACATCAGAAGAAAATCATATATTCATTGCATGATATAAATGCTGAGAGAGAGGAGCTTATTGTCCACATCAAGAACCAAAGCATTTTTGAGACAATGGAGACTGAAAGAAAGGGGGAGGAAGGAAGAGAAACCATTGTAACCTAAAATGTTAGGTCTGACATCACAACATTTGTCTACTTTACTCAACAGCATGATGTATCTACTTGTGTATTTATTATTAAAACATGAAACTTTAGTGGCAGGGGTTAGTATGAAAAGAGCATAGATTGGAAATTAGGTTAGATTTAAGTCTTTATATTGCCACTAACATGCATATTGCCACTAACATGACCTTGAGTAAACCATCCACCCCCCAGAATCTTCAGCTCCCTAATTATAAAATTAGGCAGTGGGATTAAATCTTTCCCTGGATCTGAGTAGTTTTATAAGACTATGATTCTCTGTAAAGTAACACAAAAAGTGAACAGTGCATCTAGCAAAGGATCCCCAAAGTAACAGCAAAATTGAGGGAGGAATTCATGCAGGGAGGAAGGCAGAGAATATTCCCTCTCTAGGCAGATTTTAAGTCCTCAAGAAGCACACACACTACTGTGATGTCACCTGCTATAGCACTGTGTTAGCAGACACGTGGCTTTTCCTATTGGGACACCCTTCTTGCAGCTGTATCCTAAAACCACAAAGCATGCCTGGCACATCCTAGATGCTCAATGAAAGAACTCCAGGAAAATCCTTCTTCTGGCCAGATTCTAACCCTGCCTAGGACACATGACCTTTGTCTTTTAAAGCTTCAGTCTCCTTATCCTTAACAAGGGGGTGATGGTAACAGTCCAGACTCTAAGGTTATTTTCAATGAGTTAAAATTTGTAAAATCCAGTCTGAGTCCAGACTGCTGTGAAATTGTAAAGCATGTGATGTCTGCTTTTTTGTAAGCGCTCTACCCAAACAGTAAACAGAAAACAGATACAAGACCTGAGGGCATTTCTATACCTGGGTCAAGCAAACCTGGGTGTGCCTCCCACCTTCTGAGCTTTTATAGTTCATGACATACCTGGGGAGACAACCTGGAGTACTGATCTCAGTCTCTAGCCTCCCTTGCCTCACTTTCTGGTTCATCTTACTGCTAGGCACTTTGGGTAACACTCTTCCCATTTCGGGTGTGAGCTGGAACCCAGAATTTGCAGGTCTGCCAACCAGGCCGGTCTTATCTTTGTGTCACCAGGAAGGATAGCACTGTTCACTTTCAAGTATTGAGAACTTCATGGGAAATTATGCCCTTTTTAATTAAGCCATCAGCTGTAGCAGATCATCCAGTTCCTGAGAAAAAGCCACAGAAAAGTCAGGAACGGCCTAGAAACAAAGCAGGGGGAAGAGGCCCTGACCTTAAATGCAGCCTTCCTGATGCTGATCCGTCCCTAGTCATTTTTATTACACAACAAATTGATCATCTTTACTCCACACAACCCCCAAAACAATTAATATTGACTGCTCCTGGCAAGTGAGAGTCCTGACACTGAACTCCATTCAGATAATTGAAAGACTACATGGAGGGCAGGGAAGAACAGGTAGACCCAAAAATTAATGGAGCCTCCATTGAGTGTTCCTAAACAGATCCTCTGGCTGTTATATATCTTCCCTGGTCTGGCCTACACCCCCTTCCCCCTAACACCCCCACTAGAACTCAATCAGGCTGGGGCCTGGAGCAAGACTTGACTATTCTCTTAAATAAATTCTTAAATAATGACAAACAGGTGAACAAGAGCTTACTGCCTTCTAAAAAGGGCTTATGAATATTTCAGAAAAATACAGAATATGCTGCCATTCCATTTAAAAAGAAAAGATGTTTCTACTGTTTTTTTCTTACCTCTAGACATTTCAATCTTAGGCACACAAAGTCCCATATGTTTATAAAAAAATCTCCCTCTGTTTTCTTGGAAAAAAATAAAATAAAAGGTAGTTTTTCTTGAGGAGGAAAATATTTGTTGTTGCTATAATAGTCTTTTATAAACTGTTATTTCTAGGGCCTCCCTGGTGGCACAAGGGGTTAAGATGCAACCTATGAAGATATCTGCAGCCACTGTAGCACGAGTTCGATCCCCGGCCAGGGAGGAACCCACATGGCACAGCAGACCTCTCCTGACTTGCCCTCAGCTCCCCTCAGCAGTGTATTTCAGTCAGTCTGCCTTTTCTGCTCCCAACTCTGTCTCTGGTAAATTCTCTCACCCCCCCACCTCTGGCCTGCACCCCAGTTCTTGTATGCATAAATAAATCTTTAAAAAAATTAACTATCATTTCTATCAAGTCATTCACACCAAAGAACCATAAAATCCTGGAAGTTTTAACTCGATTCCATGGGGGACACAGTGCCAGGTAGGAAGTCTTGTATATAAATGTGAAGATTCTCACTGCAGCAAAGAATGAGCTTATCTGTCGTCAACAACAACAAAACACTGCAGTTTCCATACATTTAAGGCACACAAAATCGACTAAGGTCTGAGTGCCAGGAATGAACATTTTATAGAAGCAAAAACATATATTCAGATAAAAAATTATATACATCTTTTCTCAGTACAACTAAATAAAATGGGAAAAACACCAAGGTTAAGTTTTTTTTTTCTTTTTAGCTTTAGAAAACTCTTTCTATTTGCATGTGAACAACTAGCATCAGAAGGAGCAAGTCTACATAATACTACATAAATGTTCTATAAAACTCTTCAAAAAATGTGCAAGAAAAATTTTAAATCTATTCATGGTAATGAATGCTGTCGTTAAGAATGCAAAATAGTTTTAGTAATTTAAAACTAAGAAAGAAAAATGTCTCCTTTAGGGATAAACATTCCATATATGGTTCTTATTCAAAGAAATTTATTTTTAGGAAGCTGGAGAAAAATTCTGTAGCTCTTTTGGACGTTTATGCTCAAAAGTAACTATATTTAAAACAATATTTTAACTTTATATTTTTAAAAACAGTGTTTGGGATCTACATATACTAAATTGAATAGCTTTTTAAAAACATTTTCTAAAAAACATAATTGAAAAGTGAGTGTAGACATAGAGTACAAATTCATTTTTCAAATGGCTAAAATGTTTTTGCGCAACTTATGTCTCTGACATTATTGCTACTTTACCACTGTTTAGACACAACACATCTGTTGGATAACCTACTTTCCAAACTCAGCTATGTTAACTGGACCCTTCCAAGAATTCCCAAAGTGGTGCTTTCAAGGTTAGGAAAGATTCTCTAAGAATTGACAAATATAGTCACTTTCAAGAGTTTTTCATTTCTAACAAACGTAACATGTATTCAGAGAAATAAAGACACTCCATTCTTTACCATGCCCCCTCATCCCTGGTGAATTACAGCAAGCAAAAAAAAAAAAAAAAAAAAAAAAATTAAATTTGCAAATTATCAAAAGGAAACAAGGGTGCTTGTTTGAGCTCTGCAATGGAAATGCTGGTAAAAGGAACAAAATGCTCCACAATTATGAGCCAGCTATTATTTAGACTAATTCAGAATTACAGAAAAAGGGTAATTAAAAATGTAGATCCTTGACCTCACCAAATCTTATGAATTGCAATCAAAATCTCTGTGGCAGTTTTTTTCAACAAGCTCGATAAGTGGAGGCATTCTGAAATCTTCAAGTGTGAGATGCTGAAGGGATAAACAACCCTCAGTTGCTTACAGAAGAATCAAGTATTTTCCAAGAAATTATCGCTTTTACAATACCTGTTATGTGACTTCTTGCCTCTTCAATTTCTGGGTGGAGAGGGCATTTGGAAGGTAGGAAGGTGGTCCATTTTGGTCTAACTCCTCCTGTAGGGTTCAGCAGACTAAAGTTGGGCCTACTGTATTTCATTGGTGCATTAATAAATACTTGACAATGATCATTATAAGGGCTCAGTCGTTCTACAGATCAAATTGATAGTTCCTGCAGAGTCTTCTAGGAGATTTTCTTATGGATACTAAATTCTACTTTTTTTTTTTGTGGGACCCTTGCTGGTGGCCGGGAAATGAACCGGCGCTGCAGACTCGCAGCCCAGCGCTCAACCGCTGAGCCACCAGGGGAGGCCCTAGATACTAAATTCTAAAGGAAGAGTGAAAGGTAAATGGAAGCTATCAGGTTTTTCCACCCTCCCGCCATTAGCATCTACGATCTCACCTGTGACCTTGTACGCATGCCTGGAGTGAGGTGTGGGCGTGCACAAATGTGCACACCTGAGCCTGGAGGCTGAGCACACAAGGGGGGCAACAACACAGAGGAGGGCTGTGGCAGAAGACGGTGCTACATGGAGAGCAACAGAGAATGGCTTCGAGAGAACATCAGTGAGAGCAAAGATTTGGGGTAGACAGGGAGTCCTGCCAGTCACCCAGCCCCCAGGCCCCCCTGCTGCCCTGTACCTGGTTGCCTACTACAAATGGTGTAGAAAGATCATTAAAAGCCTAAAAAAGCCACTGAGGTCTCCAGAACTCTCCTTTACCCATCTGCCCAGATCCATAGAGAAGCTGTCCTGTGCCTTGTTGGAACTACATACAAAGAGAATTTTTCTATGTACCTCCTATAAATTATTAGTCCACAAAGGACAAATTCTGAATATTCTTCAAACCACTAAATGCTTTCAAAGGTACTAGATAATTTAAAATCTGTGTGAGCAGGGGAGCATTTATGTGAACCCATTTGTAGCGTAAGGAAAAATGTCAGGCTTTTCTGCCCTCCCGCCATCAGGACAGATGACGGAACCTGTGGTCCTGAATGCATGCCTGATGGCGGGCACCTGGAGTAGGGTGTGGGCATAGGTAGATGGGATTCACCTGGGCCAAGACTGGGCTTTTGAGGTCAGCATCGCAGGGACGCCAGCAGAAGCTAAGAAGCCAAGAAGCCGAACAGAAGCCGAGAGAGAGGCAAGAGAAGCAGAAGCAGAGAGAACGCCGGAGAGCCCAGATAGAATGAAGATTTGCTGGGGGCTGGGAGGACTGCCAGCCTCCCGGCCCCCCAGCACTCCTGCCTGCCATGTATCCCAATAAAAGACCTGCAAAAAGCCACTGAGAACTCTGACTCCTCCTTTACCCGGTCTGCTGTACCAGAAAACCTGCACCGTGTCCATTCCTGAACTTACACCATTACTATAGCTTTCCTGAGCAAATGCTTCAAATGCAATGCATAGTGGTTGATTTTTTTTAAAGATTTATTTATCTATGCATACAAGAAGTGGGGTACAGACCAGAGGTGCTGGGGTGGGGGTGGGAGGATTCACCAGAGACAGAGCGGGCAACGGAACAGGCAGACTGAAATACACTGCTGAGGGGAGCAGCGGGTGAGACAGTAGAGGTCTGCTGTGCCGTGTGGGTTGCTCCCTGGCCAGCTGGGGATCAAACTCGTTTTGCAGAGGTTGCGGATAGCTTCACAGTGCAGTGCTTAACCACTTGGGCCACCAAGGAGACCCGATTCTTACTACAAGTAGATGCTAGTCTCTTTTCATCAGGTAAACACTAATTTCTTACGAAGACTAAAAGAGAAGCTCACATGTAGGTTACTCAATAATCACTATTTTCTGGTTTTGCCTTTTTTGAGTCCTATTTATAGCATTCTTTTATAATTAAATTGTCAAAATATCTCTTGTAGGAGGTTCACATGCCTAGGTGAGTACAGTGCTTAATTACAATTTAAGCCCTGACTAATCTCAGATAATCAACACCTGAATGTATTTATGAGTGAGGCATCAAACTCAAAGAGATAAGAACATAAAAGAGTTAAACTTGACCAAATTGTTTAAAATTAATGACTTGAAATCCTAACAATTCAAGACCTGTTTGTGTAGCTACCGCAGATGGGTCAGAGATAATATGAATATGAACTACAGAGGTAGGTTCTTGGAACATAGGCTGGTTCATATGTGGGAAGACTGCATTATTCTGTCTGTGCAGCTCCAAAACAGAGCTTCTAAAATGTTCAATCTCTTACCAAATCAATTCCACAGTGCTCTTTGGTCTGTAGTGAAAACCCAAATAAGATGATAATCATTAACTCAAATAAGTTCCTTGTTTACAAAACCATTGTGACTACTTGGCAGCTGTAAATAACTCTTTGTCTAGGATTGAAAAACTCATGGAGAAGCAGGATATATAAATTACAAAGAAGGAGAGGGAAGGAGAAAGGTGGGGTTAAAGACAGAAAATCAATGGAGGACACTAAAAGGAGGCCATGAAAACCTAAGGAAGAAGCAAGCTCAGAACATCTAAAAATAGCAGGGCTGTAGGAAATGGTCCTAAAGGTATTTGATCTGCCATTGTACTCCAAATCCTGCCATTTCAAGTTCAGATCTATAAAAAGGCATCTCTTTAAAATGCATCATCTCCTTCCTATCTAATTATTCAGTAAAGAATCTGATTACACATCCTGCTTTGCACCGCTGGTCCCACACCAAGATTTCTTCATCTCTTACTTTGAAAAGTTAGTTACATGTTACATTGCTTTCTCTTGGTGAATTTACACGAATCACAAAACTGATTTTCTGCAAACAACTCTCTCTCTCATCTCTTCAAACAACTATGAAGGCACCAGGGTAGAGCAGATATAAGACTTGCAAACACACTTTTAAGAGCACATCCCTTTTACTCTCGGCAGTGTCCACTCTACATTAACTTTTGCTTAGAATTGTTTCTTTTAGTTCCCTCTGCCTCCACTTTACAATCAGAGACTATATAAATATTCTTTTCCTGGGTTTTCCTAACATTTATCAATTGAAGGCCCCTGAATCACTGAAGTGTTCAAGATGATTGATAAAATGAGATATAAATTTTGAAAATTTAGTGCTTCATTGCATATTGAAAAGTAATATTTAAAGGCATGTATGAATAAAATAAAATTATTTAATGCAACCATTCTTGATCAATTTAATTCTAGTTATTTTATTAATTGCTGAAATCTTTGTTTTTTCACTTTTCTATCCATATTATATGGATTTAAGCCTAGTCTAATAATGCATATAGCTAATACATGCATGAATGTTTTACAAAGTTGGACCACACATATTAAAAAAAATTATTGAAGTGAAATTTCATTATAAATATGTTTCAGATGTGCATGATTATGAATCAAAATTTGTATATGCTACATTAAATTCATTGATTCAGACTTGATCTTAAGTCAATGAGAAGCCTGAGGTCCATTGAATGAATGCCATGCCCGTTAATACTTTCTGATGAAACCAATAGTTCTTTATGACAGGTAGATGCTTTGCACCACATGATCCTGATGTCCTGGCCAGAGCTTTTTATAAGCAATCAGTTCTGATCAAAAGCCTTGCTGTTGGCGAAGGGAGAGGTCAGCTATGTCTGCAAGACCACCCCTTCTCACCGGTGACCGACTGGATCAATCAAACCCTGGATCTTAGTGAGACCAAATATGAGACACACAGAGAAGGTTAGTAAGTGTTAGTAGTAAAATAAGTAGAAGCAGAAAAATAAGGTACCGGAGTCTCTAAAGTGGTGGGACACAGGTTTAGGAGAAATGGGAGTCTGTTGCTCAAGGGAGGACAAGATAGCCAGGTCACTGCCATTGTGGTGTCCAGAGGGCAACTCCAGCTGCATCCTGCAAGGCTTTCCTGTTCCATGAAGTTTCTGTGCCACTGCACAGACACTTCCGCTTGCTCTATTTAACTATAAACTTTCTTCAACAAAAGTAAACTTCACCTCTCTCTTCTCTTTGCAACCTTAAAAAAATACCTGAGGCTGTCAGTAATTTTCTCCTTGTTATTACTCCTCTCTATCCTCGTCCTTTTTAATGGTGTAAGAAAATAGTTTCAGTGTGGTATAGATGAATGTCTTTCCTCTGGAATTCCCCTGGAATTACTGTAGTTTTGGTCTTTGACACTAGCAATAAATTATTTTTAGCTTCCAGTGTGTATACCTATATTGAAGTATCAAGAACGATACTCAGATTTTTTTTTGTCTTTTTTTTCTTATTATTATTAAACCTCCAGGGACAAGTGTGATGATTCTCAGCAACAGTTCTTGGTGATAATGACACCCTGGGAGGTGAAACTAGTTTATCCTTTTCAAATTCTCCACAGTATTCAAGGTCGACAGCCACTCGGTCCTCCTGCTTTCAGCAGTATTTTTCATCTTTCATTGTAACAATAGTTCTTAGCATCTTCTTTGTGGAGTCTTGTTTTTCTCCAGTTCTTCTGTGTGTCCCATTCATTCCTTTTCTCATCTTTCTAGATAGGGGAAACCATTAATACAACACCTTGGCACTACCCTACCTTCATGAAGTCCATGGCTAAGAATGGTGAATCACATAATTTAGCAAAAGAGAGCCAGACACTATTAGATCTGGAAGAAATGACCCAGTCCTGGGCCTTCAATTTATAAACTTAAATGTAAAAACTGATAGTCAAACCACTCACCAATACAAGTGAGTTTCGTCTACTCTGCTGAAAGCCTGAATAGAACAAAAAGGCAAATTTGCTCTTTCATTGAGATAGGACGTCTATTGTCTCAGGCCTTTGGACCTGGACCAGAATTTTATGGCACCAGCTCCCTTGGGTCTCAATTCTTCAGACTCAGACTGAATTACCCCACTGACTTTTTTGGTTCTCTTGCTTATAGACAGTAGATCATGGAACTTCTTGGCCTTCTGCAATCGTGTAAGCCAATTCCTATAGTAAACCTACTGACATGTATTTACATATATCCTATTTGATCTGTTTCTCTGGAGAACATTGACTGACACGTACCCTTTGACAGTCACTTCCCCATTTCTTCTTTTCCCCTGCCTCTGTGTTTTCTGCTCCTATGCGTTTGACTATTTTAGATTCCACATGTTAGTGAGATCATATGTCCTTTTGTGTCTGACTTATTTCATTTAGGATAATGTTCTTTGGGCCCACCAGGTTGTTGCAAGTGTTGAGATTTCCTTTTTTTATAAAAGTCTGAATAATATTCTAGTGTGTGTGTGAAAGCTTATGAAGAGCTACCAGTGACCCACTGTCTCCACTTTGTTGCAATGTCCACAACATGTGCCAGGGAGCTGAACAACTGTAAACAAACCCCTTCCACTGCTCTGTCACTCTGTGCCATGAAACCCACCTCTGCCACAGCTCTCGTTGTTTGTTGAAACTGCCCCAGGTTCAGGTCCCATTGCTGTGGCTAACATTGTAGGAACCAGTCAAGGAAGAATTAGGAAGGCAGGATGGAGGGAGCAAGTTCTGATTAAGACCTTCAGATAGGGACCTCCCTGGTGGTGCAAGGGGTTAAGATGCAATCTATGAAGCTATCAGCAGCTGCTGCAGCAACAGTTTGAACCCCGGCCAGGGAGCTACCCACATGGCGCGGCAGACCTTTCCTCACTTGCCTGCTGCTCCCCTCAGCAGTGTATTTCAGTCGATCTGCCTGTTCTGTTCCCCATTCTGTCTCTGGTGAAAACTCTCATTCACAAAGTTCTATTTACTTCCCTAGAATGCCTCAAATCTTTGTATCAAATATACATATATGTTTAATTTTTTAAAAAAATTAAAAGACGTTTGTTTTAGTCTGTTTGGGTGGATACAACAAAAAAACCAGAGACTGAGTATCTTATAAATATCAGAAGTTTACTTCTCATAGTTCTGGACACTGGAAATCTAAGGTCAGGGTGAGCAGGGTCCAGTTACTGGGGCAGGCTATTTTCAGGGTTGTGGACTGCTGAATTCTCTCTATGGGAGCGATGTGTTTGCTCTTGGGGGTTTCTTTTATGAGAGCAATAGTCTCCATCATGAGGGTTTTGCTCTCATGACCTAATCACCTCCCAAAGACCCCACCTATTACTATCATCATGTTGGGGGTTAGATTTCAATATGTGATTTTTGGGGGGTTGGGGGTACACATATTCAAATTGTAACAAAGATTTTTGTTTCTGCTTTGCTTATATATGTAGGAACTGTGTAGTCTGCCTACTGGATTAAATAATTTTTTTCAAAAGATAGCCTAAGAATTTAGACATTAGGAGTTACTTGCTTCTCTTATTATGGGTTTCTTGGTTCTGACATTATGGGTTACTTGGTTCTGAGTTTTAATAAGTCAATGATAATAACATTTAAAAACTATAGCAGGCCTATGGGTCTATACATGTATATATTGAGCTTGACTCCTTTTACATGATCAAAAGTCAAGACCATATTCAATTTGCTTTTATTATCTATGTCTTTTTGGCATCATAAGTCCAATGAGCTCCAGATAGCTATTTGTTAAAGAGCTGTGACTGAATGTAATTAGACCACAGCTGTTCAAACTAGTGACTGGACTCAGAATTCAGTGGAAATATTCTGGAGTCATGATCTGAATCTCTTCAACTGCAACCATTGAAGGGTTTAGAACACTGCTCATTTTCAATGCTAATAACCATCTGAGGTTAAGAGCAATGCTAATAAACTCTTCACCCAGCCAGCACAGATATTTAAACGCTGTAGCAAGAGCAATATTAACTCTCTTTTCTTTTCCCCACTTATTCTGGGGAAAAAAGTCATTTTTCATTCCTGTCCATTATACATCTGATGTTTATTTTACATTGAGATATTTGTGGTTTAAAATTTTTGCCAGGGGCCTCCCCAGTGGCGCAGCGGTTGCGCGCTGGATTGCGAAGCTGCCAGCAGCCTCTGCAGCAATGGTTCGATTCCCGGCCGCCGGGCGAGGGTCCCACATGGCGCGCAGACCTCTCCTGCTGCCCGCTGCTCCCCTCAGCAGTGTACTTCGGTCCTTCTGCCTGCTCTGCTCCCCGCTCTGGCTCTGGTGAATTCTCTCACCCTCCCGAGCTTCTGACTGTACCCAGTGCTTATATAAATTAAAAAAAAAAACAAAAACAAAAACAAAAAAAAGAACCCTGCTTTAAAAAAATAAATAAATAAAAATTTTGCCAGATTCCACATACAAAGATTTACTATCCCCTCAAAGAAATCAACCAGTTCTCATTTCTCATAGTAGTTGCCATGAAGCCACAAAGGCTGCCAGAGCTCTAACGCAGATCCCAAAAGTGCTAGCACTTGTTGCTCAGGCCAGAGACACCACTTGAAGGAGGGCAGATGCTGCCTCCAAACCAACTCTTAAAGCAAGAACACACTTTAGAAGAGATTTGGAACATCCTTTCCCACTATATAACTGGGGTAGAAAATCATCTCCCTTCAATTTAAGAATTTGAATTTTAGTAAGTCAAGACCTGATCCTTTCTCCCATGGAAAGTTCTTTCTATGTCATTTTGCACCAAGCAAGCAGCATTATTTTTTGAATGGATTATTCTGTGACCCAGAAATCATTCCTCCTATTTCAGAGGGATTTTACCTCCTCCATGCGTTATCCTGTCTATAGGTCTCTGTCCATTTACAATATGGGAAAGCAAACAGTCTACCTGTTTGTGCACTGGATCATTATGTTCTCATCACTGAAGAAATCCTCCGAAGACCCTTGATCAAGGACTCAATTTCTTAGTCAAATAACTATTTCCATTATTAAATTTTATATGCTGGCACTCCTCAGCTGGTGCTTAGAAAAGATTAGATGGATGATTAGATGGTGATCTCCTGAATACTACAAAATAAAGATTTCCAAGTTGGAAAAGGGGAGATTTCAAAGTTAGAAAAATATGGTTGTTGCTCTTAAATTTGCTGTTGACCACAGTATGAAGACAACTAAAATTTGAACTATTTTTAAAATTATGCTGCCATAATTTAATTGTAAAAAGAATTTTACTAATTTAAAATTATGTAAAATTATTTTTTGTAAAAGTCCTAGCACATAAGCTTTCGTGTGCTATTGCTTTTTAATTAGGATACAATGAGAGAGCCTCCCCGGTGGCGCAGCGGTTGAGCGCTGGATTGTAAAGATGACCGCAGCCTCTGCAGCGCTGGTTCGATCCCTGGCCGCCAGGCGAGGGTCCGACATGGCACGCAGACCTCTCCTGCCCACTGCTCCCCTCAGCAGTGTACTTCGGTCCTTCTGCCTGCTCTGCTCCCGGCTCTGGCTCTGGTGAATTCTCTCACCCTCCTGCGCTTCTGACTATACCCAGTGCTTATATAAATAAATAAATAACTAAATCTTTAAAAAAAAAAAAAGATACAATGAGAGACCACAGGATCAGGGAAGTGCCCTCCTGACGTGCCATTTTAGACCAGGGATCTTTGCATCCAGAACCCACCTAGACTGTGTGGAACTGGGAAGGGGCTGCCCCCACAGCCAGAGGTGAGCTGAAAAGCCCCCAAAGGCCAGGCCCCATCTGGCAGCCAGTTGGAGCCCAGAGGGGGATCCAGTGATTTGGAGCCCAGTGGGCGATCCAGCCACCGCCAGGGCAGTCTGTGGGACCGCAAGACCCACCTCTGGAATTAACAAATACAGAAATAGGAGATTTTCTGTGACAGCGACCACTAACATATTCATAGTACCACTGCCCTACTGGACTTCTGGCATAACAGAAGTCCACCACCAGTTTCCAACATCCCAGAAAGAGCACACCAGAAAGATGCCAGCCAGTACCAGTGACACAGTGTCCCAATGCATAGGACAAATTAGAAAACAAGCAGCAGGGAGAAGAAAAACTACAAGCAACCAAGCAAGTCCTCAAGGAAAAGACACATCACAAAAAGAAAATCACCCACCAAAATGCAACAACAGTGACTTGGAAGAACTTCTGAGCCTTCCAGATAGAGAATTTAAAAATGCCATGATTAAAAAACTGAAAGAAGTCATAAAGGAAAACAATAAGAGAAAAATAATCAACGATCAGAAGAATGAAATTGAGTCCCTAAAGAGGGAAGTGAAAGAAATGCAGGAGATCAAAGGATTAATGGAGGAGCTAAAGAACTCTGGGAAAAGCAGTGAAAGCAGAATAGATGAAATGGAAGAATGAATAAGTACTCTCGAAGACACAGAAATAAAAAGAACCAAAACAGAAAAGGAAAGAGAAGTACAAAGGAAAAAGAATGAAGAAAGACTTCGGGAACTATCTGACTCCATGAGGAAAGGAAATATAAGAGTTATAGGAATCCCAGAAGGAGAGGAGAGAGACATAGGAATAGAGAAAATATTCAAGGAAATAATTGAAGAGAATGTCCCAATCATGAAGAAGGAGCTGAAAATAAACATACAAGAAGCAAGAAGAACACCAAACTTCCATGATGAAAGGAAAAATACAGCAAGACACATAATAGTAAAGCTCCCAAGAATCCAAGACAAGGAAAAAATAATGAAGCTGACAAGGGGGAAGAAACAGATAACATACAAAGGAAAACCAATCAGGCCGACATCAGACTTCTCCGAAGAAACACTACGGGCAAGGAGAGAGTGGAGGGACATAGTCAACAGACTCCAAGACAACAAATGCCATCCAAGAATACTCTATCCGGGCCTCCCCGGTGGCGCAGTGGTTGAGCACTGGGTTGCGAAGCTGCCCGGGGCCTCTGCGGTGCCGGTTCGATCCCCGGCTTCTCCCCGGCCACTGGAAGAGGGTCCCACATGGCGCGCAGACCTCTCCTGCCGCCCGCTGCTCCCCTCAGCAGTGTACTTTGGTCCTTCTGCCTGCTCTGCTCCCCGCTCTGGCTCTGGTGAATTCTCTCACCCTCCCGTGCTTCTGACTGTACCCAGTGCATGTATAAACAAAACAAACAAACAAATTTAAAAAATAAATAAATAAATAAAACATGCCTCTATAAAATACAAAAAAAAAAAAAAAAAAGAATACTCTATCCTGCAAAGCTTTCCTTTCTCTTTGAAGAAAGAATAAGGACCTTCCCAGACAAACAGAAACTCTGGACTTTCATTACGACTAAACCCCCACTCCAAAAAATACTACAAGGAATCCTAGAGCCAGAACAAACAGAGGGATGAATAAGAACAAAACAAGACAAAAAAAAATTTTTTAAAATAAATAAATAAAACCAGAGAAAAGATGAACAAAATGGCAAATTCAGATGCTAACATATCAATATTAACTCTAAATGTAAACAGACTAAACTCTTCAATAAAAAGACACAGAGTCGTAGGCTGGATTAAGAAACAAAACCTAACCTTTTTTCTGTCTCCGGGAAACACATTTAACTGCAAAAGATAAAAATAGGCTGATAATAAAAGGATGGAAAACAATCCTACAAGCAAATGGACCAAAAAGAAGGCAGGAACAGCTATACTTATATCAGATAAAAGATTTCAAACTCAAAAAGGTAAAAAGAGACCCCAATAGTCACTACATTATGATCAAGGGGACAATACTTCAAGAATAAATAACACTCATTAACATATACTCACCAAATGAAGGAGTACCAGAATATATAACTATTATCATCTCTGAAAACAGACATCAGAGAAAACACATATGTAGTAGGAGACTTAAACACACCACTATCAGCAATGGATAGATCAACGAGATAAAAATAAGTAAGAACACTAAAGCTCTAAATAAGGATCTAGAGCTCATGGGCTTAACTGACATTTCTAGAACACTAACCCCCAAAAAATCTGAGCACACATTTTTCTCAAGTGCACACACGGATCATTCTCCAGGATCGATCACATACTGGGGACACAAGACAAACATCAATAGATACACCAAGATTGAAATCATACCAACCATCTTCTCTGATCATGAAGGCATCAAACTAAAATAAACCGTAAAAAGAAGGTGACAAACCCTCCTACCTCATGGAGATTGAAACCCACACTACTGGAAAACCACTGGACTAAAGAGGAGATCAAAGAAGAAATTAAAAAATACTTTAAGTTCAATGACAAGGAGGACACCAATTTCCTAAATGTATGGCATGCAGCAAAAGCAGTAATAAGAGGAAAATATATAGCTCTACAGGCTCACATCAAGAAACAAGAAAGAACTCAAAGAAACAACCTAATCACACGTCTCAAAGAACTAGAAAAAGAACAACAACAACAACAAAACCCTAAAACCAGTAGAAGAAAGGAAATAATAAAAATCAAAGCAGAAATAAATGAAATAGAAACTGAAAAATCAATCCAAAAGATCAATGAAACCAAAGTTGGTTCTTTGAAAAAATAAATAAAATAGACAAACCCCTAGCCAGGCTCAGTAAAAACAGGAGAAAGCACAAATAAATAGGATCACAAATGAAAGAGGAGAAATCACAACAGGCACAGCAGAAATCAAAAGAATAACCAGAAACTACTAAGAACAGTTATATGCAAACAAACTCAACAATCTAGAAGAGATGGACAAATTCCTACAACTTTACAATCACCCAAAGCTAGATAGAGAAGAAATAGAACACCTAAACAGACCAATTACAAGCAGTGAAATTGAAATGGTAATCAAAACCCTCCCCCAAAACAAAAGCCCAGGACCAGATGGGTTTACAAACGAATTCTACCAAACATTCAGAAATGAATTAGTGCCTATCCTTCATAAATTCTTTCAAAAAATTGAGAAGGAAGGGATAATACCTAACACGTTCTATGAAGCCACCATTACACTAATATCAAAACCGAACAAGGACAACACAAAAAAGAGAAAACTACAGGCCAATCTCTCTAATGAACACTGATGCAAAAATCCTCAATAAAATGTTAGCTATATATATTTGTGTAGTATCTTTTGGGTGGACACAAGTTTTCATTTCTTGAAGGCAGGTCCTAGAAGAGGTATTGCTTGATCATATTTAAATGTATGTTTTGCACTATAGGGAACTGCCAAGCTTATCCCCATAGTGAGTGAGTGGGCTGTGGTACGTTCCAACCAGCAGGACCTGAGTGGAGTCAGTCTTTTAAATTTTTTTAAATTCTCATCAGCACCTGGTGGTGTCAGTCTTTTGAATTTTATTCATTCTAATACTCAATATATGCTATGGTGTCTTTGAATTTAACTTGCATGATTTAAACACATTTTCAGGTGCTGATTTGCCATCCACACAGCTTTGTGATAAAGCCTTTGCTCAAGTCATTTGCTTGTTTTTTAATTGGGTGGTTTGTTTTGTTACTTCTAAGTTTTATTCATCCTGTATGCAAATCTTCAGTCAATGATTTGTTTTGCAATTATTGACCTCAGCCCATGGTTTGCCTTTTCATTCTCTCAACTGTCTTTTGCAGAGCAAAATTTTAATTGATGATATCAATAAGAATTTTTCTTATTTTTTCTGTATTTAAAATCCACAATTTTTATATATTTTAAAATCCACATTAAAATATTACTTTTATATTTTAAATTCTGTTATTGAAGGCAGAGCAAATGTCCTTTGCAATTAAAAAATACTAATAGAATTCATTTGTGTATTTGAAAGAAGAGCTGAATATGAACTGACATGTCTACTTAAACCCTTGTTTTTTAAGACCATGCATAGAAAAGGAGCGTTTTTAATAAGATGTCATGACATCAGTTTAATAAGGGAATAAGCAGATAATTAAATCTTAATGCTTCATAGTCACTAGGATGAATAGAATATTTTTGACGCAGAAACCTTCCAAATTCAACATGCTCTATTGTTTTCAAGTTCAGGCTTGGCACATCCTGGTGGCGTTATAAATGGCTTATAATACTTCATGTAATCATATGATTTTACTCTATATTTTAAAACAACATACTTAAAAAATGAACTCAGTTCATAACAATTTAAAGCAAAGTCTGGGCAAAACATTTTGGCTCTCAGCCCAATTTCCTGGTGCTAGACATCTAGAGAAAAACAGGTTTGCTTTAATGTTGTGTGGCCTTTTAAAGGTGTAGGGGGAACAGAAGATAATGCTATTTGCAAAATGTCATTCTCCATTCTGAATCACCCTCAGGAGAGTGCTTTCCTGAAGGCCTAGGGATGTTCGGCTACAAGCCTGGGCCTCTGGAGGCCTTGGATCTGGGCAAGATTCGGTCATCAACCTTTGTGCTTGCCAGGGGCAGGCAGACAGCTCTGATCCTGCTGATAGCTGTGAGGCTGAACTCGAGTCTCTGTGCTTTTCAGGGTCCAAAGTAGCCTCCAAAATGATGACAGCAATAGTGTCACTTTTGTAAAGGGATTAATAATTGTCAGTCCTCTCTCAAGTTGATGCCATGCTTTGCATTTTTAAAACAAATATTCCAGAACTTACATATTAAATGAGTGTTGTGCCCTTCAAAGACATTGCCTTATTTTAATGGTGTTGTCATCATTTAAGTCACCTTTGATACTCCACTTTGGACCCTGACACTGGGGTTTATGGTACATTTAAACAATCTTTTAAATGGTGGCAACATTCTGACCTTTAGACTGGGCCTAATGTTTTTGTAGGCAGTCAAAAAGTGAATAATACAGGCAATTTAGCCTCACTCTGAGTAAATTTCAAGAGCCAATTAGAGCCTCCTTCTCATGACATAGGCTATGTTAAATGCTCAGCCAAAGCTATCTAGAAGAACCAGACACAAAATCTGTTATCATCAGTGGTGGTGATTTTCTTTATAAATAATAAAGATTTTAAGTAACCAGGTTTTTGCCTTGTATTATCGTAAACTCATGAAAAAGGCTAAATAGAAAATATATACAAATCAGAAATATATGTTCAGCAATGGTTGGATCATTTGTGTAAGTTTATAGACTACCAAGGTGATTATTCATGTGACTATGTTCTGGTTTATCTATCTGTTTCCTCTTTTTCTTTAAAGCAGTCTGCATATCTTACAGTCACAGTGTGTCTACATAATATCGTAACCTATAAAAAACAAATATTCGATAAATGAATGCTCATATAATGAAGACTTGCCCCATGTAAGATACAGTTTTTAAAATTTTATAATTTTGAATAGAACTTTAAAAAGATGCATTCGAGTCCCCTCCCTGTCTTTTACAATAGAGGTTTCTGGACAAAATTTAGCCATTTCTTGATGACTCAGAATTATCTTCACAAACATAAATTACTCATGGTGTTTGCAGACACCAAAAATTATAGCATAAACATGGACAGGCCCCAGAGCATATGGAGATATGCATTCTTTGCCCCAACACTGAATGAATCCATACGTTATTTTAAAAACAATTCCCTTGCTTCTGTTTATCTCCTCCTTCTAGTGTGCTCTCCAGCCTTGCTTATTCCTGTTCACATAGCATACTCTACTACCCCTACTTTATTTGCATCTTCAGTTCTCTGGGAAGAGTAATTAGAATGTTAAATATATTAAAAAGGCGTCTAAAGCACATAGTCCTCAATGAATAAGCTGGAGATGAGTCCTGTCTCATGTTTTCAGCACAAAGGTTGTAACGAAGTGTACTGTCTGTGGAACATTTTTATTTGCTTTTCTGCTTTGCCTGAATTGTGGGTATATGAAGTCTCAGATCACAGCCTATGGGCAGGTGAAGTGTCACTCTAGGCCCTTTTGATGGATAGAGGAACTGATGCTCAGAAAGCTTAGCAGCAGAACTGTGGCCAGAGTCTCTTATGATTCCTTTTTGCCTCCCAGTCTTGTTTCAGGCTGCTTTTACTCAGAGATGGCCCCTCTTCTCACCTTGCCATCTCCATGGCTGCATAGATGCCATCTCCATGGCTGCTCTAGCTCTATCCTCCTTAAAAGCCTGTGATGACATTGGTATAGTGTTTTAATTCCCTGGCTTCCACAGCTCCTCCCCACTCTTCATTTTCCCCCCACCTTCCAGACAACCTGAGACACTGAGGACTTGTCATCTGCAAACTCAGCTCCACTCTGTGCCTGTCCAACTCCATCCAAGACCAGAAAACTCAGAATTGCCACAGGGTGGTTGTTTCTGCCCTAAACTCAGGATTGAGGGGATCTGAAGACCCACTGACCTAAAGCTTCCGTCCACTCATTGCATGGTCCATGAAATATAGCTTCTGCTGTGACTTCAGATTTGTTGTCTTGTTCTTGACAAAGTTGGGGACCATAACTCGAGCTGCAGTCTGTTGATCTGTAATTTCCATCTTCCTGCTCTTGAAGGAGGAAGAGAGCTGTTTTTTCCTGCTTCCCAAATATGTGCCTGGCACTGCTCAGGGTAACTGATGTGTGGACTTCATTATTATAAATACTATTACCACTTCACAGAGGAGGAAACTGAGGCTTAAAGAAGTAAAATATTTCAAGTCAGAGGTCAGAGAACTGGTGTATTGAATCTGTCTAAAAAGAAGCCTATCCTACCAATATAGATTTGAATCCCGAAACTGCACCAACCTAAAATGATTATCCTCAAGTGCAACTTACTGAATTTATGGTCCCCACTGCCTATAATTTATTGTTATCACACCCTACTTATAACATAACCCCCCCCCCCATTAACCTGCTCTATCTAGACAAAAACAAATGTCCCAAATGTCATTAGATTCTACAAGGGAGACATGTAGTCATCTACAGTGAAGGTCCCCTGCCTGTCCTTGAACCCTTGTCTTTTCTGCAGATACCCTGCTGTGGTTTCACACATGCCTTATACCTCTTACCCATGCTGGAAACAAGCACCTTCTTCCTTAGCTCCCTTTATTACTCCATGTATGGTTTCAGCCAAATGGAACTAATTGCTTTTCTATATGTATTTGCTATTTTCTTCCTAGTCTCCTTGTTCTTTTTAAAACTTATTTTTTGAGGAGTTTTATGTTTACAATAAGATTGAGAGGTGTTACAGTGATTTTCTATACAACCCCTGGGCCAACATATGCACAGCCTCTTCTGTTGTCAATATCTCTCACCAGAGTGGTACATTTTAACAAACGATGAACCTATATTGACATATTTCTTGATTTTTTTATTGTTGTTTGCGCTGCTAGAAATACCTTTAGCAAAGTTTCATCAGCCATCAATTCTTCCCTAATCCATCCCAAATCCTTGCACATTCAAATTGCTTTATTTTTAAGTTCTGGAATATCTGCCTTCTCCACGAAGCTTGTCCTAAGCACACGTCCACTCCTGCCAGAAACAAGCAGTTTTTATTTGACCTCCCAGAGTAGTTTATTTGTACTTCTCCTGGGGCACTTCACCAGAATTGAAACATAAATAGCACATTGAACAAATGAGTTATGTCCACTATAGTCATAAAAGAATGTAGTTTATGCCCAGCACTGTCACTTTAAGCCTGATAAAGGGGATTAACTCTTCCACTGCTCCCGATAAAAACTCCAGCAAAACTAGGACTTTTCTGAGCACTCACAGCTGTAAATAAATTCTATGTTTGCTGCAGTTACAAAACAGAGTCTCAATTGTGAAGGGAGAATGCCCAGCCCAGTATTCACCTGCATTTGGACCATCGGGCAAAGGTAACACTTCTTTGCCACTTCCCAGCCATGGCAGCCTGCAGACAAACTGATGCCTTCAGCATCCAGAGTGTATTTGGCTTCCTTTATCTTTCTCAATCCCACTCTCCTTCGCTGTCTCACTGTTGTTTCTGACTATCCTCCACCCTCAAGGTTGAAGTATGGTAGAGTAAGAGAGACAGCAATGATCTTTATGACTCATCACAAGAGCACTTGGCCAACGTTTAAGTTCATCTTTCCTAAGATCATGTTTGTGGAACCTTGAGAGCGCCTCCCACTCTCAGGTCTTCTCGTGACTTGCTGACTCAGGAAGTCTGACTCCCGTCCAGCCTGTTACTTCTGCCTCAGCTCCTGGACATCTAGCAGCCACTTCCATATTTCTCTGCTGAGATCCCACAGCTTGCTGGGTGGCCATATTGGACAAAATCTCAGACGACTGCTCACATGAACCTTTTCACTCAGCAAATTCAGAGCAGATTGATTTCAACTAAATAACAACATTCCTTTGTTCCTGCAATCAGAACAGCGAGGCAGTCATCCTCTTCCAGATTTCTTAGATTTGAGGGAGATGTCAGTTCACTGTGTCCCGTCTTCTGATCTCAGTGTCAAGGTTTCAAGACTGTCCTGTGGAAGTCAGCCTTACTGGAATTCTGCTGAAGTGGCAGAATCCTGAGAGGTGAGGGTGGAAAATGCAGTATGGTTTAAATTTTATTTTATTTCATTATTTTAATAGAATTCCTCTTCATGAGCACTTCTTAAAACTTTCACTCTCAGGGTTCTTTTGTATCCTCTTTGAAGTTGAGAAAAGTTGAGATGAGAGCATCCTTTCTTGATTTTCCTTTGAAAATCTGCATCTTGATCTGGTACCTCACTTTGGAATTTTATATCTCAGTAGATACTCTGTAAAAATGTCCAGTTTAATATTCTATTATACAAGATAGTGTATAGACAACCTTCTCCTAGAGGAGACAGGAGACTACCTGAGAGCAGAGACAACATCCGGGTCCTCTCATATCCCTCAGAGCATCTGAAATTGAATACTCTCCCTAAAAGGCAAAATGTAGCTATTGCTTCCTTGAATGGGTACCATTGATCCTATATTTTCTGACAGCTGGCAGTCAGGACCATCCATGGGGCTATTACCACAAAACCTGTTAGATAACCTCATTTCAAAACTATTCATGATGTAACAGAGACTGCTTTGTTTTCATCAAATCCTATTTCTTTTTCCTCTTAGCAGCCATGTAAGCTGCATTTCTCAGTTCCCTTGACAGTTAGGTGGGGGTCAAATGATTGAGTTCTGGCCAATGGGATCAGGGTAAACATACACCATTTTCAGGTCTGACGCAGAATACCTCCATGATGGCCTTGTATTGGCTGACTGAAAGCAAAGTAGGCAAGGGCCCTAGAAATAGCAAAAGCATATCATACAAGTAGCCTGGATCCTGGAATGACTTCTTAGAGCAGAGCTCTCACACTGTCCTCATCCTCACACCACTGGGCTATGTTATGAATGACACACAAACCTTGTCACTAAAATGTGGAGAGTGTTTGTTATAGAACCATGCCCACTAATACAGATGGCCAGATTCTAATAATATACTCCTAAAAGCAAGCCAAGGAAATTCTCTGATGAGCTAACTTCTTTCTCAGCTCTCCTGAGAGTGTGCCAAAACATAATCCCTTGGGTTCCATTTAATACCATCTTTTTCTTTCTGTGACAGTTCATATGCCTCCACCTTGAAATACAAGTCTCACTGTTCTTTTTAGGTTAAGTGACTTCATTTCTTGTTTAAAAAAAAAATTAGAACAATTCTTTCCCTCCCCCATCATTTTCTCAGAAAGGACAGGCTTGTAGGCTTAGAATTTATTTGTAATTGAAAAAGTGTTACTGGGTAGGAAGGTGTGGAGTGGGCATGATGATGGAATGCTAACTTGGGAATTTGGCCTCTTTTCTGAAGGACTGTAGTTCAGGATGTGGTAGGCTGTATTTTTGGAGTAGGAGTTTATTCAACCATGCAAATTAAATTACAAGACTTGGAATCATTATTTCTGTGAAAATGTGATCTCCATACTGTGTTAGTTCTGACATTCTTTTCAGATTTTCACCATAACAGTTCCATTTGGCCTTTAAATAACACAGGATCAGTAAAATGTCTCTGGCAAAGGAGATGAGGTATTACACTCTAAGGTTGAATTTGAACATCTTTGCCTCAGTGTTCTAAAATTAAAACTACCTCAAAAGAAATACCACGTTATCAAAGAACAAGGGGACTATTATTGAAAAATGTGAACTCTTAAGTCTGTAGAGCTAATATTAGTCTCCTAATCTGTCTGGGACTCAGTGTGTTATCTTATTTTCAATAAAATATAAAGAAGGTGATTACATACCTTTCACTATTTTCTGTTTCAATATTGAGCAACACTGAACTATATCTTTTTTTTTCCATTGAGGCAACATTGCATATGATCCAGAAGTAGAGGATCACCCCATCCCACCACTTGATCTAAGTCATTTATGTGGTAACCTAGAGATATATATTCTCATTTCTCTATGAGCAACACTGTTATCAGTGTCTCATCAGTCTTGATGTCCTTTAGGTCTATTAAGGGGATATAGATGCCTGTACCCCTAGATTAAAGGCCTTCGGTTTAAAGAGTTGTGACTACCAATCTCTACATTAATTTTATAATGGCCTTTGGGAATCCAGAGGTAATTTAAAATAGCTGAAGATTTTGCACAGCAATTGCTGGAAAAGTTGATTGTAGTGAGTAGTCATAGTGAGAACATATCCCAGTGACAGTAAATTTAATATTTATATGGGCCATGAGACATGTGACATTAACCTGGACCTGATTAGGAACAATAATGAACCAATGGAATCCACAAAAGAGGAAAGAAAGCGAGCTCAACAATATATTGCCAGTCACTAGGTGCATGATAAAGTAGTTGTAATACATATTGTTCTGATTTTTATGAGCAGTTGAATAACTGATTTGTTTTGGGTGGTTATTTTTGGATATTTATTTTTTTAATAATTTTCAATTGTTAAAGTTTAATGCAGAATTCCATATATTCTGGCAACTCTGTTCTAGGTACACATTTGCTAAAAGCTCATTTCACATAGGGAATTGGATATCACCACCATGATTAATTTCTGCGCAAACTAAAGGCTTATGAACTCACACAACAGGCATGAAACTTGGTAACTACCTTAAAATAGCCTATAATCTGGTATCCAGTAAAGTAATGGAATATAGCTTTTTTAATGCAAGCCAATTATACATATTTTTATATAGGAAATTGGTGCTGTTGAAGTTATAGCATGCCTTTGAAGTGAGTAACATTTCAAATAACCATCATAGTCTCCCACAGAGGAAGTTTTCATTGACATGTTGAGTTATAATTTATACACTGGGAGTAGAAGGAATGTAGGGAGAAATATTTTTTGGGGTGGGGAGATAGTGAAAGAAAATGATCAACAAGTTTCTAGAACAGTCTATAGATATAAGGATGCAGATCTTATTAGGAAGTGGGAAGGAGGCAAGGGGAGTCAAAGATAACACGGGACAGGTTATACAGGCCATGAGACTTTGGTCATGAACCTGGACCTACTCAGCAGCATTAATGACCCAATAGAATCCACAAAAGAAGAAAGAAAGGAGAGCTCAACAAAAAACTGGGAACTGAATGGTCAATCTAGACAGGATTCTAGGAAGTTTAAGTCAAGTGTCCAGAGATAAATAAAAGGAAATTATAAAGTAATTGATATATATAAGTAGAAATGACAGGTTACAGATATATAGGATAAATAGTAGAATCAGATGGTAGAAAGATGATGCTAAAATCAAGATCAATGATGGGAATGGGGAAGAATATAACAATTTTATAATTAACAATGATTACATACTTTAAAGTCATTGGAAATATTTTTGAGTATGTATTTATAATCCCTTAGAGTTATGATGTCTGTAATATGCCTATGATCAAATGACACCTCCAAGTGTACTTTTAAATACTAGCACTAAGGTCTGGGGGAAGGACCATGACCTCTCCTGGTGGCCCCAGCAACATATTGATTTTTAATGACCTTATTTACCTGACATATTTGACCAAATGTAATAGATAATAGGTAACAACAATAAGTTCTTCATGCTGCTTCTTCTAAGCCACTTATTCCTTTGTTATTACCCTGCAGCAAGGCATATAATGGAAAATTTACATTAAACAAGCAAACACAGTAACAGAAAACCCTAGGCAGAACCATCTGATTCAGGATTATCTATACATTTCTCACCAGCTTTATGCTCCCCACCTCTAACACTTTCTTCCTCAGGCAGGATGAGATTGCTTCCTTACACAAAGATGGGGAAGATTACTTCACTTGGAGAAATGTACTCAGACTAAACTTTAGCTAAAACATGGTTAATTTGGATTTTCTTGAAAATAAGTAAGTTGTCTTCACTAGCTAGGGCCAGTGAGGACCTTTGCTATGATAGCTTAGGTAATAACAGTGTAATTTGACTGAGCATTATTAATACAGTTTATGAAACTATTAGTGACTGTTCTATCTCAAGTTATTGGCCCTGGCTTCTGGTTCAAGCTTGATAAGCTTGGAGTTTACAGTTCGTCATACTGGGTGGCACAAGAGTGCTTCATTTCTCCGGGACTTCATGCTCATTAGTCACAGATGCCAATTAAAAGCTTTGTTAGAGAACTGGAGGAATGTGCCACAGCACACTTAGAGGCCTGGAGGCCACTTTCATGTCGTTCATGGGTGAGTAAGTCTCTGTGACACACCAAGCCACACATCTGAAGATCGTGTGCACCAGACAGGATCAACAAAAGCAGCAGAAAAATTATGAGGTCAGCGCTTTCTGGAGCCAGCTCTTTTCATTCCAACTGATAAAGATTTAAACATTTTCATTAGCTTTGCTGATCCTACTAATTTTAAATGACAAACACATTATAACTATTTTAAAAGGCAAGTTACATAATTTAGAGTACAGACTATTCTTGATAGTTTTCTAGAAATGATTATTGACACTTATATATCTTTCCTGTGACCGTGAGGGGTCAAGTCCAGGCTAATGTTCTGGCAAACTACTTAGATCTAGAAGAACAACTGCTTAGGTAAGGATTATTGCCATGATAAACTACTGATGAAAGCTTGAAACAGAAATTCTTAATTAAGAAAATAAAAAGGCTCAGCATCTGTGCTCTCTGATCATGCAGCTAACAACAGACTCCACCTCAGTCCAAACACAGAAGGAAATTCAGCAAAGATATGTATTTATTTTTGTAATAATTTGTTTTAGATATTTAATCAAAAATAACATGGGAGTTTTCACAAATAACTTTGGGCATTGATTAATGAAAGATCATTTGCTATGTGTATATTTTAAATGAATCTCTGGTTTTTATTTCAACTGTGTTTTATATTTAACTTACACTCACTTGTTGTGTCCAAAGAGAATCTTGGACAAAAGTATGTTCAGTGGATGTAATTACAATTATGCATTGTAATTAATGCAATGTGTCACATTTAGATAACATTTAAAATGTAATACTTGGGCCTCCCTGGTGGTGCAAGGGGTTAAGCACCGCATTATGAAGAAATTTGCAGCCTCTGCAGCAGGAGTTGGATCCCCAGTCAGCCAGGGAGCAACCCACATGGCGCAGTAGACCTCTCCTGTCTCAGCTGGCTGCTCCCCTCAGCAGTGTACTTAGGTTGATCTGCCTGTTCTGTTCCCCACTCTGTCTCTGGTGAATCCTCTCACCCCCTGCATCTTTGGCCTGCACCCCAGCTCTTGAATGCATAAATAAATAAATCTTAAAAAAAATAAAATGTAATACTGTTAAAAATGAAACTATTTTGTTTGGTAATATACTCGTTGGTGACATAAAAATCATTATCAATAAATATTAACAGCAAAATTCAAAACCAAAATGAAAAAATACAAAAATGTTGATTACAATCAGCTTATATCTGTGGACTTGCCCAGGTGTTATGGTGGTGAATGTATAGAGAATAGGACAACATCTTAAGATGATTTAACAACTTTGATGCCTAAGATTTGGTTACAAAGCGCTATATGGCTGTGTGTGTGTGTGTGTGTGTGTGCGCGTATAAAATATCTTGAGGAAGTAGAAAAATCAGAATTCTAAAGGTAGTAAGGCCTAGGGACTTTTCATTAGAACCTTTAAAAAATAATGTCTTCCGGGCCTCCCCGGTGGCGCAGTGGTTGAGCGCTGGGTTGCCAAGCTGCCCGCCTCCGTGGCGCCAGTTCGATCCCCAGGTGCTCCCCGGCCACCGGAGGAGGGTCCCACATGGCGCGCAGACCTCTCCTGCCGCCCGCTGCTCCCCTCAGCAGTGTACTTTGGTCCTTCTGCCTGCTCTGCTACCCGCTCTGGCTCTAGTGAATTCTCTCACCCTCCTGTGCTTCTGACTGTACCCAGTGCATGTATAAACAAAAAAACAAACAAATAAAAAATAAATAAATATATAAAATATGCCTCTATTAAAAAAAAATAATGTCTTCCTTGTCTCTCAATAAGGAAAAGAAAAGAGGTTTACACTATTTCAGAAAATATTATTTGTTCCTCCATAGTACACACTGTGAAAAACGTCTCAAAGTGGGAAACAGTTCTTCCCCAACCCCACCCTGTTATTCTCTACACACAAGGCTGTGGCTGAGTTTATTGTAGAAGTTCAAAGGAATGCAATTTCTCAGCAGTTAAATAGTGAAACATCCAAGGTTACATTAGTTTAAAAATTTTCAAGCTCGTGTTTGGATGTTATACATTTCTACAGAAGTGAGAAAACATTGCATGAGATATGGTTTTGACATTCTTAGATTTTTTTTTTTATGTCAAAAAGTTCACTGTAGAATTTCTTGTTCTGAGTTTCATTCTGGTTTCAAATCTGAGCAAATTTTCACTATAAACACTTAGAAATAATGGCTAAAAAGATCATTATTTCAAATGCATTACTGAGTTTACAGAAAAAGAGAATGGGAATAAACAGAATGAGAGAAAAAGAGAGACAGGTATGTAAGGATGGAGTTCTAAAAGGCAGCCTGGTAAGGTCACTGGCACTGATCTGCATTAAGGGGACTTACAGTCCTTAGTGACCTAGAAGCTTATGTTTAAATTGCTAAGTAGGAGTAGGGTACACGTGAAAGTGTCCCCACAAGTGGACAGAGTAATGATGACTGTCTCTATCTAGAGGCCAACTGAAGGGAAACGATAGTATCTACTTAGAATTTATAACCAAGTCTATGTATGTGATCTAGGAATCCCTGAATCAAGAAATTAGCCTAAGGATTAATCCTAGGGCACTAAGCAAAAACAAATTTAAAGTGTCTCTGAAGGGCTGCATATTTTTACACAGTATTGGCTATTACTGATGAATGTATTCATAATGCTATATAAAAGTCACACAAAGAAACAATCCACCAGAAGAACCACATCACCAGATACAAACACGAAACTGAATTCTGTGAACTTTGGATAAATAAGGTAACAGATTATTTAACATAAATTTCAAATTACTGAGCTTAAGGCTAAGTGAAAAGAAAAACAGTATTAAAATAATACGTAGGTAGACTATTAAGAAATGAAAACTATAGATATTGAATAAAAAACAATGGATAAGCAAAACAGTTGTTTAGATACCAGTGAAGATATAATCAATGGTTTAAAAGACAGGCTTAAGGAAACCACTCAGAATGTAGTACTGTGAGAACATAGGGTAAATGTAAAGAGAGGCAGAGAGCATAAAATGAACCAAAAATTTCAACACAGCTAATGTGAATTTCAGAAGAATAGACTTAAAAAGCATCAATATTTAATTATATATGCCTGTAAATGTCCCAGCATTGATTAAATATGTGATTCTTATAATCAAGAAGAAACCAAGATAATTAAAAGACGAATCCAAGGAGATATACTGTAATGAAACTACAACAAAGACAAAAGAGATATTTAAAGCAACCAGAGAGAAAAGACAAATTACCTATTAAGGGTCAACAATGTGGTAATGGTAGGTTTCTAAAGAGCAAGATAAGTAACAGAAATCAATGGAATATTTTTAAAGGAATTTATGAAATAACTACCAATTTTGAATAATACACACAACTAAATTATTGTTTTACTACCAAGGGTATTTGCCAATTATTTACAAAGGTATCTTATAAAACCAAACACTGTTTCTTAGTTGAAAAAAAATAAAATTCTTAAAAGACTGGTTTAAAAAGAGAGAACTGTAAAGCCAAATGACTATTATAGTTACAAGAGAAGGACAAAAGTACAGGTAAGGTAGAGACTTTGTCGATGCAATTGAAAATCTAGCCAAATATGAAAAAATGTTCAACATCACTTGTCATCAGGGAAATGCAAATCAAAACTACCATGAGATACCATCTTACACCAGTGAGAATGGCACATATTAAAAAAACTAGCAACAACAAATGTTGGCGAGGGTGTGGAGAAAAAGGAACTCTTCTGCACTGTTGGTGGGAGTGCAAACTGGTCCAACCACTGTGGAAAGCTGTGTGGAGATTTCTGGACCTACTAAACATAGAGCTTCCATATGATCCAGCAATTCCACTCCTAGGTATTTACCCAAAGGACACAGAAACATCAATTCCAAAGAACACCTGCACCCCTATGTTTATAGCAGCACTGTTTACAATAGCTAAGCTTTGGAAACAACCCAAATGCCCAAAAATAGATGACTGGATCAAGAAGATGTGGTACATATATACCATGGAATATTACTCAGCATTCAAAAAAGATAAACACATGCGATTTGCTGCAACATGGATGGCGCTGGAAGGGATCATGCTCAGTGAAATAAGCCAAAAAGAAAAAGAAAAATACCGGATGGTCTCACTCATAGCAGGAATCTAGAAAACTTAAATAAGGGACCAGGAAAATGAATAACTATAAGAAAGTGAAAATCAAAATCAACAAAAAACTATGAACCAGAGACACTTTTAGGGGGGCGGGGGCGGGAGGGGAGGGATTGGGGTCAGAATGGGGGGCTGCAATTGTATGGGGAATATAACAATAAAATTTATAAAAAAAATAAAAAAATAAATAAATAAAATTTTGAATACAAGACCCTCAAAAAAAAAAAAACAAGTACAAAAATTAAATTATTTTGAAAAATAGAGGAAGAAAGGATATGTGGCATCATAAAGTCTTATAATGTTAAGAATTAATTCTTTAACTCATGACTAATGTGACTGAAAGAAAAAAAAAAAAAAAGAAAATCTAGCCAAGATGATAAATTCACTATAAATGTAACTGACAATAATTCAAGAAGGAAAAGAAAATCTTAATAATAAGAGAAATAATAAGAGAAACTAACTGCTTGTTAAAATCTACACACACACACACACACACACACACACACCCCTTATATCTAGGAACCTTCAGACAAGGTCAAAGCATCTAAACTTGTATAAACTGCTTCATGAAATAGAACAAGCTATTCACCTTTTTCTTTTTAAATTTAAGATATGAGGTAAGATAAATTAGATATAAAATGAACGAGAAAAATTATAGGATAGTCTCATTTATGAATATAAGGATTCTAAATAAAATATTTGCAAACCAAGTTTAGAATGAATATTTTAAAATTGTGATCAATGGAAAACTACAATACAAAAATATTATGCACTCCAATGTTCATTAAAAAAAGATGGAATAGTGCCTTTTGGGACAAAAGGTGATATGCTAACCAAAACAAGTCAGAAAGTGAAAAATAGTTACCAGATGGTTTCATTGATTTGTGGAATGTAAATAAGCAAAGAAAACAAACTGAAAAAACTGCAAAAATAATTCTTAGACTCTGTGAAAAATATACAGAGGCAATGGGAGGGAGGATGCAGGGGAGAGCACATTGGTACTAGAGTTTTGGTGAGGGTGACTGAAACATGCATATGTGTAGTTGTGAGGTTGTATGCTCAAAAATAGTTATTTAAATGACTGACAAGGTAGTAAAAACATTTTTAACAACTGTAATAAAGTGGGGGTTGTCCAGAATAGTTTAGTTTTGTAGTATTAATTAATAGAACCCATTAATCAATATAGTAAAAGAGAAGCCATAAATTCATCTCAATGTGTGCAGAAATTATTTAATAAATTTCCAAACACCTTCCTGATAAAACTTCTGAGCAAGAAAAGAATAGAAAGGAATGTTTCTTAGCCTGATAAAAATATCATTCACTAAAAATCCAAAAAGAATACTTCTTTGCAAAATGTCAGAGGTACTTCATATAAAATTCAAACAAGGTAGGATGGCTGATGTCAAAAATTCTATTTAACATTACATTGGAAGTCCTACTATAAGTGGAGAACAGAAATAAATATAAACATAAATAAATTAAATATATTTTAAGTATATTAAAATAAAGTACATAAATGTACTTTAAAAGGAGGAATAGAATTATCTACTTGTATATAAAATGAATATTTAGAAATTCCAAATAACCTATACTTTAAAAAATTTTAATACTAATAAAGAGTTCAACATGGTTGGAAATAAAAGTTAAACAAAAATCTTATATGTCTATGAGTCATCAACCATGACTTTAAATATTAAAGAAAAAAATTTAAAAACTATCTAGCAATGAATCTGACAAAAAGAAGATTTTTGTAGGGAAAATTATAAAATGTATTTAACAACATGAAAATAAACAAATGAATGAAGAACTAGATGATGGAGAGAATGAATGCAGAGACTCAATTGCTTGATATGGAAATTATCCCCAAATAATCTACTAATCTAAAATCTGTTAAAATCTATAATCTGCAATTATTGTCAAAATTCTATCATTGTTTTTTATGTAACTTGAAATGATGATACTTACATTCATAAGGGATAATAAATATTCAAGAATAAGCAAGACACATTTGTGGAAAAATAATTTAAAAGTCTCCCTTTATTTTAAGACTACAATAATTAAAACTGTATTCCTGATACCAGGATAAGCTGGGAAAAATACATATGAGAACTCAATACTATTAAAAATCACTGGGAAAAGGTGAACTAGCTAATGTGTAGTACTGGAATGATTGTTATTCACACACAAAAGATAAAATTTGATCAATACATTATACCATTGAGAAATATATACAATAGAGAAATATAAATTCTAGGCAGATGCTTTATATTAAACTATTTAAAAGGCAAAAAAACACTGAAATTGATATGATCAATATGGTGGTATAGCTTTATCACTTTAAAAATCCTTGAGAAAAAGAATATCTAAAAAGCATAGAACTAAAAAGTAAATAATAGAGGCATTAGATTTGGAGACAACAGGCTAAAATCCCCATCCTTGCTCTGCAGCTCAAGATGATGTATAAATTATTTTACCAGATTGGCTTCAGTGTCCTGAATAATAATAATGTATGATGATGATGATGATGATGATGATGATAATAATGATGATGATGATAATAATAATGTAAAGGAGTTGGATAAGATGATCCAAAATCTATTCTATCAATAGTTTCAAATTTCTATAAATCTGCAGTTGTGAGAGGATAGCATTTACGATTTCAATTTCTCTTATTGAACACTCTCATCAAACTATATTCTTACTTATTCTAAAGCAGTTCACTTATTGTACCCAAATTGTGTACTATCCCAGAAAGGGATGCCTTAACACATGTTAGCAAAGGTAGCAAATTATCCTAATATTGTGTTTTCCATGACTCAGATTAGGAATAATATAAATACCAAAAAAAGGTGTTATAAAGTGTCCCATGACTTCCATTCCCAAATTTATAAATGGATTGTTTCTTTATTCATTTGCTCTGATTATTTCATAAGTCATTTGTCCTGAATAACCATCTACAAACCAGCTTATTAGAATTTGTTGTATGTTAATAAAAATTGTTGAACAGTAGACACTATCATTAATTTTACTTAAGAAACACATTATGACAAGAAAAAATCTGAACACTTTTCCTCCTTGCCTCCCAAATTTTGGTATTTCATTTTATGTACTAAAAGGCTTCTTATTTGCTCTCAATGAGAATCTGGCCCAACACAAAAAACTAAAACATATTTGCTCACTAACATGCTATTTTCTCACCAGGATGTCAATGCTTTTAGTCAGCAGGTTAAATTACCCCCATAACCTGAAGAAAGTGAAGCACAGAGGAGGATGTGAGGTGAAGTCACACTTTACACAGAGGTTAATACAGAGCAGAGAGACGAGAAACCCACTTCCAATACATGTATCCAAGTCTCTCTGCTAAATTCCAGTTTCTCCTCCCACTCCACTCCAGTCTGCAACCTAATCCAGGCTGCCTATTTTCTGCCAGAAATGTTAACCATGAATGAGTACAGAAGGAAGCCTGGATAATTCACAACCTTGTTAGAGAGTTGAATGAAAAAAACAACAACAAACCACAAAACATAGTACATTAGCTGATAGGAATACTCTGGGATCCTTTTTGTTCTTCATCCATTGAAATATGTGAATGAGGCAGCCTACATTACCTGAATTCCAAGTATGGTAAGGAAATAATTTATATCATAAGTGTCATAGAAAATTTAGTATCACACCTGACAAAGGATGGCTGTCAATATGTGTTAGATGTCATCTTCACTGTATCACCACCTGCTAGACCCATCACACGTGGCACTGGGTTAATAAAAGACATAGGTCTATGAAAGAGTTACTCCAAGCAATGATTCTCTTTCCAAAGGAAATTTGCTCAAGCTTGAAGAGATGACCAGGTACCTTTTCAAATTCAGCAATATAATTCCTTTTGGAGGAAAAAGAAGTCACAGAGGCTGACTCCCACTTATCAGGTAGATGACAGGCCAGTTAAAGAGTCTACAGTGTATTTCCTTAACTGGTGAAGGAGGAGCATGACAAATTGGAAAGTTCACATTCATGGTTCGCCTTTGTCAGGTTGAACACAAAATTGCCAAAGCTGAGGGGTAGCCAGTCCTAGGGAGCTGCTGGACACCACCATGCCCACAGAAAAAAGCACAGATCTTTAACCACAACTCAACCAGAAAGCAAGTAATCCCTTGAAAAGCAATAACCATCCAGGGTGGGAAAGACTCACTTGCTGTCATTTTCCATTCCTCCATCACCCCCTTTCTTTTGAGCCACTCTTCGACTACATACTAAGAATAACTTTTCAAAAGTGGAGCATAGGTTCCCAGTTGTCAGAACAGGACTTCACCCTTGGACTGTTTCTACTTAAACACCATGTGCGGGGGAAAATGTAAAGGACACCTATACAACTAAAATAATACATTTTTCTAAGTGAGAGTAACAGATGGTCTGGTAGGTAATGATCTTTAACTGATGGGATACACAGTAGCCTATGGCCAGTTGGGAGCACTAGGTGTTAGCAACCAATGATGAGTAGGAAGCATATTTCTTAGAGGACAAGACATACAGTATCTAAGGACTCCAGAAAGTTGGAGGGTTGAATGCAACTTTATAGAAGGGGTTTTCCCTCATTATCTTCCTTTTTAATATATTATTTCAAGACCCACTAGCCTGAAGAAAGTTCTGTTCACAGTGATGGCTTTTGTGATAAAGTGGGAGTACAGGGCACTGATGAAGCACAGGTCATTCCTATGTTCATTCTTGCTCAAGTATCAACCAGATAGTACTTTGAAGAAGCTAGTTCTTCCCCTAACCATTGCTGGGAAGATGGTATGACATCACCCATAGCCAACTCATGACTTACAGCTGCCACATAAGGAGAGAGGGCTGAGCGAACCGGTGGTAGAAATTAGGAGCCAGGAGGGGAACAGCGTGTTTTGGCCACTTCTAGTTTGCCATCCTGGACAATTTGTGTACCAGAGTCTAACTACATCCAACTAGATCAGCTTGACAGCTTTAGACTCCTGGAGTCCCTAACAGACACCAAACTTTTGTAAAGCCATGGCTTTTAATTTAATAGGGTAATTAAGGAAAGGTAACAGCACTTTAATGTTTCAATGCCCTTTTGCCATAGACTAAGGGTTTTTCACATTTGCAATATGATTTTATGGCATTTTCAAAAGGGAGTCACAAGAGTCACAGTTCGAGCAAATTTTGCTCTCTAGATGTATAGGTTCTTCAGCAAATCTACTTAAATGTTCCAGAGAAGTTGCCAAAAGTTGATTTGTCTGCTACAGTAACAATGCTCTTTTCAGAAGAAATTTTTACTTGCATATTTTCTAATCTAAATGATAGTTTATATTACTGGAAGAAATGAGGCAAGAGATATTCAGTTAAACATTAACAAAATTAAATGATTCTTGGCATAAAAACAAACACTACTGTAAATATTGCCTGCTACCTGCTAAACAGTGTTAAGAGCAAAATGCTCTGTATCTCATCTTGTAATTAATTTATGAGTTGACAAATTGCTTTACTTATATTTATAGTCCAACTGATCACTGAGATGAGAATATGCGAAAATGTTTTTTAGGAGATTAAAGGGAGAAAGAAGAACAACGAAAACAATGTACTTACTTGCAGTGATATTTTAAAAAGTAATTCTGAATTTCAAATTAAGCTGTTTTTAAGAGCAAAGACTGATTTGAACTAATATCCTTTGGTCCTTGGGGTATACTCCACTGGTCCATATGACAAAATTTTGAGAAATCTTCCTTTTATATTTATTTCTCCAAGTTCTACAAAGTAGTAAAAAACCAGACTGTTCTTAAATAAAACAAAAATAAAGACACAAAGTCCAAAATGCAATAACAAATTAAAAAAAAAAACTCTCCAAAATTGAGATCTAATTCAGGGGTATAGTTGTCCCCCTATCTTCTCTGGAAGGCATCTTCTCGAACTCCTGGTAATATTTCTCATCATCCAGCCCAGGACTGTTTCACAGCAATGTAAGGATGTTAAAAGAGAAATGAACTCATTCTCTGAAGTTCCTTGTAGTAAAGAAAAACATATGGAGGATTTCCTGCTGAGGACTCCCTGCCGCGGCACAAATTCGAGGGGGTGTGGAATTTACTTGTTAAGGCTGTGTTTTCTGGACTCAGCAGTCTCTGCTCAGCAATGAATCCACATGTGCAGAGCTGCTTCCACTGGCTGCTGTTCTGCAGCCGCCCCACCAGCAGAGATGACTTGCAGGAAGCAGGTCAACAATACGTTAATGCCTTGTTTGTCATCGACTGTGTTTCCATCCCATCTTACCTCCGGGACCAGACAAATGTCCTTCAGGATGTTCTGCAGGAATACAGGCTTCTTTTCCCTGTGTCTGTTTCTTCCTGTGTCTTCACACAGTTGAAGACACACAGTTGATCTCCTGACTTCTCATCTGCAATGAGTACTTTCCAGGCAAGTGTATTTTGTGAGCACATTCCTGAAAATTAATTTAACATGTTCCCAATGTGTTCTTTCTCCTTTTATGGTTTCTCCATCTGAAAGTACACTTCTAAGGACAGCACATTTCAAAATATATTATGAAGACACAGGTTGGCTCGGGAACATTGAATAGTACCTACAATGAATACAGCATTCTGTGCAAGCCAGACCTACAGAGGCTGGTCCATAGACAGCCAGTTTGTAAAACAAAAACACAACCAGTTATTATTTCAAAGCTTTTCTTTAAAAAATTATTTGGGGTTACTTACCAAAGTGAAGACACTATTACCTATCGGAGAAGCTTCTCCCCAATTTATTGAGCCGTCTCATTAAAAACACTGACCACATATGAGTCTCAATTATCCTAACAATTGATTCTAAGTCTATATCCATGTTTTATATTACAAAATGGTGTTAAATGTTTCTCTAGAAATAAGTTGTACATAATCTTTCTTTGTGCATCATTGTCCTTGTGCAAGAATTTATTCTGTGGAGAAAAGGTGTTCCTTGGCCCAGGTGTGGGACAGGACAAATGATTAAAAGAGGTAAAGATGGGTATGTGGGAGAAAATGTCTCAGTTGCATGTGGAGTTACAGCATAGTCAAGAAAACTTTTATAGATTTAGTAAAAATATTTTCCAAATGATCTGGAATGATGGTCCCTATGAGGGCACCACAAACTATAACCCAGGGGCCAAATCAGGGCCCTACTGGTATTTGTAAATAAGATTTCACTGGAATACAGTCATGCCCACTAGTTTATATATTATCTTTGGCTGGTTTTATGCTATAATGGCAGAACTGGATAGTTATGATGAAGACTGTATAATTCACAAAGCCTAAGAAAAAGCGTACAGACCCTTTGTCTATATGATAGAGGGCCACTAGGTAAAAACAAATCATTAGCCCCCTTTTCTGAGTTGTATGGTCAGAAATATATAATTGTGTTTAAGGAAATTCCGATCACTGAAATTTCCTCCCATTACTCACAGAAAAGATGTGGCAAGAAGGTTCCTTGGGGCTGGGGGTGGAATGCCAAGTGCTTAGGGACAAAATGAATCAGACTATGGAGGGGTACTGTGGGATGACAATTACCCAGGAGGGAAGCCAGAAAAGTGGGGCTGAGATTAAGCACTGAGAAGCATAATAAAGACACAAATGGAGAAAAAAAAATAATGAAGATTGGCTCTAAATCAGGATATATTGTATTGAAATGGCTGGAGCAAGTGATTAAAGGACTCAGAACTTGAGCAAAAAATAAGGATGTTGAACACTTTCTTTCTGGTAGACTGGTAGAAGGATGACTAAGTTGTCCCAACTTATGCAAGACTTTCCCTTCCTACATCTGGGAAGCTCCCCAGTCCCTTGGAATCAGAACGGCCGGCCACCCTGCCTTCCAGTGCTGTGCAGGAAGCTGAGGGAGTTAAGCGGAAAAAGAAAACTTGGAGCACTGTGACCCTGCTCTCACAGTGCATAAGACCTCTGTTCGCACAGAGTGAGACAAGAAATAGGGGACTACGCTGGTGTCGCTGGGGCTGGGAAAGCCACCAATGAAAGACAGGTCTCTGTCCTTGGTGATTTTGTGTTCTCTGAGAGAATTTGCACCGTATGAACAGGAAGAGAATAAGCTCAGAACAACTGTAAACAAGTGTGAGGTCATCTGTCCTACCGGACAGTTTTTGGCTTGGCCTTTTCACACCAAAGGCAGTCTGCAATTTTTCCAGAACAGCTGACCTGCATGTTTGATTACTGCCTGTTACTCTGAACGCTCTGCTTTAATTTCCCCTAATTCCCCAGCCATCCCAAATATTGCTTAGGGTTTAAGTTGAATATCTTCTTACTAAATAATGAAGGACAATGTGACTTTCTTGGCCCCATGAGAGTAAGTAACTATTTCATTCACGAGTCTCTCAATAGGCAGCCCATCAACAAATATTTCTTGAGTTACTACTATGTATCCAACACTGAGCAGATATTGGGATGTAGGACTAAATCAGACAGGTGAAGTCTGGAGAATGAAAGGGAAACTGAGAAACATAGCAACAGATCATTTTGGGCAATGGCAGTGCTTTTGGAGAAATAAGCAAAGTGATAAGGTGCAGCACAACTGTGGGGGGCTGGGGATTCAGTCCCAGGTATGGGCAGAGAAGGACTTTTTGAGAAGGTAACATTTTAGTTGAATAATGGAAACTGAGAAAGAACAGGCTATATAATAAACAGTAAGAGCTGTAAGTTGAAGACAAAGGTAGATGGGAACTTGATAGGTACCCCCAAAACAAGAGACCCCCCAAATTGATGCAGCATAGTGTGCAAGTAAAGGAGGGTTGGAATGACAGAGATCAGACGGTGTGTGGTCTTGTAGGAATGATGAGGAGGTTTGGGCTTTTTCCCAGGGCAAGGCGGAGCTATAGGAAGGATTTAAGAGGGTGAATGTCTATGATCTGATTTCCGCTTTCAAAAGGATTTTTCTAGTCCTGCTGGTGAGAGGGGACTGGCTGGGGCCAAAGTGAAAATGCAATCAGCTGAGAGATGGATGCTGACCGGGCTACAATGATGTCATCGGTGTCAGAGGGAAGGAAATGATTTTTTTGAAGCACATTTTGGAATATAGCAACTCTGCCCCCAGAAATGGTAATCTGAAATAATCTTATTTAATCATGTGTTAGTTTTTCATTTGGGTCCATTTGAGGGCAACTCCAGCAGCAGAGACCTGTCTTAGTCACCGAGTCCCTGGGACCCAAATACACTTTACCTGGGGAGGAATATTTGATATTCTGTCAGTTATCCATCATGTATTATGAACAGAAAGCTACAAATGGGTAAGAAGAGAATGCAGAGCTCTATCTTACTTTTGGAGTTTGAACAGTTCAGATTGACTCACAGCATTTTTTTTTCCAGCTCCTTCTGGAGTGCTTGTTTAGAGCACTTGATAACTAAAGGACACTTCCTAAGTGGTCTGATGCCAGGGTTCTGCCAGTCTTCCTGTTCTCACAGACTGGAACTGGGGCAGATCGATAGCCCTCGGTGTGTCCCTTTTGCAGGTATTGATGAGCAGCCAAGAGTTGGGACAAGCTTCATAGGCTGTGATTAGAGCAGTCACGTGGGCACCATGTTTAGTAGGGAGCTGCATCAGGTTTAAATTTTGTTGTACTTGTCTTGATTCTTTTTTTTTTTCAGTATTTTATTTATTTAATTTTTTAAAAATAAATTTTATTTTTATATTCCCCATACAATTGCAACCCCCTTATTTTGACCCCAATCCCTCCTTTCCCCACCCCCGAACCCCCATAGAGTGTCTCTGGTTGATAGTTTTTTGTTGATTTTGATTTTCACTTTCTTATAGTTATTCTTAATAATTTTGAATAATGGGTCTGCATTTTCATTTTGCTCTGGGACACACAAATTATGCCACCTGTCCTGCTAACAGGTCTCCCTCCACCCCTGGAGGGAGCTGGGGTCTTGTGTTCGTAGAGCTGGCAGGTATGGCGAGAGCTTCCAATGCCTTGGATATTGCCCAGGTGTTGTAATCCAGGTTAACTTCTGGGACAGCAGCTCCCAAGGTCTTCAAGCAGCAGCTCTTCAAGGTCATGAGCAGTTCCCTTGCAGGGCAGCTCTGCTCCCAGGTGTTGTCTTGAGAGCCAGTTTCGAAGGTCCAGCCTAGATTCCATTCCTCAAGTCTTCTTATAATTTTGTGTGCAACATTCCCCTTCTGCTTAAAACAGAGTGAATGCTGCCATCCCAATGTTATAAATGCCTAATTAAAGATACTCCTGCAGGAACAAGTTAGTTTCTTAAAATCTTTCTTATTGTTTTGTCATCAGATGTGTACCATTGGGGTGGTAGAATTTAGCACCAATTTTGAGATTCTATCCTCTGGACATATTCTTTAGGAGGCAGAGAGCCTGAGTTGATGTTCAGCAGGGATGGACTTGGGTATATTAGTTAAATGTTTAAATTGGAAAGATGCATTCTCCTTATAGGTAAGACTGTTGATTTCCCTCTGGCAGACCTAGAAGCATTAGTCTGTCTATAGTCTCACTTGGTTGCCCGTGTGACAGGGGGAATGTGTGCAAGCTGTCTGTGCAGGTGTGTTGGTTACCTGTGGCTGCCAGAGTAAGTCACTATGAAATAGGTGGTTAAAATAAGGGGGGGGGTGGGAATTGTATGGGGAATATAACCAAGATGAAAATGCATACATTGTGCAAAAAATGAAAAATGATGTAAAAATATCTGAGAGGTAAAATATTTAATGATAAAATAAATGTTGAATCAATTGTCAAAAACCAAAACAAAACAATAGGGACTTTTCCTCTCACAGTTCCAGAGGCCAGAATTCCTAGATCCAGGTGTGGCAGTTTAATTCCCTCTGGAGATTCTGAGGGAGAATCTGTTGTGTCTCGCTCCCAGCTTCTGGTGGTTGCCTGCCAGTCTTGGCTTTCCTTGGTATTCTTCACTCCAGCCTTTCCTGGGTCTTCACTTGGTCTTCTCCTCTGTGTGTGTCTGTCTTCTCCTGTCTTAAATCTTAAAATGTTAAAGTGACAAGGAAACCTTTATAGCTTACCCAAAATAAGCCATCAAAAGCTCCAACCTCCTCATCTAAAATGTTTTCCCCATGGGTGCACCCTACCGTTCTGTTTTGCCCAGGGAAATTTCCATAGTACCAGTAGCAAAGGACAAGTACTTATGTAGAGGAGAAAAAGGTCAGGCGAAGTCATTGAATCTAACATTGCTTCACTTATCCACAGTGATGACTTTTACATTTCACAAATAAAAAACCACTTTAAGCTATTTTGTATTCTTTTTTCTAGTTCAATGGGAACTAATTTCTTAAAGCTGAAGGAGCAAGTATTTCCCCCAAAACATGAATACCTAAAATGACACTATGAAATATAGCCTTAGGAAGGAGATATCTTTTTTCCATGGGTACATTACTGAACTAGATAAAAAGTCATTCTATCAAAACTCTTTTATTGTTTTTCACTACACATATCTTACCATGAGAGAATTACATTTATCAAGCAGCAGGGAAGCTATTTATTCCCTTCTTATTCTATTAATTAAACTATAATACAATCACTTGGGTTGCCCGTAACAAATCTTTGGAAGATTAATATAGGATACTATTCTTTTGCTCATATTTGGCTCCTGCATGGTAATGAGACAGCAATAAAGTTTATGTGTCCATAACATGTAAGAATTGTATTTTGCACCAAATAGCTAACATCAAAAATAACTACTGATATAAACATACCACATAACACAATAATTCTTGGCATACATTAATATGTCACTAAAAAAATAATAGAATACCCATTGTAGCTTCAAAAATCCTAACATTTAAGTTATTAGAATAAAGAAAAGAATTACTGAAATTTGTCATATTTGAAAATAGATTTTGGTGGTTAGTTATTAAATTACCTCATTTTAAATATGGACGTTGGGAAATAAAAAACTCGCATTGTTCTAACCTAGTTATGTGACCCCATATAATTTAAAATCCAAATTTACACTGTGGAAAGATTACTGGCCCAAAAAGCATAAGACATCTACACCACTTGTCAACATTTCATATTTATTAATGAATTATGTCTTTAGGTGAGGGAAATAAGACAAAATTAACCATTCTGGGTTTGTTTTTTAGGCCCACAAAAGGAAGCAAAGTCACAGAAAAAACAGAAAAAAATTATTGTTCAGTATTTTGCATAAATAAGCCTCAATCTACATATATTTTCTTTTCTAGCCCTATATTTACATACTTTCATTCACTATTAAAGGGATTCCAAATACCTTAAATTTGTTTATTTTATTGTCTAATCATAGTAATCATTAATGGTGCACACAAACTCCTTTGAGAAATGAATCATCATATTTTTACTCTAATTTTTGCTCCCTAAAGGCACTGAAAATCATAGAATATCCCACCAGTAGTTCTCTTAAGGATAAAGAAGAAGCCAGAACATCTCTGCTGATAATTTACTTTTCTATGGTTGATATACATAAACAAGTAGTCAATCTTTATATGAAGAGAGATTAATTAATTCACAAACAAAGAAAAGGTGAATTGTGAACCACAATTCTCTTATACAAATTCAGGTAAAATTGTCCCAAGGTATATTTCTTATCCTTAGTTATACCAGAGGCATTTGAAGGTTATGTAAGAAATTATGAGATATAGTTGTGCATATTATAAAATATAAATTAGCGGCAGTCATCAAATAGAATTTTTATTTCAATTACCACCAATTCCAAACTGTTCTCAAACCAAGCTCTGTATTGCAGTCCCAGATCACTTTGACAGCTACTAATTTCTCCTTTATATTTTAGCCCCCTCCCCTGCTCGCCAAACATTTCCTTTTACTCCTGGTTCTTTTTGTATTTATTTCTGGATCAGTCTTTTCTTTCATCATCCTTCCTTTAACTTGTAAGCTTTCTTTTTCTCCCCCTTTCAACATTCTTCATTTCCCCCTGAATGTCCATCTGGATTTCTTTTGATTTCAGATCTCTCTTTTCTCACTTTCTACTCCACCCTCCTGGTTCTATCCATTTACCTTCCTGCTGTTTTCCTTCAGCACAGTTAACCCACATAGAGAATTACCAACAGTAGGTGAAAGACATACAAAGACCATGAAATTATAGATCAATGTAATGCTGCTCATCAATATATTCAGAAAGCTTACTTGTTTTTAAAAAATGAAAATTACTGCAATTCAACTGAAAAGCTAATAAACGATATAAAACAAGATAGCTTACACAATGAGGAAAAAGGCAGCTGGGAAGACAGATAAAAGAGTAGTAAGTTTCTTTTCATTCTTGACATCAAATAATTTAAACAACCAAAGTAGAAAATTAGTTTTTGTTTATATTATTGTTTCTTGAGGTGTTGATCCCATTTCTCTGATCATTAATGAAAGAATTGACAAAGTGAAATTCAAAACTAGTTAGTTTTGGGAGCTGCTGGCATTCTCTCAAGCTTCTCCCATCATTCATTAGATATTGTTTAGATTTCAATCTACTTTTTAATCTAGGGGGGCATATTTAAATCTACGTAAGTTTGAATTGACTTATTGAATAAAACTCGATGACATGGCAATAACAGTTCTGATATATTAACATTTATTGAATGCTCCTTGTTCATTAATTTTGTCACTCCATGGAAAAGCAATTGATTAGTAAAAGATTATTTCTACTCATTTTTCTGATCTTTTGCTGGCTTAAAGTTTTCTTTTCTCTTAATATTTGTTCAACTATATAACAATGGATTTAAACTATATTTCTCTGGACAGTAAATTTTAAGATCTAGTTTGCTAACATCTTTTAAAACTACATGTATCACATTGTTTTCCTTTCTCTCCAGCTCTTGTTTACTATACAGACTTCTATGTCTTTTTAATCTAAGAATCCTTTAGTCACTGAGTTCTAGTTAATAATATGACGGTCATCTGTCCTTGCTTTTGCTACCTAAGTATTTTCGGCCATGAGGCAATGCAAGCATTTCTGTCCCTGCTTCAATCAAGGTTAGTATTTTTCTGGAAATTTCATTCTATTATAAACAATCCCAATGGTTCCACAGTTGCTCACACCTGGTGGATAAAATAGACTGCCTTAGGATAATCTGACACTTGCAAGTTCCAGAGCTTTTCTGTTATATATCACTACAGCACCTCAGCTTCCCTTTGTATGGACACATGAGCCAAGCTGGACCCTGAACTCTCTCCCAGATGAACCTCCAGGCCTACATTTGCTTGTGTGACTCCATTCTACCACTCACCATATTGCAGAGTGAGGTGATCAAACCATTAATTTTTCATTTATTTCCACCCCCCTTCATTTTAACCGTTACACAGCTAACAGAAAGTAACTTCTAGATAGCTCTAGCCCAGTCAACACCTTGTCGGTACTGCCCTTCCCCTTTGTAAAACTAAGCTATATTCATTCCTTTGAATACAAGGGGAAGAGACTTTATTTATTTGTTACACAGATGAGCCATACTTTACCTAATCAGTCTGCAATTGTTGATGTTGGTTGTTTTAGGTATTTTCATCAGAGCATATCAGTGAATATTCTTTTTAAAAATGAATTTATGGATTTTATTTACTTTTAATGAAGTACTATTTTCTTTCTTTTTTTTTTTAAAGATTTATTTATTTATACAAGAACCGGTGTACAGGCCAGATGTGCGGGAGGGTGAAAGGATTCACCAGAGACAGAGCAGGGAACAGAACAGGCAGATTGATGAAATACACTGCTGAGAGGAGCAGCGGGCAAGACAGGAGAGGTCAACTTCGCTATGTGGGATTCCCGCCGGCCATCCGGGATCGAACCTGTGCTGCAGAGGCTGCAGACGGCTTCACAGTACGGTGCTCAACTGCCTGCACCACCAGGGAGACTCTGAAGAACTATTTTCTTACATCCTTGTTGATCTTTTGACAGTAGAGGATTTCTCACCTCAGGTGTGATCAGTGTAGCTGGTCACTGTAGTTCTCCCATCACCAATGCATCTGCAGTCCACCATAGTCCACTGTGCTCTCACAACTGACTTTTAAAGAGAAGAAGATTCTGCTATGTCATTAAGGATTGTTAGATTTGATATGGCAAACTTTTCACTTTCAAGATAGACTATAGAAGAACTAGTGATGAAATAGCTGATGGGAATTTTGCAAGAGGATTTGATCCTAGCCTCTACATTTAGGCAGAAACATATGTAAACTGATCAGAGCAGGTTGAGATGTATTTGGCTGTTCATCTGACCTTGATAACATAAAGATGAGAGAAGCTGGGATACTCAATGATAACCTACTTCTTGCCTTATCATTTAGCTCAGAACATACAGTTCAGGATATAAACACATAAGAGTTGCCTGTGAACCGAATGAAGTCACTTCACAAGAAATTTAGGGTTTGAATGGGAGATCCACATAATATTTCCCCTTTATCTTTTTAACTTAGTATCTGAGAGTTGGCACTCAATATCCAAGTAAGGGTTCAAAGTGGCTGCTGGAGTTCCAGCCATTCAAGTCTGCATTCTAGGTAGACTCACATCTCATTGGTGAGACTGGTGAGACCATAATAATTTCATAGCCACAACTAATTGCAAAGGAGGCAGCAACTGAAATCTCTTCTGAATATGCCATTGTCTCTAGTCAAGTATTGGAGTTCTGTTACAAAGGAAGCAAAATGCAATGGTAGATGTCTGCTTCTGCCACCCTTGTATCCACAAAGCACCCCATATAAATTGCCACCATCTGATGGGTGGGAAGAGTGTTATTAAAACTGTTGCACAAAACTCAACCCCATCACAATATTTCCTCCATCTGGAATTGGTCTCTGACTCCCTTTAATTTGTATTTGTCCTTCCTTCCTTCAGGCCTCAGCCCCTCACCACTTTCCTGGGAAGACCTTCTTGCCTAGATTGAGGTCCTCTTCCCATTGGGCAGAGTCCCCATGTCTCTCCTGCCCAGGCCTCTGCCAAGTGGAAACCGTCCATGTGCACGTGTACCTCATGAATTGAAAGGCCAAAAACCCCAAGAGGGCAGGGACTTGGTCTTTTTTTTTTTTTTTAAAGATTTATTTATTTATGCATACAAGAACTGGGGTATAGGCCACAGATGTGGGGGGTGAGGGGATTCATCAGAGACAGAGTGGGGAACAGAACAGGCGGATCAACTGAAATACACTGCTGAGGGGAGCAGTGGGCAAGCCAGGAGAGGTCTGCTGCACCATGTGGGTAGCTCCCTAGCCAGATTTCGAACTCGTGCTGCAGTGGTTGCGGATAGCTCCATAGGTTGCGTCTTACCACCTTGCGCCACCAGGAAGGCCCAGGACTTGGTCTTTTAATTTGCTTATTCACCACCACATGAAGAAGAATGCCTGTGACAGGTATTCGATGATGATATGTTGAAGAAGGAGTCAAACTTCTGCACAGAGGCAATGCAGCCTCATCGAGACCCATTCTGCTTGGAAGGAAACACACAGAACTACAGCAGCTGCACACAAATTTTAGAGGGCCTGGAATACAAAGAATCTCAGTTCTAGACAAGAACAAACAGTACTGATCTCTTAGGAAGAAGGAAATAGACTTATCTCTGCCTGGCCCACCTCATTGCTCTTAGGGGTTCTGTCCTCATTGATGGGATGAGCAGAAGAAAGGGCCCTTTAAAGTTGCCACCTTTGGCACATAAATGTCTCCTAGGATACTCCGTGGCTTCAACTGCCCTTCCCTCTCCTGAATCCACTCCCTCTGGCTGATCCCCATGACTGAGACTTTATATTTCTGCAGTCTACTAGTACTCTTTGGAACTTGATACTTTGTACTATCCAGGTGTTTCCTGAGTCTGTTTTTCTGAGACTGGGTTTTGATCCCTGCTTATTTTTTACCTCTGTGAGTGAGCCTCTAGAATTTCAAGTTGGACCCAAACCTGGAATTTTATAGGATATTCTAGTTAGTTGGCCATGTATATTTATGTTTACATAACTATAAAATAAAATGTGTATAATTATTATCCAGTGGGGAAAATGGTTAGCAATTTTCAACACTTTCTTTGGTGTCTTCAAAAAAATTCCAACTGCTCTGAGAATTTAATCCAATAGAAATGTGTCTTAGAGGAACACCCTGATTATTCCAGGCAAGATATGGCAGTGGGCAAAATGAAAAGCACAGCAACCTTAACAAAATGTTGCTTTACCAATTTTCAAAGACCAAGATTTAGCATTTTTTAATAGATTTTTTAAAAAAGATATTTTAGAAAGCAGTTTAAAATTCACAGCAAGATTGAGCATGAAATAGAGATCCTACATGTTCCTTGGTCCCCTACATGTATAGCCTCCTCCACTGTCAACACAAGCATCACATTGAGATGCTTATTACAAATGATGAAATTGATAGATCCTTATCATCCAAAGTGCATTGCTTACATTGGAGTTTACCCTTGGTGTTGCATGTTCTATGAGTTTGGATAAGGTATGATTATGCATTATTTTAGTATCATACAGATTAGTGTAACTGCCCTAAAAATCATCTGTGCAAGGGAAACAAAATCAAAAGTAAACAAATGGAACTACATCAAACTAAAATGCTTCTGCATTGTAAAAGAAGCATCAATAAAATGAAAAGATACTTGCACATCATGTATCCAAAAAGTAACTGCTCTCCAGGATCTACAAAGAACACATACAACTTAACAAGAAAACAAATAAATCAATCAAAAATGGACAGAAGGGCCTCCCCTGGTGGCTCAGACAGTTGAGCGCTGCACTGTGAAGCTGTCCACGGCCTCTGCAGCGCCTGTTCGATCCCAGCTGGCCAGCGAGGGTCCCAATGGCGCGGCAGATCTCTCCTGTCTCACCCGCTGCTCTCCTCAGCAGTGTATTTCGTCAGTCTGCGTGTTCTGTTCCCCACTCTGTCTCTGGTGAATCCTCTCACCCTCCCGCACATCTGGCCTGTACCCCGGTTCTTATATAAATAAATAAATAAATCTTAAAAAAATGGACAGAAGACCTAAATAGATACTTCTCCAAAAAAGACAGGATCGCCAACAGAAACATGAAAAAAATAATCATCACTTATCATCAAGAAACTGCAAATCAAGTCAATGAGATAACACCTCACACCTGCAAGAATGACCCATATCAAAATGATGAAAAACAAGTGTCAGTGAAGTGTGGAGAAAAATGAACACTCATACATTATTGTAGGACTGTAGACTGGCCCAGCCCTTCTGGAAAATAGTATGGAAGTTTCTCAAAATACTAAAAATAGATCTACCATATTATCGGGGCCCAAACCTGAACATCCGGGTTCTTGCCTGAAGCAGGTACTGAATGTTAGCTCCAGGGAAGGTTTCAAGTTTCCTATTGTGACGACTGAACCCTGCCCCCTGCTTGCTCCTTGTGGCTTGTTTGTATTGGTGGTCTCTCCTTGTTCGAGATAACGAGAGACCTCCTCCTCTGAACCCTATATAACATTGTACACATTCCTGAATAAATGAGACTGGCGATGATCCTGGCTTTGTCTCCACTCCTTGCGTACCCCTGTCCCATACCAAGCCCCTGCTTCCTCCCTCGGGTACCACGTTGATCTACCCGGCTGGCCCGGACACCATATGATCCAGCAATTTCACTCCTAAGCATCTACCTGAAAAATACAAAAACACTTATTCAAAGGGATGTATAGACTCCTATTATAACATTGGCTATTGTAACATTGTAACATTGGCTATTTACAATAGCCAAATTATGGAAATAACCTAAATGCTGACATGAATGGCTAAAGAAGAGGTAGTATATATGCATAATGGAATACTATTCAACTGCAAAAAAAAAAATGAAATCTTGCCATTTGTAGCAACATGGATAGGAGAGGGGATGATGCTAAGTGAAATAAATCAGGAGAAAGACAAATAGCAGATAATTTCACTCGTATGTGGAATATAAAAAACAAAGCTAAGGAACAGACAAAAACAACCAAACAGGTGCCTCCCTGGTGGTGCAAGGGGTTAAGCACAGCACTGTGAATCTATCCGCAGCCTCTGTGGCACAAGTTAGATCCCTGGCCAGCCAGGGAGCAACCCACATGGCACAGTAGACCTCTCCTGTCTTGCCCACTGCTCCCCTCAGCAGTGTATTTCATCAGTCTGCCTGTTCTGTTCCCCATTCTGTATCTGGTGAATCCTCTCACCCCCTGCACCTCTGGCCTGTACCCTGGCTCTTGTCTGCATAAATAAATAAATCTTTAAAAAATAATACAATTAAGAAAATTCACCCAGTTCCTTTGCACATGTCTTCTTAAAGGAGCTAGTAACAGTATCACATAGCTGAATTTTTCTTTTACTATCTCATTTTGTCGGGAAAATATCAGAAAAACAACTTTCCTAAAACTTACCCTAAAAGGTAGAAAACAAAAAAGAAAATATCTGGTATAATTTAGATCTAAATAATACGAATTGCACTACACTAGAAATATATTTTTATTATAGGAATTGATTTCCTTTCAAAATAGTTTGGGAAGAGAAAAGTTAATGTTTTGTTTTTTTTTTTTTGCCTTTAAGGTGACTCTCTAAACTGGGCCAGGATACAAAGTAAATGACAGTCTTGCTGGAAGCAATATTCACTTTATATATTAAGTGCTAGTCTTATGTAAGACACTGAGTGAAATGCATTCCATTTACAGTAAAAGCTGAGGATGAGTAGACAGACTTGAGAAAGAGAATAATATAATTTGGCAACATGAAGTTATATTTATTTTGCTGTCATTCTTTTTGGGTAAGTTTTGAGCCAAAGTATATAACATCTGTGGGGTTTGTTAATCATCTACACATTGCAAATACATTATTGCTGCCTCCATATTTAGCACTAAGAGTTACAGAGTTCTCTCTGGGGACATTTATAACTTAGACCCCCAAGACTGCCATTTGCAGAGAACGCTTTTATTCTTAGTCCATGAGCACCCTGCTGTCTTCAGCAGTCATTGGCTAAGGAGAGTTACAACTTGGAGTTGTAACTTGTTCCCTGGTGGGGTGATGAAAAAACCCTAAGAGATTTGAAGATCACTGAAATAAGACACAAAGATTTTTTTATAGACAACTCTTTTTTATTATTTATTTACTTATTCATTTGTAGAAGAACTGGGGTATAGGCCAGAGATGCGGGAGGGAGGGAGTGAGAAGATTCACCAGAGATAGATCAGAACAGGTGCATTTACTGAAATACATTGCAAAGGGGAGCAGTGGATGAGACAGGAGAGGTCTGCTGTGCCAGGTGGGTCAGCTCCCTGGCTGGGGATTGAATTCAGGCCATAGCCATGACAGCACTGAGACTTAACCCCTCGGCCACCAGTGAGGCCCAAGACACAAAGATCTTGCAGGTTGAATGCTGGAGTGAGGATAGGAAAGAAGAGGAGGACAAGTAATGAAAAAACCTGTCTTAATAACTCACTTCTAGGAGAACATTAGCTGCAGCAATTACCCTCCCATCAGGTAGGATGCTACTGGCAGGCAAATAAACCACAAATAAATCAAGTCTCCTTTTAAGGCATGTGAATCCAGGTAATGTTTCAGGTGGGGTAATATCTCCACTGGCAGAAATAGTAAACTAGTTCCCCTGCAGAATGTAACAAAAGGGTTTTTCGTGTTTCCTCCTGCAATCTAGGACGTGAGCTTGCTAAAACAAGGGTGGGATTCAGGAGAAAGATCAAAGGGGGTGTTAGAGCTTTTCTGGCTATTGCTTTATCAATCATGTTGATGTGGATGGACTATAGTGAGTGTGTTCTGGACTTGTACCCCTGCCAAAATGGACACTGGCAAATTCCAGCTAAGGCGTTCTATTTCTGTATGTCTTACTGTCTTACACACACACACACACACACACACACACAGATAAGAATTATAAGCTGCTTTCTATTAGACAGTCTGGATTCTAAATACTGACCCTACAGAATCCACATTAAACCCACTGCCCATCTCCCCGCCCCCCAGAATATAGAGAAATTCCCCTTCTTCCTGAAAGCGGCTGGTCTGGATTTCCTGGATCCACTGGAATGTTGTGGGCCTTTACCTTGGACCTCTGGCCTCTGTAACTGGTCAGACCTCTCCTCCCTCCAGACCAGAAGCAATTAATCCAGAGCCTCCACAAGCTAGTTAGCACTGAAGGGTCTTGGCTTCCTCTCTATGTGGGCTTTTGCAAACTTCAGTTCTGTAGTTCAGATGCTCTTTCTGCTGTGCAGTCTAAAACCACTCTTTACTGTTCCTCAGTTTAAGTTGAGTAAAACAGCTCCATCTACCCCCTGCCCCCAACCTTGACTGAGACTTCAGCCCCTAAGTAGTGACAGGTTCCTGGACTCCTCCAGTTTATATCTCTTAGGGCCCCCTTGATTTCTCTGCTTCTAGAGTCCCAGAAACTTATTGGTAATTATTCCTCTCCTCTTCCTCAGTGTGTCCATAGTGGACAGACTCACATAGCACTGCATTATCACCTGGGGCCAGCTGCTCTTATTTTAGGGCCATCTCTGCCAAAGATCAGTGGCAGTTTGAGGGAATGCAAGAAGAAAGGAAGGTATGATGCCCCTAGGATGTGGAGATTTTCAGATCATGGTCTCCAGGCAGTTTCCCTACAAGAATGCAAGTACCTCCTTAATGGTACTGTAGCCTAGGCTGTGTGATCTGGCTTCACACAATTGCTCCTGAAGAAAAGGAGACCACCTGCAGAGAAAATTATCTGCATCAACAATAATTTCACTTCAGCTTCTTTTACAGATGGTCCTGATTTGGGAGAGGTATGCAGAGTCTTTGAAATATGACTTCTGTTTTTCAGGCCACATGGAATTCTGCTTCGTAAGCCTCACTGTCCCCACAACAATTTATTGATCTGTTATCACTAGTTTCCTCTGAAACCCAATTCTCTTTTCTTAATTTATTATTATTTCAAAAACCACCAGGGCCTAATTTCTGAATCTACCTTTCCTCTTTTTATTTCTTTCTACAATTAATCATCAAGTTCTATAATTTTTCCTCCTGATTCCTATTGTCACCATTCTAATCCAGACCTTTATTATAATTTCCTTGGTTTATTACATTATAATCTCTGTGTTTGAGGTTTCCCCACTCTCCCTTGCACAAGACTACTCAATCAATACCAGTTAACAATTTTTCACCATGTCTTGCATGCACGGATGCCTTCAATGGTTTGCCATTATCTATATGCAATGTATTGTGCTGTGCATTACTAAACTTACTTCTATTTCCTTCCAAGAGGTATTTATTAAGTACCTGCAGTGTGTTCTACATCATTCTTAGCTCTAGGAACACAGTAATGAATACGCCAGACACATTTCCTGGTAGCCTTTTAGAAAAGAGTGTTGCTATTAAAGATAAGTGTTCAGAAAGAGAAACTATGAACATATGTAATGAGGGAAGCAAAACTAGTCTCTAGGGTCACAGCAGGCTACCCCAGAAGTGACATGCAGGATTATATAATGATGATAGGAAGGAGAAATCTGAGAGGGAAAGGTTGAAGATAAGAGAAAGAGAAAGGTGTATACAGGAAAGGTGGGAGGGACTGACTTTTGATTAAAAGGAGGTACCCTCACTATTTTATTTAGAAGACTTAGAATGACCTTAGTGTGACCTCAGGGGCTGGCAGAAAACAAGCGCAGACCTTTCAAACTACCCACCAGCATAAACGCTTGATCCCAACTGACTAAGAGCTAACTGATGTTTTTGGATAAGGAAGTCAATCATCTTGGCTCGTCCAGCAGTGATACAGCAGGTGTTGCGGGAAAGAAGCAAAGCTACAAGTTCAGCAGATTTTTAATATTCATCCCCAGAGGAATGCTTTGCCTCATTTTCTATGAAAATATTCTTATAACATTCCAAGCTTGATCGCAATGTTGCAAACACCCATCAGATCACCAACTAGCACCCAGACCACAGGACCTGAATATGTATAGGACTTGGGAGCAAGGGATGTGGTCACAAAAATTCCCCTAACTTTGTACAGTTTGCATATTAGTTAGCTTTCTAGAAAATATAAACGTACATGCTTTCTTCTTAGAGACTCTTGGCACTGACCCCTGATAATTAGAAGCAGTGGTAACTTTTTCTCTGACTCATTTATGAGTAAAACAAACTATATTCTCCCCTCATCTATTTCTACCTTAAAAAGAAAATAGTGGTAACAATAATGACACAATCAGAAAAACAGCATTTATAGTAGCCAAAATGATGATGACGATGTAGGTTGCTGGGCAAGCTGTTGAAGAAGTTATGGTTTAAAGACCTTGAGGGAATATCTGAAATGACTCCAGTCAATCACGCCAATTCCATAAAGCCTCCTTCTGCTATGCAGCAGAGCAATTTGTGAGATAGCACCAATAATAGCCAGTTGTTGGATATCAGATTTAATACCTTAAAAACTCATAGGAACCAATAAATGTTTTATGGAATAGTTCTGTACAAAAGAACTTGCTGTGGTAATCTCATTTTAATGTACCTGAAAAAGCGAGGGGCTTAAAATCAAGGAACATAATTTCTTATTTTTGGAAAAGGCTCGGAGACAGTCATAAGTCTAATATAATCAGGGAAGAGAGCTGCAGATGGCATCCCGGGTTGTGGATGCAGAAATAATCTACACAGGTGACTAGTGTTTTAATGACTTGCTTATTGTTTTGATTTTCTCAGCCATAATGTCATATATTGCAGGGCTACCACACTATAAATAAATTTGTTGGTGCTTTGTGTAATTCTAGAATACTTAGCACTGCTAAACTAAGCACCATTAAACGGAGGTTAAGAATGATACAAAGTATAAAATAACCAACAATTTAGGATTTCTCCTCTCAGGTGTGTTCACCATAGTGACACTTAAGAAGTATCAGCACAGAAATTAGTATCAGTCTTCTAGGTATGATTCTCCTGTTTTGTTTTTAAATCTCACCACATTATCATGACCTCCTAACTAATTCCACTTCTCTCTTTCCCCATAGGTTGTAGTTTCCAGACTCAAATAATATGCAAAGTGTGCTCATAAACAGATGATAGAAATCTAATGGTTATTTAACAGTGATCTGTCCTTGTTCATTTTTTTTTTTAAGATTTATTTATTTTTACACAAGAGCTGGGGTACAGGCCAGAGGCGTCGGAGGGTGAGAGGATTCACCAGAGACAGAGCGGGTTGCAGAACAGGCAGACGACCTTAGTACACTGCTAAGGGGAGCAGGGCAGTGACAGGAGAGGTCTGCTGTGCTATGTGGGAATATCCCTGGCTGGCCGGGATCGAACCCGCACTACAGAGGCTGCAGACATCTTCACAGCAAGGCGCTCAACCCACTGCACCACCAGGAAGGCCCTGTCTTTGTTCCTTTTTAATTCTTATGTTACTTCAATAATTTGTTTTCTGTTAATAAAGGACCTCTTATTAAATATAGAAGAAGGAATAAAAATTTTAAAGATGTCAAAAAAAATGTTACAAAGTAGCTCTGTGATTATAAAGTTGTTTCTTGATTTTTGATTCACTGACAAGATAGGACATTAAGCCAGGGGTTGGGACCCAGCCGGGATCCCAAATAGTCCTCCTCTCAAAACATTCACCATTATCCCCCACCAGGGCTTTTTGGGAGAGACTGAAAAGCAGAGAAGATCCAATGTGAATCGTGTCATTGGAAGCACAGGAAAGGAAGATTCACTTGTTCGGAATGCCTAGATATGTATTTATGAAAGCATTTACACCCACTAAATCTCAGTGAATGAGCAGGAGCTCCCCAATGGAGGTGAGAGAGGAGAGCAAGATGAACTCAGAGAACTCAAGGTGTGCTAGAACACAGACTTGGGGAACATGGGTCCACAAATGGCCCTTTGAATCTGGCTGGAGGAGAACCATGTGTCAGGCATCCTGACTTCCGAAGCCCTCTCTTCTCTAGAGAAAAACTGTTCTTTACCTAACCCTTGGAACTTGTCTTTTTTTTTTTAAAGATTTATTTAAACATACAAGAACTAGGGTACAGGTCAGAGGTGCGGGGAGTGAGAGGATTCACCAGAGACAGAGTGGGAAGCAGAACAGTTGGATGCACTGAAATACACTGCTGAGAGGAAGTGCAGGAGGCAGGAGAGGTCTCCTGCACTATGTGGTTTAGCTCCCTGGCCAGGGGTGGAACTCATGTCGCAGTGGCTGGAGATAGCTTGATAGTTGAGACTTGAACCCCTGCACCACAGGAGAGGCCCTGAATTTGTCTTATGCAACACAGTTGCAGGGCTGATAGATGTGAAAATGGGTGGATCAGTATGCCTAGGGAAAGGAAGTTTCGATTTCCTCGCCAACATTAGACTGTCCACTTACTTGACTTGAGGAACCAGTAAATGCTCTGCTATTCATATCTCATCACAGAAAGCCCTGGGAGCCTGTGACAGCTCTGATCTGACATAAAAAGAAAATTACAACATATTCTTTCTAACTCATATGCATTCAGAAAAAGCAAATGCCTTCCAACTCCTCCTAACTCCTAAATGTGTAACTGTGAAAAGAGGACTGAGATCTGTCATCATAAATAAGAAGACTGTCACTGAGCAGCGATATGCTTTCCCTCACGGTTGCTAGAGACTGAATGTTTATGTCTCTCCCAAAGTCAGATGCTGACATCCTAACGCCCAAGGCGATGGTATTTGGAAGTGGGATCTTTGGGGGGTGTATAGGTCATGAGAGGGGAGCCTTCAGGAACAGGATTAAAGCCCTTAGAAAGAAATGCCAGTGAACTCTCTGCTCTGCTATGGGAAGACATAGTGAAAACATGGCAACCTGTAACCCAGTGAGGTCACTCAGCAGCCTCTCACCATGCAGGCACCCAGATCTGGGAGTTTTAGTTTTTAGAAATGTGAGAAATAAGCTTTGTCATTTGTAAGCTACCCAGCCTTTGGTACTTTGTTACAGCAACCCAACTGAGAAAGTGACCTGGGCCTCCGCGGTGGCGCAGCGGTTGAGCGCTGGGTTGCGAAGCTGCCCGCAGCTTCTGCAAAGCCAGTTCGATCCCCAGCCACAGGGTGAGGGTCCCACATGGCGCGCAGACCTCTCCTGCCGCCTGCTGGTCCCCTCAGCAGTGTACTTCGTCAGTCAGTCTGCATGCTCTGCTCTGCTCTCCGCTCTGCCTCTGGTGAGTTTTCTCACCCTCCCGCGCTTCTGACTGTAGCCAGTGCCCATATAAATAAATTAAAAAAAAAAAAAAGGTGACCTATGTTGTATAGGCGCCTTTTGCAAATGGTGTCGATCAGAGTCAGAATTAGGGATTCTGTCTCTGCACATGGAATAAAGTGAGGCCAAACAAAGGGATGAGGAATGAACTTAAGGTCTTTTGTCATGCATTCATTTAATAACTCATTGATTCTGTGTAGGCACAGAAAACCTGTGATAACAGATAATCACAATAATGAAACTTTATTGAACCCCTTCAGTTAAGGATTTGAGAATCATTTGGAAAGTATGCATTGAAATAAATACTCAGTAAACCAATGACAAACATAAATATAATTTCGGGAAAAAGCTCAAGTTATCTAAGGCAGTAGTTTTTAAGAGCCTTTACCTAAAAGGTACATTTAGATGCATATGGACACAAAACATTAAAAACAGACCACTCTCGGGGCCTCCCTGGTGGCACAGGTGGTTGAACACAGCATTGTGAAGCTGTCCACAGCCTCTGCAGTGCCGGTTCAATCCCTGCTGGCCGCAGAGCAACCCACATGGCAGACCTCTCCTGACTCGCCCGCTGCTCCCCTCAGCAGTGTATTTCAGTCAGTCTGCCTGTTCTGTTCCTCACTCTGTCTCTGGTGAATCATCTCACCCTCCCACACATCTGGCCTGTACCCCGGTTCTTATATAAATAAATAAATAAATCTTAAAAAAAAAAAAAGACCATTCTTAAAGATTTGTCCCTAGGATTTTAACCTGACCCCAGTTTGAATAATAATAATAATAGTAAAACTACATTTTTTTTTAAATTTCGTACTTCCAACAAAATCAGACTTACTTTTGTTGCCATTCTACATCATAGTTGGTATTATGACTTTTCCTGCAGAGTATCTTTCATTTAAGGATTAAAAGAGCTGCAGGATGGGTATCACAAAGAGCATGCATGAATCTCCAAATTAGCTGAAGACCTCTACCCGGAGTCTCAGAGCACAGTGTAGTGACAAGGAATGACCCAAGGCCACAGCATCATCTGGCTTTTATAACACACTTGCCCCAGCCGGAAACTTCAGGGTATACCAAGCCAAGGAGTAATATAGTCCTGCAGAACAAATGCAGGGAACATAGCCTGAGGCATTGAGTGTACCGGGTGAGTCCCTCATGGGACACTGGGAGCAAGGATCAGGCTGTGTCTGTCTAATGTCTAGGACTATCTCCTCCCATTCCTGGTGATAAGAAACTTCTATTTTTATTGCTAATCTTCATGTTTGTGGGCTCGACATGGAGTTGCTCAGTCATTCTGTTCATTAGGGTTTGGTGTATCTATTACATTAAAAATAACCACTGTCCATTTAACAGCAAATTCATGACATTTATGGAACATTAGCCAGAAAATATGAAACTAAAGCTTTATTCCAAGTTCAATTAAACTTCATCCTTGGTAAAATTTGGAATTCTCAGAAGAACAAAAATGAAAAAATAATCAATCTGGACATACTCTTTATGTAAAAACTTGCATACACGGAAACATCCAAAGGGGATACAAGAAATAATCAGGCTAACAATCATTCACTTGTCTTTGTTGACATTAAAATATTCTGGCTAATGTCAATTTGATAATGAACGAGTATCTGTACTGTCCAAAAATGAGGGAGGCTATGTTAGTTTGAAATACTGTCAGAAGCAAAAGGAATCCTTAATTTGTTCAGCTGCCAAAGGCAGAGCTGGCTTTAGAAAAAAGCCCCCTTTGTCCAAGCTTCTTTAAAGAGTCATTTCCAACCTGTTTTTAATAGTATACTCATTTTAAAGACTTACTCTGTTAATAACCAATACCAAACACCTTATCATATGGACTCTCACCTGTCTAGTGCCAGGTGAGTGTGTGGTGGGGAAGAGGAGGTGGAGAGTGGCCAGTAGACTCGCCTTAAAGTGATAAAACAAACACATTTTTAACATACCTTCTTTTCTTAATTTACATTTTAAAAAAATTGAGTTAATACTGATTCATAACAGAGTAGAAGTTTCAGGAATACAGCTTTATTTATATATATATATATATATATATATATATATATAATTTTCAAACTTGATTTCAGATTTTTTAATTGGAATTAATTAATTAACTAATATGAGGTATGTGTTATTCTATTATATGTGGGATATAGAGAAACCAAACAAAAGGTCAATAAAAAGTCAAAACTGACAAGCTGACAATAGAACTGAGGCATACAGCAAAGAAGGGGGTTGGTGGGGGGGTCAAAACAGGGGAGGATGAACACAAATATGGTAGTGGTTCATGGGTGATATGGTAGCAGGAAAACTATGGGGACTACAGGGATATAAGAGAAATAATTAATTAATAAAAATAAAGTACAGCTTTATATTTCAACATCTGTATATACTATACTATGGTCACCATCAAATCCAATTCACATCATACATTTTATCCCCTCACCAGTATTACTTACACCCCTATTTTCTCTTCTCTGCTGGAATTCACTATCCTATTGTCAGAATTTAAGGCTTTATTTTAGTTTGTTTTATTTTCTTTGTTTCTTTATCTTACACATATGAATGAAATATATACTTCTTTCTCTGTCTGATTTACTTCACTTAGCATCATCCCCTCCAGTTTCATCCATGTTGTTCAAATGACAGGACTGTATTGTTTTATAGTTGTGTAGTATTCCATCATGTATCTATACCACCTACTCTTTGTCAACTCATCCATTAATGAGCAATAGGTACTTCTACATTTTGGCCATTGCTAATTGTGCTGCAGTGAATGCCAGGGTGCTTTTTCAATTAGTGTTTTAGTTTTCTTTAGATAAACATCAGAAATGGACTAGCTGGATCATACCCCTTTTTTTTTTTTTAAGATTTATTTATTTATACAAGCACTGGGTACAGTCAGAAGCGCGGGAGGGTGAGAGAATTCACCAGAGCCAGAGCGGGGAACAGAACAGGTAGACTGACGAAATACACTGCTGAGGGGAGCAGTGGGCGTGGCAGGAGAGGTCTGCACGCCATGTGGGACCCTCGCCCGGCAGCTGGGGATCGAACCGGCGGCACTGCAGAGGCTGTGGGCAGCTTCGCAGCCCAGCGCTCAACTGCTGCGCCACCGGGGGAGGCCCTTTATTTACTATTACTTTTTCAATTCCCCAAACTCTCTTCCATAGTAGCTGTCACAATTTTTAAACTGAGATCGTGTGGCTGTATATTTATTTGTGAGGCATGATGGGAAAGCTGATGGAGGTTACTTGTCAAGGTTTCTAAAGCCTCTTCAAGCTGCTTCTTGGCACCATTGTGAAAGGCTATTTTCTCGGATTCAGTCCAGGCCTTCACAAAGGTGAGTTATTGTAAATGAAGTAGCAGGACAGATAGTAGCCACTGTTGGACAAGCAGTGGGGGCAACGGACTGGAAGTCATACTTATCCCAAAAGGAATTCTGACTTGCACTAGAAGCCAAGTCAACACAAATGATCTTGTTGTCTGGGTTTCATGTGTTCTAAACGATTCATAACTTTTTCATATCCTGTGATCACACTGAATTAAGTGAAATGACTGGATGATTGGCAAGCTGGTCTACTATTGCAGTGACCCGTTATTATTTTCACAAATACTATCCATTTGTGGCATTCCAAAGCCTGGGAGCTGCGGAACTAGGTGTCATTATATACATTTTGTTTAACCGTAAATGCTGCCACTTATATCTTTGCAATGAGCTTTGTCAGATAGTAATGAAAACAATTCTAACATTTTCGTAAGAGGTTGGTCAGCAGTAAATCGGAATCAAATGCAGCAGATGAAAGTGGAGAGACCCAAGGCCCATCTCTGAATTGCTGATTGCTCTTTTCCTGACCTGACCTCTCTGTAGCAGCCAACCACTTTAGGCACTTCCTCCCTCTTGACTTGTTCTCTCAGTTGACCCCCACCGTGCTACAGCAGCCTGATTTCCTCCTGCTCACTGAGTGGCTTTTTTTGTTTTCCTATGTGGGGTCTCTTCCATATTTGCCCATCTCTAAAAGGATGATGTTCTTTATTTCTCTGTTCTAGATCCTCTTCTCTTTGTCATTAAACACTCGCTCCTACAGAGCTCATTCATTTTAATGGCTCTCATTACTAACCATAAAGTTATATCTCATCAATGTATTTCTCTCTCCTATATTAAATCAGATAATGCAGGTGAGATAGTCAGTGTCAGACACACAGTAAGGGCTCATTCCTCATTCAATTTCTGGAGTGCTTATATGTACCAGGCCCACTCTAGGCATTCAGGATAGAGACATCAGCAAAACGACAACAATGTTCCTGTACACATACTGCTTGCATTCTAATAGAGGGGAGACCTATTAGAATAAGTGAAATAAATAAGTAAAAGCAAGTAAAATATACAATAGGTTACCTATGTTATCCATTATGGAGAATTTATTCTTTTTAAATTTTTCTTTCATTGTTGTTCATTTTTTTTAATAATAAATTTTATTTTTATATTCCCCATACAATTGCAACCCCCCCATTTTGACCCCAATCCCTCCCCTCCCACCACCCACCCCCCCAAAAGTGTCTCTGGGTCATAGATTTTTGTTGATTTTGATTTTCACTTTTTGTACAATATTTGATTTCAAGTTGCACTTCTTAATGTGATAATTTTAGGTATACATTTTACGTTTTTGCATAGAAGAACTGGGGTGTAGGCCAGAGGTGCCTGGGGTAAGAGGATTCACCAGAGACAGAGCGGGGAGCAGTACAGGTGGATTGATTGAAATACACTGCTGAAGGGAGCAGCTGGCGAGACAGGAGAGGTCTGCTGCGCCATATGTGGGTTAGCTCCCTGGCCGGGGATCAAACTCAAGCCCTCAGGTTGATAGTGCTGAGACTTAACCCCTCCGCCACCAGGGAAGCTCCTACATTTGGCTTTAAGTTTACTCTGCCATCTCATCTATTAAGTGGGGATGACTTAATTAATATCTGATGGACAAAATGTCTACAGACTTGTCTAAGTCCTTCAGAATGTAAAGTGCTATTTCTCTATTGCAAAGATGTACTAGACAAGATATGGAGACATATTCTCTTCCAGGATATGTAAAGGCCCAAATGTCATCCTAAACCTTAAGTCGTAAAGCTACTGTAGCTAGTGATTATTAGCACTTCCTTTTATTTTATTTAATTGTATTTTTCATAAGAGCAAGACCTAGAGGGGAGAAGTAATTTCCCCGAGGTTATGCAAGGAGTGAATGGCTCTGATTAGAACCCAGGTGGGGTGTTCTCCAGGCACTTCATGTCAGTAGTGTCCTCCAGGCTGTGTGCCCTCAAAGTCAGGTGGCCAGGGCTGTAGGCGGACACAGAGGCAGACCCTGGGTCACGAATAGCAGCATTGCAGCACTGGCAGGACAGCTGCACTCATGTTACAAAATCCTGCTTCTCTTCTGTCCTTTACAAAAACTTGATTTTGGTAACTCACATGTGCTTTATCTTTATACAAAATGAAAAATTATAGAAAAGCAAAGGTGCTAAACAAATAGCAGGCATGTTACAAAATCCTGAGGCCCAGAAGAACGTGGACCAAGGCTGACATCCTGGGCAAGCACTGTAAGTCTCTCTGGGGTGAAGTTACCCACAGTCCCTCAGCCATTCCTGTCCAGAGGTTGAGCCAGTGTGGACAAAAACAGACATCAGAAAGCTTCTTTCATCTTCCTTTACTAACCTGGGCCACATGAATGCCATGTTTAGTCCCATCTTAACAAACTGGAAGATGGCTAAGGGCCTGCCTCTAGCAAACTCACCCTATGGCATCAAGGATGCACTTCTGGGCTCACTGGGCAAACCAGCTGATGGCACTTCTCTGGGAAGTTACCCCAAAGGTAAGCAGTTTCTAAAGAATTCTACAAACCTGCCTCCATTTTCAGTCATGTTCTATCCTTTTATATTGAAAAAATCACTTTCCAGGCTCAGATTAAAAGCAAAGCAAAAAGTCAAAAACATTCAGTGTAATAGGAAGGGAGGGGAATCAGGAGTGAGGAGGCTCCAGCAGGTTATGAACAGCCAGTGTAAGTCAGGCTGTCTCAACCCCTCAGTAGGTGCTGCCAAGGGCCAACCCAAATACTCTCACCCCATCTTTTATCTGTGCCCCCCACAGAAAAACAAATAAAAACTCTGTGCTTTGCTAGGTGTCCTAAGAGAACTTCCTACAGGTTTGAAATTAGCGTAGCTATTTAAGAGAACTCTAGTCTCAGTACCAACTTAGCTTTCCCAGCTCATTTTCTTTAGATTTCAAAAACAGCAAATATATAATCAGGACAAATGATGTGAGGCACCAAACATTTCATCACAGTCTATTTGCATTTACCCTTGTGTTTTTGTAAATTGGCGCCTCAGTGTAAAGATCACAACTTTATCAAGTTGATTTTCAGCACACGGTCAGCACCACCATTTTACCAGATTCTTAAATAAATCCACTTCATTTTCAACAGCAATGTAAACCCCTATGAAAAATTCTGAAGCCTCAAAACAGGTTTTCATGACACTTTAATGACACCATTTATTCCCCTAAAAATTTTCACATTGATCTAAAAATACAATCATCTCTGAAATTCAGACCCTATTTGTTTAAAAATCATTTTGACAAGTATTCAGATTAAGTTAATCATTGTTTTTGCAATGGGAAAAAGCATTTGCTAAACCTAATACTGTGAAAGTTTAAGCAGACTGCTCAAATTGACTCCCTGAAAGAAAAAGCTGTTCTTGAAGACCATTTACATACCAAAAATACATATCATAAGTTGATATGCTATCTGGAAATAATTTTTATTCATATATAAAGTCAAATACAGTTGGTTAACCAATTTAATCATTATGCAAAGTGGGAAGAAATTAAAATGTTGCTTCTTTAAGAATCTTAAAATCAAGATGGGTTTTCCTTCTAATTATGGTTAATTGGTGAGGTTTTATTGTACTAATAAATCACAGGGGAAGCTTCTAGTTTCATGGGTGGTTGATGCTGATTCTAATCAGGATTGCTGGCCTAATGCTCAGGGAAGGACTGACTGCTTTTGGAAGGATCCATTAATGACGTAGGAAAACAGATGTGCCACTGAGCAACGGCAGTCATGCCAAGGACAGAGTGTCCCTTCTTTCTCTTCCACCTTAAATAAAAGCAAGGACATTTACCCCAGAGCACTGTATACACAGCCAAACAGCTTACAGTATCTGCAGAGTTTGAAAGCACCTGCTTAGCCAGCAGCCATGACCAATAGAGAACCTGTTTTTATCTCTCATTCTGCTAAATTTCACCAGATCTGACTTATTTACAAGAGTTAAACAAAAATCAGAAAGGAAAGGAAGGTTTTGGAAATCAGAATATATTAATTAAGGATCCTTCCCCTGTAAAACAGGACTCACCCAAACAAAAAACTTAAACAAAAAGGAGGATTTAAGGATGTGGGGATGTTGATACATATAAGAAACACAGAAACTCAAAAAAACCATTTCAGAAGCTGCTCTCGGCAGTCTCACCCGTCTCTGTCCTCCTCATTTGTCTCCCTCTGCATGTTTCTTTATTATTTTTTCTCCTTCTCAACTGCCTTCCTCTGCTCTTCGGCTCTCTCTGCACTGGATTAAACTTGGAGGTGCTAGGATGTTCTGGTTTAAGTACCAGTGGAAACCTCTGACGACTTCTCAATTTCAATTCTAAATTTTCAGAAGAGATTTTCCCCTATATCAGAGTTTCATTTCAGTAGTGTCATCTACCACCTGGCATTGGGGATGCAAATATTGCCACAGGGGGACCATATCTGTGGGTGATGGGATATGGATGTGGGCTCTGCCACCAGCCCCAAAGTTATCTGTGTCCTGCATTAAGGGTAGTTGCTTCCTTCGCAAAATTTCAATTTTCTCAGTACAAAGGTATGTTCTATCACGAAATGGGCAATTTCTTATCCAACAATTGAGCATAGATCTTTTATAGCATCGGAGATGCTCCAGTATTTCAAAGGAAGGAGAATAATCAGATACCTTACTTGTATATAAATTGGCTTATCTTATTTCCTTTTAATGGCAATATAATACCACAAAGGGGTAGGTAGTATTATTTCATTTTTTCCTAAGGGAAATGGAGATATTCATCCTGCTCATTCAGAGAGAAAAAGATAAGAGATGGTCATTTGATAAAGAGTGTACCAGGAAAATTTAATGGTGTGGATAGAAACTGCCCAAACCCAACTCAGGCACTCAGAGTTGTCTCACAGACCTACAATAGCTGCATACATCCCTCCTAAGCTGGGCCTTTCCTCCAAATCTTTTTGCTGCATGTCAGTGTTTGCATTCCTTGAGTATCTTTCATAATTGTTTTTTTTTCCCATAATCCTTTATCATGGACACTTGACAAATCCTTTCATAAGCAAATTCATTAATGAAGGGGATTCCCATAACTCATGAGTGTGTGACTTAGTGTCATGTCACTGACCACTAACTCATGGAACAAGAAAGCAGTGGAAGGAAATTTAGAAACCAATTACCTTCTATATCCATGCATTTTATAAGAGACAACAGGTTCAGATTGGTGTGTGGCCACCCAGCTAGGCAGAGGAATCACCAAGAGGAGAGCCCACACACCAGCTTTGCTGGTGAAGGTACAATGTCATCATTCTCACTGAATGAAAAATAATGTAAATAGAAAGTAAGTAGATTTGATCCTTGCTCTGGAGAAAGCCTACAAAGTTGCCAAGCTAAGTTAACGCTGTATAGTAAGAACAACATCCTTCTGGATTATTCCTTCTCCAGTTTCCCTGACTTCTCAGGGTCCCCAGACGATTGTGCCATCTGGGTTTCCCATCTGTATCGGTAGTTAGTCCCCAAACTCCAAGGCCCAGCTCAGATCTTTGGATTAAATTCTGTCCTACATAATGCTTCTTTCCTTAACTCCTCTAATACTTTACTGAATCTCCTTTATGTAGCATTTTCATTATTAGCTTTTAAATAGTATTTTTAGTTTATTAGGTCTGAGAGTATAATAGCAACCTTTTCAAAATCTCTGAACTCACAAGAGTGCAAGTTATTCTACCACTTTCTCTAATATTCACTTATTATAGAAAAGGAAAAAAAGCTTTTATTTTAGAGTATTGATTAGGAGAGGGAGAGAGCATGGATGCCGGAGACCAAGGACCCTGCTTGGGTTGCAACCCTCTCATTTCTGAGTCCCATAAAGCACTTAGCTTTTCTAAGCTTCAGTTTCCTCATTGTAAAATGGGATTGTGACTGAAAGAGTTATTCTCTATATAAAAAGGAATGCCATTCTGAGAATCACCAGGCATTAGAAGCATTTTCTTGAGAGTACAAGAAAGGATTCACTTACCACCATCCTACAGTTCTTGGATCCTAATTGCCAGAAATATCCAGAAAAAGATGAGTTGGCTGGTCTCTGGAGAGAAGCTGAGTCAACAAACCCCTTTTGTTCAGCTCCGCTGCCAGGTAATGGGGCACCTGCAGTGTCTCCTCTCTACTTAATATCCATCTCTCCAAGTTTCATATTAAACATGGTATAATTGCTGGATATCCACCTCTGGATTAGTTCAGCAGGAAAATAACTCCATGGCCTAATATGTGTGACTCATGGGTTGGTCGTGTTAGTTAGAGAGACCGAAGATCACACGCTGGCTACTCATCTCTGCCTTAGGTCTCCATGAAAGCAACACATAGATCAACTCCCACTCACTGTCAAGGCCCTACTTCCCATAAGTGGTTTCCCACAGAAAATGACTTGAGCAGTATCAGCAGAATTCCCTGAACTGGGAGAATTTAGGCACAAAGACTACTCTAATATCAGTGTGTTACATAAAGACTAGGGCTCCTCTGTACTTTGAGCATTCAGTGGGGGTTAACTGGGGGAAGTTAAATGGTGGGAACTCTAAGCTTAATGTAAAAGAGAACAAATAAATAACCAGAGTGTCACAACAAACAGATTTCCCCAAGAAGCTGTGAACTTCCCATCACTTGACCAAATGGAGGATGAGACAGAACAAGTTTTCCACGTTGGGTGGGAAGTGAAAATAAGCAGGTTTCCCTTCCTCTTTACACTCTCAACCTCAGGGATAAACTGTGTACCATAATAGAGTGACATAGCAAAATTTCAGCATTACAGAAAATGAGTGGCTTGTGTCTATATAGAAGGATTTGAGTCTGTTTCTAAAAAATAAATTTTAAATCACTGTCAGCATTGCAGCCACTTTAATTTTCTGTCAGTGTTTACCATTCCCTTTTCCAGAGTATAGCATCTAAAATAAGACCACCTCAAATCCCCAGGCTCCAAACTTCAGACTTTGACATGTTTCGTGGGCAAGTTTATCCATATCCAAGCTCAAATAAGTTGCTAATTCTCAAATTTATACATGCCATCTAGAATCCTTATGTTCCAACTTCATTGATCCAGCTTTTTCCTGGACAGTTACTTGGGTGTTCTTCAGATACCTCATGCTCAATATGCTCCTGACTATTTCTAGTACCTTCCTCCATGGAGCTGCTAGACTCCTCCTATTCCTCACTGTGTGAATGGCTCAGCCAACACATGGTAGACCCAGGCAGATATGGAGACCCCTCCCTCTCTTTTATTTTCTTCATCCCAATGTGGCCTAAAGATACTAACTCTGTTTCCTTCCTATTTATCTTCTTCAGTTGCACAGTTTGTTCCTTAATTCAGAGTAACGTTGCTAGTGTACATTTGATCATTCCACCCTCCCGCTTCTCAGCATTTTTTAAAGTCCTGATGTACTGATGATCTGTGCTCTAGGCACAGCTGCTCAGTAATGACCACTGCAGCCAACACGCAGTAGCTCATGACACTTAGAGCTGTTTGACCAAATTTCTCAGGCAGCACAAACTGCTCCTTTATGACCCTACAAAGGTAATATGTTGTTGAGAACCCGAGTTGAAGCATCTAAATAGTAGCATGAAAATGACCAAGTTATTATTATTTATATTTACCTTATACATTTAGGAAAGAACAGCATTTACATTTACTTCCCTGACTAATTAACCAGTCTGAAGTTTAGAATGTCTGCATGAAATTAGTGTTTCCTAAGATAACCCTCCTCTCAATTGTATGTGAAGGGTCAGACTGAGCTTTAGTGGTGAACTTAATGTAGTACATAAAATTGATTATAATGATGCACACCTGAAACTTACATACTGTTAGAATGCAATGTTACTTCAATAAAAAAGATCTTTAAAACATCTCTACTCTGGAATTGAGTTTTTCTTACTGAAATACAATAAGCATTTTCCCTTTTTGTTTTTCAGTAACATTCAAAAGAGTAATGAAGAGAAAATACTTTCTAATCAAGGAGTTTGTATGCTGAGTTAAAAGACGGTGAAATAATAAACAAAATAATATTCCATTATTATTGCCATTTTTCTAAATAGATTTTCCTCATCTCTCTCTTTCCTCTCCCTCTATGCTATATTTCTCCATTTCTTCCTCAACACCACATTTTTCTCCTACTTTCTGACAGTGATGGGCTATAATGTCTTTTCAGGGTCATTTCTGCAGTCACAGTTCGTGTTTATTGTCATCTGGTAACTGATGGCATTTAGTTAAATGTTCACCACAGTGTAAATATCCTCTTCATCTTTCATAAGTCCATACTGGCTGGACTGAGCTTTCACTTACCACTTGGCACTATAAGGTCACCGAAGCAGAAATGTGACTTCTGAAAATAAGTACCTCAAAGTCAGAAATCATTAAACACGGTGTCTGCTTAATGAAATATTAAGTTGTAAAGAAAGATTAAAAAATATTAGCCCTCTTCTGTGGTTTTTTTTTTTTTTTTTTTTTTGCTGATTAAGGCTCAGATTGAAAAAATACCAAGACAGAAGACCAGTGGACAGAGGAAAGTAAGCCTATGCTAAGTGCATTAAGTTCAGCTGGATAAAGTTTTAAATGTGTAAATGACCAGCCAGTGTAAATGTAACTTCTCTAGCCATTCTTTCCTCAATGAAGATTTTGCAAACCAAACCTGAAATAGTTTGTCCACTTCTGATTCACACATTTAAAAGATTACATATCTATCTTCACAGATTTTAGAATTTCTAGCTGTTTAGACGGATAACTAGAAAAGAAGTGAACTTTATATTATCCTCAGTAACTGGGGATTATCCATTAAGGGTAGTGCTAAGGGGATTATCCATTAAGGGTAGGTAGAATTATTTTTCCTGATGTTCCCTGTAATTATTCTTTTAAGTATTCTTACAGGTACAGTGATTTATTTAGCAGCTATATTATCTACTTCAAGAAATGATGATGATAGAAATATCTTTAAAATTATTCATCCCAGCAACCTGAATACTTGTTGAATCCCATGGAGACACTCTTTCAATGAATACATATGCATGCTCTAAATATAAAACGGTGATCTTCTAGAATTCTATTTTCTAATGCCCATTTGCATGTTGTTCTCTAAATAGTTTCCCCCTTTTTTCAGTCTTTCTCTACTGATAATATGCAAATGGAAGTGGGATGAAAATACCTTCAGCAAAAATTGAGCAAATTAGTTACTGCTGTGCCTGCCCCATCTCTCCCCGCTGCAGGAAAACAGATTATCATTATTAAACTATAAATGTAGAGTTATAACTATTGTGCTTCCGGTTGGTCCAAGAAGCAAGATGTGGCTATAAAACATACACCTCTCGGGCCTCCCCGGTGGCGCAGCGGTTGAGCGCTGGGTTCCGAAGCTTCCCGCAGCCTCTGCAGCGCCAGTTCGATCCCCGGCTGCTCCCCGGCCACCGGAGGAGGGTCCCACATGGCGCACAGACCCCTCCTGCCGCCCGCTGCTCCCCTCAGCAGTGTACTTCGGTCCTTCTGCCTGCTCTGCTCCCTGCTCTGGCTCTGGTGAATTCTCTCACCCTCCCGCGCTTCTGACTGTACCCAGTGCTTGTATAAATAAATAAATATTAAAGGGAAAAAAAGATGGCGAGCATTTAAAAAAATAAAAAATAAAAAAAAAAAGTTAAAAATTGTTAAAAAAAAAAAATACACCTCTCAAATGTAAATAACCTAATTAAACAAGAACTAGTAACCAGTTTAGATATTAATATATTATACTGAGACTTGTCTATAGGTTGCATATTTCACTAAAATTTATAAACAATTGCATACCAATATATTAACTGCTGTTTGATCACAGCCTTCCATATAGCAATAAATTAAACTGCTATGATTTTTATTATTATAAATCTTTATGTGGGGCTTTGTTTTTTTCCCAATGGATTTTTCTTGAGAGTCATTGGACTTCTTAAGTTCAAATATTAATGTATTTTTATCATCTCTCAATTTCTGCATGTTCTCCTTCTGGGCTTTCAATAAGACTTATGTTGGGCCTTTTCCCTAGGTTGTTTATACCTTTTCACACACTAAAATTTTAAAATTTTATTAATTTTTACTTTAAAATTTTATTACTTTATCAAGGTTACATTGTTTTACAACACTGTATACATTTTAGGGCTATAGGTTCTCACCTCTTCGGATATGTTACCACACTACATCCACTACCAGGGCACGAATTACTCTCCACATAGTCCAATGGGCCCTCACAACCCCCACCTTTTGTGCTCCCCTCTATAAGTAGTCTCAGTTCTACAGTCAGTTTTCTAGGGTTTGTTTTGGTTTAGTTTGGTACCTTTGCTTTGTTTATCTTCCACATGTAAATGAGATCATCCAATATTTATCTTTTTCTTTCTGAATCATTACAAACTCTAAATATTTTCCATTATTTTGCCCCTTAGCGCTAAATTATTAGAAATTTAAACAGCCTGTCTTCTGGTTTACCAGTTCTGTCTTCACTGTCTCTTGTCTGCCATTTAACAAAGTCATTGAATTTCTTACCTCTAGTTATTATATTTTCATTTCTAGAAGACTTCTTTAAGTATTATAGGTCAAAATTGTTAGAATCTGGGGCCTCCCCGGTGGCGCAGCGGTTGAGCGCTGGGTTGCAAAGCTGCCCGCAGCCTCTGCGGCGCCGGTTCGATCCCCGGCTGCTTCCCGGCCACCGGAGGAGGGTCCCACATGGCGCGCAGACCTCTCCAGCCACCCGCTGCTCCCCTCAGCAGTGTACTTCGGTCCTTCTGCCTGCTCTGCTCCCCGCTCTGGCTCTGGTGAATTCTCTCACCCTCCCGCGCTTCTGACTGTACCCAGTGCATGTATAAACAAAACAAACAAACAAATAAAGAAAGAAAGAAAAACATGCCTCTATAAAAAAAAATTGTTAGAATCTGTTCTTTAAATATACATAAAACATCTGTTTCACATTTCATATCTGATAATTACAATATTGGCAATTTATGTACATCTGATTCTATAAGATTATTTTTCCTTTCTTGACTGTTATTCATGGTTGCTTGTTACTTTATGTATTCAGTGGATTTTTATTTCTCAGGATATTCCTTTCTTTCCTTCTTTTCCACACAGTGCTGAGATTAGAGCTTTCTTTATGGTCTCCTTCTTTCTTTTTTTTTTTTTTTAAAGATTTATTTTTTTATTTATGCATACAAGAGCTGGGATGTAAGCCAGAGGTACGTACAGGCAGTGATGAGAAGATTCACCAGACAAAGAGTGGGGAGCAGAACAGGAAGATCTACTGAAATACACTAATGAAGGGAGCAGCAGGACAAAGGAGAGGTCTGCTGTGCCATGTGGATCAGCTCCCTGTCCGGGGATTGAACTTGTGCTGCAGTGGCTGCAGATAGCTTCATAGTGCTGAGACGTAACCCCTTGTGCCACCAGGGAGGTCATATGGTCTCTTTTCTTAAGGCAGGTATTTCTTCGTCCATGCACTGATGGTGTTACCCTGGCTATAGAGTGATTTTTAGAGCAGAAGGCCCTAAAACCATTACCACTCTTCTTGGCACACAGGATTTACTTCTAAATGTTTCTATTAAAATTCCCTAAACCACGAGGGGTTGATGCACACCATACTGCAATGATGAAGATTCTAGCTATCAGTTGTTACTGCGCATGAAGCTTTCTTGTTTTTATTGTTTATGTTTCTGAGTAATTCCTTCACTTTTCAGTCAATTCTCCTAGGCATTATAACAGAGATCTATGATATGTTAAAATAAGACAGTGTTTTTAGCTTTTGTCTCCTGGGATAATATTGTCTGAACATTTATCATGTGCTAGTTCCATTATTATTTGCTGATAATTATGGCTATTAAAAATCTTTATGAAATAACTTTAATAAATATAGTGTAAATGGAATCAATTTGAGAATTTCTGAGTGGGTTATCTTTAAATATTCAAGATGCTTCACAAATCTAAAATGTAAATAGAAGTTTCATCATAAAAAAATCACATTATGTTGTGCTAGAAATTGAAGTAGCAAATTAGTCCTCACCTTCTGAGAACGAAGTTCATAATGAAAAAGCAGAAAACTCCACTTTGGGCATACATGAAAGAGAGTCAAACCAATATTAACAAGGCCTTTAAAATAATTATGTGATGCAAAAACTAACTTACAAATAAGAATGGATGGATGTGGAATGGCTCTTAATGGCTCCCCATTGTTGAATGTTTTTTAATTAAAGTAAACTGGAGGTATCCTCAGTGCTATGTGATAGCCTTTGGTGAATACCTGAAGCTATAAACTAAACATGGTAGGAAACATTTTAATTCTGAGGGTAATTCAGTTAAACACAATGCTATACTGAATAAATACAATATTATGGGCTATATTACAAGACTTGCATAATTTTAAATATAAAAATTCTCAAACACATAGTTGGAGTATGTTCTTATAACTATAGAAAAGGCATGAATACATTTGTTTCTGTTGAGGGGTAATATTTAGGATGCTGTGGCTTGGTGTTTTATTTTATTTTTTAAAGATTTATTTATTTATGCACATAAGAACTGGGGTACAGGCAAGAGGTGCGGGGGGTGAGAGGATTCATCAGAGACAGAGTGGGGAACAGAATAGGCAGACTGACTGAAATACACTGCTGAGGGGAGCAGCAGGCAAGACAGGAGACGTCTACTGTGCGGGCAGCTCCCTGGTCAGGATTGAACTCATGCTGTAGTGGCTGCAGACAGCTTCATAGGTTGCATCTTAACCCCTTTGTAACCAGGGAGGCCCTGTGGCCTGGTGTTTTAAAAGAAAGTTTGCAAATCGGTGTACATGAGCCCAAGAGTTTGGTCCAACTTTGACCCTTGAGTGGTAGAGAGCCCCCAGCATCTTAGGTCACCTTTTCTTACACATGCACTACATTTTCTTTTTCTATATTCTCCGTAGGTATTTTATCCAGTCTCCTGGCTTTAAATAGTATTTACGTGCTGGCGATCCACTTATTTGCATCAGTGATTCTTGCTTTACACTTATCTCTACCTCTACATTTCCAAATGCACTCAGAAGATTCTATTTTGGTATTCAGAAACCTGGATATCTCACACCCTATGATCTTCCTCAAGGCTAAGAACTATGCTTTACTTATTTTTCTAACTTCCTGGTACTTAGCACAATGCCACACACAGAGTAGATGGCCAATGAACTTATTTTCTTTTAGTGAGCAAAGGCATTGTAGCAATTATAAGAAAACAACCTAATCATCAAGATTGTGAATTAAAACATTGGCTCAAAAAAGTCTCTCCAATATTGTCTAACACATATTCAAATAGAATTTTAAAATTTTATTATCTTCAAAATGATGAATATATATCATCTGTAACATACCAGCATAATTATTTTGTAATATATATGAAAAATGCAAATATAAGCTTAATATTCTGCAGTTTGAATAAAAATTGTGTTTAAATAATGAATTTTCTTAAAAATTTAACTTTTGTTTTTGTAAAGATGAATTATCAAGAAACTTAAAAAATCTGTATTCTTTATAGATATATTCAGCTCAAATTGCTTGTATAGGAAAGGATTATTTACTATTTGTGGCTTTCTCTGGTTTATTTTGGTAATATAATTGTACATTTTGGGAACAAGGAAAATAAAATGACACTGGACCACTTGAGATTTTTTTTTCCTATTGCAAAAGAGAGAGAAAACCAGATAGGTAGAGTTTTGTTTTTAACTTAAGGCCTTAGAGATCATTAATTCAAGAAACGATAATAGTTAACTGGATATAGCAGTATCACCTAGAAGATTTTCAAATCTAGACAGATGGGTAGATTTATCCTATCCATCATTTAAGCATGAAGTGATCCCTAATTATAACATACATAGGTAAGGTCTAATAAAGAATCAGTATAAATCTTCCTGACTCAATGCCCACCCATCTTGAGCTTGGAGCAAGCAAGTAATAACAAAGAATTAGAAGTATAAGTAATATAGTACAAGAGACTCTATAAATCAGAAGTCAATAAAAGTCCACGTCTAGGAAGTGAATGGTTGAAGGGAAACCTGTAGGTGTTCTAATAGCTTTTGTATTTTCTGCATAGGATAAATGGAAGGAACAAATATGTTGAGTTAGAGTAACTCAAATCAGAGCACCTCTGATTCTGATAGAAAGAAGTAACTCTAGATAGTTTCCATATGTATCAAAAAAGGGAGATATACCAAATTATCTTAAGCTTTTATCCTACTCTAAAACTCTGAGACTGATAATTTTCATTTTTTCACAATGGCTCATAATTCTCTAATGCAGCTACACTTGATTTTTGATAAGATTTGTGGGTTATTGACCTCTTGAGGCTAAGTGGTCTATGCCAAAGTAAAATACACAAATTAGCTCAAATTAATTAGCACAGATTAATTTTAAGAGGCAGTTTCATACTCCTTCCTCACATAGTGAATTTAAACAGAATCGATTAAGCAAATAAAATATGAGAATAAACACATACTATTTATATTTCCTACTTCCTACCTATTACTAGGTTGAAAATGACTAATATAGATAAGGTTAATTAAGAAATGTAAGGAGAATTCTAGAAGTGATGATTTTCAATATTCACAGTCATAGTTCATACTACATCTAGTTGGGGAAAAGTTGCTACTAAACATGTTTAGTTTTAACTTGTAAATCAACTGTCCAAGGTAAGTCATGTGAGCTTTAGGATAGAGACTTACAGACCCATATAAATGTGCTATGCATGGCTCTGGACTATCTGGTATCAATAATGAGTCCAAACTACCAATTTAGTGAGTATAAGATACTATTGCTCTGGGCCTCCCCTGGTGGCGCAGGCGGTTGAGTGCTGGGCTGTGAAGCTGCCTGCAGCCTCTGCAGTGCTGGTTCGATCCCCAGCCACTGGGTGAAGATCCCACATGGTGCGCAGACCTCTCCTGCCGCGCCCGCTGCTCCCCTCAGCAGTGTACTTCATCAGTCTGCCTGTTCTGTTCCCCGCTCTGGCTCTGGTGAATTCTCTCACCCTCCCGCGCTTCTGACTGTACCCAGTGCTTGTATAAATAAATAAATAAATAAATAAATAAATCTTAAAAAAAAAAAAGATACTATTGCTCTGTTGAAGGGAAGCTGTGCCCTTGACCTTAACTCTTCTCAAAAATGAAGGTATATTGGTCAAAAAGATAAAAGAACATATATGATTAGTACAGACCCACTGCTGCTTCTGGAAAATAACAGACAAGGTCTTCCCAGTGGATGATAGCTGTTTACCAGTGTTAGCATCTTGTTATAGGAAAAGACAGTACATTGAGTACACCTTTTGAGAGACTGTTTACTGGTAACCAAAATTGCCTTCTATGTTACTTCACTGTCTTAGGATACAAGGTGCTAGGATTTAACGTCACTGCAGTCATCAGTAGTATCCAGAACAGAATTTGAATATTAATATATAGAAAGTATCTTTTTATGCTCTTATTAATATTTGACTTATAGAAATAGACAGTATTAGACTTCAGGTATAAAAAGATGACCTTAGTCAGTATGGCTATGGCAAATAAGACGCATGTGAGGTACTTCCTATGTATAAAGAATAGTGTAGGTTATGCACGTAGGGGTATATTATGTAGTTTTCATGCTGTAGGAACATGCATGATAGTTGTAAGAAAATAGTTTTTTACTTGCTGTAGGAATCGAAGAGAAGCAGAGACCCCACTGTGTTGGACTTACAGTATTCACACAGCACATGTGATCTTGAAAGCACTGGACACGCATTAACTAAGATATTAATCCTCACCACTACTTCTTCCCATAGACCACACATTATTATTCTTTAATGGTTGATGAAATTCAGTCAGGAAGGATAATTGCCTGGCCCACGGCCACAGAGGGAGGCTTTGTTAGAAAAGAATTAGATTTGAGTGGTTTTTGGCTTACAGGCTTGTACTTGGTCTACCAGGTCATGTGTGATAGAAGAGTCTTTCTTGAATTGTAATAGAGTATTGTGCTTCTATGTGTGTGTGTTTGCATGTGCATTTGCACACATGCATACACACCTAAGTCTCTGATACAGAGAGAAGTATCTGGAAGAAAAGGAGATTCTATAAATATGATCATATCCATATTGTTCTTAGGAGAATTGGAAGTGGTGTGGAAGAATAAAGACTTCAAGACTATAAGTGAAAGTAATTATAGCATACCTTTTTGGCTTAGTAATGAAAACATGAGGTCTTAGTAATTATATACTTTTTTGATTTCCAACGATAAAGCATGTGAAGACTTAATTATGATAACAAAGAAATAACTTTTATCAACCGTTCAATATAAAAAAAGTACAGAAGATAAAATTAAAGGGGTGAAAGGGAGGCATGGGAAGCAGGTGAAGGACAAGGTGATTGTACTAATTTAAGAAAAAAAGTAAATTAGAGAGAAACTTAAAAAACTCACAATGTGCCTGAATACATTTACATTACTGCACAGATTACAAAGGTGGATAAAAAGGAAGTCAGATATGTGAGAACTGCCATCAAGAGACTAAACTAAAAAAAACTTTGGACCCAAAGAAATAAACATATAAAAGAATAAATACTAAGACCTGACTGGGGTTGGCAAGAACTCCAAATCAACACAAAGCTCGGATTGTAGGACTGTTACCTGGATTCCTTGATCTGAGGACAACCACCTTCATAAAAACCTCATACAACACAGCTATCCTATAAAAAGAGTCTTGGAACTGTTCTCCAATAAAGAAAAGTTTCCACTGGTATGATTTGATATGGTATATATGTAGCTATGAGGAAAGAATTCTAATTAAAAATAAAAACAAATATATATTCTAATTAGGGTTATTGTTCAAAATCATCCTGTCCTGCTGCCAATTTCAAAATTCTTATGGTAGAACTTTTCCTTTTGGACAGTTGAGATCCTTTCAAGGAGATGAAAATAAAATACCACCTTATTATTTTTGTGATCTGTGTCAGTTTATTTTTTATAAGATGTGCACTATCTATACTGACCTTACACCTTGGTAATCATTCTTGGTTTCAAATGACTTTTAACTAATCCCAAGACCAAATGTGTTGACAAAGAAAAACTGTTTTCACCCTCTAAGTCTATTCAAAGATATAGGTTGCCAAAACTATATAAGTAATTTGGATAAGCTTTGGAGCAAGCATGTACCTTTGAATTATTTGTTTAAAAACTCCCTCCCTGGCATACCTTACATAGACAGAGGGAGATATGTGAACACACACACACACACACACACACACACACACATCTAATATAATGTTTAGATAGTATTCAGGTAGATGTGTTCAGAAGTTTCATATTTCTTTTCAGAATTTTTTTCAACTTTTACACATATTATAACATCAAAGAGAACTCTCCTTTTAAGCAGTCAAAATTCAATCTATGAAGCAACTTCTAGTCATACTTCTGAAGTTCTTCAGTGTTCACTGTGTCCTTTATAGAGTATGTTCAACAAAATAGTTTTTGTATAGCATCTCACTGATTGTAGCAAATCAATAAATAATAAGCAAACTTAAGGAACAAAATTAAAGTATTCCAGGCAGAAATTTGCATCTCAGAAATAGTATATGGCACAAAAATGCACTTTGCATAGTTATCATAGTTTTAATAGAGAAAAGGTCAGGCTTAAAATTATAAAATAAGCTTTATTCTATAAAATAAGAATTTCTAAGTATGAGAATATTAAAATAATTCTTAATTTATAATAACATGACAGGACTATATATCTGTTGATAGAGAGCTCAAAATGTGTTTCACAGTTATTGTTATGTTGCTTAGTTATTTAATATGTAGTTCTTAGTATGATGGAGAAAATTATTATTACATTTTTAGTTATGATTTCTTTCCCTTATATGATTATATATATTAAAATAACAAGTAACTTTATTTGGTTACTGCATTTCTCAATTCCAACTCAAATGCTCAACAAAATTCTTGCTAAGTGAACTATTCAGATATTCACCTGAAAAGGCTTATTTAAATACTGCAGGTGTCAATACTAACAGAAATGTATGTTGCTCATGGTAAAGAATCATATTGTGTATTTCAGATAAATTTTGTTTTTAAAAGAGACTGCAAAATATTAAGCATGCAAAAATTCTTTTGCTAGGTAACAGTACAGTTTTAGAATATTTTTCTTTGGTTTATGCTTATTTTCATATAGATAAGCAATAAAAAAACATGTGAATGCAACTGGATTTTGAAAGCCAGTAACATTCTTTAAAAGAAGTAAAAACTGTCAGCTTTTTTTTTGCTCATTCCGTAGTTAATGAATGAAATTTCTATTACCTTAGTTTTCTTGATTATTGGTTATTTCCACAATGTGTTCTAGGATTTCTAAAAAACATTACATTCACACAAACAGGTAAGTTTCGAAAACACAAAAAAACTCATCCATTTAAATTACCTGGCAGTATTATTTAGAAAGACGTTTTTAAGCACAAGTTGGCAAAAGCAACAGATTTAAAAATTACCTTTATGTGGAGAAGCCTTCCGCTGCACAGGAGAGGCAGCTGTCTGCACCTGCTGCTGTTTGACCAAATTTCCTTCACTTCCAGTTTTTGAAGTCTTCTCACCTACACTGGTTTTTTTCTGTTTGCTGTTTGAATCATCCCTTCTGGATGACGGCAGCTTAGAAGCTGCATTAGCGAAGAAAGGTCTAGCCAAGCGAGAAGGTTTGGACATTTTAAACAGCAGGGGGAAAAAAAAAACAAAACAAACAACAAAAAGAACCTATCCCAGAAGATTACCTGCTGTGGCTGCAGCAGATTCTAAAAGATCTTTTGAGCTTTACTTTTCAACTGAAACAGTTACAGTAGAAAGTGCAACTGATGGAAAGGGCTGGGCTGCTTCTTGGATTTCTTTTAAAGAGAAGGCATCATGCAATCACATAGCCCATTTACTAGACCTGTGGAATGTAAATGTGAGTTTGGAAGATGCCGGTGTCAGTTTTGCAATGGCAAATGCTCTAACTCCGAGTGAACAGCCGATGCCGGAATGTAAAACACACACACACACACACACACACACACACACAGAGACCTTCCTAGCAGGCACAGACTAGACGACACATGACAGCCCAGAAGTGGAAAAAGAATGTAAACATTACTCCACCCTCTCAGGTACAATATATGAAAGTGAGCCAGATGTGGGGTTTATATTACTATGAAGTGCATACCACGTTCTGTTTCCAGGCATAAGTTCAAGCAAATATTTCCCCGTCTTAGCACTTTCCTATATGATATTCCAAGAACTGACCACATAAGGAATGCCCACCTACATAATTACTTCTCCTGCTGTTTACAGAACACACATAGCACTGTGAAAAAAAAAGGAAAAGAGAAGAATGTAATTTCCACACCTGTTTGGGCTTCCATGGCATATCTGTTAGTTGATAAGAGGAGTTGTGTGTCTATGGGTATGTGGGATGTATGTGTAATGTGTGAGTGTGTGCATGAGTATGTGTGGGAGGAAGCATGGAGGACAGATATGTTATTTTACCTTTTAAAGAGCTCAGGTTTTACTCTAATGAGAAAATGAATATTTGTAACTTCCGGGCTCTCTGAAAGTGATTAAATATTAAAGTGTGTTCAAGGGGTCACATTTTTCTAGGGTGAAAATATTCCTTCTACCAACTGAACACACAGCCCTATACCAGGATCATACAACCTCCTCCTTGCTAAGGGCAACCATTTTCCTCTTGGTTTCCCATGTCAGTGATTTTTATGACTTAGGGTTAAGTTGCTTCCAACCTCAATTTTTCTGTGTTCCCTTACGAGCAGTCTACGTAAACTCTCTATGAACTATAAAAAGAGTCTGGGAATATGTGATCCCATAACTCCACTCCAAGTATAAATTCAGTGCTATTCCCCATTTATCCTTGATAAATGCACAGCTACTTAGCACTCTACCAGAGGCAGAATTATGCTCTGGAAAAAGTACAAATTTTGGAATCAAGTAGGCCTGGAGTTACCTCTAAATTCTAAATGTGAGCCCAGTCCTGAACAAATTACTTTCTTGGGCTTTTTTCCTAAATAAAATTGGGGCTCTGATTTTGCCTTCTATGGTTACTATTTAGATCAACTGAAGTGAAAAATCTGCACCTTCCCTGGCACATAATAGTTCTCAATAAATGTGAATTTCCTGACCTTGTCCTTCCACCCATTCATCATTTTAATGATTTCTAATAGGTTCAGAACAGCCTTACAGAATATCTGAGTTCCAAGATCGAATTCTGACCCAGACCAGAGAGAACACAATAAAATCACATTCTAGATTTTGAACTGATGCAGCTGGGAGAAAGAACTGTGAGCACAGACTCTTCATATTATGAGAAATATGTCCTGCAAATGTAATGAACCATTACATTTGCAAATACTGCTCTATCATAAAATCCACCCCATTAGATACTATGAAGCATAACTACCAAATTGAAGTGTCCCCTTTACTCTTAATAATTCTGCCCAAGAGGATAGTCCATACTTTAATTTATCCAAATTATCTTTACTTTTGCCTAAAAAACATTGCTTTCTTAGTTCTCTAAGAGAAAGCCCACGTGGAGAGAGACTGTGTAGTGTCTTACTGGGCCTCCCCATGGTCTGGAGACTTGAACTGGCCCTGCTACCTTCCCAAGTAGCCACATTCTGCCTCAGGAATGAGAATAATTGGTGTCTGCCCACTTTGGTGCTGCAGATAAAGAGTGGGTTTTTGTAAAGATAAACTCATACCATTTACAGCAATGTGGATGGAGCTAGAAGGAATTATGTTCAGTGAAATTATGAACATAATTTCACTGAAATTATGTTCAGAAGGAAAAAGAAAAATATCAGATGACTTCACTTATAGGAGGAATATAGGGGAACCAAATAAGACATCAGTGTAAAAATAATAATAATACAAAACACAGCAAAACACAAACAGATAATTACAAATCAGAGCCATCCTGCAGGGGAGGAGGAGGGAGAGGGAGCAGAGGGAGGGAGGGAGGAGCACAGGGGACTGAGGTGATGGTGCACGGGTGCATTGGGGAAGGAAACTATGGGGACTACACCTGAGGTGTGGGGGAAGCAAACATTGTTTAAAAATGAATAATGATGTAAAAAATAAAAAAAGAAGAGTGGGTTTTCTAAGTTCTTCCTAACCTGAAGACTTCCTCCAGGTGAGAAAATGTAGGTGACAAATCACATCCAATTAAGGATGTAAATGCAAGTTTCCCTAGAAAACAAACACACCATCTGCTACGAAATTGGAAGAGGTTGCTGTAAGGCCTTAGCTCTCTTTGAGACAGTAGTAATCATTAGTAGCTATTGTTAACCTTTCCTGCACATTTATTATATACCCAATATGGTTCTAAGTCCTTCACAGTGGGTAGATGCTATTATATCCTCATTTTACAGATGAGTAAACTGAAGCACTCAGAGGGCTGGAAAGAGCCAAGATTTCAGAGATAATAAAAACTGCAGTTGGGATTTAAACTCAGTCAATCTGGCTCCAGAGTCTGCTATTCTAGAAATTCTGCTTCTCTAGAGATCAAAAAGCTTAACTGCAACCCACATCATACACTGGGGGTGAACATTCAGTGATTGTTTAATCACAGCAGTCACCTGGGAAGAGTCCCTCTGCCATCTTCGATGTCATGTATCATACCCAACAGGCACTACCACCCTGTAGCTGCAAAGGTTATGAGGAAGAGGCGTGTGCCTGAGTTTAGTGTGGATGGAATCAGGCAGCTGCAATCTGGAAGCACAACATCCTTTCTGGGGAGCAGATGGAGAGAGCTGTAATCCAGAGGGGGTGAGCAGGCAGCTTCCGGTGTGAAGCCAAGGAGACTGTGGAGATCAATGAAAGAGAGCATGAGGGTGGCAGCCTGTTCTCTGAGGATAGAGGTCTCCCGGCCTTTGGCCTTTCCCCTGTCCCAAGCTCCTGGTCTTGCTTTCTGGGCGGTGTCAAGAAAAATGACTTGGGGAGACGTAACTGCCTAGCTCACCTTTCCACATTCCGAGAACTAAAAGACCCCCAACTGGTTATGTAAACCACAATGAAGTCTCATTACCTCAAAAACTGTTGTAATATCAGATCTGTTTATATCACAGGATTGTTGCAGCAATCAAGTGAGAAAATGAATATGAAAGCACTTAAATACCTATAAAATAGGACATGATCTAAGGGTAATCATTTTAATGGTTATGAAGTTCCAATATGCCCATTTTGTCCTGCCTATCAACTGCTGTGCTATGCTAGCAGAGTCTTCTTCAGTCTGGGTGAGCACGGGTTTTCTATAAGGAGTCAGGCAGTGAATATGTTCAGCTCTGGGAACCCTATGATCTTTGTTCTAACATTTAGCTTTGAATCTAAGTGCAGAAGCTGTCACAGACAAAACGGAAAGGCTATATTCCAACAAAAATTTATGTACAAAAACAGGTGGCACTAACTTATTCACCCTTGTTCTAGTGCAGCCAACTGACTATTTGTGATTGACAATGTCACTATGACTCTTGTCTCCTTGACTGTCACCTCTGTGTGAGTTCCTTGCTTCACTCTGAAATATAGAACAGAGCACTCTGTTCTGGTTCCAAATTTAGATATGAAAGATCTCTCACATTCACCTCACTCTGCTATTTGGGCCTTAAATTCCATTCAGGGATTTGAGGTAGGTTTCATGATGCTTTCCATGCACAGTCAATATTGATTCTAACAAGTATTAAATGCAGCAGACAGGAATAATACTCATCTCTTAGACTAGCTGGATTCACATGTCTTGGTTTGCCATTTTGTTCTAATAGTTACAGGTTTCCCTGCTATCTGAAAGTAAAACATTCTTATTTGGAAGCATCTGGAAGGTTATTTTGGGGATCTGGGAACAGTATTACCATTAATTTATATGGAAAAATGTTGAGTGTTCCCAGACATCCTACCAACAGACCAAGTAGGATTGTTCTACTTTTGGATAGTGAGGGAAAACCTTAATTTATATGGGTTGCCATATATAGGGAGGCATGGTTGAAGTGCTGGACTGAGTGAATCAATGGACTGAACTTGTCTTATAAAATTTTTTTATGCTTCACAGATTCAAGACAAAGGCTTGTAAGTTCACATTCCTCAATTTCCTAGTTAAACACTACAGAGCGATTTCTTGATTTAACAACTCTAATTTCTAAGAATCCTTTAAAAAACATTTTTTATGAGTTCAATAAAAGTTGCTTTATACCATGATGTCACCCATCTGTGCTTCTATATTGTAAAAGAATCTTAAGATTATTTAGGACCTGTTTCAGTATGTTATAAAATTGTCAGTGCCAAGAAGAACTTTTTTGGTTTTTATTGCAAAACACTCCCATACATAGAAGGCTGAATGACTTATCTGAAACAACAGTGGATCTGGAAGCAGTCTGAAAAATTGCACAGAAATGTGTTAGACAGTCAGGTTGTAATGAAGGCTGGATTCCGTAGTCACAGGCAGTTTTCCATGTGCCATTTTAAGAATTATATCAGTTCTAAGTACATGTGAAAATTTTATATTTAAGAATAGAGTCATGAAATTAAGATAAACTCCCTCTTATTTGGTGGACCTACGTTATTGAAGGTATAACTTAAAGAGTAACAATAGCAAAATGCTAAGTAAGCTAAAACCTATTCTTATGACTTATTAGCAATAAGAGTGTATTCCGATTTACCTATGAATTTTAAATACTTGTGATTCTAATTTGTATTTACCCTAAAATACAAGTGAGGCAACAGTGAGAGACACTGCCCCATTTAAAAAACTACACAGTTCTGAGAAGGAAAGTAGATTAAACCAATGAAAACTTAAAGGAGTTAAGTGACATCATAATGATTATTTGGCAAGTGGGCGAGCTTATTAATTCTTTTACTGTCACTTATGAGGGTGACGGAGTTTTCATTTGTATACTCTCAAATTATTTTCCTCAAGTTCTTAGTTAATTATAAAACACCCAACATATTGAATTTTCCACGTTGGTAAAAGTCATTTTTAAAAAAGGAAGAAGAGAGATTGTTTCAGAACTTCCAGATACTCATAACATTTAGTACCACAAGCACCTGATGCTTTTCTGAGGTACCTATAGAAATCCTTTCTGATTCCCACAGGCTTCAAAATGCTCTGAGTTAATGGTGGTAGGTGGATTTGGAAAATCATGATGTGCCCAAACAAAATGGAATAAAACTAACAATGTGCTAAATCTTCTGGGGAATATCTATGTGTTCAATTAACTTTTGAAGAAGACTGAGTGGAGAGAAAATGCCTCCGTTAAATATTTTGAAAGACAAGTAATCCACCAACAATGACAAATGTTTTAAAATTTGCTTAAAGATTACATTTCCCTTTTTCCTTTATTCAAAACACAGTAAATTTTACACACATATAGTAAAAGAACGAGATGCCAATAAAGAAATTAAAATTAAATATTTTTCTAAATTCCTGCTATGAGTGAGACCATCCGGTATTATTCTTTTCCTTTCTGGCTTATTTCACTGAGCATGAGGGACCAGGAAAAAGACTAATTATAATAAAGTAAAAATCAAAATCAACAAGCGACTACAAACCAGAGACACACTACAGGGGCAGGGTGGGGGGGGAGGGATTAGAGTCAAAATGGGAGGGTGGGAATTGCATGGGAAATATAGCCAAGATGAAAATGCATATATTGTGCAAAAATGAAAAATGATGTAAAAAACATAAAATAAAATATTTAAAAAATTAAATATTTTTCTTTGAAAAAATTATTAATTATTAATTATTAAAAGCTAATAAGTACATGAAAAGATGCTCAATATCACTAATCATTAGGGAAATGCAAAGCCAACCCACAATGAGATAGTACTTCACATCCATTAGGATGGATATTATTTAAAAAAAAAAAAAACAAAATCAGAAAATGGTAAGTGTTGGTGAGGATGTAGAGAAATTGGAAGTCTTATACATTTTTGGTAGGAATGTAAAATGGCATAGCCCAGTGGACAATAGAATTGGTGGGTCCTCAAAAGAATTAACATATGAGGGGCCTCCCTGGAGGTGTAGGTGTTTAAGTCTCAGCACTAATAAGGCCACTGTGGCATGATATCAATCCCTGGCCAGGAATGTAACCCACATGGTGCAGCAGAACTCTCCAATCTCACCTGCTACTCCCCTCAGCAGTGTATTTCAGTAAATCTGCCTGTTCAGCTCCCCACTCTGACTCTGGTGAATCCTCTCACCCCTTGCAATTCTGGCCTACACCCTGGTACTTCTCTGCATAAATAAATAAATCTTTAAAAAAAGAATTAACATATGATCCTGCGATTCCACTTCTGAGCATATACTCAAAGACATGAAAGCAGGGACTTGAACAGATATTTGAACACCCATGTGCATAGCAGTATTATTATCAGTAGCCATAAGGTAGCCTCAACTCAAGAGTCCATCAACAGATGAATGGATAAACAAAATATGGCAGAGATATATAGGTGATATTAAATTTTAAAGAGGAATGAAATTCTGCATATGCTATAACATAATCTTGAAGACATTATGATAACTGGAATAAGCCAGCTATAAATGGACAAATATGTTATCATCCCAGTTATATGAGGCATTGAGAGTGGAGAAAGAAAGTAAATCAGTGGTTGGCAGGGTGTGGGGGTAGGGTAGAATGGGGAGCTCATGTCTAATGGGGCACAAGTTGAGAAAGATGAAAATGCTCTGGGGACAGAGGGTGGTGGTGATTACACCACAATGTGAATGTCACCAGTGCCACCAAACTTATACTTAAAGATAGTCAAAATGGAAAATTGCATGTTATGTGAAATATATTACAATAAAATTTAATCAAATTCATATTTATACGCACATGGTATTCTCTTGTGAACCTAGTGCTATACAATGGTTCACCTTCTCTTCTCCAACTTTTTGAAGACTGGACCATGCCTAGAAAGCTACAAACTTTGCTTTCCCAAGGTGGATTTAAAGAGACGGACAGACACTGTGCTACCAGAGGAAACATGTGGTTTTTCTCTTTGAGGACTGCATTTTGGGTTTCTAGACCCAATACCAGTGAGTGTGTGTAGAAGCTACTGCACACCAACATGCAATTTTGCACACCAGTCAAATGACACTATCCTACTCGAAATAGCACTAGATCCCACAGGTTAAGATCTGAGTCTTTGAAGACCACCTCTACCTCAGACTGGTCACAATCCCAGGAAAACATCAGGCAGTTACCTAGGTTTCTGACCAATGTTCTGTAGATTACTGGTTCCTATAACTCCCTCCTCAGACTTCAGGCACCATCACAAGCCCAGAATGCTATCTGCGCTCCTGACTGACTGGCATAAGAGGTTCCCATGACCTCTTCCTCAGGTTTGATTAATTTTCTAGAATAACACACAGAACTCAGGAAATCTACTGACTCACTAGATCACCAGTTCATTACAAAAAATATTACAGGACACAATCAACAGAGCAAAGTATGGGGAAAGGCAGTGCTTTCGTGCCCTCTAGGTAGGTACACCATTCTCCCCAAATCTCTGCATGTTCACCAACATGGAAGTTCTCCAAAGTCCCTTCTTTGGGGGCTTACCTGGAGGCTTCATTACATAGTCAGGATTAACTCATTGGTCATTGGCAATCATAACTCACCCTTCAGCCTTCCTCTCCTTCCAGAGGTCAGAAGGGTAGGACTGGAAGATCCAGTCTATAATCTCTAGGTTTGTTCCCCTGGAAACTAGTCCCCATCCTTTATGCTACCCAAGCAGTCACCTCACTAATATAAGAAGGGATAACTTTATCACCTGCAAGACAGGAAATTCTGGTTAATGAAATAGATATGAATGCAGACCAGCAAAACCATTGCAGTCTTTGATAGGAAATGTCTTAGAGGGTTGAGGAAAGTGGTGATTGCAAGCCCTCAGAATTTTCCCTTGTCTCATTGTTTCCTATCTTTTACTTGGTTGTTTCTGGGGGTTTGCAAGAGTGACATAGTATTATGTATGGTAGTTAGTCCAATGGCAATAACACTTTTTTAGGACAACTTTGATATTATATACTAATTTAAGGCTAGCCACTGACCAGAATGTGTTGTTCACAATAACAGCAATGTTATTATAATAGCTAATACTAAAAATGTGCATAAATTTGTTTTATATATTTTAAGTGCCTTATTTTGCTTAATTAAAAAAAAAAAAAAACAGCCATAGCTGTTACTCCCTAGTTGGGTTCAATATGGTTTTAGCACTACCTAACAAAACCCTTAGTACTCAAAATGATTTTCAAACCCACAGGAAAAAATAGTACATGTTCATGTGTGAAGACAGAACTTGGCTATATTTTATCAGCACTGACTTTTCCTAAAGTTTCAAGAATCTTGAAATATTAAAAAATGTTTTTCCCTCAGACTTGAAGTTTCTAATGGAAGCTCATGAGTTGGATGCTGTATTGATCTAATATACCATTAAGTTGCAAAATGGTACAATTTATCATGTCCACATGGAATTATGGGAAATTCTCTTCACTGCTTTAGGTCCCCGTATATATTTTTCTCATTTCTTCACATAACAGGATAATGATAGAGCAACTCTCATTTCAGTCTTTTGTTTTCAACAAGCAAATTCGTGTAAACAAGCAATTATTTTTGAAGTAGTGTACTTTCTCCTATACCATTTAAAGCAATGATTTGTTTATTTCAAGCTGTAAACTCTAGTTTCTGCCTGTAAAATAAATTACCTTTTGTATGAATATGAGAACACAGTTTTTCTAAGTTACCTAGTTAAAATTCTCTCTTTCCATAGCACATTAAATGGGTTATTAAATTCCATTAGCTTAAGTGCATGTAAGAAAATCATTTCTACAAATGCTAATATCTAAAACCAAAATTGTCTTTTCTGGGTAGCCATGAAACCAAAGTTCTGACCTTACATGAGGCAGGAAAAACAAATAAACAAAGCTCAATTTACATAACAATGATGTCATTGCGTTCATTGTTGAACCTTACCTCCTGTCTCTGAAGAACATATAACAGATGACATTTTATACACATTAATTTTCCTGTTCTTTAGTGGAATAACTACATTCATTATGTTGCACACTATCAGGTAGTGACACATCCCACAGGTAATAGCATTGTCTTGGATACTGACTCAGTTTCACAATGAACACACCCTTCTTCCCTCTACTTTCAGGTTTCTCTTTTCAGCTTCTTCCTTCACCTCCCTGCTTTATGACTATCATTGGCATGGCCCAAGGTCAAGTTTTCCTCTTCCCCTACATTCCAGTCCTACCTTCCCTTTCTTGGCCTCATGTGTAAAATTTACTGGATTCTTATCCAGTCTACTCAACTCCTGACTTATCTGAACCCTGGTCCCACGTGTTGTAGGACATGCTAGAGTTACAATTGAGAATTTACACATGATGGAGCCACTAAAGTTAACAGATGACACAGAGTTTTCAATCAAACACAGTCAATTCTCCTTATGTGCAGAAGTTATATTCTACAATACCCACGTGGATTCTGAATTGGCGAATACTGAACTGCTGCTCGTAGGGAAAATTCAGGGCATGCTGTTCGTGTGAATCTCTGGTCACAACACTGCTGTCAAGCCATCAATATATGACTTTGTTTTATCTATGTTTCTGTTTAAGGATGTTTTATTTAATATAAAATGTTAACATGGCGCTAACAGCACAGCTAACAGTGCTGTAATTTGTGCATACATTTGGAACAACTGAATGCAGTTCTTTGCAGCTCTGTGCATGTTTATCAATAACCACAAAAGTATGCTAAGTGCTTGATTTGGGAATTAAAGTAAATTTTAATGAGTAGGGACATTTGCAAATATGGACTCATGAGTATGTACTGTATTTAAATAATAGAAATATATGGGCAAGGTTAAAATCAGTAATAAAAAAAAAGTTTCATTTTTATTTATTTATTTTTTCTTTATTTTTTTTTAGAGGCATGTTTTCTTTCTTTCTTTCTTTCTTTGTTTGTTTTTGTTTATACAAGCACTGGGTACAGTCAGAAGCGCGGGAGGGTGAGAGAATTCACCAGAGCCAGAGCGGAGAACAGAGCAGGCAGAAGGACCGAAGTACACTGCTGAGGGGAGCAGCGGGCGGCAGGAGAGGTCTGCGCGCCATGTGGGACCCTCCTCTGGTAGCCGGGGAGCAGCTGGGGATCGAACCGGTGCCGCAGAGGCCGCGGGCAGCTTCGCAACCCAGCGCTCAACCGCTGCGCCACCGGGGAGGCCCAAAGTTTCATTTTTAAAGGGACATTTTCTACTAACTGAGGCATGTGAATCAGGTCTAGCTTAACTCAGCCAAGGTTAAAATTTTTGTTAAAACTGTGTTTAAAAAGCCCTGGATTCTCTTGCCTCTACAGAGTACTTCTAAGTTACAATTTGTCATAACGGGCATTATAATCTAGTTTCCTGTGAAAGTTCTGACATTCTAACACAACCCATGCCAGCAGGGTTCAAGCAACTCAACAGGGTTCAGTATTGTCTTTGGAGAAATCCTTATTCAAAGGCATGAGGGAGAATTCCCCCCCTTAATCCTGAAGGAAGACAGCACTATTTTCCCATCCCACACTGGGTTGTCTATGACTCAAGAATTCCTTTCTCATTGCTCTCTCTTTATCATGCCTGCCAGTTTTATGCAAAATGGCACTCATTGAGCTTTCACTACCTGGCTGAATTTTAGCAGGATCAAGGAAGATGCAAGGTTGATGATGACTGTGGTGAGGAAGGGTTTAGAGGACTTCCAGGGATCTCTGCTGGGGTTTCAAATTGTGAGGTTTGACCTGGAGCCAAGTTCCTGGGTTTACCTGGCTTGCTTTTCTCTTTAGGATTTACATTGTGACCTGTTTCAATGGAAGTTTAAAACCATATTTCAATGTGTTTTGTGATGATGAATCCTGAAAAAAATCCCTTCACAAGGGCTCCCAGCAGAATTGCAATTGGCACTAGCTGTCTGCAAAAACATCTTAGGTCTGCTTTAGATCGCAAAATGGAAATAAGTTTTCAAAGTGTTTTTCAAGTTGCTTTTGGGTTTTGTTAAATGTAGAAATCTTTCTCTCTCTTCCTTTTGGTCAAATGAAATGTCACTGTCAATTTTTCCTGAACATAGAATCATGCCATTGGATACTCGGGAAAAGAAAACCCACATAAAACATCTACCCAAATGTGGGAGAAATGCCGGTGTAGTAAAGTCTTTGTTCTGTGGCCGAGGCTGACATGACTCTTCCCTCACATCAATTTTTACTTACATTTTTTAACGAATAAAATTATGCCAACTGACAACCCACAAGAACAACCAAACAGCAATTACTAAAGAACAAGATTGCTTCAGTGAGTGGTGAAGAAAGGCAAAAGCATTATGAAATGACTAACATTTCTTAAGTAGAGCACTAAGAATCTCACTTGCCCTGGAATTGATTTCTTTTGCTTCAAGAGATAACCATGACTTGTTTGAATCTGGTTTCTACAATGTTAACAGAGAGACAATAGGATTTGCAGGCAGTCTGCCCTTTTAAGATGCTAAGGGACCCCTCTCTCTGCTTTGTTGAGGAAAATGTCTTTCCAGAGATGCAGAGGTACCACATGCAATGTACACATGTAACACTGCTTTTAGAGGCTTGATTCACTTCTTCCTGGCTGGCTATGCATGCAGTCTTGATCAGGTGAATTAGCCTGCTGTGGCCATGTGTCCATTGTGGACTGGAGTTTATTATCAGTTTATTATTGCATTGAATTGTTACAAGAGCATAAAAAGAGAGTGGATTTACATCCTTTGAGTGCCTTGCATTCAAGAAATGGTCACTGTCATTTTATTTCTGCATCACAATCCCATCTTTCATTCATTTTACACTTCCTGTCCCTCCCCTCCAAGGCCAGCTAAAGCCCACATAACAGGAAGGCAGTCTTTGGGGTGACAGATGGAACTTAGCGCCAAGTTGGGGAACCTGTTCAGGCCCAGGAAAGCAGTCAGGCACCAGAGGGGAAAAGAAGTTAGCAAAATGCAAAGTGTCTTTATTACAACTCAACTGATTTTAAAGTTTCCATTTCTTTTCAGCAAATGTGTTTTCTTCCTCTCATGGAACTAAGAACATATGTGCTGCCTGGCAGATGATTTCTGCAACTCTGAAAGTCAGGATTGGAGAAGGCTGACTCACAATTTCTTACACTGCACGTGTGAAATCTTTCAAGAAAACTTGCAGATTGCAAGTTCCACAGGATTTTGAATGATGCTCTCAAGTGCTTTTCAATTAAATTGGTAAAAAAGAATTGATCTATTATTGGCTTCTATTTCTGACATTTTAAAACCATTTTAACCACTCTGAAGTTGAATAAAAGGTAAAATCACCGAGAAGAACAAGAAGGTGACAAAGTGGGGTGCTGTAGTTTTGTTATCAATCCTTCTTCTGAGGTGAAGATTCATTTGCTTGGTAACCAAAAGCTGAATATCAAAAAAAAAAAAAACCAAAAAAAAAAAAAACCCAAAACCCTCCCAAAAAAACAAACAAACAAAAAAAAAAACAGGTTCTTTTTTAGAGACCTTATTACAAGAAAAGCAATGGACAAGGGAGAGCTCATGCTCAAAAGTACATTCTCCAAGCCTCGGGGAGGGATTTCTTTTCATTTGGGAAGACTGGTCTGTCAAGGATTCAGTTTGAAGACTTAGAGGTTATGCTCAGGATGCTCCTTTTGCCCCTGACACTTTCTCATTTGTCTGTTTTTTTGTAAAACACTTGGAAATAACTAGTTAGGTCTAGTTCTTGGGCTACTAGTCTTCCATTTCACTTCTTATAAAAAAGCACAGTTGGGTGTAGACTTTGCTCTATTGCCATAGCTGCCTTGTAGTTAGAGCTCTTCAATCATCTTAGCTATTTAATCTTTTTTTTTTAAAAGATTTTATATATTTATACAAGAATTGGGGTACAGGCCAGATGTGCAGGAGGGTGAGAGGATTCACCAGAGACAGAGTGGGGAACAGAACAGACAGATTGAAGAAATGCACTGCTGAGGGGAGCAGTGGGCGAGACAGGAGAGGTCTGCTGCACCATGTGGGTAGCTCTCTGGTCGGCCGGGATCAAACCCGTGCTGCAGAGGCTGTGGACAGCTTCACAGCACTGCGCTCAATCACCTACGCCACCAGGGAGGCCCTTAACTATTTAATCTTATGGTGTCCCTGTGATGCAGATTTTACCAGTGACAAGAACAGACTCTCAAGGATTCCACAGCCAGCAAGACTTCATTGACTCTAATCATTGACTTCTTTGCACTATACTATGTCTTTGTTGTTAACGATTTATACCATACAGTTTTTATTAAAATTGAAGTATCATGAAGTATGTAAAACTAGAATATGATTCCTGTTAAAATAATACAGCGGAGGAAATGCTTCTTCAGCCGTCACTGTGATGATAAGCCTGGGCCAGGAGTTCTTTTACAAGATATAGGGCCCCAGTATCTATGCAGAAGACACCAGAGCAAGGACCTTCCCTGTACGATACAGTGAATGAGGTACTGGGGTCTTGGTCTGACCATCTCCGGACAACATGTGGACCAGGCACTCACTCAGATAGGCTCACTTAGTGCCTTGGTTTTATTTCAAAGAGAGTATTTTATATATCATACACAAATTAAACAAAAAGTCTAACAAGATCCTCTATTACTCCTGAAATGGGTGATAGAGTAGAAAATATGTCTCTGAAGCACTTTTTTAAATTACACGTTTGGGTAAATATTCCTGATGGAAAGCCTATGTGTGGTCACTGGCAGTTCTAGAAGCCAGAGCAGGACTGTGTGGGCAGAGAAATTGGAATGCAGGGGAGTGGGGCTTGGCAACTATCCCAACCTGCCCAGCTACAATCACAGGTTGGAGGCAAAACTTCCCAATTCAGAAAATAAAAGAGCTAGACTTTCTGCAGCCAAGGCCAGAGGAGGAGTTAGGAGTCAGAAAAACTAACTGCAGGCTACAGGGTAATCATTTCTGCTTCATTCCAGAGCTCAGTTCAAATCCTGAGCTCACCATTTGGCGACTGCATGACCTTGAGCGAAGCACCTCAACTTTGTGGAATCCTAGTTTGCTGCGTGTAAAACGGGGATAACAATACCTCCTTGTATGTAGTTGGGAGGATTAAAAGATACTACACATGCCTCCCTGGTGGCACAGGGGTTAAGACACAACCTATGAAGCTTACCGCAGCCACTGCACCACAAGTTCGATCCCCAGCCAGGGAGCAACCCACATGGCGCAGCAGACCTCTCCTGACTCTCCCAGTGCTCTCCTCAGCAGTGTATTTCAGTCAATCTGCTTGTTCTGTTCCCCACTCTGTCTCTGGTGAATCCTCTCACCCCCCGCACCTCTGGCCTGTACCCCCATTCTTGTATGCATAAATAAATAAATTAAAAAAAAAAGATACTACACATTGCCTAGCAGGTGGCACACAGTAGACAGTGACTAAATAGTAGTTATTATTTTGTATCATTGTGATCATCCACAATCCTGGGATTGCTAACATCACCAACTGCTATAATTTGAAACACATTTATTCTTTGCATTCTAGCAAACTAGTTCAAACTTTGTTTTTCAAATACATTATCTAGTTTGGGCTTAAAAAAATCCCTGTGTATGTTCTGCTCTGCTTATCAAAGGCTCTCATAATGCTTACTCAAGAGTAAGTCAATTATATAGAATATTGTTTTGCCTCCTATTACTCTTCTTGAACCACATTCCATGTGGTAATGGGTCAATTTCTTTACTTCCTCTCTCCTCCTACCACATTCCATACCCTGAAAAGATGCCAGTTAAGTTTTAACCCCCCCTTGAAAGTAAATTTACATCTTTATGTTTTTAAAGTTATTTAAAGTAGTTGTAATTTCTTTTAATGCTCCCCATTCCAATCCATGTAACAAAATAGTAATGATAGAAAATTATTAGTGCCTTTGCCAGAGTTCTCCTGCTGAGCAAGATGACTTTGTAATGAACTATGCATCCATAAATGGTTGACTCTTTGATCTCTGGCTGCTTGTACAACTCTAAAGAGAAAGGCATTTCAGTACAAACCACACAAAGAGAGAGGAACACAGGTTATTTATGGGAGCCCACTGACTCTAAGTTTAGCCTGGCTCTTTCAAGATTCAAATACACACATCATTTTGACTGCCAAGTCTGTTCCCTCCCCTTATGGTGTCTAATGGGGCTGCAGTGTAGGAATGTCTGATCTCTGGCTTCTCCCTGGGGTGAGAAAGGTAGCTGGATTGGCAGAGAGACAGACACAACAGTATTTATAGAGACAGTAGAAAATTGGCTCCATATGCCTACAAAGGGAATCGGAGTAAATCACCAGGAGCCAAGAGGACTCCTGAACTCTCTTTCTGAGGCCAATTCAGCTTCTGGCTGAGAGTAAACAGGACCTATACCCAGCTCTCTAGCAGCACAAAATCCAGCATTCACATGCCTTTTTTCCTATGATGGTATTCCACCAACACTGTCACTTCACAGAGAGCAGGGAAACACCCTCTTTGGTGCCTTGAATTCAGAAGCTATTCTGACTCTCTCACTATACAATGAACTTCCTGTTGCAAACACAGAAGCTATGAATTCCCAATTCTGAAGTTGTTTATGCTACGTTCCATAACTTTTGCAATGATTCTCAGATCATGATGTGTGTAGGTACTCTGCAATGTGAGTGAATGTTGACTCACACTGCTTGCTAAGGCAAAATCCAAGTAGAATAAAAATTGTCCTATCCTTTTCCCTGTCTTCCTCTGGACCAAATATGATAATTTTACAATCTGATGTCAGAATGTGAGGGCTATATGAAGACCTCTGTAAGGAGAAAACTCAGAATGAAAACTTCTTTTATTAAAGTGTGGAACTAATATAAAGAGGATTTTGATCAGAATCTGGCCATTGACCATTCCAGATACTCAAGACCACATGTAGTAGACAAAACAAAAGAGAGTCCCTGAAACTGGCAAGCTCACTTTACTACTTTTGTGGGCTCCTGACTTTGGTCAAAGTCATATTCTGAAGAGTCCTAACATGGACTCCTATGTTAGATCCAGTCTATCAAAAATTTATTGGTCCATATGCAGGAAGTCATCAGATACCTATACAGTCCACATATTGTTTGCCAAAAAACTCATGCTCTTTGAAGATTCTCTTATTCTTTTGTAATTATGATGGCTTCAGCCAGTGTCTGAACACAAAAATCAGAAATACAAGTGAATATAAAACATGGCCTGAAAAGTAGCACATTCATCAATGGCATCAAGGCCAAGTTAAAAGAAAGAATGGCTGAGAAGATAAAACAGCTGCATATCAGAATGTATACACACTGGGGTTTGATCACATGATTCAACTCAGACATTTTGTTCCACTGGGCTCAGGGAAGGCATTACCAGAAGTTTTATAGATAGGCCTGGGTTTTATAATTCATTCACTGTCAAGAAGATGAATGTTCATTTTAGGATTTAATAAAAAGATAGACCTTACCTAAAAAGAAAGAAAGGAGTACTCCACAGATCCGCAGTGTGGTCTTTGGGGTGATACCCGGGGGCTCTGTATTAGAACTCCAACTCTGTCTCCAGGACACAGAGATTGCACAATGAAATCAACACAAATTTAGGGCCTTATTCTCTCCACCTGAAAAAAAATAAATAGCAATCATTGTTTCCACCAAGTAATTAGAAATCCATGCTGATTAAAACACACAGGTAAAACAAAGAGTAAAATGCATATATGATGTGGAGCACAGAATGTCTTGTAATCATGTATGCCTTTGTACAAGGTACCCAAACTTAGAGGTTTTAATTTCTAGTTTTCCATAAAACGTTAGTTGAACACTACAAAGGATGGTAAACACATTAAACTGGGCCAACCATGAAAATAAGAACAAGCTCATGTTGTTGGGAACAGAAGCAAATCAGGAGAGGCCAATTGAGAAGCAGAGAAACTGAATAAAAGCCTGAATTCACCTCCAACTGGCCTCCTTGCTCCCTTTGTTAGGGAATGTGATTACTCTATCATTTGAACAGCATAGAGATGCCTGAATTGCATCAGCATGCCAAATGGAAAATAATCATGGGATTGAGGACATTTGGGGAGAAAGGGAAGGCTGGGCCAAGGAATTGATTTGATCAGCACAAAGATTTTGAAATTGTGGAAGAGGCCCAAGTCACCTCTTCTTTTGAAGAGAATTTCAGGATCACTGAGCAGCCCCAGAAAATTGAACTTAACATTGTGATCTCCCCCTAGAGTTAGCCAATCTATGTGTTGCTGGAAGCTATGGTGAGTTGAATGATTCCATGAACTGGATGTACACAAAATGGTACCATCCTTTAGAATAACATTTCCCCAAATAGAAATTTGTTTCCTTCAACCTTTCTTGAGGTTCAGAGAGACACATTTCTCAGTGGAAATAAAATGAAGGATGAAGCTATGAAAGAAAGTCACCAAACACAATTAAAATGTGTCACAAACCCACTAATACTGAGTATTCACCGTAAAATTGCTGTTATTAAATCTTGAACTATGTCATAATTAAAATATATCACAAACATATTGAATGTTAACTCTGAAATAGCCATGTTATTAAACTTATAAAGTAATGACTCTGTCCACACAATTTAGATTGTTTCTTGTGCTAAGTTAAATTAATTATGAATAGTATTATACTGGAAATAGTCCTAATTATATTCCAATTACTACTCTCTCATGAAGCTTTATGTGCTTTCTTATTTTGTGTTCTTTCCTTGTTTAATATTTGTGATAACATTTCCCCCACTCACCAAACAAAGTTCTACTAGCCACTGAATGATAAAAATAATGAAATGCTGAAAATTGAAAACTACTATGCCAACTACCTGGTACTTTAATAAGGCAACTTTCCAAGCCCATTAGTATCACTTTTAACTTTAACCACAACTCTAAGAAAAGTAGACTTGCTCCTTCATCACTCACAAGAAAAAGAATCTACAAATTAAAGGTTATATTTGTGCAATGAACCGAGGATTTGAACCAAGGTGAGTCTGTCTTCAAATTCTGGAATTCTTCCACTTGATTTCCTTTCATTAACCACTGACCAGGCAAAGGGGTGATTATTTTGTTAAATAAAATGTTTTCAACATAGCTATTTGACAGTTTTCTTAAGAATAACGATAACTAGCTTATATGGAGTGCCAAGCATTATTTTCCATGCATTAGCTCATGTAAGCATCCTGACAACCCTATGAGTGAGGCATAATTAGTTTCATTTTACAGTTGAGGGGGTCAGAGGGGTTAAAGAAGTTGCTCAAGATCACATAGTACATGGCACATTCTGATCTGAGATCCATGTTCATCTAGTGCCATAGAACAAACCACTAATGGCTCTACTGTTTCTGTACTTGCAATAGTTTGTAGTTCTATGTAAATAAGTTTACTGTTTGGGATTAAAAAGTCCCAACCTATTCCTGCCATCTCCCACTTTTCTTTGAGTTCCCATCATCCAACCACTCTGTTCTGACATCTCATCACACCTCCCCAGCCTCCAGGTCATCCACTATTCCCAGGCCCATAGTTCTGCCTTCCCTTGTGATTTGGCCAATTTCTTTCCTGATCTAAACATTTTATCAGTCTTCCCAGAAATATTTGCCCCAGTGGCTGCCATTTTACTCTTCTTTCTTCTAGTCATACCACTGAATGTGAGAGAAAAGACAGGTGATATGAGAAAGTTATGAATGAGAAAGTAGACAAATTAAATTGTAAGTGAATAGAGCAGATACTGCAATAGAATAGGAAATACATCCTAACTTATTAGCTGGGTATTGGTCACTGGTATTGTTGGAAGTACTAGTCCTACTTCCTTTTTAGGAGTTACAGGGTGAAATCTCTACAATTGCATGTTTTCATACCATGCTTTCCACCAAAGTCCCAATAATCCTCTTCTATGTTCCATTGGGTCCCTTCTCTCCCCCACTCCCTCCCCATTACCCTCTTTTGATTGCCTCAGTTTTGCAGTCAGATTTCAAGGGTTTGCTACTAGTTTTGGTTTTGTCTGACTCTGTTGTTTCTCCATATTCCACATATAAGTGAAACCATCTGGTATTTGTCTTCTTCTGACTTTTTTTCACTTATTATTATTATTCGCTCTAGTTTCACCCAAGCCATTGCAAATAACAAGAGTTCATTTTTTTCCTTTTATAGCTGAGTAGCATTCCATTTTCATGCCACATTTTTCTAATCCATTCTTCTGTCCTTGGGCACTTAGATTGTTTCCATAACTTGGCTGCATTAAACAGTGCTGCAATGAACACAGGAGTACATCTATCCTTTCAATTATATGGGGTTTTTCTTAGTATTTCTTTTTCTTTCCCATCTGGCTCCTTTGTGTATTATGAGATTCAAGATCACTGATTTAGTCCTCCATTTGGTCTAGTCTTCTTCTATAGCTTTCTGCAGAATTGTTTAATCTCCTCTGTTGACCTTTTTGCATTCAGTCTCTAATATCTGCTAAAAAGACAATGATGTGTCTGGAGGTGCCATACCATCCCCGACTGTGCAGAGAAGTGAGCACAAGAAATAGCCTTGGTTCTAGGCCTGCACTATGGTTGCCTCCCCAAAGCAGGCACAGATGAACCCAGTGGACAAAATGAATTCACTGTGGTCGCTGACAATTCCTTTCTAGAAAGGTGTGGGCTGGAGGTTACATGGCAGGGAGGTGGGTGGTATCTTCTTCCATGGCTCCTCCAGGCAGGAACAGTAAATCCTAGGAGCCCAGAGACTGGGCAGTGTATAGCTGAGTGGCTCTCCCCACTGCTGAACCCAGTCCCTGGCCCCTGGGTAGCCTTCATTGAACTGTCAAATAGGCCAGGTCTGGGGGCAAGGGAGAGCCCAGAAGATGGCTAGAAGAAGGGACAATATCTCTTCCCGGCAAATTGGCAATGCCCCTGATTTACTGTTTCCCAGTCTTTCCTATTCTTTCTGATGGTTTTTCACTCTCCATCTTGCTAGAGACACTGATCCCCACATCCCAGGTCCATTCCAGATGTGGCTGATCCTTCTAGACACCAACCTTTGTACCCCTTTTGTAAGAGTAGCCCCACAACATTGCCACTTCTAATCCATCACATGTATAACTTTGTAGTAAAGCTCTCTTAGGGGCAAATCTGGTAAATTCAGATTAATTGGGGCAAGTAATTAAAAAGTGTGTTATAATATTTTTTCAAATAGATATATTACTTTTACGCAGAGTAACTTCAGATACTCTAGTAAAATCTGTTACGTGGAAATGCTTGATGGACTTTGTTATAATGAATGAGTAAGAACATCTGCGATAATTTAGTTGTTAAAAAAATGAATCCCTTAAAAGTAGTGAGTGTGGGGCCTCCCTGGTGGTGCAAGAGGTTAAGACGCAACCTATGAAGCTGTCCGCAACCTCTGCAGCAGGAGTTCCATCCTCGGCCAGGGAGCATCCCACACGATGCAGCAGACCTCTCCTGCCTCGCCCACTGCTCCCTTCAGCAGTGTATTTCAGTAGATCTACTGGTCTGCTCCCCACTCTCTCTTGTAAATCCTCTCACCGCCCCCCGGCCCCACCTCGCACCTCTGGTTTACACCCCAGTTCTTCAAAAAAAAAAAAAAGTAGTGGGTGTTTTCTGAAAACATTACCTTGGTATAATATTTTGAATATTGCTACTTAGTTTGTAAGATTTTAGAAAAGATAGTTTGCTTAATAAAGATTAACTTCAAATCACTTAACTCTAAATTACTTTAAAATGGAAAGACTTTGAGATAAGAAGAATATTAAAAGTACTGAATCTGGTAAGTGGAATTTTATTTCACTTTTTGACTACTGAAAGCTAGAAGCAGAATTATGGAAATCAGCCTGTGATTTAGAGTGACTGGTTAATAATGAGTGGGTTATTCTGTGCAAGCATAATCTGTATGGGAAAAGCTATTGTGAAACTTGCCCATTTTTTGCAACAGAATCTGTCCCTCTGGTTCATTGAAATCCAAACTGGCTGCATAACTAGATAGAATGTGATATGTAAGAAAGATGAGATTTCTCTCCTAAGTATGAAATAGTTGGTGATATTCAGAGTTAAGAAGCATTCCTTGAAGAGTATAAAATTAAGGGGCTTTGTTAATTAAGTTCCTATTAATAAAGTCTTTAAACCCTTACATAGCTATTTTTGGTTTAATGTGAAACAACAGTGATATGTGAAGCCAGAGAAATGACATAAGATGCTACAATTTGAATCCTGCAATTGTATTTCTCATTTCCTGATGCCACTGGTATAAAGGGGTCCTTTTATTGAGTAGATTTAAAAGTACACAATCCTAAAAATTACTACACTATATTATCAGTATTCCTATTATCAGTATTCTCATTTTAAGATGCAGTGCAATATTTTCCTATCAATTGTTCATGTCCAGATGAAAAGTAGAAAACAGGAAAAAACTAGAAATGGTTAATTTAATGACAGAGGTATACTCAAAAATATGAACAATAACAAACTGCCCAATGACAGAGATTCACACTTGCACTGTAACTCAATCAGAGCCTCCTTTTTCTCTTGGAAATATTTCCAGAGTTCAATAAAGAATCTTAGTCAAACATGAAATCTTGAACTTGTTCTCAGTTCTGAGTACAAAAGTCAGTAACTTTTCTCTATAGGAATCATGTTTGTGCTTTTGCTCACAGAATAAAAGAATTTTCAATGTAATGTGAAGGCCCTCTGTTTATGAAAGTTCCTTGCTGATTCACAAGAACATAGAGACCTTTTATAAGGGCCCAGTTCCCCAACCAATTCTCTCCTGTTGTTCAGAATTAAATTCAGAACACAGTGTCATGGTAACCTAACTGTTCTTTCAACCATATCAAACATAGCTGAGAGACTGAAGAGCGTGGAAAACACCGTAAGATTTGTTGAAACACACCACCTCCTCGAGGTGGGACCTTTTCCAGAGATGGGCATGATCTTGCTCTCCCTTCATCTGCTCCCATGTAATCAAATTGGCATGGAAGGGAAGAGACACATAAGAAAGAAAAACAGGGTCCTGGAAATAGGTTCTTTGGGGAAAAAATGCATGGTCACTGATGCCTGAAGTTAAGGATTGCGATCAGGTCATCTCTTGTGGCTCTTTTCTGTATTAAGGTTTGATTTTATTGAATTAACATTTTAGAAATAAAGGCATTCCAGGATAAGACCAGACTGCAAGTACTTAAAAGTCAGGAAGTGGGTCACAAAAAAAGAAAAGCACCAGGGAAGGAACATTTATTTGAAGACATTGGTAAGGTTAAGCACCCCCTCCCCGGCCCCTGTCTTTTTAAAAATACAAATGAGCTTATTCATGTTTGAAGCCAAAGGAGAAAAAGTCGAATGAAGGATACAATTTAAAATAGTTAGGAAATGGGTCTCCCTGGTGGCGCAAGCGGTTGAGCGCTGGGTTGCGAAGCTGCCCACGGCCTCTGCAGCGCAGGTTCGATCCCCGGCTGTTCCCTGGCCACCAGAAGAGGGTCCCGCATGGCGCGCAGACCTCTCCTGCCGCCCGCCGCTCCCCTCAGCAGTGTACTTCGGTCCTTCTGCCTGCTCTGCTCCCCGCTCTGGCTCTGGTGAATCCTCTCACCCTCCCGCGCTTCTGACTGTACCCAGTGCTTGTATAAACAAACAAACAAATAAATAAATAAACAAACAAATAAATAAAATACGTACCTCCTTAAAATAAATAAATAAAATAGTTAAGAAAAAGTTCCTGGGGTGGGGGTGGGGGGGTGCAGATGGGATCCAGAGCATTGGCAGAGAGACTGGTTTTAGAAAAGAAATGAAAGCTGTCGCGCCTCTCTCCCACCTCCCCTTTCTCTTGGCTTCAGGAAACTATGAACAAAACTGGTCAGAGTCCTCAAAGAGGGATCACCCCAGGTGTGAACATTGCCTTCCCCTCCCTCCATCCTCCACCAGTTCCTACACCTCCCATGTAATCAAATTGGCACTGGGAGGAAGACAGCAGCGGGAAAGTGAAAAGGACCCCAGAAATAGTTGCCCTGGAAGAAAATACATGGCCACTGATGCTTGAAGCCTTTAATTCCCCCCATGAATAGAATGCCACAGAAATGCTGTCAGTCAAGGGCTTGGGCCTGTTAAATCTGTATGTCTAGAATTAGATATAAAGCATATGTTTGAAGTCCAAAGAATAAAATGAATTGTCATGGTAGAGAAGCTTTCATATAGGAAATATTATCCTGAAGCCTTCCAGCTTGAGCCTCTCCCTATGACTACCACAAATTATTTTTGTAATAAAAATGAGCTCTGAGAACAAACTAATTACATGGGAGAGCAACTTACACTTCACTGCATTTTTCACAATATATTTTTTTTTCATCAAATATGAGTTAGCCAAAGTAATTAGAGAAATGATTAGCAAAGCTCTTTATGGACTATGGAACCAAGTCATTTTTAAAAAGCATTTCTTTGGATAATGACTTTAAAACTACATTTCCTTTCAAGCAATAGCCTATTTTTTCCTTCAGCATAGATTTTTGGGGGACATGTGGTAATCTGAGAGAATATAACACTTCCCCCTAAATAATACCCATTTCATTTTTCCTTTCATGACAGAATTTTCTGTAAGTTGGTAGACAGTCTTAAATGTGACCACTTCTTCCTAAAAGAACTCTAAAAGAACAAACTGCTGAAAGCCCAGTACAAATCATCTCTAGGTGAGACTTGGGAATCACCTCTCAGTTCGAAAAAGGTTGAGCTACTAAGCTGTGCTGTTTTTCAATTTTCAAGCAACACAGGACTTCTAAGAAATAACAGTAGGTTTTGAAGGCAAACTACTTACACTTTTACATTTTAAAATATTTTGGATGCTTAGGAGTAAACAAAAAATAAAATCCATCCAAATAAAATAAAATGACATTTTCCCCTGTGTGCTACTTAGATTTAGTAGGAAATTCCACAATATAAGTTTCAACCACCCTTTCTCTTCATTCTTTCGTATTCTGGGCGTTCACTCGTATATAAAAATTTCAATGCTAAAAGCAAAAACCAAAAACACAAAGAAGATCAAAGTTAAAATTCATCTTTGAATGTATTAAACTTGTATTATACCTGTAAATTGAAATACTTCTCCCTATCATTTCATGATTACTTTATTATTTAGATTTTCACAGAAAATATAGCTTCTATTCATTTTGGTGTGGTTATTAGCAGTTCCAAGTGAACCAACTGCTGTTTTCCCCACCATTGCTTCAACAAACATTGATTACATGGCTACTTGTGCCAGGCCCTGTGCCAGCTGTTTGGTACACAGTGAAAAAGAAAATAGCAGTCTTGTTCCTGCTTTCATAGTCACTGCCTAATGCAGAGAAACCTGTCCAATATCCTTCTCTTATAAAGTAATAGGCCTCCCTGGTGGCCTAGGAGTTATGTCTCAAGGCTATCTCCTCTAGGGCCTGAGTTCAATCCCTGGCCAGGGAGCGGGCCCACATGGCGCAGCAGACCTCTCCTGTCTTGCCTGCTGCTCCCCTCAGCAGCATATTTCAGTAGATCTGCCTGTTCTGCTCCCCACTCTGTCTCTGGTGAATCTTCTCACCTACACCCCAGATCTTCCATGCCAAAAAAAAAAAAAAAAGGAAATAGTCTTCCTCCTCCATAATATTCCATTTTCCCCCAATGCTTCCCAAACCCTTCACCTTCCCCTTCACTTAGAAGCAGAAGGATGTAAGCACAATCACAACAACTTGACTTTGGCAGTCTTTGCCTCCTGAAGATCATACATATAAGACACTTTCAAGATGCCTTTGAAATCATTATACATAGACAAAAAGGGCTGGTTGACATCCTGAGAGTTTCTGGACAAATTCAGAGTACAGAAGAGAGAGCAAAAGAAGGTGGTGGAAGGGCTCTTTCTCTGTGAAGCAGGACGCATGCCCTTTCTAGGACTAGCATCAACACATTGCAAATCCAATTTGAACTTGCAAAGATATTTCTATCATTTGTGACATTAATCACAGCATCCCAGTGAGATGGATCATTTTATTACTTCAATTTTACTCCAGAGAAATAAGAAGCAAAGGTTACATGGCTTTCCCAAAGTCAATAATAGGCCTGGGACCAGGATTCAGAATTTTTAAATCCCTATTGTGTGCTGAGTGCACTCAGCCACATGCTTAACCTTGCCAAAAATAAGGGCTTAATTTTGATGTTTAACTAATTAAAATGAAGACATATTAGGCAAGGAGGCAGCACCTGGTTCATAACACAGTGGCATTATTTTATTGCTGTTTCAATCTAAAACTCAATATCCTTCCAAACTTCTCAACATTTATATGAGACAGTCACTGGATTATCATCTCAATCTATATCTATTCCCATGTATCATATATTTGCAAAATTGCTCTAAGAAAACATTACTTAGGAAATATGAATACTTCAGAGAAGGGAAAAATGCTCTCAATGAAGAAGACATTTACTCTAATTTCATTTTGTATACATACATACATACATACATGTATATATTTAGAGAATATACATGAATAGACACACACAATCACACACATCCCATAATCAGCTGTAATGGAATTGAGAAGTTAGCAGATTCATTTGAGGGCATTACTCAAAAATCTGAGATGACAAACATGTGAGGTTCCCTAAGACGTGATAGTTCTAAAAATGATTCTATTGTATTTTGTCTTTCCACTTTCCCAATTGAATGGAATATACAGAACAGAATCTTCTGTTATTTTTGGAAACTGTAAGCTCTTTGAGGGCAGGCATCATACCATTCCCAGGGCAGTGTTTGACATATGGCCAGAACTGAACCAAAATCAACCTGAGTATGACTCTGTCTCCATTATACCTTGCTGTCCTTGCATGCTCTTAAATTTTAATAGATTAGAGGCAAAACACAGGAAGTCAAGTTTTCTGTTTTACGGCTTAAGGTGGGCATTATAGAATTTAAAATAACACTTTATTTCAAATGGCGAAACCATTGAAAAGTGGCCATTTCAGATGACAAAATGAACAACATACTCCCAGCAAAATTAAATTTGGTATTGGTTTTAAGGGGGAAAAAAAATCCAACCTATTCTAAATGATGCTGTCAGATTTACTGAACATTCCCACAACTTGAAAGTAACGCCAACTAAGGGCTTTCTTGAAGCTACTGTGCAGGGATAGAAAATGTGTAGTTTGGATTTGACTTTGGTCAAGACAAAGATGATGAGTAATAGACACAGCTTCATACTGCCCCCTGGTGGTATCACGCTCCACTATGCTCAGAAACTCAATCCCTGAGTGAAACCCAGACATGATATTTGGCTTCCTTTAACCTTCAGAAAAGATTTCTGAGGGTTAGATTTATAAAAATTTAGTCTCTGACCCATCCTCAATGTTCATATATTGTTTCTGCTCCACTTTTACAAGATTTTCCTGAGTAGCAGGGAGGAAGGCAAAGTGCTTTTGAGGGGGATGTTGGGATTCCAGTGGAAAACAAAGCAACCCTGACAGCCCATGCAAGAGATGGTGCTGGGTGGCCAGACTGGTTTAAGACCTAAAATCAACACAAAGGAAGTTTCCTATCATCAGCCATCCCTCATTTCCCACCCCCCAAACTCCCACACAGTCACATGTCCAACCGAGATATGATATGGTAGATCAAAGGACATTGAGGTCTGTTTAATTCCACTTGCCATGAACCTGCCCCTAGAAGTGGGAAAGGCTTCTCAACGTGATGCTCTTCTAAGCCATGAGGGAAAAGAATAAAGCAGTCATTACCATGTTGAGTAATAGACCCTGTCAGAAGACATGCCCGACAAAGGGCCTCTTTAGAAAAGGTTGCCTACACACAGAGAACTTTGGGAAATTGAAATGGTTGGACTGCTACTGGTTACTAGAGCTTCACATAGCATCCCTGAAGGTGCTGGCCTCTTCTAAGGGCTGAACTAGGGAAAAGAAAACAGCCCAGCACAAGAAAGAAGAGAAGGCTAAAGGGCCTTTTGCTACTAAGTCAACTTACACAGGTAGGGAGGAAAATAAAACTACCAGAGTGCCTTTGTCCATGATGAGGAGTGAGTGCAAGTGACTCTTAGACGGTATATAAACAAAGGGTGAAAAGAAGCTGGCCATGACATCACTGATTCCATTGTCCTTCAGTGTGGATTTAGCTTATCTGAGTGGTTTCAGGGCTTTGGCCTCTGTTCCAGCCACCCCTCAACCCTGCTGGAGCTGTAAACTCAGGGAAATAGGGCAGCTTTGTGACCCTGTCACATGGTCTGACAATTTTGATCAATTTGTAGGCGTTAACAGGGACACCATCTTTGACACTAATAGTGACTCCATGCTAACTTACATCCTGACAACAAATGCTCCTTCCAGACCACTGGCTGGGACATGTTCCTCCTCATCCCAGCATGAGGGCCTCCAAGAAAAAGCAATGGAACTTGGTTCCTTTGACTTTTGACATCTGCGCTATGAGGCATCTCTTATCCTGGTGGCTCCTCAGCCTGACACCAGGAAGAGAGCATAATCAATGTGGCTTTCTCTAGCGGCCATTCCTTTATTAGCCTCTATCATTCTTGGCCTTTAAGACGTCTCTATGGGTGAACAGGGTATCTCCTTGCTCTCGTTGCATCTCCTTCTGGATCAATCACAGAAAATGTTGAAATATCTACTGGCAATTTAAGCCTCATCATTTCTATTTCTCTCTTAGATCCATTATGTTTTCAGTTTCTTCACTTCATACTTTCAGTTTTTGAATATACTTCTGAATACATATTTGCCAAAAAAACAACTTCCACAATTAATAGTGATAAAGACGTATAAGTTCACGTGGGGAGCAAATCCCAAACACTCTAATTGTTTCAGTGTTGTGGTTTGGAGCACATTCTTTTATATTGTTGCAGAGTCAGAGAAATGATTTTGTCAGAGAAAAACTCATAAAATTTTAGGAAATCAGGCAACTTGGCTTTCTGTCATTATTTTAATGGATCACAGGCAATATATTTTCTCTCCTTTCCACCACAAATAAGTTATTTACTCATGAGCTTGTAATGAGCAGGATTGCTGCATTTAATGAAATATCAGCCTGCTATTCAAGTTTATATAAAACATTCAACTATTAACTCACCATGAATTCCTGCTCACCCAATAGGATATTTGCCATTTTTGATTTTGCAATATATGATGCTTATCATCAACTTCATCTGTGTATGCATGCTAGTCCCTCCCTAGAGTGAGTCCCTTACCTCCTTCATATATTTGGAATTTCTCCCCATGCCCTGGTTCTGCTCAAATCCAGGGCAGTCTGCAGAAGGCTTGCCTCCCTTGAACCACAGCATTCATTTATTGGTTTAACACTTGCTTTGGTCTAGCAGTTAGGTATAAGCACCCCTTTCCTGCTGACTAGGAAAATGAGGTTCAACAAGATTGAGTAACTAAATTATTTTGAGTATGATAGAATTACATTCCCCTGAACTTTAAAGCTGTTTTCTCAAGTATATTTGACAAAGAGGATGTGAATTACACTAGTTCTTCCTTATCTGTAGGAGATATGTTCCAAGACCTCCAGGAGCTGCCTGAAAGGGCAGGTAGTACCAAACTTACATATGCTATGACTTTTCCCATACAGACACACCTGTGATAAAGCTTAATTTATCACTTAAGCACAGTAAAAGATTTACAACAACTAGGAATAATATATAATTATAGCAACATGCTATAATAAAAGATATGTGAATCTGTTCTCTCACTTTCAAAATATCTCATTGTACATATTTTTGGACAGCAGTTAACCCCGATAACTGAAACCTTGGAAAGCAAAGGATTGAATACTGTGCTAGTTAAGTAATATACAGTTACCTGAAGGTAGGCTTGACAAGAGATTTCTGCCTATTACAGCATATGGCTTTCCTGAATAAGAACCCTTATTACAAGTGTAAGAAATATACTCTCAGGGCCTTCCTGGTGGTGCAGCAGGTTGAGCGCCGAGCTGTAAAGCTATCCACAGCCTCTGCAGTGCAGGTTCGATTCCCGGCCAGCCAGGGAGAAACCCACATGGCGCAGCAGACCTTTCCTGTCTCGCCTGCTGCTCCCCTCAGCAGTGTCTTCAGTCCGTCTGTCTGTTCTGCTTCCCGCTCTGTCTCTGGTGATTTCTCTCACCCTCCCCCGCCTCTGACTGTACCCCAGTTCTTGTATAAATAAATCTTTAAAAAAAAAAAAAAGAAATGTGCTTTCAAAGTGATTCACTTTCTTTAAAGGCAGCTTCCCCTAAAAGTTTCAAGTTGGAAATTCTCTTTTAAGAAGTGAGATTGGAAAAAGAGGAACCTGTAATAACCTCTAGGAATGAACAAGGAGTTACTCGAAATTATTTACACATTATAATACATCTTGCATTCAGCAAAAGGTTTAAAAGTTTTATTTTCATAATACATAATCCCAGAAAGTTGAGCTTTGGAAATTCCCCCAAAAATGGCTGATCCTGGCCTCCATTAACTACCTTAGAGTTGAGGCTACTGGGAGCTGCATTCAGGGTATGCCCTTGAACAAGTCACTAGCCCTACTGGTTTTTGAAATCTGGAAAATGAACTGATTCAGATATCTGGCTTCTAAGTCTGCTGCTAATGATTAACTTTTAAAGTACCTTCATGCCACATCATTTTTATTTTTTGTAGACCCAAGAAGATAGCTTTAGGTTCTACTGTGCACACACATACATATACACCACATCCATTTTATGTGATAAATATAATATAAAATGTATGTCATCCCAATAACTTTGGGAAACTGTTCAAATAATTATTGACAGCAACATTGCTTATTTCTGCAACACTAAGACATGTATTTTTTGCTGCATTCTAAGATTTTTGCTTCAATCACTGGAATTTGTGTTTCATGTGACTTAAATTGTGTTGATATTTCCAAAAGAGCGAATGAAGTAGAAAAATTTTCAGAAATTAAAACAAAAATTAATAGAAATTTTGCTTTCATTAATCACATCAGCAAATCAATGTTTTACATCAAGCTATTATGTAACAAGATTCTAAATCATGTTCCCAAGAGTTTCTATATAAAACATTTCCATATGGTAAGAGTCTGTAAAATTTTATAACACATTCACCAATCATTGTGACAGAGAACACTGGTATTAATTTCTTACAAGTCAATGTCATTTTTCCAATATAATTTAATAGTTTTATTTCCTCTGCCTTGTATCACAAGAAACAAACCATATGCCTTCTTAGAAAGCAAAAAAAAAAAAAAAAATACACAATCATCACCATAAATGAACAGACTACATAGCTCTCATGTATTAAGGAGGATTTAATACATTTTTAAACATAACATAAAGCCTTCTTGGCTTATATCATTACACCCATTTTACTTCTTTTGGGGTGTCTTATCATTGATGGTATGCTCTTTGTAATTTATTATAAGAATCTTTTGATTCTCCAAAGACAAAGTGAGCTAGTTCAGAAAAATAAAACTTCTCTAGGTATTCTAAGCAAAAGGGGGATATAAATAAGTCATTTTTATGATCTCAAAAATGTTGAAAAGACAGGAAGAAAACAATCAAAGTTTGCCATTAGCTTTAAGAGAGTCAGGAAATTTCTGCAACCACAGGAAAATATTGGGAATAATCACAACTGTATGAATCACTGAAACTGGTGATTATAGGAAAACCTAGAGCCGCATAAGCCCTGACACCTGCCATGGAAGAACAATTTGACTTTTATTTTTTAAATCTTGTGAGGATGCTTCTTATTGGCAGAATCTAATATGGAACCCTCCTGGCTAGGGATTCCAGGAAATGAGTTCTCCGGCATCCAGCCCCTGTGGTGGTGGGCAGTGCACACAAGGGAGTGAATATTGCTGGGCTGCCTACAGATGATTTGGTCCAAACTCCAGATAGGAAGGATTTGCCACTGCCATTCACTTTCACAGTAATTTGAAAGCTTTTTGATCTCAGGACCCTGTACACTCTTAATTTCATTTTAGGAAACCAAAGAGAGATTTTTAAAGTACTATTGCTCCTCAGCTTTATTGATTTGTCAATCATTTGCACAGCTATATAATTTTGTAATTACAACCTCACATCTTCTTCATAAGTTTACATGTTACACTCACCCTACATCAAAGCCCCTACTCTCCCCCGGGCCCCTCTGGTAACCATTATCTTATTTATGGGGTCTAAGAATTATTTTTTGTTGTGTTTTGTAAGTTTGTTTTCTTTGTTGTCTGCAAGTGAGTGAAATCATCCAGTAACTATCCTACATTTTGATATTTATTTCACTTAATATAATCACCTAATGATCCATCCAACTTTGCCTAAAAGACACTACTTCATCTTGTATAATAGTTGAGTGGCAGCCCATTGTCCAATTTCTTTATCCAATTGTCTGTTGATAGACATTTAAGTTAGCTCTATGACTTGGCTGTTGTAGATAATGCTGCTATGAACATAGGTGTTGCATAAATCTTTTGGTATCAGTGTTTTTATATTCCTTGCATAAATACCTAGAAGCAGTATTGCTGTATTACATGGTAATTCCTTTTTTTTTTTTTTTTGAGGAATCACTACAATTTTCCATTGAGGCTGAACCAATTATCTTCCCAACAACAACAGTGGATGAGTCTTCCTTTCTCTCTGCATCCTTGCCAACATCTATTATTTCCATTCTTTTTGATTTAGGCCATTCTCACAGGGTATGGGTGACATACTGTGGTTTTGATTTGTATCTCCCTTGTGATAAATGATGTTGAGCATTATTTTCTTGTGCTTGTATGCCATCTATATGTTCTTGGGAAGTGTTTATTTAGGTCTTTAGCCCATGTTATGATTTGGTGGCTTTGTAGTTGAGTTGTATGAGTTCTTTATGTATTTATATATTAACTTCTTGTCAGATGTATGACATGCAAATGTCCTCTCCCAGTCTATAGGTTATGTTTTTGTTTTTTTGTGATGGTTCATTTTGCTATACATAAGCTTTTTAGTTTGATGTAGTTCCATTGGTTTATTTTTGCTTTTGTTTTGCTTTTGAATTACAAACATATCTGGGGTGCTGCATAGGAGTGTATCTTATATATAGATATATTGATATATAGATATATTGATATATAAATGTATTTTATGGATTCAGATCTTACATGCAAGTCTTTAATCTGTTTTGAATTAATTTTTTGTGTGTGGGGTTAATGACACAGTTTCTCTCTCTTTCTTTCTCTGTCCCTCCCCCATCTACTCCCCCCCTTCTCTCTCTACTCTTTTTCTTTCTTTCTGGCTGTCCATGTCTTCCCACATCATTTGGAAAGATACTTTACTTTCTCCACTGTATGTTCATGGCTACTATGTCAAAGGTTAACTGTCCATATTTGTGTGGTTTTATTTCTAGCCTTTCTATTTTATTACAATGATCTACATTTCTGTTTTTGTTCAAATACCATGCTGTTTTGATTTTTATCATTGTGTGTTATAGTTTGAAGTGAGAGAGTTGTTTTTTCTTTTCTTTCAGGATTGCTTTGGCTATGCTTGGATGACTTTCCCTGTGGTTCTTAGTTTCTTCATTTCTTCTTCTAAATATCTTTATTCTAGATTTTTGTTTTGTGGTGATGATGAGGGTCATATCAAACTTTATATATCTGAAATAGTCCTTTATGTGCTGGGACAGACTCATATTCATCTTGCTATAAGAGTTTGTCTTTTGATTTCTCCTCTGTAATATTTTGTTGTTATTTCATAATACTTTCGTTTATACTTCTGATTCCATATTACTATTTATCACCTGGCTCTACATTTTTTGTTTTACATGGCAAATCTGGTGGTTGCAAACTCCACTAACTTTTGTCTCTCTTGGAAAGCCTATATTTTTCCCAGCATATTTGAATGATAATTTTGCAGGACAGAGTATTCTTGGCTGGCAGTTTTTGTTTTTTGTCTTTTAGGACTGTAAATATGTCACTCTACTCTCCTATAGCCTTCAGAGTACCTGCTGAGAAATTTAATGAAAATCTAATCAAAATGCCTTTCTATATTACATCCTTCTTTTTCTCTAGCGGTCTTTAATAATTTTTCTTTATCTTTGATTTTTGGTAATTAAAAAAAATATGTGTATTGGTGAAAGCCATTTTACATTAAGAAATTTGGATGCTATTTCTTCTTCCTGGATATGCATGTTTTATTCTTTCCTAAAGTTTGAGAAATTTACAGCTATTATTTCTTTGAATAGGGTCTCTCTGTCTCGGTTTCCTGTTCTCTCTCTCTTCATCTCCTGGAATTCCCATTATCTTTATGTTTCCTTTTCCAATAGGGTCTGATGTTTCTTGTAAAGTTTCTTCAGTTCTGTTAAATTTCTCTCTTTTCTGTACTTGAGTTATTTGAATGTCTGTATCTTTAATTTCTGAAATTCTTTCTTTTTTGATTTTTTGATTAAGTCTACTTAATATACTTTCCATATTTGTCCTCATATAATCCAACTTAACTTTTTCTGTTTTTTAAATATCTTCAATTTCTTTCATGAAATTGATCTCCTTTTGTTCCTGGCTCTCTTTCTAAGATTCTGGACCTGCCTGTCTGTGTTTGAACTGCTAGGACATCACTGAGGTTATTTTTAATGTCATAATTCTAAAACGTTTGTCTACTAAGTCCTTGTATTCTGTGTCCTTTATGTTTTTATGTTTTTATTTTTTTTTAAAGATTATTTACACAAGAACTTGGGTACAGCCCAGAGATGCAGCAGGGTGAGAGAATTCACCAGAGACAGAGCAGGGAGCAGAACAGGCAGACAGACAGAAAACACTGCTGAGGGGAGCAGTGGGTGAGACAGGAAAGGTCTGCCGTGCCATGTGGGTTTCTCCCTGGCCAGCTGGGAATTGAACCTGCACTGCAGAAGCTGCAGACAGCTTCACAGCACTGTGCTCAATATGCTGCACCACTGGGAAGGCCCTCTGTGTTCTTTATGTAAGTCCCTGGACTTCTGTTCTTTCCCCTCAGCTTTTTCATATTGTGTTTATGTTGTGGGTAGAGTTGAGAGGTTTTTGTTTTGAAGGTTTTATCTATCAATATTTACATTAATGGAAAGTAAAATTCTAAACACTTCAAGTATTATTTTATTGGCTCATTTAAAAATAACAATAATATAATCACACATTCACATAAATATATTTAATGAAAAATGATTTTATTTTGTTCCAAACAAAAAATAGTGGTGAAAGAGTGATTGTTTTATACTTTTGGAATATTTTTACTGTCTGGCATAACAGAGGGTAGCTTTTCTATCTTCTGTCAAACTATTAAATTAAGAGTGAAAAATGAAAATAACATTACTATTATTATTATTATTATTATTATTATTATTATTATTATTGAAATAGTTTGGGCCTTCAAACCACCTGAAAATTTCTCAGGGATACTTAGGTTCACTATACCATACTTTGTTAACCACTGTATAAGCATACCCTGAGTCAATAGTGTGTTAATCTAACACATGATAGATGCATAACTGATACTTGTTGAATGAATTGATGGTTAAAATGACATTGAATTCTTCTGTTCCTTTTGCAGTGAATGTAGAAATAATCTGCCCCTTTTTTTCCCCAAAGGAAGACTTCCTTTTGCATTCATTTTCAGTCCTTCTTATAATTTTGTTATTGAAAGACCTGGAGCATGTGAAGTTACATTTCAGAACTGACATAATTTGATTCAAACCAGCCTAAAGCAAAATTGTGAATTGGACGAAGTGCTGGGTGACCCCTGTCCTTTATCATAGAATCAGAAAATCCTTATTGAAAGCGACTTGCAAGATCATTGTCCCTTACATTGTTTGAGGCACAGTTTTATGAAGCTGTGCTTTCTGAACTGGACAAGTGCCCCTGAGGGGGAATTTGATAGAGTACCAGCCATATTCTCAGCCATGGAATAATTTTGGTATCAATTTTACTTGAAGATTTTGGGATAGCAATATATTAAAACAAAATATATTATGAAATGATTGATAAATTGGATTACCTGTCTCAATTCTCCCCCTTTCTGCTATGTGACTTGCAGAGGAGTAGAATAGGCATTGATTTGTAGTTTTTCCATGTGGTATGCTCTGAACAAGAGAGGAGGGGCAGTAGTGACAGTGACCTTCTTTTGATCAGGGAGTCTACGAGGCATCAAGCATTTCTGGTTGTCCTTTTTTTTATTTGCCATGAAAACCTACTTCAGGTAGTCATTGGTTCAGAGAAAAAGAGGACACATGTGGAGCAGACTTGAACCCAGTCTAAAGCCTGGAGGCAAGTGAAGGGAGCCTTAAAAACCACCAGAAAGAAAAACACATCCCCATCCCCGCTGATTCACTCTTTGAGATTCAATCTGATGTTTTTTTAGATAAGATTTTTGAGAGACTTAGCATGGAGAGGAATATATTTTGCATGTGGGTGGAGTCAGAGGGAAGGCTATGGTCACATGGATTATTTGTCAGGGTTATTCAGGTCCCTGTCATGTGACTTTGCAGTATAGTAGTGCAAGAAAAATATGTCTTGCCCTGCTGACTTTGGGCTTAGTTGCATGACATACTTCATCCATCAGAAAGGGATTGGAGGTAACTGTTGATTTAAGAGACATTACTTCTCTCCACTTGCTTCTCTTGAACTTCTCTGATCTTCCATGAATACAACATGCCCTGGGTAGCTACTTGTCCTAGGATTGTGAAAAGACCTGTGCAGCAGACCTGATCTCAATATACAGCCTAGGGCCAGGGCTCATTTATTTCTGCCAAGCCCATGCAGTTACAGCCAACCCACAGACCTATGAGTGAGAACTGGAAAATTAATATTTTAAGCCCTGAGATGATTGAAGTTGCTGTTGCAAAGAAAAAAACAGACTAATTTTGAGTGAAATTCAAACTCCCCAAGATTTTTAAGCAAAACCATAAGACTTCAAAATAATGTCACACTTGCCTTGAGCCTCTTGAGACTATACCTTTAGACTTCTCACTGGTCACTTTCATTGATATGAAGGAATTTTCAGGGAATCTTTTGGAAACTACTGTCCAGTTAAGAGACTTAGACTAGACTCAGGGAACTTGGGTCCTAATGCTGGCTCCACTACTTATTCATTATCAACTGTATGATCTTGAGAATGAAAATAAATGTCACACTGTTTTCCTAGTGTCCAGTTTCCTTCTCTATAACATGTAACTTCAGAGGATTCCCACAATTATTGGAGTAAAGGAAAGGAGATAATGCATATGAAAACACTAAGGAAATAGTATTGTGCTATATTACTGTATAAATAGTAATGCTAATATAGGATGTCTGCCAGATTTCATCCAGCATCTGTGTAAATTATTCTAGGAGCCATGGCTTCACTGCTCTTAGACACAAGCCTGTTCTATATCAGTCAGCTTTGGGGGGATTCCTACTTCTTCCACCTCTCCCCTCTACAGTGCTGGAAAGTGCTTTGGGTACCATCATTTCTTTGGTTTGGTCCCATTAAAATTTCTTCATATCTTAAGACTCTGTTAAATTCAGCTAGCCTAATTATCCCAAGGCAGCAGTAGCTGAAAATATTACTGGTATATTTGCATTTTAACTAGAACTTTCATGAGCAAACCCGAGAAATGAATACTAATGAAAAGTTTAGGGCCAGGCACAGTTCTCTGTTGGGGTAGGAGGTCTGCAATTACCTTAGAATAAGCATTACCTGCAAGTACAGTGGGTCCCAAAGTGAGTGAAGAAAGTATGCATTTCTAGGAGGAAAATATAAGAGACTTGGGCAGAATAACAAGGTCCTTTGTTCTGACTATAAAAAATTAATATTGTAGTCCTTGTAGAGAATAACAAATAGGATTTTCACCTCGTTTTTATCTGTTCTAAAAATGACCCTCACCTGCTTATAGACAAGACAAAGGTTGTAGAATCAAAATTAACATTTCGATTAAAGGTCATAATCCCTTTTATGTATAAGGCCAGAAGGACTTTATGATTGACCAAGGGGCATGGGGTAGTGTTTTGGCAGACTTCAGATGCTTTACAAAGAGAAAAGCAAGGGTTATAATCCTGAGCTGAAATCGTTAAACTTCACATAAATTATTTCAGGAAAATATTCTATAAAATGAAGATAATCTAAATGTTATGATTTGAAATGAATATCTAAATTAAACAAAACTTCCTTATAATTTCAAAAAGTATCCCAAAATGACATATAGATATCATTGATAAATGTCTTTACCAATTTAAAATTATGGCTATCTGAGCAAGCAATCGTTTTTTAAATCTTTGTAAAGGATTCATTGTCACAGAAACAAAATTTCTCTATATTTTGTTTTAGTCTAGCTTTATTTGAAAATTTTAAGTAACTTTGAGCAGTTACTTTGTGAATATTTTGGCTAATATTGAGAAGGCAAATGGAACCTACTGAGAACAGATTTTAAAATGGCGAGTTAACTACCTATTTATTGCCTAAACCTAAAAAGGCATTAACCATCTGAGCAAGGAAAGTTGGAGGAAATAATAATGAGTGAGAAGTTTTAAAGGGAAGGGACAGGAAGGGAAAGTGATAGTAGATTGAGCAGAGTACCTACAGGGGAAATATGCCATTAAGCAGCCAGCTGACTCACCTGCAGAACCAATGACAGCTAAGTTCTTGGAAACACCAGGGACCAGAAAGGTAAAGGATATATAAGGGAAGAAGGTCAAAGAAGTTGGTGGTCGAAAGAATAGTTAGCCACTCTGATGCCTTACAAAATGCCTGCCCTCTTCCTTGCCAACGTCCAACACACCCTCCCTCCATAAAATCTCAAGCACACTGTCTGGATCCACTCAATACTCAAAGCACCAGGCAGTGAAGGACTGTTAGGGAGACAAAGGCTCACAGCAATAGGAAGTGAAACTCCATATATAAATAGTGGAATTCCCAGGACAACTTCCCTAGTCCTGCTTCCAGAATGCTAGCAGCCAGTTAAATGGGATGATTCTGTTCTATGAAAATGTAAGACCTCAGAGAAAGTTTCCAAATAAGGTCATCATATGTTTGGTGAAAACCCTGATCCACTGACAGTGAAGCTCATCAGTCAGCACAGCTAGTTCTCCCAACACAAACACTGAGAGTCCTACTTTCAACTAGGACAGATAGTCAAGGTCACCAAATATCAAGCAAAGTCTGCTGCCTAAAAGAGACAGAACAAAATAAATCCCAGGAAGAAAATGATAGAAGAAAATGAGAAGCTGCAGAGAGAAGGGGAAAACTTGCATATATTATAGCCATAAAAAACCAGGATGCTATAAAAATACAGATAATTCGAGATAAGAAATAATTATTAGAAAATAAAATTAACATAGTCAACATTTTTTAAAAAATTGATAATCATGCCAGAAGATAAAGTTTGAAATCTTTTGGGATGTAGAACAAAGAGATGAGGAATAAGAAACAAAGGCTTTTTTAAAAAAAGATATAAAACCAGCTGAAATAAGCCAAAAAGAAAAAGAAAAATACCGGATGGTCTCACTCATAGCAGGAATCTAGAAAACTTAAATAAGGGACCAGGAAAATGAATAACTATAAGAAAGTGAAAATCAAAATCAACAAAAAACTATGAACCAGAGACACTTTTAGGGGGGCGGGGGCGGGAGGGGAGGGATTGGGGTCAGAATGGGGGGGCTGCAATTGTATGGGGAATGTAAAAATACAATTTATTATTTAAAAAAAAAGATATAAAACCAGCTGAAATCAACCAAAGACTGTCCCAGGGTACAGCTGCTCAGAAACAAGCGGATGGAAAGGCCCAGGATGGAGTGGGGTGAAAGTGAACCTGGAAATTAGTTTCTCCATTAAAATGCCATTTGGGGGAGGGCAGGAAAGGCTAGGGACAGAGGCAGGTATAACCACACTATATACCTAACCAGGTAGAGCCCCTTTTAGGTATCCCTTGGGAAAACAAAACAAAATAAAATGTGTTGTGTGTATCTATGTTTGATTTTACAGTAAAATTATTTTAAAAATGGAGTGAAATTGAGCAGATAGCATGTGATGGTTAGTCCAGTTGCCACATAAGAGGAATTTCTAAACTTGGTCAAGGAAGAACTTAAGATGATTCATTAAAGTAAAGGAAACATACAATCCCTATTTCTGGTCATCCCATCTATTAGTTGCATTTTCTTTGTGTTAAAATACAGATTGCATTTTATTATAAATATTAGTATCCCTTGTAGAGGAGCACATGTATAAATTTAGGGGGTGCATGTATCACTGGTAATATTTGGACTATTGCTTAATCCTCCATAATGTTTGGCTTCAAAAATGCAACTTAAGAGACTGACAGGAAAGGGCCAGGCATATGTGAGGGACTGACATGAATTCAACATGGAATATTCACTGAGCTTGAGGAATTCCTCTCTAGTTTAGCTAATTAATCAGCATAAGGTCCAACTAGTGTCAGAAAACCCCACACATTCCTTTGTGTCCTGTTTGCAGAAATAATTATGTCTCTGATTAGAAGTGGGGGTAGCTATGCACCTGGGGATTTTAGGAGGTTGTCTTTCCTTGAGGGAGGTCATGCTAAAGAATCAAGAAGGGGGCATGCATCTTGTGCTCCCCCAGCATACAGGCATAACTTGGATCTGTAAGTACTAAGCGTGGGTCTCAGACATAGGCCATTTCCATTCCTCATCTGAAATCACCATGATGATGATCATTGTTATTTTATGGGCAGAATGTGCCACCTACTCCCTTATCAGTGCTGGAGTAAACAGTCATGTTTAAAGAAAATGTTTGAAACATGGAAAATAGAAGAGACACTCAGTAGGAGTATTGTGATAATGGAATTCCATTCTACAATTACTAGGAGGTGACCTGTTTTCTGAAGGATAAAAAATAGGGGGTGTTATTCTTAAGGAGTAGCTTGTGTGCATCTAATGACTCCAGACTCGGTCCCATGGTGGTAACTGCTCCTAAAGCTCTCTTTTCAAATTAGAGGGCTGCTGAGTGAGCAATCTGAGCTGCTCCTCCTGGTCTACTTGGTCTCTTCCAAATTACCTGGCATCTGCATTAACTTAAAAGAAACATCACAGGGAGTAGCTATTAATATAGAAAATAACATTAACTTTAAATAGTGGTCCCAGAGAGACTAGCAATGAAATCTTTTACAGGTGTTCATTAATTTTTCATTTTTTAGAACACTAGTGAGGGCTTTAAACATATAAAAATGGAGTGGATTTTCTCTCCCAACTGTTTTGCTTTTATGAAGCTAGTTTGCCTTGGTGAGTACCCATCAGTCCTAGCCTTTGTCTTTATCTTACCTGCTCCCCTTTCTCCCTACTAACACTATGTCACTACAGAGGACAGAAAAAGCACTGGATGAAATCAGTGTAGATGCTTCTCTTCTAACTGCTACTTATTAGCTGTACAACCTTAGGTAAGTCACCTAACCTCTCTGAAACTTAGTTTCTTCATTTACAACATTTGAAGGTAATAATACTTGCCTCCCCTTCTTCTGTAGGAAGGGAAATATAAACTTCAGAGTTACACAAATTTATCACATTCTAAAAACTAGGGCGGGAGGATGACACATAATTCATTAAAGAAAAGAGGTCTGACAAACTTTGAAACCATTTCAAGATGTTCATTTCTTTTTACAACTAAATGAAAATTCTTTTCAAACCTTGGTTCACAAATCATCCTTATGGAACCAAGAAGGACCTATTTCTAGAGGCAACATTTTTTCAAGGGTACTCATCATTCCATTTAGATATAAAGCATACATGAAAAAGATCTCTGTCAGCAGAAAGGTTCATAGACTAAAAGTCATAATCATCTTTAACTTTTAGCTGTTATTCTACTGAGAAAGAAAGTGGTGTCTCCTGAGATTTTATTAGCTCTTTGACTGCAAATGTCTTTGCTCCTCCAGTACAAATTAAACCCACACACAGAGTCATGATTTAAACAAAGTAAAGTATTTCATCTTGAAACATCAAAGTTTTCCCTTGACTTGGTCAGTGTGCTATATATATAACATTGCCTTCAGTGAGACTCCATAAATGTCTCCTCCCTCTTACCCACCAGCAGTCATTGACACGTCAGGATCATCTGTCTTTGGGAACCAAACCTTTGGGCTCGCTTTTTCCTTAAATTTCCTTCACATGCATCTTCAATCAGTCTTCTAAATATGTACTAATAATTTTTTTTTTCTGCTAGTCCTTATATCACATTGAAGAGTGCTAAGCACATAGGAGGTACTCATTTAAAATGCACTGATTGGGCTTCCCCTAGGGGCGCAGCAGTTGAGTGCTGGGCTGCAAAGCTGCCCACAGCCTCCGCATTGCTGGTTCCATCCCCGGCTGCCAGCAAGGGTCCCACATGGCATGCAGACCTCTCCTGCCATGCCCGCTGCTCCCCTCAGCAGTGTATTTCGTCACTCTGCCTGTTCTGTTCCCGCTTTGGCCCTGGTGAATTCTCTCACCTTCCCATGCTTCTGATGCACCCAGTACTTGTATAAATAAATAAATAAATCTTTAAAATGCACTGATTAAGGGACTCCGGGGTGGCTTAGGGATTAAGTCTCAGCGTTATCACCTCCAAAGCCTGAGTTTGATCCCTGGTCAGGGAGCTGACCCACATGGCGCAGCAGACAACTCCTGCCTCACCTGCAGCTCCCCTCAGTGTATTTCAGTAGATTTGCCTATTCTGCTCCCTGCTCTGTCTCTGGTGAATCCTCTCACCCCCACCCCCTCACCTCTGACCTAGAGTCCAGTTCTTCTATGCATAAACAAACAAACAAACAAATAAATATTTCTAAAAAAGATTTAAAAAATAAATAAAAATGCACTGATAGACTGTTGTTTTATCAAATATTATGTGCGCTTCAGTCAAAAGGGAGAATGTTGGTATAGATGTGTCTTCTGCCTAGAAATAGGAGTTGTGCCTTTGGGTATACATTATCATATTTTAATATGCCTAAATTGTTATTAACAATTTAACAGCTGCAATTCATTTGAGAATAGAACATTTATGATCTTTTAGAGGAAGAATATGTCCAGCTAAGTTGCTACTCAGTCAAATCCCACAGCTTAGTAACAGGAAGAAGGCAACCAAGAATGATGAAGAAAGATCTTGATTTCTAGTCCCAGCTTTGCCATAGCTATTTGGGTGGCTGTCAATTAATTGCTTTATCGCCATAAGAATCGATTCAATTTGCATCTAAAAATGAGTAGATGCCACTGGTTTATCTGGCTTGTTCTAAAATTGAGCTTGAAATCTCTGAATTCATTAAGAATCTGTGGATGATGGATTAAAAGATTGGCATAGGAACAGTGCCTAAGTAGCCAGGTGAGTTCCTAGACTCGGTGTGGCTGGCCCTGAAAAGTTGCCTGAAAAATGGGTGCAGTGGCTCAAAAAAGGGAATTGGGCATGGGGTTATAACAATCACATACACCCATCATCTCTATTTCGAAATAGCTCATATAATAAGGATCCATTCTGAAATCTTCAAAAATGCAGGAAAGCAAAAGGAATAGAGATACCTTGTTTCACGGACTCAGATACAATCTGAGGTGTGTTGCTTGGTGAAGTGTGGGAACTTTACAATTGTGTGCCTCAAATTTAGCTTGGAAAAGTGAACCTTCATGCTTTCTCCTACCAGTAGCCTCTTCCACAGAAAATCACTTCTATTCTGGTAAGTGACTTGTATTCCTCTTTGTGAATTCTTTTTGATGATTAAAAGAAAGAAAAGCAAACTTTGGTCTGTGCACCTTAATTAGAAATAAGGGAGGGCTTCATTTTTTACCATTTATTTTCAAAGCCTTTTTGGTATTTCTAATTTCATTCCAGAGTAGAAAGTAAAGGCTGGAAGAAGGTGCTGCTGGGACAGCAGTTGAAATCTTAATATCAGATACTTGGTTTTTCTCAAATGTGTCCTGCCTGCCTGCCAGCCAAGCACTTCCCTGAAAGTAGATCCCACTTCCAGTAGGAATGTGGGAAGCCAGACAAGGATGCGAGGGTGCAACAAAGTCAGATGGAGAAGAAAGTTTTAGGGGCCAACTGCTCCTGATAAAAATAGTCTCTGCCTCCGGGGCAGTGACTTCTGCAGAGTTTTTAATTGAAAATGCACATTTTCCGTGTAAGGAGAAAGGGTGCTGGCAAGCCATCACTCAGCTCTTTTCATTCTGTGTGCGTCAGCTGTGTGATCACTGACCCAGGAAAGGTACACTTTCTGCAGTGTGCTTTGGGTAATTAAAGTAAAAGGCTGAAGTTAACTGCTCGGGAGAAAGAAATCACAGAACTACATGCAGAGCTCATGAAAAAGGAATCAGAAGTTTTCTGCATCTATCTTATGGCCAAAGAGGAAATGTCTGTCCATAGAAGGATGGACTTTCATTAAGCATATGAATATTAGTTTAAGTTATAAAGTGGGGAGAGAGATAATAAATACTGAGTTCCTACATCCCAGTGGCCTAGTGATAAGTGTTTCTCAAAAAAGCAGTGGCGGCAGTGGCACAGTAATAGGACGGCAACAAAGATGAAGAAATGCAAATGGTGCATGTATCTGTCAGCCTATTATATGAGACAAGTTCAATTTTATGTACCTTACATATATTATCTTGCTTAATCTTCACAAACCCTCTGTCCTAATAACCCAATGTAGAACGAAAAACAGAGGTTTGGAGAGGCTACCTCTTTACCCAACATTGCACAGTTGATAAGAGAGGAGCTAAGATTTGCACTCTGGTATAGGTAAGTACAAAACCCAGGCCCTGTATCTCTATACCAAACTACAAATTTAACATAGTTAATAGCATCCTCACTTTATATGCAAGGAAATTGAAATTTGGGGTTTTGTGATTTCTTCAAGGTTGGCATCTTAGAAATCGCTGGGTGTAGACCTCAAACCCAGTCCTTTAAAACACATAATTTTACCTCACTACTCAGTAGAAAACCTTCATTAAGCAGCATGATTAATAATGAGATCATTTAAAGCAAAGTGACCAGCCTTTAAATTTGTGATTTTCAGTCCTAATAATCAACTAAAAAAAGAACTGTTAGGGGCCTCCCTGGTGGCGCAGGTAGTTGAGTTTAGCACTGTGAAGCTGTCCACAGACTCTGCAATGTGGGTTCCATCCCGGCTGGCCGCGGAGATACCCATGTGACACAGCAGACCTCTCCTGTCTTGCCCGCTGCTCTCCTCAGTAGTGTGTTTTAGTCAATCTGCCTGTTCTGTTCCCCACTCTGTCTCTGGTGAAGCCTCTCACCCCATCCCACTCTGCACCTCTGGCCTGTATCCCAGTGCTTGTGTGTATGAATAAATAAATCTTTAAAGAATAAAAAGAACTGTTATATGCATTTCAGACTATTTCAGTAACATCTGATTCTAGGATTGTTCTGGAGATTTGAGCATGCAAGACCAGTGGGAATGTCCCTGGATTTCCTTCCAGAGGTTAAATAAAAGCTTTTTCCAATTTACTTTCTTTCTTGAGGGGGCTGCAATTGTATGGGGAATATAAAAATAAAATTTATTATTTAAAAAAAAAAGTTAGTCTCATAGGGAACAAATGCTGACCCATACTCATGTGAAATCTAAGACTTCAAAGAAGCAAAAGGGCCTCAACATGAACTAGGGTTCCCCATCAACACCTCTGCCTGCGATAAGGAAGAACCTTTGCAGAAGGGAGCAGTGTTGGTATGAATTTGCTAATTGATCTTCCTCAACTGGGGCAAAATAATTGTCTTTTATCTGGACAAATATATCTATTGGTTCCCCTAACATATGATGTAATTTTAGAGAACTTCAGCAAGGTCCTTCTGTGAGGCTGCAAATCATTTTAGGAATGGTCAGCAAGCAATCTTTTAAATTTAAATTCAGGTAGACATAGCTTTGAACCCCAATTCAACCATTTATAAATGGAGGGACTTTGGGGACATTATTTAATCTTTCGAGTATAAATTTCACAATCTGTAAAATAGGTTTCCTTGAGGATTAAATCAGCTAATACATGTAGTGCAAAGTAAGTACTCAATAACTGGTAGCTATAATTATGATGTCCAGAATAAAATTCTTCCATAATACCTTTTACCTTCTTTATTTTTCTCCTATACTTAATTCTCTCTGTCCCAAGCAAGAAGGAGGTGAAAAATACTTTTAAATCATCAATATCAGCAGATAGTGCTATAAGCATTTTACAATGATAGAGAAAAGTCAAAGACAGAATCTTTCAAATAGAACCTTTTCAATTCAAGCAGAACTCAACACTGATGAATATGTGGCACAAAGTTAGGTGGCACATTTCTCATGAAATGGAATGTAAATTCTATGTAAATTTTTTCACAAGGAAGGAAATTTTTGTTCAACAAAAAGTCATAAAAATTCATCACTCATCGCTCGAACATTTAATTCTAGAATATTTAGAAGGTGATGCTTGCAAGACAGCCCAATGAGAAAAAGATTGTTTTTTTCCAAACAAATGGTGCTGATTAACTAAATATTGACATTGAAAAGAATGAAGGTAGAGCCCTTTCTTATATCATAAGTAAAAACTATCTCAAAGCAAAGTAGATTGGACCTAAGCATAAGAGTTAAAATGATAAAACTCTAACAAGAAAATACAGGAGTAAATCTCTGTGACTCTGGATAAAACATTATTTGGTACAAGCACAAATGACAATAGGCAAAAAATAAATTGGTGTTCAACAAAATAAAAAAATTTACACTGTTGATGATTTCTTTACAAAAGTAAGAAGGCAATCTACATAAGAGGAATAAATATTTGAAAATCATATTTAATAAGGAGCTAATATACCAGAATATATAGAGAACTCATATAACTCAATAATAAAAAGATAAATGATCCCATCGAAAATTGAGTACTATTGCATCTATTAATTCTATTATTTTCTGTTTTCTTATTCATTTGTTTCTGCCTTCTTGTTTTCTTAAGCTTATATACAGTTATTTTTATACTTTTTGAATAGGATTCTTAATTTATTTAGTTTATTTAATTTAGACATATAAGCATTAAGGATTACAAATTTGAGTTTATAGCATGTTTACATGGTTATCATTTTCTACCTATTTTGTAATTTTTTTCATTTTTTCCTTTGAAGGTTTATTTAAAGGTAGCTTTCTATATTCTCAAGTTATTGTTCTTTTAAGAACTCTATGATTCTTTGTATATCAAATTTGACTGCATGACATCAAAATTTTGGGGAAAAGTCAAGAAGGAGACTTCTTCAATATTTACTTAGTTTTAATAAAAAGGATTCATCTCTGAAACCAAGCACTATATACTTTTTGAAGATTTGCATGGTTTGCTTACTGAAAAGAATGAGTATTATTAAACTGCTGGTGATGGTTTAATATTCAAATTATAGGACATTAGTGGACAACTGCCCAGAAAGGACAATTATAATATATTACATATGTTTATATGGTTCCATATTCATTTCATGAGATTCATATTACATCGCTGCTTTCATGGGGATGAGCAGTTAGAGAGGACTTTACCAGTCTCTATTACAAATCTGTCATCACCAGTTACCTTCATATTTCTTGAAAGAGTGTAGAAGGGTTAGAGAAAAATGGAGCTTGGTAAAACATCATTACTGAATACTGGAAGCACCTCCTTATTTTTTTGCTTCACCCGTCTGTCTTACGGTCAGCTAGCTGGTGGCCTGAGATGGCACAAAAGGCAGCGGAAGAGAGTCTGCTATAATGAAACTCGAGACAATCGGGGTTTCACTGCTACTCCCTGAAAAAGCAAAGTCTGGGGGAGCTTAAGAGACTTCCAAAGGACTGGCTCTGAGTGTGATGGGCATGCTGGTGACTTCTTTTGCCCACTTACTTTCCTGTGAAGCTTTTCCCCCAAACACCACTCTCTTACAGTCTTCAGAGTTCCATTACCGACATGCCCCCTTCTCCGAGATTCATTTCAAATCCATAAACAATCTTTAGAACATTTGTTCAGGCTCTTCAGATCTCCCCAGAGATGGTGCCCACAAGGACTTATCCATCAGTTAACACTGGCAATATAACTTGCATATACAGTTGGGGCTGTAATTTAATATACAGTTGGTTCTGATGGTTCAGTTAAAAAAGAAAACATGGGACTCTTGTTCAAAAATTAAAAATCCCAAATGGAGACAGCAGAGCATTAAAGCAGGCAGGGGTCCTTCTATGCACAGGGTTCTGGGAGACTGTTCAGGGCACGCACCCCAAAGCCAGCTCTGCAGTCAGTGGCCTCCCCTCTAGCACTGCTGACAACCAGGGATGCTGCTGAAGCAGGCCACGCCACGACATAAGGCATCTCCGCATTGTTTTCCACAGAAGGTGCACCGATGACATCACCAACAGCAGTGAGAGAGTATTTTTTTATATCTACATCCTCACCAATGTTTCTTGTGTCCAGACTTTTTGCTATGGGCCATTCTCACAGAGGTGAGGTGGTATCTCACTGTCGTTTTGATTTACATTTCCCCTATGACAACTGAGATTGAGTATCTTTTCATGTGTCTATACGCTATTTGTGTCCTTTGAAGAAGCATCTATTAAATCTTTTGCCCATTTTTTTTAATTGAATTGTATGTCTTTGCTCAGTTGTATGAGTTCCTTATATATGTTGGAATTTAATCCCTGTAGGAACTATCCTTTTAATGACTCGGTGACAGTAACATCCCAAACATCTCTTGTTAGTGCAGTCCTGAGTGGTTAGCTGGTCAGGTCAACCCATCTGTTTTGTGTTGAACTGGGTGCCCTTAAAATTCATGTTTAAATTCTAAACTCCAGTATCGCAGAATATGACTGTTTTAGAATAAGGTCTTTACAGAGGTAATAAATCAGGGTGGGCATTAATCCAATGTGACTCATTCCTTACAAGGAGAAAGACACACACACACACATGAAAGACAGTGTGAAGTGACACAGGGAGAAGATGGCCACCTGAAGCCATAGAGAGAGGGAGAGAGGCAGAGAGGCCTGGAACTAACATGCTAGTCACAGCCTGGGAAGGATCCAACTTGACAGCCCCGTGGCTTTGCACTTCTAGCTTCTGGAACTGTGAGAGAATGAGTATCTCTGGTTCCAGCCATCTAGTTAGTAAGATTTTGTTATAGCAGCCTAAAAAAATTTACACACCATATTAGCTCGGTAGTTACCAAAAAGAACAGTTTTTCCAGATTTAATTATAGCTATTTAACTTGATTTTCCACATTTAAAAAATATAGGGGTTATTTTTATGATAGTTTATAGGTGTAATAATATATGATAAAGCGTGTTTTTATCAGTCAACTTGCATTATACAGCAAGAACCAGTGACAACTACGAATGCAGTGCTTGCAAAGTAGTATTTTTTTTAATTATAGTGCAATTTGTTGCTGTATAATCTTATTTAGAGATGTTTGAAGATCTCCTGCTCCCAATCCATGGTACTAGTTACTGATAGCTTTAGAAAAATGTTTGTCAGTGTCATTTCAAATACTGTTTTTGGATAACATGGTCCTCAAATATAAGAAAGTGACATAAAAAGTAAAAGATGGGTTGATTGTTAAGTGACAGCTTTCCTCAGAAAGATACAAAGATAAATAAACTGAAAACATATTAACAGGATATTTTATGGAAATTGCACTTTTATGGGGACCTACAGAAGTCCTCAGTGACCCGTAAAAATTCTTACCTTTAAAGTGTTTTATGGAATTCCACAGAATGGTTTCCAATGCAAATTCTAAAATTCCCTGAAGGCCTGGTAAAAATCTTTCAATTTATAACCCATAAAAAAGTAATTTGAACATTCTTAATGCATTGTAATTTCATATTTTAGCGGCTTTGATTTCCTGAGAATATCAAGATATCTTTTTAAAATATGTGCTTTAAATTATCTGCCCTCAGATATAGTTGCTCAAATCGACAGCTGTCAAATCCTATTTTGCGATTATAAAATAAACAATGTAAGAGTGATTACATGAATCATAAGATGAATTATTAAGCAGTTAACCCACATTCATCTGTTTTTTCTTAATGTATTATTTTGAACTTACATAGGGAATAAATACTTAATGAGCGCACAGGGGTGTGTCAAGCTGGGTCAGAGTCCCAGAATTTTAATGGGTATTTATTTTGCTCTGTTTAATTTTCTTAAGTGAAATATTTGTTCCATTTATTTCCCTTGGGCTATTTAGGCCATTATTCAACTATGAATCAAGGTAGAATCATAAGAAGCAGAAATACTTTGTACAGCTATTTCCTTTTCTCCACAAATAGTCTTTTACTCCAGAATGAAAATTGTGCTCTTTAACTTCATTAAAAGAACATATTCTTTCAGTTAACCAAACCCAAGATTCATAAGAGGAAAAAAAACCTTTTATTTTCTTCAAATTGCCAACAGTGCATGCTGAAGAAGATATTTTGGATTATTATAAGACAAGCGAATGAATGACAGTAGGAGACAGGTGAATAGCTGTGCTGATCTATGGTTCCTAAATATGGGATGATTTTCAGCACCTCTGATGTTGTATATCACTGTCCATGCAGTGGACAGAAGACAAGGGATAGGTCCCCAAGATTTATCAGGCCTTCCCAAGATTTATCACTTTTGACATATGGATTATTTCAAGCTGAGGTTTTTTAAGGTCCTGTAGGCTCATAATAACCTAGAAGAATGACAAATTGGAGTATTTCCCAGAATTAGGATTTTCACTAGGGATAAGCCTTCTATCAGAGAAACCTAGCTATATGGCCAAGCAAACACGCCATTACAGAGCATATCAAATGATGTGATCACAGGATTCACCCTCTCCTCAGCATATGAGTGCCCCTCCTCTCACCTTGAAGCTCCAGGTCCCTCTCCCATTCCTCAGCTCAGGATATACACTTCATTTTGCCCCATTGGCTTTTAGAGTTCACATCTGTACAGATTGATTCTCAATATGTATGTAATTAAATTTGTTCCTTTCTCCTACTAATTTGTCTTATGTTAATTTGATTGCTTGATTAGGCCAAGAAAATCACAGAGGGTTAAGGTGAAATTTCCTCTCCACACCTACAGAGACATCAATTGTTTCACCAGGCTTTTCCCTTTTCTTCTGCAAAGGAACTCCACTTTATGTAGAGATCTACCCCAACAGACAATGGCAGGTCAATCCTTCTATAGAACACTTCTTCCAGGCCCCAAGAAGGATGTATAGCTTGACCAGGTCACTGAAAGTCCTTCATTAGTTTTCTGATAGCATCTAAAGGAAGTGCTTAGCATCTGACAGCATCTAAGAAGAACTTAGAAAATGCCTGTCTAGGGAATACAACTGAACCCAAAGGAAAACAGAGATAAAAGATGACAAAAATAAAGAGAGACTCCGGCAGCAAATTGACCTGTTATGGCACATATGTCAAAAAATTCCTCATATTTACCTAAAGTCCTTGGGTTAAGTTATTTCTTTTACAATTGAAACAACCAACCAATCTTTCTCTACCTCTCTCTCTCATTTCTCAGAAAAATTTGAATGGGTTGCTTCAGATGAATGAATCCTTCACAAAGAAAAGTTATAGCTGTTCTCAACAAACTTTTATTTTAAATTGGTGTTTGATTGGATTTCAATGTAAAAAGTTTCAATTTTTGTACTATCTCTTGAATCTGTTCCCTGCTTTCATTTCCCTACCATTAGCCTAATTCAGACTTAGGTAATATTACCTAGATTATTCTTACCCACCCACAGAGAGTTGCTAAAGTAATCTTGGATCATGCTCTTGCCACCTCACAGGACAATAAAAACTGACTTTCTCCCCCTTATCACCCTCCATACCTGTTTGACCCTTTCTCTCTTCCCCTTGCACATAACCTAAGAAGTGTCACTGTTTTTATTAGTATTCACTAGTTTTTAAAAAGTATTTTGCTTTGCTGAATGGGCCACTATGTAAATGCCCAATATTTGGATTTGTCATTCTGATTGCTTAATTTATTTTATATGATTCCCTCAATCTCCTTCCATTTTGCTGTAAGTGGTGATTTTTTAAATTAATATTTTATTTTATATAATTCTTACATCATTTTTCATTTTTTTACAATGTAGGCATTATCATTTTGGTTATATTCTCTGTACAATTGCACCCCCCCCTTATTCTGGCCCTAGTCCTTCCTCTCCCCGTCCGTCCCCCCGCCCTGTAGTGTGTCTCTGGTTTATAGTTGCCTGTTGATTTTGATTTTTTGTAAGTGGTGATATGTTTCTTTATGACTGAATAATATTCCAGTGTTTGGAAATACCACATATTCTTAATCCAATCCTGTATCAGTGGGCACTTAGGTTGCCTCCATGTCCTAATTATTGTAAATAATGTTAAAATAAACATTTTAGAGCCCTGTAATTTTTTTTACTTAATGGTTTCATGTACTTTCAATAGAAGTTTGAGCTCTTGTAAACTTTGCTATTCCTCAAAAATGACATGTTTGTCTGCCTTTGGCCAAGTGTTTATCTCTGAATGAGAAGAAATTTGATTCTATTTTGCATATTCATTCTGCCATTCCTTAAAAACTACTTTAAATCAATGGGGCTTTCCTTAGTCCCACTGCAAGAAATGAATAACTCTTTTATCTGCATGCTACAGTATTTCTTTCTGCTTTCTGCTAGCTTAATGGTAAACACTCTATTTCTCTCTAAGAAGAGCAAGTTATTTCACTGCTTCATTCAACAAATCTTCAGCATCTCTAACTTTGAGGCCTGGTGCTAAATGCTAGGGATTTAGCCCTCTCCTCATGCAGGTTTGTGAGGTTGTTTTTGTGGGACTTGAAAATCAATTATCAATTAAGTATGTAAATAACTGTGATGATAGACACAAGAGTGGGGAAAAGAAACACAGAATGTGCCAAAGGAGTACAGGAGTTAGCTAGGTGAAGCCAGGACATGTGTATAAAGGCTGTGGGGCAGAAAGCTGCACAGACGGAGGGACATGTGTATAAAGACTGTGGGGAAGGAGGCCATGGAGCTTATTTGAGAAAATGACTTATTGCAAGTGAGAGTGGAGGAGGTGCAGCTAGAAAGTGACATGAGGATGCTGTTTAGTATGTGAAGGCAGTTTGTGACAGCCCTTTAAGGTATTAAGTGAATTTGATTATTATGCTGAGACCAGCAGGTACCACTGAAGGGTTCTCACTGGGGCAGCGGCATGATGAGATCTACATTTTAAAGGACAAATGGCTGTTCAAAGGAAAGAGGCTTGGGGAGGCTGGGAGAAGCTGGCAGCGGTCCACACCTGAGACAATGACGGCAACTAGAAGGCAAACTGGACTGAAGGGAGGTACTAGCAGTTGAGACTGCAGGATTTGGTGACTGATTTGTTTGGGGCTAAGAAGGCACCAACCAAGGTGACTGCTGCAGACAGCTTTTTAATGCAATGTGCTAATTAGCCTGTTGGCTTCAACATAGTATGTCTTCAGAGATGTATATTGAGTTGAACTACTGTAATGTTCTCATAAGTTATCCAGGACACCCAGCAATTTATGTGATCTACAGTAATGCTAAAATGAGAGAGAGAGAGAGAGAGAGAGAGAGAGAGAGAGAGAGAGAGAGAGAGAAAGAGAGAGAGAGAGAGAGAGAGAGAATGAATATGCAAGTGTGTGTTTTTGTAGATCTTAAGTTTGGGGCATGAATCTGTCAAAAGAGAGAACACAAAGGTATTGTAAAGGCTATTTTCTCACTTAACCCTGACTTCTACTTTCTTTTTCAGTGTTAGTGAAAAAGAAGATGAAAACAGGGCCATTAGACAGTGGTCATGAGTTGCAGCTCCCTTATGGATTCACCTAATAAAAGGTCACCGAGAGTTATTTATCTCCTCTGAGTCTATGCTAATGCCTGGAGGTTTGGAAAACATTTTCATAGTAACTTATTTAGGATTGCTCTCTGTAGTCAATATAATCATCTTTCTGTTCAGTTAGCAAGTTTCCTCTTTCCCTCTTTCAGTGTTTCCTCCAAATTCATTACAAGCCATATCTAATCTAAAGATTTCAGGCCTTTCACATTTTTTTCCCATTGTTTCTGTCCAGTTTACTATTTTGGAAGTAGAATTTCTTTTCAGCTCTTAGATTGCTTTGATCAGATGAACTGAAGGGAAATGAGGAACTATTCTTAACTCGATGTAACAAGAGGAATGATGACTAAGCAATTTAAAGGGATTACAATTTTTAAGCTCTCCATTAGCAAAACCCAAATATATGATGAAATCTCTAAGCAATTGTACCATCTGGCTAACTTTTATTATGATATCTTCGCAAACATTATCATCTCACTCCCTACTCTCCTTGCATTTCATCACCCATGATGTTCCCGAAAGGCAGAAAACCTACCATTACAGACTAATGGAGATTGTGAAGTCCTATCCCAAATTTGACTTCTTTAAGATTAGGGAACTTGCAAATGCTGTTCCATAGAAGGATAGAGTCCAAGACAGCATAAGTGGTGGGAAAGGAGCCTTTTGATGGATAGAGAAAGTGAAGAATCATTTATAATTGGGCCAAGAGTCAGTGGTCCCCAGTCTAGATCATTCCTTCTTGGAAGCAAGATGCCTACTTGGTAATATCATCTCAGCATTGTAAAGAGAAAGGTGATGACAATAATGAAATTAATTTCCTGAGGCCCTTCTGAGGGCAGGCTCTACATTTCACTTGATCTCTCATTTGTTATGCATATAGCATCATATCCCCCAGTGGAGTGCAGCTAGTAGTTAAAGCAGGGGATTCAGGAGCGAGAGTGCTTGGGTTCCAAATCATATCCTATGACTTTCTAGCCACATTAGGTAGAAATTATTATTACTTCTATTTTATACATAAGGAAACTGAGTCTGTCAAAACTTTTCTAAGTAAGGGTAGAGCTCCTGGGCCTGGTAGAGAACCCCAGTGCTTCTCCTTATTGGTTCTTGTTTCCTTCCTGGCAACACAGGAAACTACACTAACCAGACTCTGATAATCAGGCAAAGTCATATGATTTTACAGCCAAAGAAACATGATGGGTGACATATTGTGGTCAAGACATTTGCAGGCTGGTATATCTATTGTACACTAATGTTTTCTCCTGCCTTGTTCAAATTTGGAATTCACATGTTGAAACTGCAGTGCTCCAGCTGACAGGAGTCTGAATTCCTGGAACAGTGGATGAAGGAGAACCATTATTGATTTGCACCAGATTTTACATAAAAGGAAAATAAAGTTGTAATATGTTAAACCAATGTTACTTCAAATTTAATTTGTTTCTGGGACTCCCCAGTGGCGCAGTGGTTGGGCGCTGGGTTGCGAAGCTGCCCGCGGCCTCTGCGGCGCCGGTTCGATCCCCGGCTGCTCCCCGGCCACCGGAGGAGGGTCCCACATGGCGCACAGACCTCTCCTGCCACCCGCTGCTCCCCTCAGCAGTGTACTTTGGTCCTTCTGCCTGCTCTGCTCCCCGCTCTGGCTCTGGTGAATTCTCTCACCCTCCCACGCTTCTCACTGTACCCAGTGCATATATAAACAAAACAAACAAACAAACAAATAAATAAAAACGTGCCTCTATAAAAAAAAATTAAAAAATTAAAGTTTTTCAAAATTAATTTGTTTCTGTAGCATAAATTAGTACTATTTTAATCCTGTGTTAGAACATTGGGCAAACCCTACAGCCCAAACTCTTAAACATTATGTTATACTTTCTGGATCATTTACCTCATAGTTACTATCTGCCTCATCCAAAAGTTAGTCTTTTAATGATATTTAAGATATTATCAATAGAATTATAAAATGTCTCAAATGTCTTCTCTGTGAAAATGGACAAGATGGGAGGTTACTAGAACTACAGGTGAGATCCCTGAAGGCTGTGTGTCGCCCTTCTTGGTTTTTGTGACTGAAGACAGTCCAAGACAGTCCATATGACTGTGCTTTGACATTCAGCAATATTTTTCTACACAAGGAGTCAAGTCCTCCTGCCTGACATAATGACTGGTCATAATAAGGCTAAATGAACTCATGCCATTGCATTGCAATCATGGATGGCAGTGATAGCCACAGCTTACATTTCCAGAATGGTTTATGGTTTGTGGGTTATGTTGATACATTATCTCACTTGTTCCTCATGACAACACTATGATGCAGGCAAATCCATTGTTATTATCCTCATTTCAAACACTAGGAAACTGAGGCCCAAGATAACTTATTAAATGACAGAGCTAAAGCTAAAACTCAGATTTTCTAAATCCTTGGTACCTTGGAGAAAACGCCTGAGATGAATATTGAAGAGTCTTGTTAACGCCAGAAGAACTCTTGAATCCCCAGCTGATGCTAGGTTTTAGACTTGCCCTGTTGGTGGCATTCCGTCAGAAGCCATTTCTTTCAGCAATGGACATTATTACAGCCTCCACGCTTTCAAAAACAGACTGCAAGAGGACTGCCTTTCGCAGGCTTCGAGTTCACTGTGTTATTATCTTTGTGAGGTCCCCACTGGACACAGAAAAGGAATAAAAGTCCAGAAATAAAGGGTGATGATGGCTTTGCAGAAAATTCAAGTAAGAGGACAGAAACATTTCCAGTTAAGAAAACAAGTGGTTTGCTTAATTCTGAATTCTCCAGATGAAGGCAAGGTGTCTAAGAGCCAGTGGCGATGACCAATATGCGTGCAGGCAGGCCTGGAGGGACTCACGTCTAGTCTAGTTTTTGCTTATTACAGAATTTGGTTCAACAAATTGCTGAACAATCTTTCTCTTGGAACAGGGATAATAACCCCTGTGTGCAAGCTATTTCCCAAGAGAAAAATCAGCATTTTTGGAGGCATGCTGATTCTTCCAGCCCTTTAAGTTGCATTGGTTAAATGTACACATTAGCCACAAACATGAATATTCTAACATCCTAAGAAAGTGGGAACAACTTTGTATATGTTTTCCTGGTGCAAGTCTATGTCGCATGGGGAAAAAAAAACACAGAAATGTTAGCTTCATGGTTCTCTGAAGAATACTTTAAATAGTAACAAATGAGAGTAAAACTATAATGACAGAAACAGGAGGAAGGCATTTGATATGCTAGGGGACTCTCCTCTGTGAGGTCATATAGAGATAGCATTTGGAAAAGCTATAGCATTTGGTTGTAGACAAAAATGAGTTGGAATCTTGATTTAGTGTGACCTTGGGCCAATTATTTCACTTTTCTATCCTTCAGTTTCCTCAAAATGAGGAACATTAATAGCAAATGAAGACATTAACAGTGGCATTCTCTGGACCTTCTATGTGTCTACTGGCCTATCCAGCTTTCCCTTATTCTTTCCTTGGCCCAGTACATCTTTTCCCCAACTCTTGTGGCTACTTCTATGTTGCTTTAGAGCTCAGCTGAGATGTGCTTGTCTCTTCCAGGAAGGCTATTCTATCTCCCTGAGACAGAATCTGGCTCTCTTGGTCTGATCACAACTTTATGGTGTTTCTTGCATTCCTGCCTTCACAGTTATACATTTCACATCAACTGGTACTAGCCTGCTTCTCTCTCATACTGGACCATGAGTTTATTAAGAACTAGGGAAGTTTCATTATCGCAGGTACCTCAGCTCTAGTGAAGTGACCGGTATAGCACAATAAATATTCCTGAAATCATTCACTCACTCATTCATTCAGTGAGTATTTATGCCCACTGGAATATTAGGCCTTGTTCCAGATCCTGGAGATAAAAAAACAAAGAAAACAAAACACAATTGGAGTCTTGATGGAGCTTATATTCTAGTGGAGGTAGGAGACAATGAACAAATCAGAAAAATAAAGAGCATGTCACATGTCAGATGTGATAAGGTGTCTCCAGCTTCATTCCACCCCAAATTCCACCTAAAGCCTTCACCACTGCCATCCTTTTCATATCCTCAGGCTCAACCTCTGTCCCACCCAAGCTCTAATCATAATGCATTTTCAACTATACTTCTCCAACTTGAAATTCATTTCTATTACCATCCTTAATACATGAATTAATGAATAAATAAATTACAGACTTACTTTGCAGATTATTTGAGATCATTCTAGGAAGGCCCTAGGACAAGTTGGTGCAATTATGGGCTCAATAAATGTTTCTTTCTCCCCTACCCCCACCCCCTCATTTGCAATTGGGACTTGTCACTTATATGCTTAAAACCTCAGTGGATCAGAAATGAAGAGATCTAAAACTAATACCATGAATGCTAATACTAATCCTACACATTAGAAAAAATGTCAAGATATGCCAACATTCAACTTATTACAAACACTTCGATGTAATGACTGCTAAAGAAATCCTGGTAATCTTAAGGGGGAAAAGCCCCAAACTTTATAGGTAGAGATTGAATCATTGTTATGATTGCAACTACTATATAACCATTACTACACTGAGTTCAGGGTTCTTCAGGGTTGTAGAGGAAGAGGGAGAGGGGCAAGGTGAAAGTTTCTACCCTGTCACTTTTTGGCCCTGGAAGATTACAATCTTATTAATGTATCTCATAGAAGATAGTAATATACTTCATTGAGATAATAAAATCATCCACCTACCATAGTTATTGTAAGGATCCAAGGAGTTAAAAAATACAAAACCTTGCAACGGTGCCTGACATATCCAAGGTGTTTGGTAAATGTTCACTTTTTTTCTGATTTGACATTCTCATGCTGTCTCATTGTATTCACTTCATAATGAAATTGAAGATGGTTTGGCAAACAAACCAGAGAATTTTAATTATAAGAGGTTATAATTTTCTCATTTTAATATTCCCTGATTACATGGACAAAATTGAACACTTTCCAACTTTTTAAAGTAAATGTTTCATTCACAATGCTTGTATTTTCATAACCATAATGACTTCCAATAGAGTTGCTTTTAAAATAACTAAACTTTTCTTCAATACTTTAAGGATGAAACCTAGGGAAAGGTAAAAAATAAAGAAATGTTGATACCTACTTTTCTGGTAAGTGAAATTTATAGCTGCAATTTCTTTTTGGGTATCTGGATTTAATGCATTTGTAATGTTATTCTCTACAAATATAAGTAATCATTGTCAGAGAAACAAATTCTCACAATGCGGATGTCACACAATCGTGTGTATTTCTACAAATTAAATAACATAAATAACTCTGAGAAGTAACAAAACAACTGGAAGTGCAAATACATATGAACCAACTGAAAAATAATCAGACTTACAAAATCTCTTCAGAGACCCCTAGCAAACCACTGGCCCTCTTGTTCTTATTTGCTTTTGTACACAAAGTTTATTTCACTAAAACTCCTCATGTATTTTCTATTGCGGTTTTTACAGGGTTTCTGAACTTGACAAGTATTTTCATTTTCAAAAGATTTATTTAAGAAGACTTGATGGGAAGATCACATGAATCTGCCCAACTATCCCTAAAAAATAAGAGGTCAATAAGGAATTTTCTCTGAATCCTTCACTTCTCTCTCCTTCCTTACTGCTCTTGGTTTTCTTTTTTGCTTCTCAGAATACTTAGCCTTTTCCACCTCATATTATTTATGTCCTGTTCATATCTATGTTACCAAGTTGTGAGCTTGTTGAGAATCCACAGTTCACCAGATAACCTCAAGTAGACTCGCATTCAATAAAACATCCAAAAAAGGATACATTTTAAAAACAGATTAAGTAATAGTGTCTGCTTGGGACCAATGATGCAGCCACAATTAAACCTGGCTCATTGGAATTAATTGCATTGTATCTACTCCCTCCCTCCCTTACTCCCTCCTTCACTCTTGTTCATCTATTTTTTTCAATATATTGAATGTACGACCAAAAAAAGAAAAAGAAAATCCTTGCCCTCACGGAGCATGCTATATCTCGCCATTTGTCTTTTGCTAAATTGATTCTTATTTTGTTTTTGTAATTTTTTACTCTCACTATATAGATGTGCAATTGATTTTTATATATTGACCTTGAATCCTGAGACTGCTAAATTTATTTTTTTTAGTTTTGATTTGTAAATTGCAAAGAAATTTCTAAATGAACAACCATGTCATCTGCATATATAGACATAGACAGCTCTTATTGCTATCTTTTTCCTTTCCTCCCTTCCTCCTTTTTTTTTTTTTAGGATTTATTTGTATAAGAACCAGAGTACAGGCGAGATGTGTGGGAGGGTGAAAGGATTCACCAGAGACAGAGCGGGGAACAGAACAGACAGACTGATGAAATACACTGCTGAGGGGAGCAGCGGGTGCGACAGGAAAGGTCTGCTGTGCCATGTGGGACCCTCGCCAGCCCACTGGGATCCAACAGGTGCTGCAGAGGCTGCAGACAGCTTCACAGCGCTGCCTTCAACTGCTTGTGCCACCAGGGGAGGCCCTCCTTTTTGACAAATTGCATTGACTAAGGTCTCCAGTACAATGACTATGAGGGGAGAGTACACATTTTGCTTATCCTTATTGCCTTAAACATATGGGATATGGGAGTTGTAATAGATGGTTTAATGTTCTTATCTACTACTTTTATCTCTATCATTTATAAGTTAAAGTAAATTGATTTCTCCCTCATCAGAGGTCATATTTTCTTGCTTTCTTATATGCCTATTACTTTTTATTTTTTTTATTTTTTTTTTTTATAATTTTTTTTTTTATAGAGGCATGTTATTTATTTATTTATTTGTTTGTTTGTTTGTTCTGTTTATACATGCACTGGGTACAGTCAGAAGCGCGGGAGGGTGAGAGAATTCACCAGAGCCAGAGCGGGGAGCAGAACAGGCAGAAGGACCGAAGTACACTGCTGAGGGGAGCAGCGGGCGGCAGGAGAGGTCTGCGCACCATGCGGGACCCTCCTCCGGTGGCCGGGGAGCAGCCGGGGATTGAACTGGCGCCGCAGAGGCCGCGGGCAGCTTCGCAACCCAGCGCTCTACCGCTGCGCCACCGGGGAGGCCCGCCTATTACTTTTTAAATGAATATCATACATACATTATGAATTTTTACCTTATTGAGTATTACATGTACGTGTGTGTATATATATAGTCTGTATATATATATATATATTTATACAAATTTCATTCTGTGACATAGTTTAGTTATTGCGAAGCAATTCAGTTCTCACACTTGCATTTGGGATTAACTAATCCCAAATGTAGCAGACTTTAATCTAGGGCTGATTACTCCCCATTACTGAGGGGGCACTCTAAATGTGTGAGCATTCTATCTCATGCCCCATGTGGACATGGTCTTTGTTATCTGCCTGGTGGGAACACCAACTATTCTAAGTCATCCTTGAGCTCTGAAGGAATTTCTGTTTGCTCTTTTTTGAGTAGTTTATTCTCTACCTTAGGAAGTGTCTCCATAATATGTGCTTCACCACACACTTAGCAGAAGCCTTGGCAGGGACCTTCTTCAGATCTCCTGTGCTATTTCTCTGAGCAGCTCTGCCCTCTTTGATACTCTGGCCTCTGAATACTAGTCACCTTGTCTGCTCCGAATTTCCAACTCATTCTCAACTCAAGGATTCCTCTGGGTTTTCCTTTCCTATGCTGCAATCTGAAAACCCACTTCAAAAAATAAACCAGAGCAATGATTTGTTTCCTCTCTCTTGGGAATCACTGTCCTACATTGCCTGGTGCTAAATGTCTGAAAACCATTGTTTCTTGTACTTTCCCCTGTTTATTAGCTGTTTCAAAATAAGGAAAAACAAACCTGGGTGCTGTTACTCAATTTAGCCTGAAGCACAAGTTCCTACTTATTTATGATGATGTCAAATTAAGCAAGGTGTGGGGAAGCAAAGAAGGAATTAATTGGCTGTTGTATGGACCTTCTTGTTAGCAAACTTTCATAACAAGGCTTTTTAAAAAGCATCATATGAAATCTTGGATATGGGGCTGGGAATGCAGATTCTGGCAAACAGAATGAAGGTAACACTACCCAATGTCAGTGGTCAAGAGGGCAGAATCTGGAAGGTAGAAAAACCAAGTCAGTCACAGGGAGTTAGGAGGATAAGGATAGTCCTTGAAAACCAGAAGACTGAATGGTCAGTGTCCCAAAGGGCCAGGTGGAGAAGCTTTTTTGGGGATGACCATGATAGTCTCCAACCCAGTAGGCTGAGAACACCATTTTTTTTTAGCCTAGTAGGTGCATGCCTCCCTCCCTTCCAAACACATCTATCCCTATGATCACATACATGTAACCTAGGTTTGGGGGTTATGGCAGCGTAACAAGAACAACGAAAGGAAGCAGAATTCACCTGCATTTGTATTGTAATAGAACTGAATGATATGACTATATTATAAGGGAACTGAACAATATGTTTGTTTCCTAGAGCGACATAATAAAGCACCACAAACTGGATTGCTTAAAACAACGAAAGTGACTCTCTCAGAATACTGAGTTGTCACCAGGGCTGTGCTCCCTCTGAAAGCTTGGGAAAGAAACTTTCTTGCCTCTTCCTAGGTGTTGGTGGTTGCCAGCAGTCCTTGATGTCCGTTGGTTTATCATTTTATCACCATGTTCTTTGTCTCCATCCTCACACAATCTTCATCCCTGTGTGTATCCTCTGTGTCTCTGTGGCCAAGCACCCCCTCCTTTCTCTTATAAAGGGACCAGTCACTGCACTTACGGCCACTCCAAGCCAATATGACATCACCTTAATTCAATTTTGTCTGCAAAGATCTTATTTTCAATGAGGTCACATTCAGAGTTACCAGAGTCAGGATTGGAGGATTTGAGGGGATACCACATATATACCACATATATCTTCCTTTAACCCTCCATCTACATTCCATCCTTTTCTACCATTCTATCAGCCCCTAACACTGACCTATAATAGCTATTTTAGTTGGACTCCCATGACCTCTGGCTTCCAGTTGGGTTTAGCGAATGAGCTGCTGGAGGAGTAGAGTGGAGAAACAGAAGAGTAAGGTCAGAGAAGTTATTTACCTGGTTCCTGTCTGTGAGGACATCCCAACCTTGCTGTGTGCACTGACATAAAGTCCTCAGGCTACCTGCTCTATTTGACCACCTCATTTCTGGTTCTAGTAAACTCTTACTCTTTGGGCCAAAGGGATGCTTGGCCTCTGTTAGTTCCTGTCATCTGTTTTACAATCTCCTTTCTAACCAGCCCCATTATTAACAAGCCATCTAGAACTATCCTGATTTGTGTGTACCATCTGTTTCCTGTTTGGACCCTGACATTTATTCCCCAGCAGTTGGGCTTCAGTGTATCTAAATACGTTAATTTTAAAAAGTGTAAAAATACATGTAGCTTATCTTGTATCACACCAAGACTTAAAAGAAAAATTAAATATTTTGATGAAAACCTTTCAGAGATAACATTATATACAGCTTCCTACATGAATGCAGCCTATTATATAATTAATGATACAGAAACTTTAATATGAGTGTTATAGATGCAATTATACAGTTTTCCAACTGCTATTTATTTTTCCTCTTCCTCAGATACAACTTCTGTTGTCTAAGTTCTCGTTCCCTGGTCTTTATTATGTGTATTTTTAAGTGCTTCCCTTTACCTTATTCCTAGTTTGTTATGAATATACTTTTGTCTGTGAAATCAAATAATCTGGTTTATAGAATTTTAGGTTACATTCATGTTAAGGTGAGTCTTCCAGGTTAGATCACACCTGATAAATGCTGACCTAGGGGAGGCAAAATAAAGTGCATTGCTTTAATTTTGATGCTTACTTGCAACTATTCTGAAAGCTCAGATGCTTTGCCCTCAGTGGCCTGCAGTGACAGAAGTCTGATTTTTTTTCTTTTTTTTTAAATAATAAATTTTATTTTTATATTCCCCATACAATTGCAACCCCCCATTTTGACCCCAATCCCTCCCCTCCCACCCCCCACCCCCCAAAAAAGTGTCTCTGGTTCATAGTTTTTTGTTGATTTTGATTTTCACTTTCTTATAGTTATTCATTTTCCTGGTCCCTTATTTAAGTTTTCTAGATTCCTGCTATGAGTGAGACCATCCGGTATTTTTCTTTTTCTTTCTGGCTTATTTCACTGAGCATGATCCCTTCCAGCGCCATCCATGTTGCTGCAAATTGCATGTGTTTATCTTTTTTGAAAGCTGAGTAATATTCCATGGTGTATATGTACCACATCTTCTTGATCCAGTCATCTGTTTTTGGGCATTTGGGCTGTTTCCAAAGCTTAGCTATTGTAAACAGTGCTGCTATAAACATAGGGGTGCAGGTGCTCTTTGGAATTGATGTTTCTGTGTTCTTTGGGTAAATACCTAGGAGTGGAATTGCTGGATCACATGGAAGCTCTATGTTTAGTAGGTCCAGAAATCTCCACACAGGTCTCCATAGTGGTTGGACCAGTTTGCACTCCCACCAGCAGTGTAGGAGAGTTCCTTTTTCTCCACACCCTCGCCAACATTTGTTGTTGCTAGTTTTTTTAATATGTGCCATTCTCACTGGTGTAAGATGGTATCTCATGGTAGTTTTGATTTGCATTTCCCTGATTACAAGTGATGTTGAACATTTTTTCATATGCCTGTTGGCCATTTGCATTTCCTCTTCAGAGAAATTTCTTTTTAGCGCTTCTGCCCATTTTTTGACTGGATTATTTTCTTTGTTGTTGAGTCTCATCAGCTCTTTGCAGATTTTTGTGATCAGTCCTTTATCATTAGTGTTGTGTGCAAAAATGTTCTCCCAGTTGGTGGGGTTTCTCTTTGTTTTTGTTATTGTCTCTTTTGCTGTGCAGAAGCTCTTTAATTTGATGTAGTCCCAGCTATTTATCTTTGCAGAAGTCTGATTTTTGAACAAACCTGTCCATTAATATTGACTTGAAGTAGTTTAATAATTAGTAGTAAGCCTATAGTTATGAGTACCTCCCTATCCAGCTTAAACACAGGCCAACAGTTTAACACACAGGAGATTTCTTCACTTTCCTCTGCCATCACTCATTCTCTTATAGAATACAGATTTTACCATGAAAGGCCCACAAACATAATGGAGATAATGGAGGAAAATTTGACTAGCCATGGATTTTTAGTTATCAATTCAACACTCTGGTCCATAGCCATAGTATACTTTATCATTTAAGATTGGATAAATAATGTACATTTGTTTTGAATATGTTTTATCCTTAGAGAACTTAAGAAGTATACTCTAAGACTATTATTTGGGTTGGCAGAAAATTATAGCACTATGTAGATGGAAAGAGACATGGTGACACTTTGTTAGTGAAATATGTTTAACAATTAAATAAATGACTGTTCAGAGCCCTGTGCAAAGCACAAGAGTTGGTAACTTAGAGAAGAGCTTTCCCTGTATCCCTGGAGGCCTAGTCTAAAGTAAAATTCTCATCTTAGAAACTAACTCACCCTTCCTATAAAGAAGAGAGCTTTGCCCTTTGAGGCTTTTCAAATAATATTCTTTCATCTGAAATTCAACTTCTGTCATCAGCTCTCCATTTAGAGTGTCATTAAAGAGCTTGCAGGGAAAATTTAAACACGGAACACATGCTAACAGGTCTAGCTGCACAATGTTCACCAAGAATGTGATGATTTTATTATACAGGAAGCAGAATGGACAACATAATAGCAATCATAAGCAGTGTTGAAATGCTAATACGATGCTTCTACAGCACTTACAGTATAACCTGCCTGTAGTTCCAGCTAATTGACCTATTGTTCACAACAGGTTCTTATAATATTTAGTATGCCTGTCTCAGTAACAACCAAATAAAAGGGGCATTACTTATAAGTGGCCCTAATTTTACATTAATATTTATTAATTCTTCTAAGAAGCTTTATCCATTTAATTTTTTTTGCTTCATCGTCACAAATCTAAGCCAATACATTTTAAAGAGACCCATTTAGATGTGCAACTGGTTCTTTTATAATCTGAAAACAGGAACAGTAATGATAAATATCATCTATTAGACTACTTTGAAGACAAACAACACCTAATGACTTCAAACTCACATTTTTAGTGTAAAAACAAATATTATATCAAATCAACGATAGGAGGTAAAAATGATGTTAATATGTTACTATCTAAATATCCCAAAGAAATAGTTTCCGTGAGGCTAGGATTCAGGGGTCCCCAAGGGAGTTCTTTGTGTGTAAATACATATTATAGTAATTCTACACTCCCTGTGCATAAACTTCTTTGAGGCTGCATGTTAGGTTCCTGAAGTTGATGATGCATTATATTGCTCAAATTTCTTTGAAGACTTAACGTGTCCAGCATTCTCTAATGTTACACTTTAAAAACCAGAAGAATGTCCATCAATTTATATACACTGCCTAGCACATAGGAAACCATCAACAATAGCTGTTGAAGAAGTGAATATTGCACACAGCAAGCACAAGTTGTCTTTGTCACTAACACAGTCTTTGACTGCACAATCCGCTCAGTGATTCTCACAGGGTGTGATGAATGTTGTCTGAGGCACTACCAGATACCTGCTTACCCTTCTCCACTTTCCCTGTGCTCAGGAGACTGACTGACTTTAGGATGGCAGTAGGGGCTCTCTTGCCCCTTGGCTTCCAGTAACCTTCAGCCCACAGGAGGAGTTGCAGGAAATTGAGGTGGGAGAAGGATGAAGCCAAGGTGTTTATTCTCTTGCTCCCTGTTGTGTTGTAGGGTTTTCGTCTTTCAACAGTCACAACTCCTACAAACAGGTCTTCTTCATTCGGTTGTCTCTCTGGAGTTCAGTACCTGGACCCTACTTTGCCTTTTCAGATGGAAGGATGGTGACAGTGCCATGAGCCACTGGCCCTGGAGGATGACATAGTTTACACTGTGGTCCTTGAAATCCTGCCCACTCCTTTGCAAACAGCCCCTTTAGCAAATGCTCCTCAATTGCTTAGCGTGAGTGAATCATCTGTTTCCTGCCAGAACTCTGATGATACATGAGTTTAAGAAATTGTGTATCTCCCATATATATTCATGTAAAATATTAGAAGATAAATCTAACATCACCAATGAGAAAGCCAAATGGTGCTGGTTTGTTGCAAGTGAATTCATACTTTCAGGTCAATTGGATAAATACAGGAAAACATTTAATATAATATTCGGTTGTCACATTGTATATGACGATAAGAGTCCCATCAGACTTAAAATGTGTTATGTACCTTCAATTTTGAAAAAAACAAAACAAAACAAAACAATGAGGTATTTGAACTAGAAGTCCTATAGAACTGACTGGGTCCTTGAGGAGGTCAATGTAAGGGACACATTGAGGAAGGACAGAATTAAGACTGAAGGGGTGTCTATGGTTATGAAACAGATAAGATCAAGTGACTATTGAGGTTATGATGAGTTAACTTCCAAGAATCAGTGGGGAGAAAATAAAGAAAAAGGATCTTCCTCAAATGAGTAGCTCCTTTCCAAAGATTTACAGATATATCAGAAAAATCTATTTCACTGACTCAGATATCTGTTGAAATTATAAATATCTCAACTCTCGTATTGCCTTTTCCCAGCAAGATGCAGAAATTATAATTTCTGAAAGGCCCTGCTAATTATTTTGATAGTATATACATGTACATCTTGATGGTAAGATGCAAACTAATTTTGGGAGCATTCAAATGTGAGAAAGTGTCTGCATAAAATTGAGAGCAAAAAGCATGTAATATAGAACAAATATAGACACCGCTCTTACAAAATCACTACTGTCATTCACTAGGAATTTCAACCATTTTTTGGTTTAAATATTTAGGTAATAACTTGATAAGGTGACAAGAAGCAGACATTAGAGAAGACTGACATTTTACCTTATTTATTTGTAAAGATCCAGGGGCCGATTTTCGAATCCCTTATTTCAGTGTCTCTAGACAGACAGATATGCAGACAAAAAGATACACAGATTACAGATAGATAGATAGACAGAGATATGTACATGTAATATATATATTCTAATGAATACAGAATTCATGGTGGTTATGAAGAATTAACATTAAGTGAAAGGTTTTATGTTTTAAAATTTATTTTTAACAATATTTTAACTAATAATAAATGTTCATACTCCCCTTCTTGGCTTCCAAATCCAAGTCAGTGGGTAGTGCTCATAGTCAACTTCATGTAGAAGGTAGAACTTTTCAGAGTCCTTCTCCTGAACAGAGGTTGATGAGAAAAGGAGAGGAGGTGGGACTTTGGCAATTAAGAACTGTAGGGGGCAGGGGGGCGGTTAGCAGTTAAGCTGCTGTCAAGAAGGGGTATCTTTGCAGAAGCTGCCAGCTTTCCACTTGAGGCTTTGGCTTGAACCTCAGTGTCTGCTCAGCAGGCACTATCTGGGATAGGAGAGATAGCATCTGGCCATGTGCCAGTATAAAAATACTCTCTTAGCTCTTCCTTTTCTCACTACTTGTATAAGTACATACAATTATTGTTTTTTCCTATCACTTGTTTCCTTTAGGTCTTTTTCTACATTCTTATGTGCATGGGTGAGGACCGACTAACTGAGCCAACCTCAGCCCCCTCCCTGGGTTTGTCCTATTTCAAATGAGTGCAGCAAAGTAGCAGAATACAAAATTAATACACAAAAATCTGTCTTTTTCTATATATAAGTAATGAATCAGCAGAAAGAGAAACCAGGAAAACTATCCCATTTACAACTGCATCAAAAATGATTAAATACCTTGGGTTAAATTTATCCAAAGATGTGAAAGAACTATATACAGAAAATGATAAGACTTGTTGTAAGAAACAGAAAACACAATGAGAGAGGATTGATAGTCCATGCTCATGGATTAGAACTAATATTAAAATGACTATAATACCAAAAGCAATGTGTAGATTCAATGCAATCCATATCAACATTTCATCAACATTCTTCACAAGAATAGAACAAAAAAAACCATGAAATTTGTATGGAACTGTGAAAGACTCTGAATAGCAAAATCAAACCCAAGAAAAAAGAACTAAAATGGAGATACCATGCACCCTGACTTTATTTTTTTTTATACATTTTATTGTTGTATTCCCCATACAATTGCAGCCCCCCCATTCTGACCCCAATCCCTCCCCTCCCGCCCCCGCCCCCCCTAAAAGTGTCTCTGGTTCATAGTCCTCTGTTGATTTTGATTTTCACTTTCTTATATTCATTTTCCTGGTCCCTTATTTAAGTTTTCTAGATTCCTGCTATGAGTGAGATCATCCGGTATTTTTCTTTTTCTTTTTGGCTTATTTCGCTGAGCATGATCCCTTCCAGCGCCATCCATGTTGCTGCAAATTGCATGTGTTTATCTTTTTTGAATGCTGAGTAATATTCCGTGGTATATATGGACCACATCTTCTTGATCCAGTCATCTATTTTTGGGCATTTGGGTTGTTTCCAAAGCTTAGCTATTGTAAACAGTGCTGCTATAAATATAGGGGTGCGGGTGTTCTTTGGAATTGATGTTTCTGTGTCCTTTGGGTAAATACCTAGGAGTGGAATTGCTTTTTTTGCACCCAACACTAATGATAAAGGACTGATCACAAAAATCTGCAAAGAGCTGATGAGACTCAACAACAACAAAGAAAATAATCCAGTCAAAAAATGGGCAGAAGAGCTAAAAAGAAACTTCTCTGAAGAGGAAATGCAAATGGCCAACAGGCATATGAAAAAATGTTCAACATCACTTGTCATCAGGGAAATGCAAATCAAAACTACCATGAGATACCATCTTACACCAGTGAGAATGGCACATATTAAAAAAACTAGCAACAACAAATGTTGGCGAGGGTGTGGAGAAAAAGGAACTCTTCTGCACTGTTGGTGGGAGTGCAAACTGGTCCAACCACTGTGGAAAGCTGTGTGGAGATTTCTGGACCTACTAAACATGCACCCTGACTTTAAACTATACTACAAAGTGATGATTATTGAAACAGCATGGTATTGGAATAAAAACATACACACAAATCAATAAAACAGAATGCAGAACCCAGAAGTAAAACACTTACGTGGACAATGAATTAACAACAAAGGAGCCAAAGATATAAATAGAGCAAAGAAAATTTATTCAATAAATGGTTCTGGGAAAACTGTACAGACACATGCAAAAGAATGAAACTAATGCACAATCTTAAATCAAACATGAAAATTAACAAAATGGATTAAAGACTTGGATATAAGACCTGACATTATAGAATACATAGAAGAAAACAAAGGTGAAAAGCTCCTTGACACTGGCTTAGAGATGTGTTTAGGGACTTGACTCTAACAGAAAGGCAAATAAAAGGAAAAATAAACAAATGGGACTACATCAAAGTTAAAAGCTCCTGCACAAAGAAGCATGTACCAAGATGAAAAGGCACCCTACTGAACAGGACAAAATATTTGAACATCATATGTCTGAAAAGGGGTTAAAATCAAAAATATATAAAGAACTCATAAAACTCAGCCACAAAAATCAAAACAGCAATGACTATCACCTCGTATCTGTGAAGATGGCTATTATCCAAAAGCAAAGAAACAAGTGTTGGCAAAGATATTTCTCAAAAAAATTATAATGTAAATTCCATATGATCTAGTTATCATACCTTTGGTTATTTACCTCCAAATTACAAAATCACTGATTCAGAGATATATGCACTCCTATGATTACTGCAGTATCATTTACAATAACCAAGAGTTGAAGGCAACGTAAGTGCCCACTGACAGACAAATGGATAAAGATGATGTGTTATATATACACAGTGGAATACTCTTCAGTTATAAAAATATATGAAGTCCTACATGGATGAACCCAGGGGCATGATGGTTAGTGAAATGTCAGACATAGAAAGACACAGTATGACTTTATTCATGTGGTAGATAGAGAAAACAAATGAACTACTTAGTAAAAAAAAAATAACTTTTAGACCATAAGACCAACAGAAGAGTAAAGGGAAGGAGGGCTGGTAAAATCAAGTAGAAGGGGACAACTGTATGATGAAGGATAAAATGGGACTTTTAGTGGGGAACTTAATATGGCATATAGATGTCAAATTTCAAAGATGCATACCTGAAACTTATATAATGTTATAAACAAAGTTATTTCAGTAAAAATAAATAGATAGATAGATAGATAGATAGATAGATAGATAGATAGATAAATGAAATAAATCAGTACAACCTCTCTACACCCATTGGGATTACTTCTGCTTATTCACTCCAGGACTATGTAAGAAGGAGAATATCTCAGTTAGAGGTGACAAATTTTGAAAGATTATTACAGATTCATGAGAAGTCAGTGAGTATCCAATGAAACATGAAACAGCATTAAAAAGCTAACAGTTAAACAGCAATTCACTTAAGATTTTTTTCAAAAACCTTGAAAATTATCTAACAAATGAGAAAAGTTCAAGAAAAATCAGAAGATATTGATCTTGGTGAAATTCAGGGAGGAAGTGGGGTAGGAGTCAAGTGGAAAATTTGTGTTTTCGTCTGTTTTAAAAATCAGTAAATAAAATTAACAAAAATTAAAATATAGGTCTATATTTTACTGCATGTCTCCCCACTGAAGAGAAACTGCAGCAGTTTTTCTCTTGACAGCTCCATGGTGTCAAGCCTAATACCTGGCTCTGGCTTAAATATTTGTTGAATTGGTGCATGCCGATGGGTACTGGCAAATGGGCAATCACCAGTCTTCATAAATTGTTTCCTTTTTTTTTGTCCTTCTGCATCTGTTGCCACCAGCTACTTCTTCTCTTCCTTCCTCCTGTCTTCACTTTATTCTACAGATCTAAGTCATTTTAACATTAGGGACCAAAAAAATTGGTTTATTCATCTCAAAGACATTTTCAGGTCAGTATAGTAGGGAAAATGTCAAATTTCCAGGTCTTTCAAAATAATACAAGTTTGCCTACCCCATTAAAAAAATATTTTCTCTAGGTAAAGCTACTTTCTAAAATTTCTAAATTAAAGGGGTATTTCTAAATGATTATCTAATTTTTACAAAACAGTGAACTTCCTACACTAATTTAGTAACTTTTGCAAATTGTAATAATATCCTCCCACTCCTTCTTTCAGACCCAATAATAGAGTCATAATGAAAACTGTGCACTTGATTCATCCACAGTATTTCTCTTTTAACTACAGATTATTTGCAAACTTTAGAATATCACGGAGTAGGAGAAAAATCCCTGGAGAGATTGGGATTCAAAAAGCAAAGGTGTGTTCCCAGTTTGCTTGTGGCCGTGCCATGTGTGTGGCTTTGGATTATTTTTGAAGCTCTCCGTATCTAAATTTTCTCATCTACAATATGGAAATGTACCAGACAATCTTTAAGGTGACTTTCATTCTAAAATACTTAGATTTTACCACTGTTCTCTCTTGTCATTTTGTCACAAAGTCTGTAAATCTTCTGCAGACAATTTACCAGTATTACGTACTCTTAGATTTTCATGCATAAATCTCCCAATTCATTTGCATACCTATGTTCCTGATTAGAATTTCCATTTGCTCATTGGGCTTTCTGGTAATTGTAGTTTCCCTTGATCAGTCGCCAAGATTTTCAACTTTCCTTCAGTCATTTTAGAAAGTACATAAAACTAAGTGCAGTTTTGTATTGTTGCTGTAGCAAATTACCACTAACTCACACTTCGAACATCACAGTTTATTCTCTTAGAATTGTGGAGCTCAGAAATCGACATCAGTGTCACATGCTAGAGTCAGAAGAGGCTAGCTCCTTCTGAAGAGGAGAGAAGAACCATACCTTCACAATTTTAATCTTCTTGTGGTCACCTATATTCCTTGGCTTGTAACCCCTTACTTCACCTTCAGAGCACTCAATTTCTATTTCCATTACTACATCCTCTGCCTAGTTATAACAAGGCATCCTCTGCTTAGTTATCTCCTTCAACTTCCCTCTTTTTTTTTAATAATAAATTTTATTTTTATATTCCCCATAAAATTGCAACCCCCCCATTCTGACCCCAATCCCTCCCCTCCCGCACCCCCAACTTCCCTCTTATAGGACTTTTGTGATTACATTTAGGGTCCACCCAGATAATCAAGGATAATATCCCCAACCAATTCAAAGGGATATGTGGAAGATGTGTTCATTGCAGCACTATTTACAATAGCCAAATTTCATTATGAAAGCAACATAAGTGCCCCAAAACAGAGGTGTGGAACAAGAACATGTGGTGTATATACACAATGGAATATTACTCAACAATCAAAAAAGATAAACTCATGCCATTTGTGGCAACATGGATGGAGCTGGAAGGAGAATGCTAAGTGAAATAAGTCAGAAGTAGAAAGATAAATGCCAGGTGGTATCACTAATATAAGATACAGAAAAACCAATTTAAGGATCAGATAAAGACACACTTAATAATGAATCCCTGAAAGCTGAGGGCAGTACAGAAATCATCCATAGTGGAGAGGGGTATAAACGTGCAAACAAAGAGAGATGAAAGCACAGTGGACTAAGATGGTGGACTATGGGTGATTTGGTGGTGTGTACTCTAAGGAGACATACCTGAAATGGGATGGGGGTGGGGGGCTCCTAATATTACCTCAGTTAAAAAAAAATTAAAAATTAAGCCAGATAAGTACCTCTCAAGGTGTAGCAGAGATGTTTAAGTGACACTTAGGGGCTGAGAATCACTGTGTTGATAGAAGCACTGGCATGAAGCTGAGTTGAAGCTGAGGACCTTCCTGTTTTCATCTCACTGGGTGTGGGACACAAGGTGAATGACCTTCATATTTACAAGACAAGACCCACTGAAGGTTACCCTTATTTGGAATCCTCTCTTGGAGGACTGAACCTTGGATTGGTCTTCTTGGAAGCCCTTTCATTCTGGATGTTCCCTGTAAACTACTTGCTTCTCAGATGTCTGCAAGCTCTGGAGAGAGTGCTGCCTTTGGCAAGCAACATAAGAACTAGGTGGTCAAGGAGAGAGGAGGCATAGAGCAGAATTCTTCAGTCTAGTCATGGAGACACTCTAGTTTTAGGTCAGCTCTTCTTGGCCAATACCAACAGAGTGAGGTTTAAAAGCAAAGCCTTGCACTCATAAGCATTGTCATTCGCTCCCAGAGGCTGGGACAGTGCCTGAGCAATAAGTGTGAATAAATATCTGTTGAATGAATGAATCTGCACAGCCATATACTAGGAAATTAGTAGCAGATGGTTATAGTCAAAGTAAATGAACAAATTTTTCAAAGGTTGTGACTCCAGCTTTAAACATAAATGGCTAACATTTGGCATTTGGCACCTTACTGCACCTTACCCAGATTACTAGTCAGTGAAATAAACCTTCACCTCAATAGTCCCAAACCAATGACGATAAACACCACAAAAAGAGGGGGAAGGTCATTTCTATTTTTCTAACTAAAAATAAATCATTTATATCAGTGACTGATGCTACTGTTCCCTTACTTCTTAGAAACCTGGCTTCAATGCCTACCCATGTGCTTAAAGATTCTTATGGGGGGGAGGGGCCTCCTAATCAAACCCAGGGACATCCAGCTCTGCTCTGCTGTAGCCCAAGTTGTGCAAAGACAACTGTCCCATCTGCTATCAGCAAACTTGTTCTTTTTTTTTCCCCAAGATTTATTTATTTATGCATACAAGAACCGGGGTAGAGGCCAGATGTGCAGGAGGGTGAGAGGATTCACCAGAGACAGAGTGGTTAACAGAACAGGCAGACTGATAAAGAAATACACTGCTGAGGGGAGCAGCGGGGCGAGACAGGAAAGGTCTGCTGCACCATGTGGGAATCTAGCCGGCCCACCGGGATCGAACTCGTGCTGCAGAGGCTGTGGACAGCTTCACAGCATTGCACTCAACCGCCTGCACCACCAGAGGAGGCCCAGCAAATTTGTTCTTTAAGGGCTTTTTTTTTTTTTTATTGGTGCTAATATTCCACTGACTATACACACTTCTTTATTTTGTTTTCTTTTTAGCATAATTTATTGAAAACTTTATTTTATTTATTTTTGTTTTTTTTTAAATAATAAATTTTATTTTTATATTCCCCCATACAACTGCACATGCCCCATTCTGACCCTAATCCCTCCCCTCCCACCCCCCACCCCCAAAAAAGTGTCTCTGGTTCATAGTTTTTTGTTGATTTTGATTTTCACTTTCTTACAGTTATTCATTTTCCTGATCCCTTATTTAAGTTTTCTAGATTACTGCTATGAGTGAGACCATCCGGTATTTTTCTTTTTCTTTCTGGCTTATTTCGCTGAGCATGATCCCTTCCAGCGCCATCCATGTTGCTGCAAATTGCATGTGTTTATCTTTTTTGAAAGCTGAGTAATATTCCGTGGTGTATATGTACCACATCTTCTTGATCCAGTCATCTGTTTTTGGGCATTTGGGCTGTTTCCAAAGCTTAGCTATTGTAAACAGTGCTGCTATAAACATAGGGGTGCAGGTGTTCTTTGGAATTGATGTTTCTGTGTCCTTTGGGTAAATACCTAGGAGTGGAATTGCTGGATCATATGGAAGCTCTATGTTTAGTAGGTCCAGAAATCTCCACACAGCTCTCCATAGTGGTTGGACCAGTTTGCACTCCCACCAACAGTGCAGAAGAGTTCCTTTTTCTCCGCACCCTCGCCAACATTTGTTGTTGCTAGTTTTTTTAATATGTGCCATTCTCACTGGTGTAAGATGGTATCTCATGGTAGTTTTGATTTGCATTTCCCTGATGACAAGTGATGTTGAACGTTTTTTCATATGTCTGTTGGCCATTTGCATTTCCTCTTCAGAGAAGTTTCTTTTTAGCTCTTCTGCCCATTTTTTGACTGGGTTATATCCTTTGTTGTTGTTGAGTCTCATCAGCTCTTTGCAGATTTTTGTGATCAGTCCTTTATCATTAGTATTGGGTGCAAAAATGTTCTCCCAGTTGGTGGGGTTTCTCTTTGTTTTTGTTATTGTCTCTTTTGCTGTGCAGAAGCTCTTTAATTTGATGTAGTCCCAGCTGTTTATCTTTGCCTTCACTATCACTGCTTTGGGTGATGTGTCTGTAAAGATGTCTTTGATATGCAAATCACATAGTGTTTCACCTATATTTCCTTCTATGTATTTTATGGTTTCAGGTCTTATGTCTAGTTCTTTAATCCATTTTGAGTTGATTTTTGTGTATGGTGTGAGGTAGTGGTCAAGCTTCATTCTTTTGCATGTAGCAACCCAGTTTTCCCAGCACCATTTATTGAACAAACTTTCTTTGTTCCAATGCATAGTCTTTGCTCCTTTGTCAAAGATTAGTTGACCATAAATATGTGGGTTTATTTCTGGATTTTCTATTCGATTCCATTGGTCTGTATGTCTGTTCTTGTTCCAATACCATGAAGTTTTGATGATTATGGCTTTGTAGTATAGTTTGAAGTCTGGGAGTGTGATGCCTCCATTTCCTTCTTTTTTTTTTCAGTAGAGCTTTGGCTATTCGGGGTTTTTGGTGATTCCATATGAATTCCATCAATAATTGTTCTATTATTTGAAGAATGACATTGAAATTTTGATTGGAATAGCATTGAATCGGTATATTGCTTTTGGTAGGATGGCCATTTTAATAATGTTTATTCTTCCAATCCATGAGCAGGGGATGTCTTTCCATTTCTTTGTGTCTTCTTCTATTTCTTTTAACAGTGTTTTATAATTTTCTTTGTATAGGTCCTTTACCTCTTTTGTTAGATTTATTCCCAAATATTTGATTTTTTTTTTGTTTCGATAATAAAAGGGATTTTTTTTTTTTATTTCTTCTTCAGATTTATTGTTTGTGTATAGGAAGGCTACTGACTTTTGCGTGTTGATTTTGTATCCTGCCACTTTACTGAATTGATTGATAAGTTGAATTTGTTTTTCTGTGGAGTTTTTGGGGTTCTCTATGTATATTATCATATCATCTGCAAATAGTGATAGTTTGACTTCTTCTTTTCCTATTTGGATTCCTTGGATGTCTTTCTCTTGTCTTATTGCTCTGGCTAGGACTTCCAGTATTATATTGAAAAGCAGTGGTGAGAGTGGACATCCTTGTCTTGTTCCAGATCTTAATGGAATTGCTTTCAGCTTTTCACCATTGAGGGTGATACTGGCTGTTGGCTTGTCATAGATGGCCTTTATGATGTTGAGGTATGTTCCTTGTATCCCAAGAATTTCAAGGGCTTTTATCATGAATGGGTGTTGCACTTTGTCAAAAGCTTTCTCAGCATCTATTGATATTATCATATGGTTTTTATATTTCTTTTTGTTGATGTGTTGGATAACGTTGATGGATTTTCTGATGTTAAACCATCCTTGTGTCCCTGGAATGAATCCTACTTGGTCATGGTGAATTATCTTATGGATACATTGTTGGATTCTGATAGCTAAAATTTTATTGAGGATTTTTGCATCAGTGTTCATTAGGGAGATTGGCCTGTAGTTTTCCTTTTTTGTGTTGTCCTTGTTCGGTTTTGGTATTAGTATAATGTTGGCTTCATAGAACGTGTTTGGTATTGTCCCTTCCTTCTCAATTTTTTGGAAGAGTTTGTGAAGGATGGGCACTAATTCGTCTCTGAATGTTTGGTAGAATTCATTTGTAAATCCATCAGGTCCTGGGCTTTTGTTTTTGGGGAGGTTTTTGATTACCATTTCAATTTCGCTGCTTGTAATTGGTCTGTTTAGGTGTTCTATTTCTTCTTTATCTAGCTTTGGGTGATTGTAGAGTTGTAGGAATTTGTCCATCTCCTCTAGATTGTTGAACTTGTTTCCATATAACTGTTCATAGTAGTTACTGATTATTCTTTTGATTTCTGCTGTGTCCGTTGTGATTTCTCCTCTTTCATTGATGATCCTGTTTATTTGTGCTTTCTCCCTTTTTTCCTTTGTGAGCCTGACTAGGGGTTTGTCTATTTTATTGATTTTTTCAAAGAACCAGCTCTTGGTTTCATTGATCTTTTGGATTGTTTTTTTAGTTTCAATTTCATTTATTTCTGCTTTGGTTTTTATTATTTCTTTTCTTCTACTGGTTTTGGGGTTTTTTTGTTGTTCTTTTTCTAGATCTTTGAGCTTCGAGATTAGGTTGTTTCTTTGAGTTCTTTCTTGTTTCTTGATGTGAGCTTCTATTGCTATATATTTTCCTCTTATTACTGCTTTTGCTGCATCCCATACATTTAGGATATTGGTGTCCTCCTTGTTGTTCAATTCAAAGAATTTTTTAATTTCTTCTTTGATCTCCTCATTAGTCCAGTGGTCTTCCAGTAGTGTGGTTTTTAATCTCCATGAGGTAGGAAAGTTCCTTGCCTTCTTTTTATGGTTTATTTCTAGTTTGATGCCTTCATGGTCAGAAAAGATGGTTGATATGATTTCAATCTTGGTGTATCTGTTGATGTTTGTCTTGTGCCCCAGTATGTGATCGATCCTGGAGAATGATCCGTGTGCGCTTGAGAAAAATGTGTACTCCGTTTTTTTGGGGTTTACTGTTCTATAGATGTCTGTTAAGCCCAATTGCTCTAGGTCCTTATTTAGAGCTTTGGTTTCTTTACTTATTTTTTGTCTTGTTGATCTATCCATTGTTGATAGTGGTGTGTTGAAGTCTCCCACTACGTATGTGTTTTCTCTGATGTCTGTTTTCAGAGAGGACAACAGTTGTCTGATATATTTTGGTGCTCCTTCGTTTGGTGAGTATATATTAATGAGTGTTATTTCTTCTTGAAGTATTGTCCCCTTGATCATAATGTAGTGACCATTGGGGTCTCTTTTTATCTTTTTGAGTTTGAAATCTGTTTTATCTGATATAAGTATAGCTGTTCCTGCTTTCTTTTTTGGTCCATTTGCTTGTAGGATTGTTTTCCATCCTTTAACTTTGAGCCTATTTTTATCTTTTGTAGCTAAATATGTTTCCTGGAGACAGCAAAAGGTTGGGTTTTATTTCTTAATCCAGGCTGCAACTCTGTGTCTTTTTATTGAAGAGTTTAGTCCATTTACATTTAGAGTTAATATTGATATGTTAGCATCTGTATTTGCCATTGTATACACACTTCTTTAAATTCTAAAAGATCTCAAGATATTATAAAATTATCCATGTTCCACTCAATGCTGGGAACATTCTGTATTTTGCTGTATTTGTCCTGAGATGAAATGGAGATGATATAAGCAAGGAGTCACAGTAGCCTTCCTGCAAAGATACCATGGGAAGGGGAGCATTCCCGAGGGGTTTCAGCTGTGGCTCAACACTGGAGCAGGACTCACCTACAGGTTATCATGACCCAAAACCAGCTCCCCAAAAGGACTGGCCAAGGGTCAATTATGCTACATTATGACAAGATGCATTTGCTACTGCTTATTTCCCATTAAGTTTAACATGGATGAGATGAACCAATTTTTCATTAGCCTCTTAGAATCCCCCCATAAAAATTAAGATAAAGAATGCATTGAATTTCAATTGAAAGAATCCTGTTTTAAAACATTTAAGCTAAAACTTATCTCACACATTATATTCACACATGCATCTATACAGATATATTTAATGCCATGAACCTAAAACAGGGCAGTGAAGGGGTCCACATTCACCAAAGGCAAACAGAGCGCCAGGCCCTCCCTACCTTCGGCAGTACAATCAGTCTCTTGCTGATCATACTTGAAATGAGCTTTGGGAGCGAGAACTGGACACTGTTTGTCAGCGACAGCTGTCTGGACAGTTGGGGAGAGCCCTCTGTTACCAACTTGGAATTCTCTTGCTGGTTCTTTATTGTTGACCTTTCATATTGCCTGTCACAGAGAAGTTCTGTGAAATAATATCTCCCAGCTAAAACTGGAGTCACTTTCTACTCACACAGCCAGAGCCCCTTACTCCAAATCTGCTGTTTCTTAATCCTGTTGCCCATCTCTGCTTGACTCTCCAACACACCGGTCTCCTGACTCCCCCTACTGGCAGTGCCAAATCTCCACTGCCTACCTACATTGTCCTCTTTGGATCAGACTGCAGCCTGGCTTAAAAGAACTCACAGGACAAGCACTCTGAGGATTTCAAAGAAATAGGGACCAGAGTACCCCCCTATCTGAGAAGCCTTGGCAACTGATTTGACTGGGATCCCAGTGGTTCCCTTTTGGGTTCCAGAAACTATAACTCTGAATTATCATTTCTGAAGCCACTGTAATTAATGCTTTTCACCCTTTGCTTCTTCTTTCGTGCTGCAAAGTTCTGGCCTAAACACACTCAGATGGTCTATCCGCTGAACTCCTCACTCTACCCTAGCAATGGTTTCAGAAACTATAATCCAGCAAGACTTCCATTCTGTATATTGAATCAAGTTTAGGCCTCTGTGCAATGCTGTCTTCATCTGAGTTTTTCTCCACTACTTACTGTTTAATTAAGATAGCCCCCATGGTGTCATTACACACTAAAATGAACTGGAAGTGTGACCAAACAAGTTAAAATATAGGGACATAACTGGGATGTATATATTTTATTGGATAAGAAGAAAGAACAAAATAAGAAATATTCAACCATACATTTCCAATTCCAGTTTATCAGGGAATCAGAGTATGTTTCTTATGGCTCTGGCTATACGGGTAAGAAACACACCAATCATCACTTTAGTGACATTTATAGGGAAATATTTTTACATTGAGTATTTGAAAAGTATGATATTTTAATTTTAATTTTAATTTTAATTTAGCTCCAAATATTAAGTAGGCAAACAAGTGATTGCAATACAGTGAGATAAATTTACCTCCAGTTGAAGCATATATGAAGGGCGGTGGGGGGTAGGGGGTGGTTGGTGCTGAATGAAGGAGGTGAACATTGCCAGATTGGGACACTTGAGGCCTGGGGGCTAGTGGGTGGGTTGGGGAATTCAGAATGTGTTTGTGCCAGAATTGTGCAGAATGAAAGTGGGAGCAAAGGATGAGCAAGCATTAACTTAACTTCCCTGGAACAAAGACAACTGAAAGGTCAGCCCAACCTCACTGGACATTGGTCAATCTATAAGGCTACTTTCAAATGAAATTTTTTATTAGAATGGAGCAAGTAGACAGTCTGGAAATGGTAACCTGGACTGTGGTAAATGCACCAGAGGCCATTTTTTTTTAAGTGACAGAATACTGAAAATCGGTAAACAGTAAAATTCTTCAAAACCATCCACAGCGTGCAGATATCCTTGTAGATTGACCTGGGCATTCTTTCTATCTCATTATACACCATGGCTTTAAAAAAAAAATCTTTGTTCCCGGGACTCCTTTGTGGCACAAGGGGTTAAGATGCAACCTATCAAGCTATCCTCAGCCACTGCAGCATTAAGTTCGATCCCCAGCCAGGAGACACACATGGAGCAGCAGACCTCTCCTGTCTCGCTCGCTGCTCCCCTCAGCAGTGTATTTCACTCAGTCTGCCTGTTCTGTTCCCCACTCTGTCTCTGGTGAATCCTCTCACCCCCTCCATCCCCGGCCTGTACCCCAGTTCTTGCATGCATAAATCTTTTTAAAAAATCTTTGTTCCCTAAAATTTCCATTTACTACCTCCCTCAAATTAGCCAATGGTAGAAGCTTCTCTCTGACATAGAAGGCAAATGCCATCTAAGAGATGACCTTGAATTTCCCACTATCAAATCTACAAATGCCCATCTCTCTGCCCATATCTCCCACCTATACTGGCCATTGGCCCTGTATTCTACCAAACTTGATCCCTTTTCTCTTCTCAGTTTCTCATTCCATCCCCAGAGGTGTTAAGATATATTAAAAAATCTTCTGTTTTAGATTTCCAGGAAAGTTGTAAAAACAGTACAGAGAGTTTTCAAATACCTTTCACCCAGCTTCCCTGAATGTAATCATATTATATTACCGTGAATATTTTTCAAAATTAAGGAACCAACATTTGTATATACTATTAATCAGACTGATTTTATTTGGATTTTAGCAGTTTTTCCCCCATATCTTTTTTTTTTTCTGTTTATAAGAGCATTTTCAGACATTCAAGTCTTTACAATATTAGGAACAAACAAGTTTTTTTTTTTTGCTGTTCCTAATAGTATTTTAACATATTCAAATCTTTACGACAATAAAAACACAAACAACCCTCTGTCCAAAATCCACAACTTCCTTCCATTCCTGCTGTCTCCTGCCTCCTGCCTCATAGATACTCTGTTTAAAACTCAATCTAATCACTAAGCCCAAAATCACTTCTTTTCTCTCAGCTACACAATTTCTCTGTATCATCAACAACATCCTCTAGTTTCTGTACAATTTCACTCTCTTAACTTTCATCTTCCCTTCCAGCTTCTTCTTCAACTTCCTCTCCCTCCCCTTTTCTTATCTTTTCTCTGGTATGCTTCTCTTTCTCCTGCTTCCCCTTCCTGTGGGACACTCCAGATCTGATCTGTAAGTTCTTCTACTCAGGCATTTTCACCGAGAGCGCTCACTCGATACTTCAATTAATAAATAAATCAGAATCTCAAACCCCAAATCTCCCTACTGCATCACAGTTCCAGTGCACATCTACAAAAGTCCACAGGCCAATTCACGTAGCTCAAGCTCAAACCAGCTGCCTCATCTCCCTGCTCCATTCCTGGGTTGCAGCCCCTAATTTGAGGGCACTCTACCGTGTCGAATCCTATACTGAAATGGGAGTTTGGATAGTCTCTATGTTGAATACAGAGTGGTTGTCATACATAACAAAACAGACAGCTTACCAGGCAGTTATTTCCTCATTTTTTGAATGGATTTAACTGAAAAGGAGAATTGTCCGGGTATCCACACTGTGCTTTAGTCTGAGCTGGGATGACAGAAGGTGAGGGAAGCAAATTTGCTATGGCACAGATTATGTCCACAGAGCCACGGGGGCTGTATGAGAGCTTTCAGGATTGTGTATCAAGATGAAGGAAAAGGGCCTCCCTGGTGGCGCAAGGGATTAAGACGCAACCTATGAAGCTTCCCGCAGCCTCTGCAGCACAAGTTCGATCCCCGGCAGGCCAGGGAGCAACCCACATGGCACAGCAGACCTCGCCTGACCCGCCTGCTGCTCCCCTCAGCAGTGTATTTCAGTCAATCAGCCTGTTCTATTCCCCACTGTGTCTCTGGTGAATCCTCTCACCCCCCACATCTCTTGCCTGTACCCCAGTTCTTGTATGCATAAATAAATCTTAAAAAAAAAAAAGATGGAGGAAAAGATGGACATGTGTGCACCAGTACCTGGCCTCAGGTATGACCTCGTCACATCCTCCTGCAAGCCCCCAAGTTGCAATCTGCCTTTAAAAAGGAGTTTCTCAATCTTCCTTCCCTACCTGGAAGCTTGGCCCAAGGCCACCCATTCTTCAAATTTTGGCATAAGTGCCCCCTTCTTAGGGCTGTCTTACCCTCAGACTTGATCAGGTCCCCTCTCCTAATTTAGCACACCAGGACTAGCACTGTGACCCACTCTCCGTTGACACCAGGAATGTATCTGTGGTAACTGCTACATCCTCAGCGCCTAGGAAATGTCTGACCTCCAGGAAGTTCCAATGAATGCTGGGTAAGTGAATAGCAGGCTAAAGGAGCACAAGCAGATTGACAGCCATGCCTGTCATGTGTGAGGACAATAGGTGAAAGGAACAGAAAGGAGTTACATGCTACTCCTGCTACACCCCAAGGATACTTCTTTGCTTGACTATCTGTCCCCACTCCTGGCCCCTGATTAAAGTAAAACTAGAAAAGGGATAGGAGAAGTAATATTTATATTAGTCTATTTGAAGAACCCAGTTGATTCTTGCCAACCAAGACTACAAGTTGCTGTTTTGGAAACAAGAATATCCCTGGCAGCCTGTCTCTTGCTCCACCAGCCTGGTCTTTCCAGTGGCCTTTGGATGCCCCCTCACTTATCTCTCCACTCCAGCCCCTGGTCTTAATTAAATACATCTTCCTACTTTTCTTCCTCCCTGTTTTCCCTTCATTTTTACCCAAGAACCTCCAGGCCCCCATGCAAGTTCCTAAGGCAAGCCTTGGGGACAGTGGTAATAATGCAGCAGGGGAAAGGCCCCTTTCCTTTTTTTAGGAACAGAAAAGCACTGGGTACAAACTCACGGACCTGATTGGAATGTCAGTGCTCTGGACATGATTCAGTGTGGCAACTTTTTTATGTGTACTGTGCCGAAGTTGCTAAGACAGAGCCTTGAGGGGGGTAGGGAGGGAGGCTTCTCAGTAAAAGGAAAGTCTCCATTAAGACTCTTGATGGCTGTCATGAGTCATTGTGAACTTACAGGTTGCCTTAGGAGAGGACAGATACCACTGGTGACCTTTGTTCTTAATGATAAATGGATAAAAATCATATTGCTGTGGTTTTCTTCTGTTGGCATTCTGTATTCAATGCTACATAGACAAAGCAGGAGAGAAAGTGATGTTTTAAGGAAAACAGAAGTGACAGGCTGGCAAGGCAGTCTGGGGCTGTGTCATTGTATTTACACAGGACAATGAAGCGGGGCTAGGTAGACCAGCACTCCCAGTCTCCACTGGCTGCCATTCCTAGAGGCTCACTCTGTGCTTCTGGCACTCTGCTTCAAATTCTTTCTTATATAACCTATTCCAATCAATTGACAGGCAACTGACTATTTTATTATGCACTACCTTAAACTCTACATTAGAAACTCACAACAGTTTGTTCTGGTGCTGCCAGACCTTATGAAATTGACTATTATAACTATTCATTTAAATGCACGTGCAGAAGAAAGGACAGCAGTCCTCAAAGGTTCAGAACCTGGGGTCTAATCCCTAGGAACCATCACTCCTGTATCAATTAGGTCAATGTGTTACCTCTGCCAAGAGTATTTGCACTTGCAGCTCTGCTGAAAACTGAGTAGTGAAGGAGTTTATACCCTGCAAATGGAATCAATAGCACTGAGAGGGTCAATGCTGGAGGGAGCATGTTGAGGACCATACCTCCTAGTAGCAGGTAAGTGGCTGCTACCTGTGATGATGCTCGTGAAGGGGTTTTGTTATTAATGCTTTTAGCTATTTTCCTTCTTTTTAAAAAATATTGAAGTAACAATGGTTTATCACATTACATAGGTTTCAGGTGTGCAGCATTACAGTTCAACATACATACACACAACCTGCTGGCCCCCCACATCTAGTTTTCATCCTTCACCATACAATTGACCCCTTTGACCCCTCTCCCTCTTCCCTTCTGATAACCACAGTTTTCATATTTTTAGTATGAAAGTTTGTTTTGGTTTTATTTGTTCATTAAAGAAACCATTGTTCAGTTTTGCACATCTCAGCTGTTTTTGTTAGATCAGTCCTAATGTTATGCCTAGACATTCATACTTAACCATGGAAGGCATGACTGTCTCCATCAAATGCCTTGTTAAGATAATGGGCAATGTCCGTTCAGTTTTGTCATAGCCATAATAAATAAAATTTCCTTCTCAAACTTATTATTTATTTTCAATTTCAGGGTCTCGTAGGAAAGGAACAGCGAGAGACACAAAACCACTGTTTGCACACATATACACACAGAGCGCACTTTGAAACTTCTGCTTCTTGTAGCATCTGTTCCTATATATGGCCGCTACAAGGAAAGGTTCTAATTCAAAATACCTATGGTATTGTTTTGGGTGTCTTCTCATCATTTCAAAGTGATCAAAGACCCAGAGGTAGGTGGTGAATAGGCCAGCCCTGAGAATGATAGACAATTACATAGCCATGGGATTACCTCTGATCTTGAAGTCAGACATGGGCTAGTTATTTCTCATCTATAATAGGTACATTTAATAGCAATTATTTATAGATTCCTACATCACAGGAGACTTGTGTGCCTACAATGAAATACATAGTAAAAGAATCTTGCACATATAGACCTTCTCTAAGTGTTGGCTGAATCTAAATTATGTTGGGAACTGGGGATGGTTATTCATGTCAATGAAATTCCAGGTTACATATGACTAGTAATTTTTCATTTATCAAATCCCTACAGTGGTCCTTGGCTACAAATTCCCATTTTTGTCTTATTGTATTTGGAGTTATGTCTGATCTCTTTACAATATTGACAAATCCTTGAATGAAGCCTACTTTAGTATCTTTAACATGTGTCATACTTAATTTGTTCTTTAAATAGATTTTTCCTTAACACTACATTGCTGACTGTGGTTCTAATTAGCACAGACCAGTAGATTTTTGGAGGAGTCTTAAAGTCGGCCATGTGTGACTCCATGTCGGTGGACCCACCAGGTTTGAGTATTTACTAATAAGGTCAAGACTAGGGGTTTAATTTCCCTCTTTGCCAGCCCCTTTTATGTTGCTTGAAGTCAGACATCACCACCACGGACCAGTGCTCAGGCCCCTGGCAGCTCACAGAAGAGGTAAGGAAGCAGCAGCTGACACCTACTGTTCTATTGCAACAGTTTCAGGTGTTGCAATCTGCCTTGTCACTTGTCACACCTCAGGTCTCCTCACCCAGGATTTAACTCTCTTATTCAGAATATTTCATTTCTTTTCACTTCACCTAGCCTCATGTTCTTAGGGAAGGTTTGCCCTGGCTTAGGGGAGATCACGCTTTTCTTTTCTTGATGAATGTTGTAATGTCTGCTGCAGCCAGGGGTTCAGCTGAATTGTCTAGTTAAGGCAATGCAGAGATTGTCTTCAGAGTGCTCCTATTCTTTTCTTCCTATTTAAAACCCCCATTTTGCCCTGCTTCCTTAGAAGGCAGGTTCACCTCAGGTTCTGAAATAGTTGTCCACTTTTTCCTTAGTTTTCCTTTCCTATATAACTGTTATTTTTGTACTATTTTCTGCTCCTCCTTATCCCTCAAATTGTGCTTTTTCTCATTTTTTTTAATTAAATGAACCCTTAAACATTTTTAAGCACATTCTTCACCTTCACTTATTTCCTCTAAGTACATGTTGATTGTCCTGAGTGCCATTATCCTCGTCTTTCCTTCTTCACCCTCACCTGTGATTGGGAGGTCATATTCATCATCATGTGTTGAATCCACAGGGAACCATCTGATGCACAGTAATAGGCCAGAGGTTCATTGAACAAGCTCTTCAGAGAAGCTGCATTTGGGGAAACTATGTACTAGTGACAGCAAACTATGGGCGTTCTAGTTGTGTCTTACAGCCTTGGGAGAAAGATAAAGTTATAAGGCAGAAGATGGAGCAGGGACAGAGTTTTGGCTTCATCTTTTAGCAGAAGAGAGAGAGAAACATGCTTGACAATGGGAAGATTGACCACATCCCCATGGAGATGTCCAGCTGGTCCATAAAGACTATTCATGGCTGGGTTGAAGAACTACTGGTAGTAGAAACTACTGGTAGTAGAAACTACTGGTAGAAGATTGACCACATCCCCATGGAGATGTCCAGCTGATCCACAAAGACTATTCAGGGCTGGGTTGAAGAACTACTGGTAGTTCAAACAGGGTCACCAGAGAGGGTGTCTAGAAAAAAGATAGTGAGGATCATACCTGAGCATGGCATAAGGGATAAGTCAAGGAAGAAAGTCAGGGAAGGAGCAGAGATGGAGCAGCAAGAAAGTGGAAGGAAAGTCAGGAGAGAGTGCTGCTACACTGAGCCATGCCACTGCCACCAAGGATGGAAGAACCAGCAGTTCTGGAGGGGAAAGCATGGGCCTTGAAATCAGAAGAAGTACAGCTAAGAAGATGAAATCCAAATTGTGGGAAAAATTGGAAATAACACTATATGCCATAGGTTCTTATACATGAATTCCTTAGCAGCAAACTGGCCCTATGTAAGTGGGGTCCTGTCCACCTTCTCCTACTGTCATATCAGGACTCATCTTTGCTCCAGTCACACAGGCTCTCTGAACCAAACCTGTCCCCCCGCATTGGCTTTTGCTTCAGATCTCTACTGGAATAGTCTTCCCTGTTTCTCACCATGGTCAATGACTGGCATTTCAAATACAAACTCTTCAGAGACTACTGACTGCCCACTTTGGCATCACTTCCCAGCACCATACCATTAACCACACAACTGCCATCACTCTCTGAAATGATCTTCCTCTATTGATATGCTTCCCTTCTTCCTTGAATGCTACGTCCATGTGAAGAGAGTTATGCCCTGTTCAAGGCTGTAGCTCCACAGCCTAAAAGAGAGGTAGGCATGTAGTCAGCACCAATAATTATATGCTAAGAAAGAAAAGAAGAAAGGAGAAAGAAAGCAAAAAGAAAGAGAAGGGAATGAGGGAGAAAGGAATATAGATGAAGTATATTTGTTGTATAACTTAAGCAATATCCAGTCCAGTAAAGGTCTTTAGATCATTTGCTTTAATACACATGGAAGAACTCTGTGCAGCTTTCACATCAACAATCTCTTTTTTTAAAGTTTTATTTTATTTATTTATACAAACACTGGGTACAGTCAGAAGCGTGGGAGGGTGAGAGAATTCACCAGAGCCAGAGCGGGGAACAGAACAGGCAGACCAATGAAATACACTGCTGAAGGGAGCAGCGGGCACAGCAGGAGAGGTCTGGGCTCCATGTGGGACCCATGTCAGCAACCGGGGATCGAACTGGTGGTACAGAGGCTAAAGGCAGCTTTGTAGCCCAGCGCTGAACCGCTGTGCCACCAGGGGAGGCCCAACATCAACTATCTCTTTATAGAAACCCTTTATAAAAAGCCTCAGACAGCTTCATTTACACTGGTGTTCTCAATACCTCATTGTATAAATATGTGAGTCATCGACAGAGACTTTCCTCCTTATAAACATCTTTCTCAAATAGAACTAAATCCATTCAATTGCACACATGCTCAAGTAAGACATTCATAAGGGGACTCTGTCACGGTGGCACTTGCCTGTGTGACCATTAATTACAAAGAAATTGAGCCAGGGTAGGGGGCTTTCACATCAGCCCTGTAGCAAGACTCTCTGTGCTCTGTTCATGTCCACATACCCATGGGCTCCACTATGAATTGTAGTTTTGTTTGTCTTACCTACAAATTGCTCTCATTTACTTCAAACTCATTACCTCTCAGCAATCAAGAAATTAAATGCATGTTGGGGATTTATTCCCCGAGATGATCAACTTTCTTTAACTATTTTCCAAGACACAATTCTATAAGAAATTGCAGTTGGGAATTTGTTAAATATTTTTGGTACTAGGATTACTTTGTACAAATAAAGATAAATCATCCTGATTATAGTTTTATCCCCAATAAAAACCTAAAATTGTAACAACAAAAAACCCAAACATCTACAAAAATTAATTTCTTTCTCTACTTGTTTATTGCTTAAGCATGCTTCCTCCTATTTAGTTTAAGTATGGTCCCTTTTACCTCTGGTAATTTTTAAAAAGTTGTGAGCATTAATGTGATTAGGAACATAAAATCATGAGAAAATGCTTGATTATATGTTTGGGGTGCATGTGTGTGGGGGTTAGGGGGTGGTGTGTACACACATGTACATATGCTTTATATACTTTGCTACCTACTTTCCTTCCTTGGTAATCTCAGCCTTGGAACATGGTGGGAATAGTTCACATTTGTTCAGTGTTTCACAATTGTTGGCGATGATAATGATTAACGAAATAGTCAATTATTCCACCCCTCTTTCACCATAGAATGGACTTTTTCTAGCTGAAAGTGTAAACTTCCCCCATTTCTCTATCTCTTACTTGCTCTCAGAAGTCTGTGGCAAAACACATCATAGGGCCCCTTTCAGTGCCAATAGGAGTCTCCCTGAGGATCAGAGTTCTGGGCTCTCCCCAAGCCCCTGAGCTCTATGTGCTTAGGTAAGTGACCTTATCTTCTTGAGGACATTCTGTTATCAGATCACCAGAATCACCCTTTTGGACCGCAAGGAAAGGTCATCAAGAGACTCATGGGCTGCAGGTGTGGGTAGGTCATGGTCTGGAGCACACAGAAGATCAGTTCCTGAGGGAGGAAGCTGAAAAAAAGACAAGCTTCGACTCTGCTCACACCCTCTGGGCCCACTCCTCAGACAGCTCATGTGATCCAGGGTCTAGGAGGGCAGATAACCCCACAGTCCACCTAGGAAACTTCTCGGCAGCAGCACCTTTTGACAGGGGTTTCAGACAGCAGGCCACACACCGACACTGAAGGTACAACCACAAGCTTAGCAATATGCTGTGGCTACTCTGGAAAAACGAAGTTAATGTGAAATAAACACACTCAGCAACAAACTCTTCACGGTGGTAGATGGAAAGAATAAGAGATTTAGAGTTGAAGGATGGGGAGAAATGCTGACTTCTAATTGAATATGGGGCAAATTATTTAACCTTTCTGATTACTTTCTTTTATCTGATAAAACAAGAATACTAAAATTTTGACCCTCCATAGAATTCTTCAAAAGATGAAATGATAAATAATATAATGTGGGTGTGGTGACATTATTGCTGCCCACCAACATTCTTTTTCATATTTCCCAACATGGATGGAACTGGAGGGGATTATGCTAAGCAAAGAAAGTCAGAAGGAGAAAGATGAATACCAAATAATGATACTTACATGTGGAATATAGAGAAACCAAGCAAAGGGTCAGATAAAGTCTAACTAACAACAAACCTTAAAACCTGGTATAGAACAGAGCCTACTAGAGGGAGAGAAGAAGGGTGGAGGGTCAGGACAATGTGGGGAGGAAGCACAAAGGACTATGGGGATGGACTGTGGGTGCTGTGGTGGTGGGTGTAATGTAGTAACAACACCTGATTGGGGAGATCCTGTATCTCTAAAACAAAACCAATGATGTAAGTCAATGTTAACTCAATAACAGAAATAAACTGGTTGTTGGATACAGTTTGACGATTTTACTATACATGTATAATACATGTGTCTTATAAATAAATAAACTCTTTTTCTAGCCCAAAAAATCGTGGTCTGAATGTCAAAATTGAGAACAACATGATGGAGTATATGGAACCAAGTCCCAGGTTAGAAAATCATGCTGTTTTCAGTAAAGCAAATGATCTCCTGGTTAGAGTCAGAATTTATGTGCAGCTTGCTCAGTGGAATATGACTAGCCACTGTTTTCTTACAATCCCTTAGCAACAGCTGAGCACTGGCACCAGAGAAAACAGGCATAGCACAGATGCTCTGGCAGTTTTTCTCTACACTCTCACTATTAACCTAGCCCAAAATAGATTCAACTTGTAGATGAAGGAAAAATGAGGATACAGGGCAGAATTTTTAAAAAAATTAGAAATTGCTTACTATTAAATAAAATGTAACATGTCAGATTATTTTCAGAAATCACATTTTGAAATACGCTATAGAAATTCAAAGAGTTTTTATCTTTAAGAAAAAAAATAAATTTCTTGGTCCTAAATGGAACTGTCATCTGCCTTCATGGCAAATAAAACTAAAATTCATTGTCCTAATATCATTCAGAATTTAATAAAGAGCGAAGTTGCCAGATAGCTTTTGTTCCTCTCAGCTTTACACAGTTTTAGGGGCCTAAATAGGAATTGGAGGAACACATTCATCATGGCTCCATAGCTTATCAAATCCACTAGTGTTTGTAGCGCCCACTCTCAGTCCTGGCTGTCATGTAGGAAGTTCATCAACTGAATCAACTGAAGGCCTAAGTCCATTGTTCCTCCATGTCAATGAGCACCAATAAAATCTGCAGATGGTTCAGACTAGAGCCAAGAGCAGAAAAAAGGGCAGTGGATACACAAAGAGAGAATTCAAACCAAAAGGTGCCATTGAGACAATTGCAGCTATGTAGGAAAATTTGGTCCACTGATGCAGATGAAGGAGCTAAGATTTTGATTCCATTTATACATGAGAATGAAGGAAGTTGACAAGGATTCCCAGATCTCATGCCTGATTTGTGAGCAGATAAGGTCATTTTCAGCCTATAGTATCTATTCATAAAGATTAGCAACACTTACATCAGAACTTTATTTCTACCAATGAGGAGGTTAAAGTAGAACCTTGATAAATAAGTTTAACTTGATAAACAAGTTTAACAAGTAGATGAAATCTAGGGAAGTTCATCTACTTATCTTCCAAAATTCACCACTTTATTTCCCAAAACTGTTATCAAGAAAATATAGTGTTACACTGAACACAACTATTTCAATCAAAATAGGAAGAAGTCAGTCAATAATTTAAAGGAGCAACATTCCTAAATGTCTACTTGCAGTTCCTAACCCCTGGATTATGAACACTACCAACTCATCTAAAACTTCCCTGTAAAAAAAGGTCTTTTCACTTGATTGAACTTTGTGGGACCCTCCCAGGCGGCCTGGGAATGAACTGGCGCTGCAGAGGCTGCGGGCAGCCTCCTAGCCCAGCGCTCAACCGCAGCGCCACCAGGGGAGGCCCACACTTGATTGAACTTTGTAAGTGATGATTATAAAATTAACAAAATTAACAAATATAAATTGGAAAATGAGAAAAACCAATTCCGTAAATACAGCAAGGAAATCATTTGCCTTTGACTACTCTTCTGCTTTTCAAAGAGACTTCTATAACATGTTATATTTTCAATGTCATAAATAAAGCAGGAGGAAATAGACTCTATTTCTGTTTTCACCAGTTATGGTTTGTTGATGAACATTGCTTTTTTCAAGTTTTGGGTTTATTTTTTTCGATTTCTATCAATATTCTTGACTGAGGCATCATTTCTTTTGTTTATAACATGAAACAATGACTCAAATTTGTGGACCATGAATAAAATAAAAAAGGAAGCCATCGTTATAAAAAGACATTTAACACAATAAATGAGGTACACTGCAAATTGTCGATGAGATTTCTCCTCCCTGGAGGAGTGAAAATTGATGCTTAATGCAAGTCATTAATAACTCTTAATTCAAAGGCTGATATCTGTTACAGAGAGGCCAAGGTTCATCAGTAGATTCTAGTCTGGGGGCCAGCAGGCACTGAACATATTATGAAAGATGACTCACTTGACTATACCAGATGTACCACAAAACTCAGCCAGGCTTCTGAAGCAAGCCACTGGGGACTAGAAACAGCCTTCCAGCTTACTGTAATGATAATTTTATTTCCATTAAGAAGAAGAAACTAAAAGAAACTAGACAAAAGAAATCTTATAAGAGGTAAAGTTAGCTTAAATGTTTCCCATGTTCTCATAAAAGAAATTTCTTTATATATTACTACCTGACAAGCAATATTTTAAAAAGAATTCTCAAACAGACTCATTATTTCCTTTTCTTTATATGTTGATTATGCTTTGTTGAAATTAATAGCACTTACTTTTCAAAATTCAAATAACAAAGGAGAAAAAGTAACTATTACAAATATGAAATGTATGATATTTTTAATTTTAATTTTATTTTTGTCACTAGTATTAAATTCATGAGCAAATTTGTATTTGAATATTAACTGCAAGTTTGAGAGAATTGACATGCACTTGATAAAAATTCTGAAACACTTCATATTAATTACCATTAGATATTTGTAAACTGAAGAAAATGAGTAGTTGATACCTATCATAAATGATATATCTTTTCAAAACACCAAATCACATGTATCTGCTCTTCCTGAAATTTTTCATTTTTAAAATCCAATGAACAAGAATTCAGAGGTAAACTAATTCTTAAATTAAGAAGTATAAAAATGAAAAGAATGTAAGCAAATAAGACTACATCAAGGGCCTCCCCTGGTGGCGCAGGTGGTTGAGCGCAGCGCTGTGAAGCTGTCTGCAGCATCTGCAGCGCTGGTTCAATTCCTGGCCGGCCGGCGAGGGTCCCACATGGTGCAGCAGACCTTTCCTGTCTCGCCTGCTGCTCCCCTCAGCAGTGTATTTCCCCACTTTGTCTCTGGTGAATCCTTTCACCCTCCTGTGCATCTGGCCTTGTACCCCAGTTCTTGTATAAATAAATAAATAAATCTTTAAAAAAAAAAACACTACATCAAAATAAAAAGCTTTGGCATAGTGAAAGAAATCACTGTTAAAATGAAAAAGCAGTCAATTGAATGAGAGCAGATATTTGCAAACCATTTAGCAGACAAAAAGTTAATATCTGAAATATATAAACAACTCATGTATTTCAACAACAAAACACACAACCTTATTGGGAAGATGATATAAATTGATATTTCACGAGAAAAGATATACAAATGCCCTATAGACACATGAAAAATACTCTACATTGCTTATCACTAGGGAAATGCAAATTCAAGCCACAATGAGTGTTCTCACACTGGTCAGGATGGCTTCATAAAAAAGTCAAGAAATCATAAGTATTGGCAAGAAAAAGGAACTCTTTTGCACTGTTGATGGGAGTGCAAATCGGTTTAGCCATTATGGAAAAAAGTACAGAAAGCCCTCAAAAAATTGAAAATAGAATAAACCTCTGAGGCAATAATTTCATTTTTTTGGTATTTATCTGCAGTATAGGAAATAAAGAAACAAAGCAAGTGAACAAACAAAACAAAAACAAAGCCACAGACTCTGACAACAGAATCGTGTTTGCCAGAGGGGACAGAGGCAGTAGAACAGTAGAAGGGGTCAGTTGGTTAGTGGATGATAGTGACTGCCCATTAGGTGTTGGGACTGGTATCAAGTATTCAGTTGTCAAGGTGAGAAACTGTATATCAGAAACCCATACAATGTTGTACATTAAAATCATCTCAATTTAAAAAATAGATAACAACAACACAAACTAAGTGAGACTGTGGCGATTATCTAGTTCATTTGATCTATGCAGGGGAATCCAGATTATTTTAGCAATTTTTAATATTATTTTTTTTCTTTGGCCCTCTTTACCTAGAAACATAATTAGCATGACTCAAATGAGTGTATAATAGTTGAATCACCATTTTATCTTATAATATAAGCTTGCAAACTTTTTAGCAGTCCATAATAAAGAGAATAAACAAATTAAAAACAAAATTAATGTGAGAGTTTTGAGACTAGAAAAATAGCTGAAAAAAATAAAGAGAAAATTAGCATCTGGAGGTTAAAGGAAAGACATATAAAAGGTATATACAGAAATAATATAGGACCTCAACTTTTAACCTCAGTGGCACCTGGTCTTCTTCCATTAATAACTATCCACAATATATAAGGTAGTAGACAATGGAAAGTAGACAAAGGATAGAATCTCTGAGAGAAGAGAAACTCAGAAAGTGAGCCTCATAATTTCTAGAACTCTTCTTGGGGATAATTTACAGCCTGATTATAGTCAGAATAAGCAACTTTCAGGACTGGTTTGTGTTCACAGATAAAATATTGTTTTTCATGTGTGACTGTAGCTATTGACCCCTCAGGACAAAAATAAGAAGAGACTGCATTCTGTAGACACAGATTCTAACTCATCCTAATGGTCGCCTATGGCTGTTTCTTTACCGTGGTTTTTTTTTTTTTTTTTTTTTTACAACTCTGTTATAAGAACATCAGTAATGGGACGATTTCAAGGGAATGTGATTCAGAAATTAAAAACAAACACTACCACCTCCAGCACTTACACGACCCATTTTCTGCATCCACATTTGCCTTAAACATACTTAAATAAAGCTTTGCTTTTTTAAAAAAAAGATTTATTTATGCATTCAAGAACTGGGGTACAGGCCAGAGATGTGTGTGTGTGTGTTGGGGGGGGGGATTCACCAGAGACAGAGTGGGGAACAGATAAGGGAGATTGTGAAATACACTGCTGAGGGGAGCAGCGGGTGAGACAGGAGAGGTCTGCTGCACCATGTGGGTAGCTCCCTGGCTGGGGATCAAACTCTTGCTGCAGTGGCTGCTGCAGTGGCTGCGGATAGCTTCATAGGTTGCGTCTTAACCCTTCGTGCCACCAGGGAGGCCCTAAAGCTTTGCTTTTTTAAGAAACCCTGTACTCTGACATACTTTATTGGATATGATCATCAAGCAATGGTGTGAGATACTATTACCCTTTGATATTTTACAACTGGGAAAACTAAGATTTCAGAGTTTAATGTATGCAAGATGAGAGAGTAAGAGAATGGCAATCCAAGTCCAAAATCTGGGATTCCTGACTCTGAATGTGCTTTTCCAAGGAAGTATAGCCAGAAATACTTTAAAGGTAAAGATTAAATTAGGAAAAGCCTTAACTCCCTTACATTATGATAGACTTATAAGAGAAGGCATGGGAAAATACGTCCTGTACTGGTACAGCAGTTAGGAATTTGAGTAAAAAATTCAGAGTGATTAGCATTCTATTTGTAAATTCCTTTAAAAATTAAAAAGGTCGCTAGGTACTGGTATCTTAATAATGACTAATCTTTAATCAAATCAATTTAAGGGGAAAGAAATACTTTTAAACTGCATTAAAGATCAGACACCCAGTCTCAAAGAGACGTCTTAGCAATAGGAGACACATCTTTTCAGATAATGAACATGTGTAAAATGAACCTGAACTTGAATTCTGTGTCTGCCCTGCTCGTTTGGCTGTCATTGGCTTCCAGTATCGATAGCTTCAACTTCAGAGAAAATGAACTTCTCACTGCTGCACCCTAGTGAGCATGTTAAAAATGGAATACATTTATCAAAGTCTGGGAGAGTCCTTGTCTGATCCCCTAATCTCAAAGAACATGCAGGCTCTGGATGATACAACTACACCTTTTTTTTTTCTCTTTTGTTTCTCAAGCTAGTAATCTATTTTTATATTTTAAGTAACACTGTATAATGACATAACAGTTTCAGGTGTGCATCAGTATAAATTGGAGTCTTTATATTCTACGCTGAGTTCCGCACTGAAAGTCCAATTCTCTATCTCCCCCACAATTGATGCCTTTACCCCACTTACACACTCCCCTCATAGTTGCTTTCCTGAATGTGCTTAATACAGAGCTTTCATCTTTCAGAAAGGGCTTTGAGCACAAGCCGATGCAGCTATTGTTATAATGCAAAATATTATGAATAAAAGCATCATAGCTTATCTCTGGTGAAGTCCATTCTCAAAAGAAAGCCCTTCATCTTTCAGAAAGGGCTTTGAGTAAGAAGCAACTGACTGGCAGTGCCACACATATATGGACACTGGGATAATCTTTTAGAAAGAATACGAGATACCAGATTTTCTGAGAGATGTGTTCTAGAAAAATATTGCTTGGCTACTAGGAATCAGGGAAGCTCACTACAGTGCCAGCTTTTGTCTCCTTTTTTGACTCTTTGCAAAGGTTAGGTTCTCAAGAACAAGCTCCTAGTAAGCAAGTAACATGGAACAAACATGAAGCCTGCAGTAAAGGCCAAATATGCTGGAATATAGTGGCTAAGTTTTATTTTTCCCTGGATAACAGACCCACCACTGATGAAAGAGGCCTCTCTATCTTAAAAAAAATAATTTTGCTCCTGAGACTGTTGAATTGATTGTGTATGGCCAGGTCAAATTGGCTTAAAAGATGAAGATGATGTCAATGAAAGATACAGCCTGCCTGCTTGCTGAGAACGGACAGTAGGTTGTCAATACCCTGAGGGGACATCGGCCTTCCCTGTTCTGGAATGTTCCCCATGGTCAGACATCTCTGGACATAATCTGTCAGACTTCAGATTAATCAAGAATGTATAAGAAAACTATACCAATATTTTCTTTTGTACTTTTGTCTATAGCAACCAACACTCAGGAGCAAAGTTTTTTAAATGTAATATTTTTTAAGTAAAAGATAACAATAAATTACTTTCATCCCACCTCTCATTACATATGATTTATATTTGAAATCTAGAATTTGAAATACTCTCTAGTCTCATCCCTTTCCTTTATGTTATTTACCTAAGGAAAAGAGTGAGTTAGGACATTGACTAGATCACGAACACTCATTTCGTAAGGTTCAGGCTAATGTTCTATTACAATTTTGCTCAGTGCAAGAAAATGCAATTTAATGAAATAGTGGTATTGCTTGGTTAGTTCTTGAATTGACCATAATAACTTCAGGAATATATCTACCCCTGCCTTTGATGTTTTTATTTGTTGGAAAATATATTAGAGCACAAGCCAATGCAGCTATTGTTATAATGCAAAACATTATGAATAAAAGCATCATAGCTTATCTCTGGTGAAGTCCATTCTCAAAGCATTTCTATCATAACCACAGTTGTTTAGTCATCTCTGCCCCAGCTTTTAGGATTTATTTTCTTTTAATTTATTACTTGGGGTATTAGAGTGTTTCTTTCTTTAACCTGTTTTTAAGAGGAATCATCCAAGTATTTTCCAATCCATACAATGCCTCATAAAGAGGATTTATAAACACAATTAAACCTGAACTGTAGTAAGAGGCATTCCAGTTCTTATACTTAGCACAAGAGATATTGCTTGGACTAAATCCCATGAGGCAATTTGCTGTCTTGAGTGAACAAAGATTTAAGATGAGGTTTTCTTTCTTTTTAATGATAGTGATAATTTCTTTCTCAATGACAAATAAATTAATCAATAAATATAAATCAATAAAATGGGTACAAATTATTCCCAGATCCTCTTCCAAATAAAACAAAACATAAGTGGGAGAAGCAGCAAATCACATTTTCTTGATACCATTTAGTTCACAGTTAAGGTGAATTTTAAACACTGTCTTTCCTCACCCTCCATCAGCCCCTGTGCCTAGTTCTCCTTCAATCATTCCCTTTCCTATATTCATGGATCTGCTTTAGAAAATGTGTAAGAAGTCCCTTCTTTGTAGTTTATGTCTGGATCTCATAAAACCATTAATAATACAGTGATCATGTAAACTGCCATAGTTTGGTATTCATTGATGAGTGAGTCTTTGGTAATCTTGCACAATACAAATGTCTGCTCTGTAAATGTACAAGGTTAGGCCTTTGCCATGTCTATCTGTACAGTTAGATTTACATGAAAATGTGAATGATATTGTCTCCTGTCTACATTATTTCCTAGGAATTTGGGAAAACAGAAAAATGAAAACTCTCATACTACTGATAAGGAGCATAGATTATTTAGCAAAACAATCAATCTCTAGCTTTGGCTGGACACTTTCAACTAAGATGTCTGTTTAGTTATGAAGAACAAACAAAATTAAAGAATATTAAAATATTAAAAATATTAAACAAAATTAAATGAATATTAAAAATATATTTGTGGTAGGTTCTTCTGTCTCCTCATTTTTAATTTTTGGGGGGGTTGTAATAGGGGTAGATTTTCAGACTGTCATCCTTGCACCTACTGAAGTAAACTGAGGACTGGTATTGGCAAGGGGTAGTAGGTATGAAAGGGAATCTTCACAGCAGAGCACCAAATGATCACCTCCAATAACCTCAGAAATCAAGCATCCTACTGTGCATGGGTGCCAAATGGACACAGTGCAGGTTTTCTGACCCAGCTGACCGGGTAAAGGAGGTGTCAGAGTCCTCAGTGGTTTTTTGCAGGTCTTTTATTGGGGTTCACCAGGCATATGGCAGGCAGGGGTACTGCAGGGCCGGGAGGCTGGCAGTCCACTCAGCCCCCAGCAAGTCTTCACTCTATCTGGGCTCTCCGGTGATCTCTGCTTCTGCTTCTTTGCTTCTCTCTTGGCTTCTCTTTTGGCTTCTGCTCGGCTTCTATTGGCGTCCCCGTGACGCCGCCCTTAAAAGCACAGTCTTAGTGCAGGTGTACCCACTCCAGGTGCCCGCCATCAGGCATGCATTCAGGATCACAGGGTTCCCTCATCTATCCTGATGGCGGGAGGGCAGAAAAGCCTGATATTTTTCCTTACCCTAACCATAGTCTGCACCCACTCCCACTGTGGTCTATTTTCAAGTACTAGACAGAGCCAGAATTGTAGTTGATATGGGGTCACAGACTGGAAATTGCGCTTTTATTTTCCAGCACAGAGTATTATCCTGCGGTCTTTGCAACTGTTTTTGGCAGGTAATTTGCAACTGTTATTGGCTTGGGCTCTGGTTTGTTTGAGCATTCCTTTGTTTTGTCTTGTTTTTCCCTGGGGTGGGGGCTGGCAGGCGTTCTCAATCCCAATCTCATTCTTCAAATAGTAGTCTCTTCTGTGACGAGACACAGATGCTCTAATATAATTCTCCCTTTTGATTCAAGATCCAGCTGTTCTATATTGAGACCCTAAGCTCAAACCAGTAATCTCACTCTGCACCTCACCCCTGGAAATCTCCAACAGGGTACCCTTGGTCCTGCATGCCAACTCATGCACCTACTTAGCCAGTGTAGCGCTGGGTCTCAGGAATTCCCAGTACTGGTATGTCTCCAAGTCAACCACTGTGATGGGCTCAGTCCAGCAGCTGCCCTTCCCTGTGGTGGGCTGTGCTGCCCAGGGTCAATATAAACAATGGCAACTTAAAGTTTTTCCTACTTCTTTCCTCCAATATGTGAAGGTCCCATATTTTTGCTCCCAGCATGTGGTGTGGTCATCTCTTTATCCATCAGGTGTTTTTGGGGGGGTCAGGGTGACTTTGTGAAGGGAAAGTGGAGTGGCTCAGGCTTTTTCCACCTTCTGCCATAGCCTCTATGGCTACCACTTGAAGTCTTGCATTCCTCCTAGGTTGCGCTACCCTTATGAATGCCCAGGTGTGGGTGTGGGGCACAGGGCACAGCCACTTGGGCTGGGAAGCCAACGAGCATGGGGCACACACAGATGTGAATGCAGATACCTGGCAAGGGATAAAGAGGCCCCTCAGCTCTGGCATTCACAGCACATCATTCTGAGGCTAAGGGGCTCAGTTGCTGCCTTCCTGCCTGTTGGTCCAGTTGATCTTACCACTGTCTAGTTCCCTGTTTCAGCATTTAAGGCCTAATAGAGATACCAAAGGCTCCAAAATTCTCTTTTCATCTGCACCAATCAACAGTGAACCTACCTGGCCTGGAATGGTTGCACAACACTTTGTTTTAATGCAATCTAGTTGTGAGCTTTTGGAGGAGGTGAGAGTCCAGTATCTTCAATACATGACTATCTCACCAAAAGACCTCAGAATTGGCACTTCTTATCCAACCAAGGAAGCTGGGCCCGGAACATGGCAGGTAAGCTGCCCCCTCCCACCAATGGATGAAAAGTCATTAGGAAAAAAGTCATTAGGTTTAAGTTGTGGGTGACTAAACTCCGACAAAAGTTTGTCAAAGGCAAGCATTTTATAGCACTGACATCAGTCATATAACACAATTTTATCAATTGAATTTTTGAAAGTGTTTCTGAACCATAGTAAATCTCTTTTCAGCAATTTAGAAAAATTAAAGTGATTTACAAAATAGGCAGAAAGATACATTATGTTGTTTGTCATCATCTTTCCAAACCACTGGGGTTACTAAGAAGCATAAATATTTAAAAAGTACTCGGGATAGTTTAATTCTGTCTTTGGCAATTTATTACTTTATAAGAGATAAATTACTGAGATGTATTCTAGCAATCTCTAATTGTTTTTAGATTATACACTAATATATTCATTTCATAATTGTAAGTGAAAGAATGCATACTAATGCTCAAAGCTGAGGTCTTTTGTGCATAACTTAACTATTTTTAATGGCTGAAAACTTAATTAAGTTGATTCAAAGAGAAATCAGCTTTTGTGAATTTCATCAAAATGGACAGTAATTTCATGCCATAATGAACTACCAGAACCAAGTCTTTGGCTATTTTTTTTTTCCTATCCAGACCTCTAATCAATTAGTACAACCACCTTTTCACTATGCTTCACCTCCCATGTGCCGGCACTGTCCCCCAGCTTAGGGTTCACCATTATCATCACAGCATTGCATGTAGCTTCAACTCTGTGGTGCCCTCTTCCTCCATATTTTTTCTGCTTGACAAAATCCCCATTCTGGTTAAATCCAGTGTTCCAGGTCATCTGTACCAGCTGACTGTGGCTGGAAAATACACACACAGACACACTGCTGGTCTCATGCCAAGTTTGTGACCCTTGAACTGCCCATCAATTCTACATGTCCCTTGTCCATTGGCTTATACATTTCTTTATGTCTATTTCATACTTTGCCCTCTCTTCAGGTCTTTAACCCTTCTTCCTATGCCTTCGCTCATCTAAAGACCTTGATTCATATTTCAATGAGAAAACAGAAGCAGTCACAAGAGTCCTTCAACACCTGCTACAAGAAACATTGACATCACCAAGAAGCCCATTACTCAAACCTTTGTTCCTGTTACTATGGAGCAAGTATCTGTGTTCACACCCACAGTAAACCATCCATTGCATACATATCCCCTATTTCCACCCAATTATTTCTTCTTTTGCCAAATCATGATTTCCCTGCTCTACTGGATTGTTTCCAAGTGCATACAAATGATTTATTTTTTTCCCCATCTTAAAACAGTAAGAATATCTTACTCTTACCTCTCCCTCCAGCTCACTCCCCACTTCTCATTTTTAGAGAAACTTGTTAAAAGTGTTAAAATGTAAGAACTGATCCAAGTTTCTTTCCTTTCTTGAATCCATTCCAATAAAATTATCACCCCACTGAGTAAGTGATATAGTTCCTGTTAAAGTCACCTTTGAACTTACATTGCCAAATCTGATGATCAGTCCTCAGTCTTCTTTAATTTGAACTGTCCTCCTTACTTTCCTCCTATCTCATAGTAGCTCCTTCTCTTTGCTCATTCTTCATCCTCTTCTTGCCCTCTGCGTATTAGCACATTCTGGTCTCTGTCTTAGCCTTTGTCATATCTCTAATGATACTCACTGGCTAAGTCAGATATACTTAACCCAAGCTCAAACATGAATTATCTGGGGAGGTTTTTAAAAATACTAATAATACCTGATACCTGACACAGAATACTAGAGGAGAATTTCTTGCAGTGAGGTGGGCACCAGTTGAGAATCAGTGCCTTATATATCTAAACCAGCCTCATAGCCTTGAACGCCATCTAAAAATGGATACCTCAGATGTACGTTTATCAGAGACCTTGCCCCTGAACTCCACATTGGGTTATTCAACTGCCCACTTGCCTTCCTGGGTGTCTAGTGAGCATTTCAAACATCACAGATCTCAAAGAGAATGACGAATTCTACCTTCTCCAAACTTGCTTTTGTAGTCTTCTCTATGGCACTAAAGGACAACTCCATCTGTCAGTTGTCCAAGCCAAAAAGTTGTAGTCATCCCTGATCATTTTTTCTTTCACACCCTACATGCAATCTGGAAGAAAATATGTCATTTCTCCTTCCAAAATAGTTGTCAGAAGCCTGTCACTTCGCACCACCCCTGTTACTACCACCCTGCTCTAAACTTCTCCGGATGTACACAAGGCTTGCTTCTTACTTACTTCAACTGACCAAATATCATCTACTCCCTCTCCAAACCACTTAAAACAGCATATTCTCCTTACACTGGATGCCACATTCCCACTCCCTGGTTAATATTACTCTGTTGTGTTTTTTGCAATCTTAGATATCACTTCATTCATTCATTCATCCATTTATTCTGTCTGTCTGTTTCTTAGAATAGACACAAGAGTATAAAATGTATAAAACGTAGAACATGTTGAATGAATGATTGAATCTTCCATATCCTAGCAAACTCCTCTGAAAATAAAATTATGTAAATAAATTTAAAAAATATAGTGTGATCATTCTGAACAAAAATTGCTGGTTAAACTATGGTCAGAAAATCACATTTTGATGCTATCCATTCATTTAATTATCCAGATAAAGCATTCTGGCATATAAGTATGTCTCCTGCAAAATACTGTGGTATGTAAAGAGTAGGTTATTTCACTATAAATTATGTCTGGATTTTTTTCTTGCCTTGATCTGACTCAGTGTCTCGCACAGCTCAGAGCCAAGCTGTCTAACAAGTCAGTTTTCTCATGGTAGAGCCTTCCTGCCAGGAATAAAGAAGAGGGCATTTGTGCCTCTTTACTGTGACAATACGCATCTGAATCACCAGGAACTTATCTGTACTTTCTGTAGATGTGGCTTAACTGTGCACCCTGGGCAATCTAGCTCCCATCATGCCTCTGCAGGAACTTGACAAGAAACAGTGGAAAACCCACACCTTTATATGGCTGCAAATCAATATTTCACTGTGTCCATGAACCCCTCTATCAGGCATCATAGGATCTAATGTGAATATTTATACGCCTGTGTTCATTTGGTATATGACAAACCAGATGCTAGCCAAATAAGAAGAGAAATTTTGAAAGTCTATTTTATATCCAAGTGTCATTTATATCTAATGTTAAAGGTTTTGATAGTGAATATTAATTCAGAGTCTATCAAAGAGAATTATTATCCTAATTTTAAAGACAGTTGTGCATATCTGACAGGGCAAAAGACGTATGGTCCCCTGAAACCTTAGCAAAACTTAAATTACTTTAGGCAAAAATATATTAACTTCTCAAAATACCAAGGCATACATACTGTTAATACAAACATGCCGATGATGGAGTTATCTTACTCACACAACATTAATTATTAGGTATGGAAAATTTTACTCATAGATGGAAAACACTGAATGAGGGTCCAAGGGAATTATCCTAGAAGTGTTAAAAATAATAAATAGAATTTCACACATAAGGACATATTCTCCTGCAAATATAAAAACCTGTAGGAAATTAAAGTGGAGAAGCACATTCTGGTCTCTGTCTTAGCCTTTGTCACATCTCTAATGACACTCACTGGCTAAGTCAGATGTACTTAACCCAAGTTGCAAACATGAATCATCTGGGGAGGTTTTTAAAAATACTAATACCTGAAACCTGCCACAGAACTACTAGAGGAGAATTTCTAGGGGTGAGGTGAGCACCAGTTCAGAATCACTGCCTTAGATACCTACAGGAGGCACTACTATAGCTAGGCTTATTACATCCTTTGGTCTAATGCCTTCTCTGGAGAAGAAGCCACTGAACTCTCTGCTTTACATGTGACCATATCTCACAACAGTCCTACAAACTTCAGTATCACTTAAGGAGGAAACATGAGAAAGATAATCCATTCATTAGAAATGAAGATAGAGACTGCAGAGAGAGACACAGAAGCTTAAAACTATAGAAAGTGACTTGTAAAAGGGAGCCCAGAGATGATGCCACACACACTCATTCCCCGCTTTTGAAAATGGAGAATAGTTGGCAGACTCAAATCAGCAGCAGAGTAATTTTTTTTAATCCACAACTTATTTATTTTCAGAAGGATCCACTCATTCTACAATGTGTTCAGCATGAGTTCTCAATCTTCAAAATAATCTATGAAATGTTATTACTTTCCAGTTTTACAGACTGTGACAGTGAAGTTTAGACCCTGTGGTTACTGTATTGACTGCTTCTCTCTTGGATCATTTGCTCTGGGAGAATCCAGCTGGAGAATCCCAAAAATTCAAACAGCAAGAAATAAAAGAAAGCCTCTAGCTAACAGCCATGTGAGGGATTATTCTGGAAGCAAATCCTCTAATCCCAGCCACACCTTCAGAGGGCTCCCTGTACCATGCTGTTTCCTACCCCAAGCCTCATTCTTCATAGTTCACCCCTTATTGTCATCAAATAGAGTTGTAGAATTTCATGGTGTTCTTGGCCCTAAGCATATATTGCTTTAAACCCAACCACCTTAATGCAACTCCTCCATGGAAAAGTCCCAGGCCTTTGTAGGGGAACTTCCAATTCGTCCTTTGAACAAGTTTATTTTTATTTTTATTTTTTATTTATTTATTTTTTAATAGAGGCATGTTTTTCTTTATTTGTTTGCTTGTTTGTTTGTTTTGTTTATACATGCACTGGGTACAGTCAGAAGCGCGGGAGGGTGAGAGAATTCACCAGAGCCAGAGCAGGGAGCAGAGCAGGCAGAAGGACCGAAGTACACTGCTGAGGGGAGCAGCGGGCGGCAGGAGAGGTCTGCGCGCCATGTGGGGCCCTCCTCTGGTGGCCGGGGAGCAGCCGGGGATCGAACCGGCTCCGCAGAGGCCGCGGGCAGCTTCGCAACCCAGCGCTCAACCACTGCGCCACCGGGGAGGCCCTATTTTTGTTTTTAAAAATCCTTGCTTATTTTTTTACAATATAGGGTTCACCCCTCGAGTGTGCTTACCATAGTTTTTCCACTGCCAAAATGCCCATAGTCCTCCACCATGCTCTCCTCTGCCTCCCCTCCATTCCCTACTCCCCCCTTTTCACCTCCCTCTCCTGAATGTCTGCGATCTATGATCTGCCTTTCACGGGTCAGTCTCATAGTTGGTTTCTGTCTGATCCTTTGTTTACTTTCCCTAGATTTCACATGTAAGTGAAACTTTCTCCTTCTGGCTCACTACTCTACTGACAATAGTCAAGGTATGAAAACAACCTAAATGCCCCAGAACAGTTGGGTGGATCAACCAGATACGGTACATAAACACAGTGGAATATTACTCAGTGCTCAAAAGAGATAAACTCATGCCATTTGTGGCAACAAGATGGAACTGGGAGAGATTATTCTACACAAAGTGAACAAGTATTTTTTTTTTTATAGTTCATTTTTGATGGAGAGGTGATTCCAAACTCTCTATCCCCTCATGCTGCTGTTATGCTACATTTCTAATTGGATAAGATGCACGGGCTTTGTAACAGATTTTATAACTTCCTAGTACTTCATTTTCATTTCATACTGTTCATTTGTTTATTCTTGGTTTGTTTCATTCTGATAATGCTACTAATCTAACTTTAAACACTGAATATCAATGAAAAAACCCAAGGAAGAACAATTGAAAGCTATCACTGCTTCATTCTCATTTATAAAGTGATTGTGTGTAAGAGTATAAATAGCTTCTGCTGAGTACTGTCATTAGAAATTAAACCTCAGGACTTCCCCGGTGGCACAGCGGTTGAGTGCTGGGTTGCTGGGCTGCCCGCCACCTCTGTGGCACCAGTTTGATCCCTGGCCACCAGCGAGGGTCCCACATGGCGCACAGACCTCTCCTGCCGCCTGCTGCTCCCCTCAGCAGTGTACTAAATCAGTCTGCCTGTTTTGCTCTCCGCTCTGGCTATGGTGGGTTCTCTCACCCGCCTGCACTTCTGACTGTGCCCAGTGCTTGTATAAATAGATAAATAAATCTAAAAAAAAAAAAGAAATTAAACCTCAGCTTAGTTGGCTGACTTTCCTGCAATATTGTAGTTTCTCAAACCTTGTGTTGAAAATCTGGAAGCAAGCTCTGTAAGCACATGAAAAGACTTAGGCTACTGATCAAGGCAAAGCAGACTTAAAAATAGGTAAGCAAGGGAAAAACAAATAATTAACTTGCTAATTGTTTCTCTTTAATGTGAACGCTAGCTAGTGAAGATATTTTAGTGGCGGTAAATGAAACTCTTTGTAGTCTTAGCAAGGTTAGCTCTAGAAAGTCTTGGGGGAGGGGGAGAGTGGGTATTGTCCCCATGAGGCAGAAAGTGCAGTCATCCTCTGCATCTGAGATCAAGCTTTTTCCTATAAATTGAGATGAGGCTTAGTAATAATGTTTAAACTTCTTTCATTTTCTATTTCTCATATGCCTTTGGAAATCAATTTGGCCTTTCCATGTTCATTCTAAAAGTGTGCTCCTCCTATCATCTACTTCATGAAGTCCTTGCCTTTTGGAAGGTAATGTGATCACTTTCCTATACTCCTTTCTCAGTTCCCAGGCCACACACTCTCACACTGCTGCTCCTACAATTTCTGGCCCCAAATACTTGTACACTCTCTTCTGAATTCAATTTTCAGACTAGTGCTTTTTCCAAATGTGCCAATGTAATCAGATAAAAAAATAAATAAAAAAAAAGGTGCTCAATTGAACTCAGAAAAACTGAATGATGTTGGAGAGGAAGGTATTTCTGCTGGGACAAATGGTTCTGCAAGTGCCCATAGACATGATCCAGGACTCACTGTCATTGATCTCTGGGACATAGCACAGTCCCTGGCATGTTGGTGACACACAACACCTGCTATTTTCAATCGGGGATTTAACATCACATATTGGTGCTGCTACTAGCATCTGGTTATTAATTGCTGCTGTTTTCATAGTAGTTACTAAATTCTGGCAACCACGAGATTAGACATGACAAGACTTTGCCCATGAAGGAATGTTAACTGATGTATCATCGAAATTGCATGCTGTCTTATTCAGAGGGGATATTTCCAAGATCTTCAGTAGATGTTGAAACCATAGAAAGTAGCAACCCCTATGTAGACTACATATTTTTCTTTCTTTTTTTTTTATAATAAATTTTATTTTTATATTCCCCATACAATTGCAACCCCCCCCATTCTGACCCCAATCCCTCCCCTCCCGCCCCCCACCCCCCAAAAAGTGTCTCTGGTTCATAGTTTTTTGTTGATTTTGATTTTCACTTTCTTATAGTTATTCATTTTCCTGGTCCCTTATTTAAGTTTTCTAGATTCCTGCTATGAGTGAGACCATCCGGTATTTTTCTTTTTCTTTTTGGCTTATTTCACTGAGCATGATCCCTTCCAGTGCCATCCATGTTGCTGCAAATTGCATGTGTTTATCTTTTTTGAATGCTGAGTAATATTCCATGGTATATATGTACCACATCTTCTTGATCCAGTCATCTATTTTTGGGCATTTGGGTTGTTTCCAAAGCTTAGCTATTGTAAACAGTGCTGCTATAAACATAGGTGTGCAGGTGCTCTTTGGAATTGATGTTTCTGTGTCCTTTGGGTAAATACCTAGGAGTGGAATTGCTGGATCATATGGAAGCTCTATGTTTAGTAGGTCAAGAAATCTCCACACAGCTCTCCATAGTGGTTGGACCAGTTTGCACTCCCACCAACAGTGCAGGAGAGTTCCTTTTTCTCCACACCCTCGCCAACATTTGTTGTTGCTAGTTTTTTTAATATGTGCCATTCTCACTGGTGTAAGATGGTATCTCATGGTAGTTTTGATTTGCATTTCCCTGATTACAAGTGATGTTGAACATTTTTTCATATGCCTGTTGGCCATTTGCATTTCCTCTTCAGAGAAGTTTCTTTTTAGCTCTTCTGCCCATTTTTTGACTGGGTTATTTTCTTTGTTGTTGTTGAGTCTCATCAGCTCTTTGCAGATTTTTGTGATCAGTCCTTTATCATTAGTGTTGGGTGCAAAAATATTCTCCCAGTCATTGGGGTTTCTCTTTGTTTTTGTTATTGTCTCTTTTGCTGTGCAGAAGCTCTTTAATTTGATGTAGTCCCAGCTGTTTATCTTTGCCTTCACTATCACTGCTTTGGGTGATGTATCTGCAAAGATGTCTTTGATGTGCAAATCACGTAGTGTTTCGCCTATATTTCCTTCTATATATTTTATGGTTTCAGGTCTTATTAGACTACATATTTTTCTATGCATATTTCTATCAAGTTTAATTTGTAAATTAGTAAGATATTAGTAACAATTAATAATAAATTTAAAAAATTATAACATGCCTTAATAAAAGTTTTGTACATGTGCCTTCTTACCTTCTCCCCTCAACATTTGTGATAGCTAATATTTTCAGATCACAGTTTACCAAAACCATGGCAATCAAAACAAGGTAGGACCACTGTACTTAGAAATGCATGTATGCTAAAACTGACTATTTTGGGGTATTTCAGATGGACAAAGAAGATGTTTGGATTAATTCTAGCCAATGATTAAGGACAATGACAGTATTTTTAAAAAGCAAGAAAACAAAATTGCTCATGGTTTTTCAGTGATCAAAGATTAAGAGCAAGATTCCAGTTTCATTAAAGAAGTTGGCTGAAAATCAAGAACTAGACAGAACTTCCATCTTGCACTGGGTCACTTGTGGGGATTGGAAAAGAATTTGCAACTTTTAGAGCTGCCTTAGCTACTATAGCCACTCAGAACTAAGCCTAGCTAGGTGGTACTTCCAACCAGCCATGGGATTAGAGTTAGTCTTGCATACCTAATTCTGATTAGCTCAGGAGAGAAGGGGTTGAACTCAAAGAGAAAATCACGATGTCAACAGGAAGTTCCTTGCTCTATTCCCAAAAGAACTACATAAGAGCTAACAAAAGGGATACCACACACAGAGAGTCCCATTTTGCTTGGGGCAAAATTGGGTCACCCCTTGGACACAGACATCAACATAGACGGTGACAGAGAAGCCAGAAAAGAGAATCAGACTTTCAGGGAATAGGAGGTAGAAGAGGAGAAACGCCTAGAGGTTAATGTCCAGAGTTTGGGATACATCAATCAGGGCCTTGAAGAGGAAACAGCTAGATTATGTGGAGACATACACACTTGACTGATGGGGAAATGGGTGGAAAAGCTAGGGGAATCCACACTAGCTGGATCCTTTGTAAGGAGAGTAGAGATTGTGCTCTGGATTGCACTCCCACCCCTCACTCATCAGGACTGGTATTGGTCTTGTGAAGCACACTGACATCATACATACTACAGAGCATAGGTGGAACCACTGATAAGAGAAGTACTAGTGGTGCACAAACAAGAATCAGCAGTCTACTCTGCCCTACCACATTCACACCCAGCTGGATCTCTCCATACCCCTACTATATCTTTTTACTCAGAAACTGCAAGATCATTATCAGGACTTATGGAAGTCAGCAAAGGTCACAGGCTAAAATCAAACAAAATGAGAACACCACCTTCTGGAATTAAAGCTAGTTCATTTCCAAATTACTGACACAAATATTTAAAGAAAACAGGGAAATCTGAAGCAAAGAAATGAGCAGGAAAAAAAAATAACATATTGCACCTGAAAACCTCAAAGTAATATGACATCACAAGGGAAGAACAACTCTCCAGAATTCAACCACAAAGACATAGAAACTTTTATCTTCTATCAGTAGAGAGTTTTAATTGCCATAAGAAAAAAGAATCAAAGAGATGGAGGAAAATGTAGAACAATAAGTCAAAGTGACACAAGAAAATTCAGAAAAGCTTATCCAAAAGATAAAACAAAATTCAGAAAAACAAATGAATGTCCTGAGAAGTAAAATGAACAGAAAATAGAAATCAGAGCTTTAGATAATAACATATTTAGAATGTAAAAAGTCAATAGATGAGATTTAAAATTCTAGAGAAACCCATGGCAGCAGAATAGATCAAATCAAGGATCAAATCAGTGACAGTCAAAGTAGCAGTGCACAAAGGAACCAGGTGGAAGATGAAAGAAAAAAATATGAACAAAAAAAATGAAGAAGCATTTCAAGAAATATCTGACTACCTCAGGAAAGGCAACATAATGGTGATATGTGATCCAAGAAGGGAAATCTAGGCAAGGAACTAAATATACAAGTCCATGAAGCTAGCTAAAAGAAGAACTGGATATTAAAATTCAATGAGACCTACACCAAGACACTTAGTCATGAAACTGCCATGAGTTCAAGGTATAGAAAAAATATTAGGGATAAAAAGCAGTTAATTTTTAAGTGTATTCCCATTAGGCTTATATCAGACTTCTCAGCAGTAACCCTACAAAGAAGGAGAGACTTGAATGACATATTAAAAAAAAAATGAAAGTTGCCAGGTAAGAATACTATATCCTATAATAGCTTTTTCATATGTGAGGGAGAAATATAGGATATCCTAGAAAACAGAAGCTGAAAACCCTAGAAGCTTTGCAACTCTAGATCTCCCCTACCAGAAATATTGAAAGGTGCTCTTTTAGTCACATTTTTAAATTTCTTTGGCCTCTGACTTCTTAAAACATAACATTTGGATAAAAAGAACTACTTCAGAGGACACTTACATGAAAGTTGCTGGCAGAAACTCATCACTATGGTACTGATTACAAGAGAGAGAAAAGTGGTCAAGAGCTTGACATTGGAGCCAAACTGAATGACAGTGAATCTCAGCCAAATGCTACCCATTGAGCAAGTTAATTACTTTTTCTATGCCTCAGCATTTCTACCTATAAAATATGGTTATTATTATTACCAGCCACATGGAGTTGTGAGAATTAATGAAGTAATATAAATAAAATTTAGTCCCCTGACTAGCTCAGGATAAGCAGAAAATAAGCCTTGGCCAGAATTGTGCTGGGTTCCCACTCCCTTGGCTGGTATCATCACTCCTGTGTTGCTCTACCAAGTCACTGGTGTTTCTTTATGGAGCTAGAAGGGATCATGCTCAGTAAAATAAGTCAGAAAGAAAAAGAAAAATACCGGATGGTCTCACTCACAGCAGAAATTTAGAAAACCTAAATAAGAGACCAGGAAAAAGACTAATCAATACAAAGTAAAAATCAAAATCAACAAAAAACTATAAACCAGAGACACACTATGGAGCGGAGGAGGAGAGGGAGGGGCACGGGGAGAAAGAACTAGAGTCAAAATAAGGGGGTGGTGGTGCAATTGTATGGGGAATATAACCAAAATGAAAATGCATACATTGTGCAAAGATGAAAAAAGATATAAGAATTATATTAAATAAAATATTTAAATAAAAAAAGTGTGTATTTGGTGGAAGCAGGAGCAATGTGAGTGGGGATGGGTGACGTAGGGAGAAGATTTTTATCACTTAACTCACATTACATATCTTTGTTGAAAGGTCTTGGGGCAAAGAAAATCTAGAATAATAAAACATGGAATTTGAAACTCAAAATATTTAACCCCCTGGTAGTCAGTCTCCAGGATCAAGAAGCCAGCCCCAAAAACAGAATGGAAAGAGCTGCAGAAACATTCCAGAGATGTTTCTGCCTCAGAAATTTCCCACCTCTAAGCATTCAGCATCTGTTCCCTCAGCTGACCCCCTCTGAACATATGAAAGTGCTCACTTATTACTGCACATAGTGAGCCACAAGGAATGCTTAGGAAATTCATCCCACCCATGGGACACTGCCTTCTTCAGGGTGTGGCCAGATGATGACAAAATACCAACAAGAAATATTTGCATAGAAGGCAAATATTGTATCCAGAATCTTTTTTGGACTGGTATCCATGACATCATTTTTTTGCCATAATTTTTAATATTTTATTTTATTTTATATATTTACATCATTTTTCATTTTTGCACAATGTATGCATTTTCATCTTCGTTATATTCCCTCATTTCATAGGTATATAAACATGGAAATTGGTCATTTGGAAAATTCTGGGTGACACTTTGTCTTACCAGTGGCAGCCACTCTCTCTTAAGTAACCACTTCAGAAAGCAAGCTGGTGAGAATGACATCACAGGACTAAACTTATCTGTACTATAGCCATAAATTGTTTGCAAACACCAAGACTTTATCTCTAGTAGCAATACATTACTTAACTCAACAATCGATTGAGACACACCAGTGTGTAAAATTACATGGTTTAAGACTCCCACACAATCTGACGCTTCCCTTTTATAGTTGACATAAGTGATGCTCAGAAAGCATAAATAAATGTCTGGAGGTCACACAAGCTAGCAAGTAGCAGAGCTGCCCCCACTTGAAATCAAGTCTGCTGATTTGAGTTCAAAGCTCTTTTTACATGACACATCACATTTCCTGCAGGAGAGGTCAAATGTGTTATGAAAATGAATAACAATTTAGTAATGCTGGATGTGACTCGAAGACATATCCCACCTCCTCACTAGAAGAATCACCTATTCTTCATTTAGCCATGGGACCACTTTTTTACCAGGTGGGTGGCTATATTGCTATTTCAAAATATATGCTACTTATTGGAAGACCTACATTTCATGCTCACACATTAAGCTGCAAATAGATGTATTCTGGACTGAAAATACATTTACAAAAAATTGGAGCTGAGCATTGCTTAAACAAAATTTATGTTTTTACAAAATTATTTATTATAGCAGAGAACCTTTAATTCTGGTGACAAGATGGCCTGCAGCAATGTTTAATATTCATTCACTTTTATTCAGGCAGAAAATTGACATTAAAACAGGTCTACTTTTATAAAAGACATTCTAGCTTTTCCAACGGGAAGACACTTTTTCAAGTATTATTCAAAAATATGCACAGAAAGCATGGACCCAAGTTGTGATATCAAATGATAAGTTCTTATTAGATACTACATCCAATAAAGAGCTTTCAAAACATCCTGCTGGTGCAGCAAGCCTGAGAGCTGGGAGATTTGCTATTAAAGAGGACAGACAACTCATACACTGCCATGTGTCTTAGACGTAAGTCACAAGAGAAATGAAGGATTTCCCCCTGTAGTGAATTGACAGCCATTTATTTGCTCAATATCTAGGCTGCAGATGGAAAAATGTCAGCCTTCGAGAGGGAACAAGGAAATAACCGCTGTAGTTTGACCCAGGCACACTGCCAGGAGAGTCATGGTTTGATGACAGATGGACAAAAAAAAAATGTTTGAATCCTCATACAAAGATACACAGAGACTAGGACAGAGGGCTAGACAAATACACTTGCCCATTCTTCTTAGATCCTTGGATACAGTGTGATCAGTGGATTGAGTGTCACCATGCCCTTGGGTCAGGACAAACTTTGCCTAGGCTTTGCTCAGTCTATTTGCTGGTCTGTCTTCATATCCTTCATGCCAAGATTGATTTAACTGAGCAGCAGTCCATCTGGGCAGCTTTGCCAGCAACAAAGAAAACCATGTGGTCTGGAGGTATTTTACGAGTTGATAAAGGGTAGAAAGGGGGACAGAAATAAACACGCCTGAGCCAATGGGAAATGAAGAAGCTCATGGAAGGCAAATGTGATGGCACCAAGAATAAGAGCTCTGTAGTGCCAAGTTGGCATTTGCTATCTCTGCTGTGGCATGTGGACTAGGGGTCTACAGAATGCAAATTTCTGAAACCAGTATGAATAGGCCAGGAGTTCAGGTGAGGCATGTGGGCAGCAGCTACAGGAAATCAGCAACACTAAACCATGTGGACTCCCACTAGGGAGGGGATTTCTTGCTCTTTGGAATAATAAAAGGTGACTATGCCAACAAGAAATACTAGGTCCTTATCTAGAAAAGAGGGAATATTGCCAAACCAGAAAATTTTATTTCACTATTTAAATAAAAGTTCACCTACTTTTATTTTAGTGGCTTTTAATCAATAAAATAGAATTATCCAGATCCAATGAGGGAGTTTCCCCTGAGGATTAATCAACTTGAAGCATTATTATAAAATTGGTTTAGTAAGTATGCATCTTTTATTGAGATGGGAGGATTTAATATCAGGAAGACAATAATGTTTCTTCCTGAAATAATATGTAATGCAATTATAAGTGGAATCATAAAGAGTAGTATATTTGTTTTGGTACATTGGGGTCATTTTACTTGTATTTTTGAAATTGGATGAAGGGTTTGCTATTTGCATGAAAGAATAAGTTCCCAATTATATTATTAAATTATGACAGAGAAATAGAACATATGTGTGTTTGAGACTGAGGAGATTGTTGTTTTGCCTTACCAATCATAAACTTTTAAAGTTTCTTTAATCAAATCAACATAGTAGCAACATATAGATCAATAGGTGATCCAGAAAAAGATCTGAGAACCCACAGGGAACTGATGTGGCAAAAATTGTACTTTAATTTAGAGAAGAAAGAATGACTTATTGAGTCCTTTCTCCTCCAAATTAAAATTTAATAAAGTTTGATGAATTTTTTCTGGCACTATAACTATTCTGAGGAAAACAAATGTGGAACTAATCCGACACCAAATGTGAAAATAAATTCTAGATGAATTAAAGATTTTAGTGTTTAAAAACCAAAAACCAAAATGAGAGTGTTCTTGAGCAAATAAGGACTCTGCAGAACTGTAAAGCAAAGGGTAGTTTTGATTATAAAAAGTAATTGAAGAGACACACTTAGAATTATTTCATAAACATTGTCAAGACAATAATGACAGACTGCAAAAAATATACGCAAATCATAATAGAGATTGAGAGTTAAATTCTGTAGCATATGAATTGATAATGCACTCTAGAATATATACATAGGCACAGAAATCAGTTCAAAATGGGCAAAGAATGTGATTCAACTCTCAAAATATAATTCATGAGCAAATTCAAATTGTTAATAAATAATAAATGAAACAATTCTCAACATTTTCAAGTCTGGAAATTGCAAATTAAAGGTACAGTGAGAGTACATATTTCATCTACTAGATTCTAATTAATTACAAAAACAGTAATCCCCTCTGCTGGCCAGGATGAAGGGAAAATTTCTTTCCTATATTGCTGATGGAAACATGGATACTACAGTTTAAGAAAGTAATGCAATAACATCTAGTAAAAAAAAAAAATGCAACAATTATTCATAGTGATCTCTCCTCCCAGGAAATCTCTGAAAATAACCTAATACTCACTGACTAACAAATGGCTAAATAAATATGGTAGATTATGTTGTTATGTAAAATATGAAATGTTATTCAGCTATTAAGGAAAATGAGTTAGATCCATAGCTCTTGGCCTGGAGGAATATTAACAACTTGTTTGTGAGAAAAAGCAAGTTATAAAGAAATGCATTGTAATGGTTTATTCTATTGATCAATTTGACTAGGCGATTGTGCCCAAATATTTGATCAGTCTAGATGATGCTATAAGGCTTTTGTTTTTTGCATTTATTTATTTATCCATCTATCTATCTATTTATTTATTTATTTATTTATACAAGAACTGGGGTACAGGCCAGATACATGGGAACGTGAGAGGATTCACCAGAGACAGAGCAGGGAACAGAACCAGCAGACTGAGGAAATACACTGCTGAGGGGAGCAGCGGGCGCGGCAGGAGAGGTTTGCTGCCCCATGTGTGACCTCGCCGGCCGGCCGGGATCGAACGGGCGCTGCAGAGGCTGTGGACAGCTTCACAGCGCCGCAGTCAACCACCTGCACCACCAGGGGAGGCCCAATGCTATAAGGTATTTATTAGAAGTGATTAGCATTTAAGTATGTAAACTTAGAGTAAAGTAGATCATTCTCTCTAATATTGGTGGGTCTCATCCAGTGAAGGCCTTAAGAGAAGAAAATTGAGGTCCCCAGAGAAGGAAGGAATTCTTTCTAAGTTGACTGAACCCAACTTAGTCTTCATCCTGTTTCCTGCCCTGTAAATTTCTTACTTGACAGCCTCTACAATAGTATGAGCCGATTCTCAATTCCATTCTCCCCATCTCTTCGGATGTATAGTCCTATTATTGTGTTTGAATAACCTTAACTAATATATGCGCACATGCATTTATACTTGTATAGGTTTGTATGAAAATGAGGAAAATCAAGGGAGAGCTGGCGCTAAGCTGAAAACACTGAGGGGTCTATGTGTGTGTGTGTTTAAGAAAAGGAGAAAAGAAAAAAATAACCTGGAGCAAAATGGAAATAATATAATATTAAAGTATGAGAAAGTAAAACTATATAAAAATTTAATAAACAGGGAAATAAAGACATTAATCAAGTAAATTTTAAAAGGACTAATTTTCAGCAATGGAAATAGTTGCTGATACATAATAGAAACTCAATTAAGATTTATTAAAGGAATTGATAAATAAAGCTAAGAGGAAGTGTATGTCTTAACAGGATGCCTATAATTTGTGTAAATATAATGTACAAGTGATAACACACATACCACATCAAACCACACCACTGAAGAAATGAAACTGGTAAAACTGGTGCTGGTGGAACTGGTACCCTGCAAGAGTTGTGTCGTCCATGGGTACAGGTAAGATGAACCAGAAAGGAATTTTCCCTTAGTAACTTGTCATTATGCCTTTATAACCTGTACTTCTTATCTACTGACATCCATTATTATTCCAATTTGTTTAAATACATTATGAGTAAATGCAGTATTCCCTACATTTTAAACTCTAAAATGGAAATAGAACTCCAAAGAGAAACGTGGTAGGTAAGACATAAGCTAGAGTTGATCACAGATAGAATATGTTTGGTCAACATGAGTCCTGGACATTTTTGAAGCACCTCAGATGCCCTGCATGTCAATATGGGCAAATTTCATCTCTCCTACCCCACCCTTGTTCCCTGCCCCCCTCTCAATTTTTGACTTCCAATTCTATACTAAAAACTTTCTCTTTCTCTGAAAGTGTATAACAACCCCACTTATAATCTATACATTCCAAATTCATTGAAACATATGTTCAATTTTATTATTATCTTTCTTTATTACCTAATATGAAAAAAAAATTCAATTTATTATGGTACCAAAAAAAAAAAAAAAAAAAGCTAGGCAAAGAGAGATGAGGTGTAAAATGCCAGCCAGCTATTTGAGAACTACCAAGCATGAACATGCTGGCTGCTCTGAATTCACTTAAATATGTGAGCGCCCAGACTGGGCCCTGCTGTCTAATGGGATTAGTCCTACTTATAACTAATTCAGAGGTTTGAGCCTCACCTTATCTGTTAGTTTAGAGCTAAACTCAAAGACTCTGGCGTCAAGCTCCCTACTTCTATTAGCTTTCTATTGTTGCCATAAGCAATTACCACAGACTTAGTAGTTTGAACAGCATAGTGTGATTCTCATGGTTCTGTAGGTCAGAAATTTGGTGGTTAAGTCGTTTTTCTGTTTTGAGTCCCACAAGGTCAAAATCAAAGGTCAGCCAGTCTGGACTGTTGTCTTGAAGCTCTCAAGAAAAAATCGACTTCCAAGCTCATCCCCATTGTTGAAAAAGTTCATTTCCATGTGGTTGTAGGACTGAGGTCCCTATTTCCTTTCTGCCATTTGGGTGTTTCTTTCGATCCTTAAGGGCACCTGCATCCTTGTAATACTGCCCCACTGTCTCAGAGCAGCGTGCAGGAAGGCAAGTCCAGCTTATATTTGAATCTCTGACTCTAGCTAGAGAAAGTTCTCTGCTTTTAAAGAGTCATGTGATTATGTTGGGTCCACCCAGATAATCTAGGATAATCTCCCTAAATTAAGGCCTGTAACCTTAATTGCATCTTGGAAGTCCCTTTGCCTTGTAACGTGATATTCCGTTTTTAGGGATTAGAGCATCAGCACCTTTGGAGTCCATCCTTCCTATTTCATAACTTATAGCTCAGAAAATTGCTACCACACCCCTCTGTGTCTCTGTATTTCACTGTTCGATAGAATCCAGGTTAACTTGAAATTTCAGAGTGCACCTTTCTTCCTGCAGGTTGCATGCCTATGTTATTACACACCTAATTTCCACTGTCAGTCTGCTTAGACTACTAGAACATCATAGACTGGGTGGTTTAAAACATTTGTTTCTCACAGTTCTGGAGGCTAGGAAGCCCAAGGTCAAGGACTTGGCAGATTCATTGTCTGATAAGAGCCTGCTTCCTGCTTCATATATGGCATTTTTCCTACAGTGTTCTCACATGGGGGGAAAGGTTAAAGGAGGTTTCTGGGTTGGTTTCATAAGGGCACAAATCCCATTCATGAGGACTCCACCCTCATGACCTAATCACCTCTCAAGCCCCCACTTCCAAGTACCATCACACTGAGAACTAGGTTTCAACATGAATTTTGAAGTCAGTTTCCTGTTTAACACAGGAATTTTGAGTCCTTTTCCAGAAAAAAAAGATGATTAAAGGAAAATAATGTTTCATGACCTTTAGTTGCCCACAGCAAGTTGAAAGCAAACTGGAAAGATAGTTACAGTCTGCATAATTAGCTCTACAATAATTCCTCTTTGTTTGATTGCTACTACAGCATTAATGCATTTGAATCAATTTTTGAAAAACTGGATGCTTAAGTTGTTTATAAATAAAGGAACAGAAGAAGTACTTAGAATAACAATTCTTAATTCCACAACTCTATTTGTTTAATTTAGTTTTTAAAGATGGTGGGTCCTGCATATAGATGTTCCATTACTATGTGTAATATTAATGTCATTAAATGATAATGCTTTTTACAGGTAGCAAGGGAATTCCGTCATCTCTGTGGGGCTCATATAATGGAAATCACACTAAAATGAGGACCGAAGTGAAATAGAATAGTTTCCCAGTAGACTGGAAACAACGAGAAATGATTTTAAATTATCACCTAGGAAACCAGAGGTATAAATTTTTAAAGTTTTCACCATCAAGGCCAGTTAGAGCTTAGTGTCGAGATTTTAAACTTAGCATTTACCACAGCAGAGTTAGGAGCAATGAGTCCCTGCCCTAGATGTGAGGCTCAGTTTGAAGCAGCTCCCACACTAAAGAGGAAGTCCAGGAAGCCGGTCTGGGAGACAGAGCTGCTCGAGTGTATCAGTCCTGCTTGTCCTCACCCCTTTAATACTTAGTTGCATGACATTCAGCAGTGTAGCTGCAAATGCCATTAGGCAAATGAGCGTATGGAGTGAACATATATGTCTTTGAAATTCTGTATGTTATTCTAATTCAGAAGTGAAAGTCTTACACATCTGTGACCCTGAGTAATTGTTTCTGTAGAAGCTGCCAAAAAAATTACAGTAAAGTCATTTCAGACACTTTAGTTCAAACACAATGATGCTTTTATGAGGCTGATATGTCCATCTCTAAAATGCTGTAAATTTGTAAATTTAGAAACTGATGAAAGCATTTAACCATTTTAAAATTGTTTTTTGGATTGACAGCTCTGCAACATGGCATGACCAAAAGTAATGAAGTTCAAATTTAAATGTGAAATGTTGAATTATAGCTGCTTATATGTAGAAGAATCCATATATCACTACATCTACAGTGTGACTATAAAAGATAATGTTCATCGCCTGGGTACCAGAGCCAGGAGTGCCTTATGGCATGTGGCTAAAGGCAGGCTGTATTATTATTTTTCCAAATGTGACTCTGAATATATATTTTATCACCTCAGGACAGAAAAACAGTTAACCAATGAGCAATGACAGTTCCATCCAAAGTTACTACTGTTGTTGTATGTCGAGATTTTAGTGTCAGTTATTGGAAGCTGTGGGCTGCATCAGTTCTTAATCGAGGTCAACAGCAAAGGGCAAAGAGATGCCACAGCATTGAACATTAGGATTGGAATGATCTTAGAGCTCCTTTAATCCAGGGGTTCCCTGTCCATGGCTGCAAGCTGCTATCATAGCAATGGAACGATGAGTCATTCATATATAGCACACGCACACACACATTTGCACACACATAACATTTCAAACACATGAAAATCATTCAGTTTGTTCTTTCTAGTATGGCAGTCAGGCTCTGTGCAACATCAGCTCAGGATACATTTGAAACTTTTCCTGGATTTTAGTTTTTGAAACTCTAAACTCCTTGGAAAAATTAAGTGATGAGGTGTTGGGGTGAGAGGTAGTAGTTTTAATCCAAAAAAAGATTTTCCATACTGAGAAAGATACGAACTTCTTTTGAGACTGGCTAGTAGCCTGGAAGAGCAGTAGAATCAATGAGCTAGAGAATTTTTTTGGTTTCTGGTATGTCTAGTGTGGAGGGAAAGGCACAGTACTACAACCAGGATGTTTAGACTCGGCAAAGTTTATTACCACGCACAGAGAACCAGCTTCTCAGCCCAGGTGTCTGTATGTACTACACACACGGCCTTGCTCTCTGGCTTCTCGGCCTGGGTGTCCGTAATCAGATGTGTGCATGCCCCATACTCCCACTCCTAAGCACCTTTTGCAATCACACAATATCACATATGGGTAATGAAACCTGGGGTGGGGGGGTGGACAAGGCCACAGGTATCGCTATAGACACCTGGCAGTGAGTCCTAGGGCAAGTTAGGGATAATTAGGCAGTTTCAGAGACAGTGCAGGTGGGGACATCAGGAGAGTTAAGGAAGGCTTCAGAGATAAGGGCAGCAAATTCCAAAGGGGACTGACTAAGCAAACACCCCTAGGACTAGGGCCAACAGAACATTCCGGAACAGCTAAGATAAGGGCTGTGTCCAGAATTTTAAGTCTGGACACAGAGACATTAAGGCAGAGTGAGAGAGACCCCCAAGAACTAACCAATCACAAAGAGACTGGTGGAGCTTTAGAATAATCAGGGAAAGAAGTTCTAAATTCCCTGAGGTACGACTCCACTTCGGCTCCCTTGCCTCTCCCTGGCCTGCTTCTACTGGCCTGGGAGTCCCACTTTCTGTTTCTTTTCTCCTCAATAAACTTATCTCTACATAAATCTGCCTTTTTTCGCTTGCTTGCCTGAGCGTCTGTAAAGTTCCTGCTATGGCTTTGTCAGACACCAACCCATGGTGCTCTAGTGGCTGGGCTCAGCGCTGCCCCTGCAGCCTGGGATCTATTCCTGCTGGGAGACGAGGCCTGAAAACCTGACATTACGGTATCAGCGGGAGGCGAAAGAGCCTGTGTACCATGTTCCTTACACTGACTTAAAACATTGTTAGTTTCCAATGACTATCCCTATCTTTGAACCATATTGATATGCTTAAAACTGTTTGCAGTACATACTTAACAAACTTTTACTTTCCTGTCTTAATTTTTAAATCAGAAGGATTTTTACAAAATTTGTAACTTTCTCTGTAAATCGATCAGTTGCTTTTCTAATGAGTTCCAAATGATTCTTTGTGAAGCAAAGAGTCCCTATTCCTTCCCTAAATGGGAAAAAAGAACATTCCCCTCATACTGGATATTCTTAGAGACAGCGTGGTGTCCTAACTAGTTGTGCACCCATTATTATAAAATGGAGATTCTTGGATCCAGCCCTAGATCTTCTGACTCACTATCTTTTACGTTCATCTGTTATTCTCCATGTGATTCTGAAGCAGACACAGGCTAAGGGAATGTGATTGTAATGCACATAGGTGTGAATAAATCTACAAAGCCATTTCAATTACAGCTACAGATCATAATTATTAATGATAGAGCTTTGCTTCTAGCAAATATTTCCTCTGATTGAGCTCTTGATTCTCACTCTTCTCTAGCTCTGTGTCTGGTCTCCTATTCGGTGCGATCCTTTTTCCTCTAGTACATAAAGTGAACTGATCAACTCTGTTGGACTAGATGCTTGGTAGAGGTGACACAGGAAGCTTTATGAGCCTGAGACATAAAATTAACTGACCCCTCAAGTCCATCATATGTTAATAAAGTGTTAGGACTTTCTCTAACTGACATCATAATTTATTAATCAAAATCATTACAAAACTTTATGTGAATTTCATTCAGCAAACATTGATTGAAAGGCTATGACATCTGTTATCTTCTACCAGGTACAAGGCCTAAGAAGATGTGGTAATCTTTGTCTCTTACTTCACAAAGGGACTACAATTTAGTGGTGAAGAGGAAAATGAGCCATCCTTATTTGCACTTCTACATTTGTTTTTCCTTCCCTTGCTCACTCCATTCCCCACCCCCACCCCCATCCCCAGAGGTATTGTCAGCTGGCATCCTTTAACATTCATGTTAAAAATGGTGTGTCAGGAGAGAATAAAAGAATTGAGGTCATGATTACTTTTTTCTTTGCCATTCTGGGAGACTTAAAGAAATGAAAGTGAGGAGCTGGTAGCACTTCAAATGAAATTACCTTAGCTTCTAATGGCCACCCCATCTCTTTGCTAGGGTTAATTTTGTCTAGAGGACATTAACCATGGAGCAAACTCCTCTGTTTCCTCCTCAGACTGCTGAATGATCCTGTAGGCTAGAACAATGAGGCACCTGTGGGTTGTTCTTTTTAATTAAAAACTCTTTAATGGGATGGACTTTCATGCATTTACTTTCCTCAATGCTAGAATTTGGTCCACCTCATTTTCCAAAATCTAATTGTGAATTGTGTTTAAAAATAGTCTCTTGGTTTGAGACACAATAAAAAAAAAAAAAAACCCACAGCATTCTCTATTCTCTGAAGGATGGAATTATAGGTTCTTCAGATTAAAAAGCAAGTAAGATTTCACTTATATGTACAAATGTTTACAAGCACCTGAAAAATTGCAGAGAAATCCTGCCTGAAAGAACAGAGGCCAATCAAAGCTTCATGTCACATGGGAAGAACCCAGGACATCACAACTAAGGATGGGTTAGAACAGAAAGTTTTCTGGTTAATCTACAGAGGGGAGTTAGATAACTGGAAAGATAAGAAAATAAGTGAGAGCAACTGTTAAGCAGTTAGTGAGGTGTGAAGCTCAGCTGTTCTTAGGAGAATATTATCCTGATATGAACTTTCTGAATATTCCTTAGGAGGTATTGATGGAGTAACACACTATTAAACAAGTGCTACTTTTGATGATTTTAGAGCAACTGCCTCATTTCCTCTTTTTTTCAACATAGATCCAAGTCCCTTGCCTTGAGAAGGGGCTGAGCAAAGAACTTTTCACAAAAAACTAGCTGCTATTGATGTTCCCTCTAATCAGAATTTGGATCAATGCTGATTGCATGTGTAAATATAGTCCGTTTCCAGAGAATACAACTCTGTGCCAGCCTCCAGCTCATTCCCAACATTAGTTCCTGTTTCTCCAATTAAGATTTAAATATTTTAAGTTTTCTACTTGTAAAATGATATATATTATAGCAAAAATTTATTTATTCAATTGCTCTCTACCAATTTTTATGGCAAGCTATTTGAGGAATCGTATCAGCAATACTATTAAGCATTATGTTGCCTCTTCATTCACCATATACTTACACCAGGTTCTAGGGATACAAAAAATAGACATAATTTCTAAACTAGTCAAGCTAAGGATTTAGTGAGGGAGGAAGATAATAAACTAAAACTGAGGAGAATATCTAATTACAAAGTGTGAAATGTATGTCAGGATAAGCTAAATTATGCTGTTGTCACAAAAAAAATCTCATCATCCCATTGTTTGCAACAACAAAGGTCTATTTCCTGTTTTCAAAAAGTCTTTTATAGAACCATGGAACTCTTAGGGTGAATAGCAAATTCCCTTTAAGTGACAACTAATTCCACATCCCCTCTCCCCATGGAAAAAAAAAAAAATGGAGATGAACCAGATGTGTGGGTTAAGGAAGAGGATGGTGGTGTCAAGGATGACTCCTGACTGGTCAAGCTGTGTGGGTGATATTGTCATTCACTAAAATATGAAATGTTAGAAGATACCTGATTTGGAGCTAGCAGTATATGTGTTTTTGTGTGTATTTCAGGGAAATACCAATGCTTAGTTTTGGACATACCAATGTTATAATTCCTTTAAGAAATCAAATGAAGATGCTGTGCAGGTATCTGGGATGCAGAGGTGATATCTAGCTGGAGATATCACTTTGGAAGTTAAAAGGAAATGGAAGGAATCTGTAGGGAGAAGCATGCATAAAGATGCCTAAGGAGATGCCATAGAATGAAATTAAAAAGTCTGGAGCTGAGACTGAGGGACTCCAATAATTATCAGCTTAGCTGTAGAGGATTTTGAGCAGAAGGGGACCAAAGAGATAAAGAAAACCATGGTATTTTAAAATTCAAGAGAAGCGTAGTCAACATAATAAAATGCCTCTGAAATAGCAAGGTAAATGAGAGTAAGGTCTGAAATAGCAAGATAAATGAGAGTAAGGTCTGTTTTTGGATAGGATAACATAAGTCCTTAGTGACTGAGCAAGGGATAGTTTATTGGTAAGTTAGAGACAGAGCTGTGTCTTGAGAGCCACAGCCCACTAGTTAAAGATGGTATGTTGAAACAGACCTTTATCTCACTTTCTTCCAAAACCCTACAGAAACAAAAAACAGAAGAATTTTAAAAAGGCATAAGGTCACAAAGGAAAGGGATGAGAAGGTAGGAACCATAGAAAACTCCAGAAAGAGGGATCCTAAGCTGGCAAGTAAATCAAAAGGGCAACATCTCAGGTCCTACCAAAAGTCTCAAGAAATTGTGACAGTGGGTCCCTTTGGAAGTGAGGATGGAGGGGTTCCTAAATCCAGAAGGATTGGTGAAAAATTTTAAAAAGCAATTGCATCTTCATTCATGCCCTTTTCACACTTTGTAGGTATGCAGCTGTCCCTTCCCCATGTCAACAAACAGTGGGAGATTTATTCTCTGCAAAGAATAAAACATGATCTCTAGTCTGGTAGACTCAAGGCACAGTTGAATATGAGACAAATACAGTAACATTTGGAGGTACCAGTATGATGAAAGCATAACTACACCATTCAGTTGTCCATGGAGTAGGGAAGAAAAAAGATCCCATTTAAGAAAGTGATCACAAAAATCACATCCTCAGTGGTGAGACAGGTAAGGCAGAAGGTAAAACAAACATTTAGTAAAAAAGTTAAGATGTAGCAGTAAGAAATTTCAGTCAAAGTTTGATAGTAGATTCACGTTTTCTCACACCCCACTACTCTAAACACATGCCAATATGATCAAATAAAAAAAGACGAAAGGAAAATAACCAGCCAGGCTTTTAAAGAAATAAATAATCACTCTGGACAGGAACAGAGCAGAAACATCAATGGCTGAACCAAAAGCCCTGCTGAGTGCTAATGCAGATGCTAGCAGGTGGTGGAGTGTTCATCTTTGGAAATGAAAATACCCCAAGGTTTGGGAATGGTCCTCTTTTGCTCCAGAGAAGCTTAAAATAATCACTTAGCTTTTACAAAGTTTACCAATGAGCTCCACTTTACTAAATCCAGCTGCAATGCTCAACCCTCACACTTTGATCCTGTTATTAACCTGACATGGTTTATCACTCTCTTCTTGAAACACTGACTTCACTTGACTTCCTGAACACCATTCCTTTTTTCCTGTACTTCATTGTTTTCCTTATTGGTTTCCCCTCATCTCCACTACCTCTAAACAAAGGCATAACTCAGAGCTTGATCCTCAACTCCTTCGATTCTCTTTTCTGATCACATTATCTCTCCTCCTGAAGTCATTCAGTCTATGGCCAAATTAGCACAAGATCAGACCACCAGAGTAGATGTCCGTTCCAAACTCCAGAGCATATAATCAACTTCCCATCTCTCATTTCCACTTGGATATTGTGCAGACAACCTAAATGAATATTTCCAAAAGTCGACTCTTGCTCTTCCCCTTCATTGTCACATCTTCCCCACGTCCTACCTGCCCACATCTTCTCTTCTCAAAGTCTATGCTCTCATAGCAAATAGCAACCCAAGCCTAACAATTGCTTAGAATACAATGATTAAAGTTGTCTTTGATTACTCTCTTTATAACATTCCACATCTAATCCATTTAGTTTTATCTTCAAAACACTTCTCATTACCTCCATTGCTTCCACTCTGATTATTCACAAGCCACCTTGCCATACCCCAAAAGGCTAAGGTGTACCTTAAGGCCTTCGCAATAGATCCCCCACTGCCTAGAAATCTCCTCTTCCAAGTTCAAGTCTTTCTCAAATATCTTTTAAAGTATATGTACTTTTCCAAAGAGGTTCTCCTAGATCATTTTATGTAACACCAGCCCCTACCTGAGTCCTTATTTCCCATACTTTGCTTTATTTTTTTTCTCCATAGTACTTATCTTCTTACATATTATATGTCAGATATACATATTAGAATGTCAGTTCATGAGAATAGATACTTTCTTTTATTAAGTACCCGTAACACAAGCCTAGAACATACCAAGAGATCAGTAAATATTTTTAAATGAATTAATAGAACTGATAGTGTATGGTATGCCTTTAAAAAACAACATGTCTAGGAATTGTGCCTAGGAATTCAGTCAAAGTGAATCTGCAACATTCCTTTGTTTCCATGGAGTAAGGCCATAAAACACAACTGATTATAACAAGTACTATGCATAGTCAGTCCAAGCTTATCTCCTTCCTCCCTCTGAATCTACCAGCCAGCACATTCTAGGTCAGTTTCCAAGGAAGATCACCTGTAGCTGTTCACCAGTGACACAACTGAGACAGTGTCTTTGGGAAAGTATATCTAATTTACAGGCATGGTTTTAGCAAGCTCACTTGATGATAGACTGAAAATACATTCCCTGAAATAATTTTAATATTACCACCAACGCCTGACTCAACTGGTTCTAAATATGGGAAGGAAAAGGGGGAAGAGGTATTATTTATTCATTCAAAAATATCTAGCATGATACCTAGAAACTCACTGGAATTTGGTAAATTTTGTCTTGAAATTAATGAAAATAAAAAGAGTGAATCAGGTGAGGACAAAGCAAAGTAGGCTAATTATAGATATACTATTTTCCCCTATTCAGTGGATGCCTAAAACAACAGATAGTACAAACCCTATAAAAAAATCATATAGATATTATGTTTTTTTCTATAAACACATACCTACAATAAAGTTAAATTTATAAATCATCTATAGTAAGAGTTGAGTAACAATTAACTAAATAAAATGTTATAATAAAAGTTACATAACTCTGCTTTCTCAAACAAAACAAAACAAAATCCTGGGTTTGAATTTGTAGCTCAAGAGTGAGCACCTGTATTTTCATGATATTTCTAAATAACCCTATAGTAGTCACTTAACAATCCCTGGGCATTGGGACCACACCAAGAAAGACTGTAAAGTTATTCAAGGCTACTTCTCACAGCCCTCTGCCCTGGCAGCTCAGGTTTTAAAATTCAGTGCTTGTTTTTGATTGTGAATACAAATAATGATTAGGAATACTTTTCACTTTTTGAAAATATATTTTAATGAATACAGTCTCACGTTGTTTTCTACCTATCCTCAGATTTTGCAAGATGCTATTTAAAATAATCTGTGAGAATCTAGATTTTTTTTTATCCCATAAGAAATCATTTTTAGAATGCCCTTAACTATAATTCCTTAAATAGTGGTCATTAACAAGAATTTATATTTCTATTGTAACTATTACCTAAGTTTCTATCTGCATTTAAATATTCATTTATTTTAACAATTGAGTTAGCATAATGAAAGCAATATATGTAGACATCAGGGTCAGAAACTTGATAAAAATGATGTGACCTATTATCTTTTTTTTGGTTCTGAACTATGTGTAAGTGAAGTAAGAAAAGGATCAAAAATGTCTTCCACTTTCTCACACAATTTAGCAAAGAGGATATCTATAAGACTCTCCTTTTTATGCATATCAAGATGAGTGATGTCTAAAGAGAATTGGCGTACAACTCAAGGTTCCTTGGTAAAATCACTTTCCACAGTCCTACTACAGGGTGACTTGATCAGAAAACTCCCTTTACTATCAATCAGCACTTTTAAACTCTTCAGCGCAATGAAGTCTATTGTTAAAAATGTACGTGGACTCTTTTAATTCCTTGAAAGATTAATTCTCCAGGGGAGATAACTGTCATAGGAAAAGGCAGAGTTAGGCAGTGATTGTTCTATAGGAAATCTATTTCTCATTCTAGTTCTCCAAATTGTAGGCTTGGGACCTCTGCATAGCTTTCTGAATTAAAAAAAAAAAAAAAAAAAGCCTACTACCAGCTGCAGCCTTCTCCCAATAAAAGCTAATTTGAGGTCCTGAGGCGGGGAAGGTATGGTCCTTGCCTGATTCTTGCTCATGGGTGTCTATACTTCCTCCCATGACACAGAACTCCTTCAATATTGGTGAGAATTTTATTGGAAGGCCATGGAGAGAGCCCTAGATAGGGTCAGAAAGCCCTATAAGTCTCTGCCCCTTATGTTATAAAAAGAAAAACCTACCTCATAAATAGGAATCAATTCCAATAAATTTAAGTCAGAAAAGACAAAAACCAGAATGACAAAAACAACAACAGGCATCAGAGGAAATGCATAATTCAAGAAACAGAAATGATACTTTTAAAAATTAGAATTAGGGGCCTCCCTGATGGATTAGGGCCTAAGTCTCGGCGCTATCACTGCCAAGGCCTGAGTTTGATTCCTGGCCAGGGAGCTAACCCACATATGCCGCTGCAGACCTCTCCTGTCTTGCCCGCTGCTCCCCTGAGCAGTGTATTTCAGTGGATCTGCCTGTTCTGCTCCCCACTCTATCTCTGTTGTATCCTCTCACACCCCATCTCTGGCTTATACCCCAGCTCTGCTATGCATAAATAAATTAAATCTTTTAAAAAATTAGAATTAGTTTCTTCTGAGTGATTCAATAAGTTGTATCAATAAAATAAAAATAGGCTACGGTAAAAATATTTATTAGAAAACAAGAATGAGTTGTTTGATATTCAGAGCATGATTGTTACTTTCTTTTATATCACTAGCTATGGTTGGAAAGAAGCCAACGAAATCTACAGTAAAGAATAAACAAAATATAGGCCAAAATGAAGGAAATGTTAAAACACATGGAGATTAATTATAAGGGTTAACATCTACCTAACACAAGTTTAAAAAAAAAAAAAAAGTAGAGATGAGGTTAGAAATAACCCGTTATTGTGAAAGAAAATATTCATGAGCTAAATAAAGGTAAGAGCACCAAATAGAATGTAAAAATTGCTTCACACTTACACACATTTTCATGTTATTTCCAAAAAAAAAAAATCTTAAATCCTCTAGAAAGGAAACCCAGTAACTAAAAGAAAACCAATATCAGTTAGCAATAGACTTTTCATCAGCAACACCGAATGTCAGGAAATAATGAGCAATGCCTTCACAGTGATTTTGAAGCTTTCATTTTGTCTCATCTCATTCAAGTGTGAGAGGAAAAACCATTTCCAGACAAGCAAGGATTTGGGCACATAAAAGAAAAAATGAAACTGAGAATATGTCTAAAAGAGTAGTGAACTTAGATTGGAAGTAATGAGAATGAAACTCTAGGATGACAACTACACCATAGCCCTAGAAAGTCCGAATTAGAATGGGGAGGTAAGGGCTTTGAACAGAATGTCCTGCAATAAATGGGCCATGTGTGAGCTGGGTGACCTAGGATTAAGTGGAGGTTGGCAATTATTCTTGTGTCTACTGGAAAAGCAGCAGCTGAGAATGTAAATGACACAAACATTGGTAATGTAAAGTGACACTTGAGAGCCCTAGGGCTTGTGCGTGGCCAGCGCGGGTGAAGAGTAAAGGTTGGGGATTGCTCTCACAGAATATTACCTACATTTTTTGAGAACTCACAGTGTGGCAGATCCTTAATAGCACATTGAGTGGAGTCTCTCATTTATTCCTCAGCCTTATAAAATATGTCACAATTATTTATATTTTATAGGCATATTGAAGAGTCTAAATATAATGCCTAAGGTTGATGTAGTAAGAAAAAGATATTTAAGTACATTATTTAGATTAATTGTTTGCAAAAATTACATCTTTTTTAGAACTGAAATAGTACAAGTATGCTAAATTCTTCATCTTTCATAGCAGGGAATCGATATATACTGTTAAAGTTCATAAATCAAGCAGTAGAAGTGTTAGCCCATTATCTGGTTATGGAGGTAACCACAAGAAGAAAGAGTAAGGAGAAAAAAATAAAAAAAAATCAAAATAGAAATGAGAAGAGATTGAGGATATGCTTGGGAGAGGAGATATTTATTTTCTATATTATTACCTCTGTATATTTCATATTTATTATCAATACACACTTTACACTTATAGTAAAAATTCCCCAAATGTATAACTAGGATATGGAAAAGCAGCTGTGCAGGCTGGTGGTCACAATGATGACACGAAGCAATTGATAGCGTCTCCTGATGTTTGCAGGAAGCTTCTGATTATCCAAACATCAGCCGAGAAGACAATTCTACAAGTCAGAAACCAACTCAGTGCAGGACTCCCCAGAGTGGTATCTCCCACCCTCCTCATCCTTTTACTCACCACAATCCCTGATCCACACACAGTACCTGTGGATACTGAAGGAAATTTCTAGCCTTGACATGAAAAAACCTGCAGTTTTCATGTCTCTTTGGTACTTTCTCTGGCTATGAAGCATGTATTCATACATATGCAATGATATGCACATATGTGTATGTGTGTATTTATGCAGCTCATATTAAACATATGTGTGTTATCCATCAGAAGACTGGTACTGGGAACTTACATGAGCAGTTCAGGGAGAGTAAAGACTCCTAAAAGCAAATCCCTGGGCTTTTTATTAGAATGACAGTTAAGCACACAACTTCTGAATTCTTTTCAGAGAGTCCTGGACAAGGTCAATTTCTATCAAGACTGTATCCTTTTGATTACACATAATTTGAAACAGCATATAAAACTACCTTCTTAAGTAACTTGGTTGTCAATGAAAGACAATGTTTATACCCTAGCACTGGGCTCTGTAGGTGGGTTGTTTTAGTCCAAAACAAATATGAATTCAGAGCAAATTTAAGAGAGCAAAGAGAACTGCTTTTCTGAGAAGACCTATAAATTGATAATCTCCCTTAAGAATAAAGAAGGGAGATTTTACGGAAGATTGCAACTATTGAATCATTCTGTCGTTAAATCAGTTACAGCCTCTGATTAGTTTTCCAGTAACACTTGGAGTAAGAGAAAATGTTGTTGGCAAAATAGTAAAAATCTGGCAGCCCAGAGATTTAAACATTAGCAGTCATTCAGAAACAAGCAGGCAACTTAATACAATGGAAAAGAATCTTTTGATCTAATTACTTCCATTAGGAAACTTAACATTTTATTTCCTACTGATTTATTTAGTTTCACAGCATGAGTTCAAGTAATTTCTTTTTAATAAGAGGTCATGTAAATTCATATCTTCTCTATAAATATTTTGAAAAGACCAATAACTATGCAATACTATGTTAACCCTTTAGTACTCAAAATAACCACATGCACAAAAAGATTACAGATAAGATATTGGTACCAAGGCACTCAGTGGGGTATTATTCAAATAATATGATTTAGTTGGAGCATACCATATGACTGTAAAGACTGGCAATAGTTTAGAAAGAGAGAACATGCTTAGACTGTCCAATGAATAAACACAAAATAGTTGGATTAAATGGCAAGCTGTGCAGAAAATAGTAAATGTGCCAATAATTAAATATTTTGCATAAAAGAAGCAAATGCATAACAACTGAATATTACTGAAACTTCAGATCACTGTGAAGGAATCTTCTTTCTGCAATTTTCTCCTTTTGTGTATTTTAACTACAATTTCTCATCAAAGCAATCAGATTCTCTTGGGGAAACCATACTGCAAATGGAACTGACAAAGCTGATAGTGAACCCTCCCATTCAGGTATGGAGAACAATCCAAAGGCTAAGTGTAAAACTATGTGTAAAGCAACCAACCCATTCTGAGCAGGTTTATGAACGGTTCTAGCAGCCACATGCTCTTCGCCATTGTTTGTAGTCACCGCGCTCCTCCGTACACTCCACTCCTCCACCCTTAACACCGCACTACCACCACACCGCACTCTGCTGCACCACCCTTATAAATCAGTCTCTTAGCTCAGGTGGACCCACTTCAGGTGCCCATCAGGCATGCACCCAGGATCACAGGGCTCCCTCATCTATCCTGATGGCGGAAGGGCAGAAAAGCCTGATACCTTTTACCTTACCCTACAGTCCACCCCCTCAGGGTTTTCTGCCATATGGTCCACATATATACAATTTTTTAAGCAAACATAAACAGTGCAGCCATGGACCACAAACGCAAATACATCACAAAATGACTAAATTCAATTTTCCTAGGGGTGGAAAGACAGAGAAGTTACCGGTACCAGCAAAGGGAGATCCCTCCCATCGGGCAATATACATGCTAATTTGGCATCTGAGGACAATATTGTCACTGGCATCAGTGGCCTTCCAGGTCGTGAGTACCACACTCACTTTGCCAGTGAAGAGGCATCAGTGGGTTCTACATGCAGCAGGAGTGGAGAGCTCATAATGGGCCACAGAGTTATTACAAATGTCCCCTTGAGGATTGCCCACTGATCTGCCACTCTAGGGTGGGTAACACGCACCCGTGGCGGCCACTGCGCACTCACCCATGGTATTATCTGTAAATCGGCCTCCAGGCCACGACCACAAGGGGCTATCAGAGCCACCCACCGCATGTGGGGAGCCTTCCCTGTCCAGGGCCATTCCCAGTCCACAGTCTGCCCTGGGTCCACTCCAGTTGGGGCTGGCAATAGGATGTTGCCCTGCTGTCCAAGTCCCGGTTTTAATAAGATGTCTGAAGTCTTTATTTGTAATTGGATGGGAGCAGAGGCACGATGCAGCAATGCCTCCACTGGAGCCAGGCTGCCTCTCCTGCTCCTCTCATTCAATGTCTGCAACACCTCCCATAGACGTCGGCTCCACCTGGCCAGCGTCTGAGTAGGGGCAGTTGCTCTTAGTCCTTGCTTCAGTAGGCCATTATACCTCTCTATAATCCCTGCAGCTTTGGGATTATAGGGAGTGTGAAACTTCCATTCAACACCCATGTTCTTGGCCCACTGCCTTTACCACTCACACTCTAAGGCGAAACTCTCCGACTGTGGTTTCTAGCCATAAGCCACGTAGTACATCCACCCCCAGGATGTACTCTGGAATGGGCGATACATATACTTTATACTCTTTCGGGGGTAATCGCCCAATCCCCAGAGATAGTCTTACTGCTGTCACCTTGACACTCTGGCCTCCATAGCCATCAATATAACAAGTAGACCCATGAAATCTTTCTGGATTTCCATAGAGCAGAGTACATTCTGCTCCTGTGTCTACCAGAGCTAAAACCCTTTGAACGTTAGTCGGGGACCAGTGGATGGCAAGCTCCACATGTGGTCCGGTCCCCGCCCGTCCCCTGTGGACGGGTTCCTTGGCCCTCACCCTATTCAAAAGCTATCAGGCCATCACCCGAGGATGGGGCTGGCAGCAAGTGGTCTTCCAGGCACAGGGCACGCGCCTGAGGCCTGGAGCTTCCAGGCTCCCCCCGAGCAGCAGTCCTTCTCATGGGTGTGAACCTCTGGTCTTCTCGCAGCTGCTGCCATAATTCCAATAAATATGCATTGGGCTGCGCGTCTATTTTAGTGCCATCTATCCCTGCTCTTATTAAATCCATCCACATTTGGTTACGGGTGACTTTTATAGGTTCTGTGATGCCAAGAGGCCTCCATGCCCTCCTTGGCATTCCTTTTGACCTTTCAGAAACTACCAGTATTCCTTTCTGAGAGCGCTGGCTCTCAACTTCTCCCAAGGCTACCATTGTGGTGATGTCCTGTATCTGACGTCCCACATAGGGTGCTAGAGCTACCATGAGGGATCCAAATGTAGATGAGGGGGCATTCTTTTTTTTTTTTTTTAATAGAGGCATGTTTTATTTATTTATTTGTTTGTTTGTTTTGTTTATACATGCTCTGGGTACAGTCAGAAGCGGGGGAGGGTGAGAGAATTCACCAGAGCCAGAGCGGGGAGCAGAGCAGGCAGAAGGACCAAAGTACACTGCTGAGGGGAGCAGGAGAGGTCTGCGCGCCATGTGGGACCCTCCTCCGGTGGCCGGGGAGCAGCCGGGGATCGAACCGGCGCCGCAGAGGCCGCGGGCAGCTTCGCAACCCAGCGCTCAACCGCTGCGCCACCGGGGAGGCCCCTGAGGGGGCATTCTTTAATACCAAGTCTCTCATCCCTGCTGTGAAACGCTCAACCACGCGCATTCACATTAAACATGGCCTGCCTCACCCCAGTTCCCGAAGTACCTGCACCAGCTCGGCGTCCGTCTGCCATCCGCTTACTGTCTCGGGCACGTCTCCCGCATCAGCCCAGACTGTCCGTATGGCAGCCATTATCCACTCCAGCAGGGTGCGGTCGCCCTGGCCATACCGCCGGCTGTTCTGCAGCCTCTGTCGCAAGGATGGGTGTGAAGTCACGGAGGCCAGTCTCTCCATCTCTTGAGCCGTGCAAATACTCCCATCCACCCCCAGGTCCCATAAACGCAGCAGCCAGGCTGCCGAGGGTTCCCCTGGTTTCTGGCGGAACTGTTTGCCCAAGTCCACCAGTAACGCCTGGGGGTAAGGTCGGTAGGTAGTAAATTCCGTCATCTGTGGTGGTCCCGCAGCCTGACACCCTGGGGCCATGGGTCGCTGCCGCTTCATTTTCTGAGTCACCACCGGGCAGGCCTGGAGCATGGAACCAGCCTCCTCCTCCTCTTCAGAGGAGTCCAGCATCTCCAGGGTCGCGGGTGGGTTTGCCACCGCCGGTTGGGACTCGGGCAAAGGTTCAGCCTCCCTCTCCTCCTCTCCTAAGCAGGGGTCTGGCATCTCCGGAGGGGTGGGTCGGTTTCTCCGAACTTCTTCCTCCAGAATCCTCAAATGTTGTTGCTGTATCCGCATCTCTTCCCGCATCTCTTCCCACATCTCATCCCGTGCTTGCTGGATCCTAGATTGCTCTTTCTGCCTGGACTCTCGCAGAGCTGTGAGAAACACCCATCCCACGGCTCCTGCCACCTCGCGGGCAATGCATCCACTCAGGGTTTCTTCTATTTCATACAGGGCCTGTTCCAACCGCCCCGGGGACCCATCTACCTCTGGCCATTCCTGGGGAGGTGCCCACTGGGCGAGGAGGTCGGCCACCGGGTACCATCTGCTCGTGGCCGGCCACCTGGCCATCCCTCCCCAGGTTCCAAAGGGTTTCGTCTGCATAGAGCTGTCCTGCCTCGAACCGTCCTGCCGTCTACGCCAGTTGTAAAGCAACCAACCCATTCCCGGCAGGTTTATGAACGGTTCTAGCAGCCACATGCTCTTCGCCATTGTTTGTAGTCGCCGCGCTCCTCCGTACACTCCACTCCTCCACCCTCGACACCACTCTACCACCACACCGCACTCTGCGGCACCACCCTTATAAACCCGTCTCTTAGCTCAGGTGGACCCACTTCAGGTGCCCGCCATCAGGCATGCACCCAGGATCACAGGGCTCCCTCATCTATCCTGATGGCGGAAGGGCAGAAAAGCCTGATACCTTTTACCTTACCCTACACTATGACTCAAGCCAAGCAATTGCTTAGGTATGGGGGTGGGGGCACAGATAACCGAGGAATATACTTAATAAACTACAGGCCTTGCATAACTCGGTGGAGTTCATCCTAACCTAAATTTTGTTTGACAGAATCAGAACCATCTCACAGCCACTGTTTCTGAAATTCTTCCATAGAATAATCTGATAGTCAACCTTAGTAGCAATTTCCTTCCAAACTGAGCAGATTCACATTTTCTTATCCCTTTATCTCGCATCCTTAAGCAAAAGTACTCAGCTTTTCCATTTGGCCATTCTGAGTTACATCATTGTTTAATAAACTGTATTCCAAGGAGTCCATGGTTTTGCTGAGCTTTATGAATCACTGTACAAATTAATGGAACCCTAGCGGGGGTCCTTGGGGCTTGTGATGGGTTGGTCAGCAGCACAGGGTCCTGTGACTGTTATCAGCGGTGTGGTGAGCAGCAGTAGCGTGAGAGCAAAGGAGAGACACAGGAGGGAGACTGAGATTTTTCTAAATAGGAGGGAATAGTAAGAGTTTGTGGGATGAGTGAATGAGGATGCCATTATAGGGGACTTGAATCTCAGCAACCAGGAGTAAGCTGGGCCATGAAACATTTCAAGTAAGTCTGAACCACAGCAGGAAAGAAGACACCGAAGAGGAGAGTTTAAAAAATATTAACCAGGAACAAGAGGGTCTTTGAGCATTTGGGGAGTCTAAGAACAGTTTTAAAAAGACAAGAGACGCAACACAGAAGAACAGCAGCTACAAACCAAAGGGCACTCTTTATGTGCTCAGCGTGGAAGAAACCCCTGGGTCATCAAATACTGAAGCTGGAGCATAACCTCTCTAGCGGTCAGACCTCCAGCAAGGGCACCAGAGTCATAAACCAGACAGCAAAGAAAACATGGGTGGGGGGAGGGGGACGAAAAGAGAGAGAGAAAATGTACATATGAGAGAGAGATAATCTGCTCCCAAATAATCAATCAAAGCTCTATTTTCTCTCATTCAAAAATAAATAAATAAATAAATAATACAACACACACAGAGGGGATTTTTACTACTATTGAGAAGAATGACTAACATTAAGTTCTCTCTGGTAAGACCTGTAAACTACCATCAAAGATTATTTGTTAGAGAAATGACATATCTAATGTAAGCAATAAACTTCTGTTGTTTCTGGACCTGTTATAAACTTCAAATTTCTAATTTTTTAAAAAGATTTTTTATATAATTTTAGATAATTGCTTTAGCAAATAATCTAATATAATACTTAAACTTTATAGCCCCTGGTGATGTTAGTAAAAAAAAAAAAATTCAAATATGTAGCAATACAAAGGAATTTTAAGTTAGATAGACTTTGTAAGGGCAGGAATGGACACAGTGCAGGTTTTCTGATCCCATGCAGACTGGGTAAAGGAGGAATCCTGAGTCCTCAGTGGTCTTTGCAGGTTTTTTATTGGGGTTCACCAGGCACATGGCAGGCAGGAGTGCTGGGGGGCCGGGAGGCTGGCAGTCCTTCCAGCCCCCAGCAAATCTTCACTCTATCTGGGCTCTCTGGCGTTCTCTGCTTCTGCTTCAGGCTTCTTCTCGGCTTCTGCTGCTGCTTTCTCGGCTTCGGCTTCTGCTGGCGTCCCCGTGACGCCGCCCTTAAAAGCACAGTCTTAGCACAGGTGTATCCCATCTACCTATGCCCACACCCTATTCCAGGTGCCCGCCATCAGGCATGCATTCAGGACAGGGATCCATCATCTATCCTGATGGCAGAAGGGCAGAAAAGCCTGACATTTTCATTACCCTACACTTACTTTCACCACAAAAGTAAAGTTCAAATTAAAGTTAACATACTGTCCACCCTAATAGGCAAGAAAATGGTAACAAATAATTTTTAAGACTCTGTGTGACAGAAACAGTGCTACGGATGTCTCATTAATTTCGTTTAATCTGAGTAACCCCTCCCCCCAGGTTAACAGTGGTATCCCCACTTTGCACATGAAGATACTGCTTATCAGAGAGGATGAGTGTAAGGGCAGGAACGGGCACAGTGCAGGTTTTCTGATCCCATGCAGACCGGGTAAAGGAGGAGTCAAAGTCCTCAGTAGTTTTGCAGGTTTTTTATTTGGGGTTCACCAGGCATATGGCAGGTAGGGGTGCTGGCTGGGGGGCTGGGAGGCTGGGAGGCTGGCAAGTCTTCACTCTATCTGGGCTCTCTGGCGTTCGTTCTGCTGCTTCTCGGCTGCGGCTGCGGCTGCTGCTGCTGGCGTCCCCGTGACGCCGCCCTTAAAAGCACAGTCTTAGCTCAGCTGAATCCCATCTACCTATGCCCACACCCTATTCCAGGTGCCCGCCATCAGGTATACATTCAGGACAAGGATCCATCATCTATCCTGATGGCGGAAGGGCAGAAAAGCCTGACATTGTCTTTACCCTACAATGAGCAACTTGTCTGAGATCACACAGTTGCTATGGAACAAAGCCAGTTTTTGGTCCATCTGCCTGACCCACAAGTTTGTTTTTTTACAACAGTAACACGTTGCCAGACTTGGGCATTACACACCATTGTAACCTACAATAAATGGGATATATCTTTCATTCACTGTTTTGTAAATGCATTACAATCCAGAATAATACATAGATTATTCAGAACTAAACTGCAGTCTATGAAAATCAAATTTCCTTAAGCCAATACTGAAATATCTCATAATCAAATAACTGGTACAGCTGAACGTAATAACTGTAAAGCTAGAGTTTTATATGTAGTTTAATAATCAAAAAGAAACTGAAATATAGTCTCATCAAAACCAGAATTAGCCATTCTATTGGCCACATACTCATATTTATCACCATTATCATCAATAGAGTTTAACTGGCAACAAACATGAACATGAGGATTTAAAAGCATTTAAAATCAACTCAAATGACAATAAGGAAAAGCTGACAATTTAATGTGGAAAAAATAAAATATTAGGAAGCATATTTTGATTTACTATCTAAGAGTTAATGAGTTTTTATTTTTCTTCCTCCAAAACCCACAAAATTACATTTTAAACTTTGTATTATACATGATACATAGAAAGGTGAAAGGAAATAAGTTTAACAAACAAACAAACAAAGGGCCTCTCATGGTGGCACTGTGAAGCTGTCCGCAGCCTCTGCAGCACAAGTTCAATCCCTGCCAGCTAGGGAGATTCCCACATGGCAAAGAAGACCTCTCCTGTCTCACCCGCTGCTCCCCTCAGCAGTATATTTCTTTAGTCTGCCTGTTCTGTTCCCCCACTCTGTCTCTGGTGAGTCTGCTCATCCTCCCATACATCTGGCCTGTACCCCGGTTCTTGCATAAAAATAAATAAATCTTAAAAAAAAAACAACATGGATATCTTCTAACACCACTAAAAGAGTTTACAGACTGAATGCCAGATACAAACAGAAACAAAAGATGAGTTCAGGAATTAGAACTTAATTGAGGTACATGAGTCAATCATTGATGAATTTCATGTATTTGCAGTATTCTGAAATCAACATATGTGAAACAGGTGTTTTGATACCATGTTAAAAGCAGTTAGGCAAACTAGAGAATATGACCACACTAATAAAAGATAAATGCCCAAATGCCCAAAGACCTTCCATTAAGACCTTCCATTACCCATCACTTTAAAGCCTACTCAATTTTATTTCCATGTGTTCATACATTTGTTTTCTTCTTATCTCTCAATATCTTTCTTTGTCCTCCCAAGTTTTATTGAAGCAAACATTATAAATGAAAATCATAAATTTTAAGGTATACAACATGATAGTCTGAGATAAAGAAATAAATACATATATATATATAGATATATATGGTGAAGTGAGTACCACAATCAAGATGTCAACCAACACATCCATCACCTCACATAATTTCATTTTTAGTTTGTTTTTCCTTCAAGATATACTCTCTCAGCAACATCAAATATACAATACAGAATTATTAACTATAGTCAACAGACTGTACATAAGGTCCCCAGAACTAACCTTAAAATATAAGGTTTATACCCTTTGACCAACCGCTCCCATTTTCTCCATACTCCCGACCCTAGTACCCACTATTCTAGTCTCTGGTTCTATGAGTTGAATATTTGCAGACTCTACATGTGAGATGATACAGGATTATTTTTTCTTTGCCTGGCTTATTTCATTCAGCACAATGTCTTCTAGGTTTATCCATGTTGTCACAACATAGTCCTTTTTATGACCTAATAATATTCCATTTTTTAATTCATCCATCCATTGACAGACACTTATGTTGTTTCCACATCTTGGCTATTATGAATAATGATGCAGTGGACAAAGGAGTGCAGATAGCTTTTTGAAATAACTATTTTATTTCCTTTGTGTATTTATCTTTTTTTAACTTTTATATTGTATCCCTCCTTCATTTCGGCTCTTTTTCTAGTCTCTCATCTTTTCCTCTTCCCCCCTACTTCCCTTTATCTCGTCTTTCCTTGCCTCTATCCTCCTCCATCTCTGAAAATCTCTCCTTCTTTTCCCTGCCCATTTTAAAAATAAATTCTCTCTTTGGGATGAACTGCCTTCATCCATCCAAGCCCATCCCCATTTGCCATTACCTAGGACTGAAATAAAGCTTTAAAATTTTTACTCCTCCTTGTGATAAATATTATTTTTTTAACATAAAAGCAGGTGAATTGAATGTTTTATATATTTTTTCCTACAAAAAAGACATTTTGGTTGACAAAACAACCCTCCCTAAAGGTCTCCATGCCCTAATACCTGGAGTCTTGTAATGTACTAAAGTGACATGGCAAAGGAGCTCTGCAGGTATGATTAAGGTTATGGATTTTAAGAGGATTAGCTGGGTGCACTTGGTCTAATTACATGAACCATTAAAAGTGGAAAATGTTCTCTAGCTAGAAACAGAAACAAAAGAGCAAGTCAAGGGGATACTAAATATAAGAAGGATTCAAAGCTTATGCTGGCCCTGAGATGGAGATGATCAAGTGATAGTGGGGGGGGGGTCACAAGGACAGGAGAGAGACTCTAGGGGTTAAGAGCAGTCCCCCACTGACATCCAGCTAGGAAACTGGACCCCGGTTCCACAATCACAGGGAACTGAATTAAGCCATCAACCAGAATATGCTCAGAAGCGGATCATCCCTTAGAACCTCTGGAAAGAAACACAGCCCTGTCAACATTGTGATTTTGGTCTTGTGAGACTCTAAGCAGGGGAGCAGCAATTGTGAAAAACAGAATTGTGAAATAGTAAGTGGGGGTTTTAAGCCACTAAATGTGTGATAGTTTGTTACCACAGCAAAAGAAAGTTAATATTATATATATATACATATATATTTAACCCTGCTTAATTTTGAAAGGGGAGGTTCATGGATTTGTGACTCCTAAAAAGTAAAAAAGATTGCCTTGCCCATCTTTATTTGGGGCTGTTTGGACATATAATGCATGTGCTAATTGATTTTTCAATCATTGTCATTTTTCAGATCAAAGGATAAACAAAGAAAACTAGACAAAAATGTGCTCAGTGTACACATCATTACTGTCAACACCTGGCTTGTTCTCATTCTCACAAAACTCTCTGAGAAAAACTCAATTGGCTTTTTGTAAAAATCTCTCTGTTCTTATGAGAGACTTAAGCAAGCATTTTGCTTAAGTATTCTTCATTCAAAGATAGCATCCTCCACTACACGCCCCTAGATTGGAAAAATAATTAATCCACATTTATAAGGGAACAAGAGGTCAGCAGGTCTATGATACAGGAACAACCAGCCAATTATGCCTATTAACTAGATTCTTCTATCACTTTGACCCAGAGAAATTGCTTTTCAGAAAAATTTTTGCACATTGAACATCATCATCAATAACAACAAAAACAAATTAAAAATTTGCCAATTTTCCACTGACATCAAATTTCCTATTATTCTTCCCACCTTCCACAAATTTCTAGAATATATATGTGGCAAGAGAATCTTTTATGATAGAAGTCATGGTCTTGTTCTTGGGACTTCAATAGAATCTAGGAAAAACAAGGCAAATTGTGTCTGCTTTCTTCTACATATGCAAAACTCTGGTGTTCTGAGTTCAGGTCTTCTAGAAATTCTAGGTTTAGGAGTGGAACAAAGAAAATGCCAGAAATCTGAAAAATAACCCTGCTCATACTTTGGAGTCTGTTAGTAGTCAAAGAGAAGGATATATTTTTGAGTTTAGATGGTGAAAATGACCTGGAAAGTAAAAGAAAAGACTGGAGTGGTAACAGAGAAGAGATGGCCCCCTCCTACTCATTCTTCACGTGTCCAATGGGATGATCTGGCGTGATGGAGACAGAACACAGGAGCTGTGGTCTTGGTTACTGTCCTGGAGGATGATGCCCATGCCCACATTCAGCACAGGGAGAGAAGGGCCTCTGGCCTCCCACTAGTCCACAAAGACTTAGACAACACACATATCAGCAGTGGCCATAATGGCCTAAGGTGCTAGAGGCCCTTCCCCAATTTTTCTGAAATCAGAATACCACTAATCTCGTGGCCCTCTCAGGTGCAGAGGCCTCTAATCATGGCTGGTATCAGGTATCTGGTTACCTAATCAACAGAAGCTACAGCTATTATTTAATTAGATATACAATCACTTAATTAGCTGTAGAAACAAAGTATCGTGACATTTTGCATATGACTGTTATGGAGCAAATTCTTATCATGTGGATGGGTAGGTGGGGAAGGTAAGTGAAAGGAATCCAAGAAATTAGGTATAAAAATGAGGAGAGGAAAGGGCCCTGCTTTTTTTTTTTTTTAAAGATTTTTATTTATTTACACAAGAACCGAGGTACAGGTCAGATTTACGGGAGGGTGAGAGGATTCACCAGAGACAGAGCGGGGAACAGAACAGACAGACTGACTGAAATACACTGCTGAGGGGAGCAGCGGGCGAGACAGGAGAGGTCTGCTGCGCCATGTGGGACCATCACCGGCCGGCCGGGATCGAACTGGTGGTGCAGAGACTGCGGACAGCTTTACAGCGCTGTGCTCAACCACCTGTGCCAGCAGGGGAGGACCCCGCTTCTTATTTTCAAAGTTTTGTGTGTAATTTGTACTGGTTGATGTGCATGGGCATTTTCCAGGCACAAGCAAGACCCAGAGACCTTGGAAGAAAACCCAGGGGGAGAGCTGCTTCCACGCTTCTGATAGAAAACACAAGCAAGTATGATGTTGCTCTGTCATCTGCGAGCTTCCTTTTCAGTTGGCTAGTCCAATTTGCTCTAGACAGTTATCTGAAGATGTGACTATGTGCTTAATTCCTGTGACAATGTCCAAATCAATGACTAGGAACTATCATGACTGTGTCGGGCAGATCAGTGTTGCAAAAGGAAGAGACCAGAGCTTGCACTAAATACTGTGACATTTTTCCATTTCTAGTATCTATGATAATTTCAGTGATGATATACTCAGGTAAATACAGAGCTTGCAATAAATCACCCTGCCTACCTTCCCCAACACCTCACACCTCTCGCTCTCTCTTCTTCCCCCTCCTTCCCTCTCCCTCTCTTTCACACACACACACACACACACACACACACACACACACACACACAGTCACAAGAAAATTAAGCCCCTGAAGATACTCTGTTAGTGGAAAGTCACAGCTGACTTAACTTTCAAAAGTCAGGCAGTTCTAAGTTCTTTCTACATCTTTATCTCCTCTATACCACATAAGCACACAGTCAAGCATGAGCCCTAAATATGCAAACAGAATCTCTTTTCTACAAAGGGGACACATTCTTACAGTTATGATTTTGCAATTCTTTGCTCTGTATCTTTAAAATGACTTCTACCAAAGTCATATTCTCATCCATCTCTCTTCTACTTGAGCTCCTTCTGTACTTAAAACAAACACTGGGCTTTAAGGAAATATTTCATACTAATAAGATCGTAGCGGAAAGAGAACAGCAGGAAAGCTCTCGGGCCCCACTCCCTGTCCTTCCAGCCTGCACTCTGTTCAGCCAACCTGGCTGCCATCTGCTACCTGCTGCTTGATCATTCCTATCTTGTTGCCTTTACAAATACCATTCACCAACTTTAAGATGACTTCCCTACTTCTCTGACAACCCACATTTGTTACCTCCTAGAACTCTGGATCACAAGTCACCTCCTCCAGAATGTCTCTTTTGATTTAATAGTTCCATCAACTCTTTCAATATACAGCAATTCAACTAATAACAGAATGGTTACCCTTGTTGATATACAGCTTTATAAACAAGACAAAGAAGAACTAATGTAAATTAAAGAGAGATAGAATGACTGTTACAGCAAGGAAATTATTCAGAAACAGTTAACATTAGAGTAGAATATTTTGTGACTCTAAATAAAATTCTGAAAGTAACAAGAGCTCTAAAAATCTCATAGCTAGTAGGCCTCTGATGATTTAATATGTGGAGGTCTGTGAACAAGGAACATGGGTAGAGAAGAGAGAACATTGATGAAGGAGTCAGGGAGCAGGTCATTCAAAATCTTAAAACCTGATGTTTGCCTAGCTTTCTATACAATGTGAGTATAAATTCCTTGAAAATGAGCTCGGTGGCCCTCCTCTCCCCAACACACATAACCCATATAAGGCAAAGTTGGGTAATCATCTTCATATCAGTTGCTTTGTAAGAATTTAACATACATTTGCATACGTGATTAAGGGAAGAATCAATCTTAGTGGCTTTAAGTGGGAATTGGTTTGTAAATGTACAGTCTGCAGAGCTTAGAAGAATTAGGGAGATGATGTAGTCTAGAATTTTTGCTTTAAGAGTGAAAAACTAGGTGAGAATGGCTTATTCAAGAGCATGGCACCAATAAGTAACTGAAACAGCACAGGATTCAGGCTCCTGGATTATTTGTGCAGTGTTCCTCTAAAGGCTCCACACAACTTGTCAGGGGAACTCTGGTTTGAGAGTTCAATAGTATGACATTTCCAACCACCAAACTTTCCAACCACCAAGGTAAAGTGTTAATTACAATGGCATCATATCTTTTTGCATTTATTGACATACCTTTTTGCCTCCTTATTTTCCTATGTGGGCTAAATGCCTTGCTTAATAATTTTAAATATATATTATTTATTGTTATATTGGTTGAATACATTCAGGGACCCCCCAAGTCTTAGTGACTTAAACAAGAATGATATTTTTTTGTCACCTAAAAAAAATGCATCAAGAGGGAATGCTTGGCTGATCAAGGCCCATACTCCTTCTGTTCCAAATATTTCCCATTTACTTTTAGGATCAAGGTTGCCCCTAGGGTTTCACCCATCTCTTCTGATTCCATCCAGCAAAAAGGAGAAAGGCAGATAAAGGAATAGCCATCTCTTTTAGAAGATCTCTTGGAGATCCCACACAGCAGTCATGTTTATATGACCTTAACAAGAATCTCATCATGTGGCCCCACCTGGCTACAAATGACCCCAAATGATGTAGTCTTCTATTATGGTGGCATGGTACCATGTAAAAATCAGGGTTCTGTTTTAAAGACAGAAGAAAAGAATTAATATGGGGAGTTAATAGCATCTGTTTCCACAGAATTTCTACTCAACAATCCATTTTTTTAATAAATGTAAGGAATGTTTTAAGAGTATTATTTGAATAATCCAGGTATTAAAATCAAACTATGACTTATGTGGATAAGGTTATAAACCATCATAATGACAACGATTTTTAAACACAATTGGCATATAAAGGATATTTTATTTGACTGCAATTATCATAAACTCACATATTTGCCTCTTGATACAAATAGCAGCTAAATAATCCCAAGGCTATTGGAAAATACCATGTGGAGCAAGAAATGAGTCACCAGGTCATGACATTTGTCAAGAGAGTTTACAAGAGCGGGTGGTTTCTTCAAGAACCTGGCCAGCTGCTTCCACCCACCTAGTCTGCCTCTTGCTGACTCCCTGAAGCCAAGACAAAGGCCAAATCATTTCCAAGGCGACCGAGTCCTTCACTCTCCCCAACTCATGTGGTTGCCTATGTCCTTAACAGACAAGCACTGAAAAGAAGTTGTTCTAGAGCAAACTGGTTCAGTTTCTGTCTCCATGCAAAATTCCCTGTGCCTTGGCTTTCATGTCCAAATTAGAGATAAGATTGCTGATTCTTCCCTCCTATACCTCATGCTCGGGAGACCACCAAGAGGGAATGACTCAAAAACAAATGCAAAATATTTTCATTCAGTCCCTTAAAGCCCTTCCCAGATAATTATTCAGAATGAGAGCTTGGCCCCTGAACTTCATATAGAAACCTATATTGCTATGTGCTAAATACTCTTCCGAAATAATATCTCAAAAATCTAAGTAGTACTATGTCAACTTTGTGACCAAACTCAATGAAATACTTCTATTACCCTCCTGTTTCCTGCCTCCCACCTCCCATGATCAATATTGAAGAAATCATAGACATCCTCTTGTCTCCTTCACATAAATTGTATGAGTGATGTGATCTTAGTATTTCTGAAGACTTCTTTTATCCTAGAATTTGCTTTATATTTCTCAAGTCACCTAACATCTCTGGATCTCTGTTATTCATTTGAAAACAGTGAGTAACGTTTTAGAAAAGACAATCACTAAAGCATGTCCCAGTTCAAGATATCCTATGATTCTATGATTGGACTAATAAAGAGCAAGGTCACATTATGCAAGTGAAGCCTAAACTTCTCTTGCCATGGTTCAATAAGAAGTAAAATCATTTAAAAATAATTTAACAATTCTTCTGGATGAAGTCTTATGAAGAAGAAAAGATTTGTGTACCTCGTCCTGTCTTATCATACTTTCACAGCTGCCAATGAGAAGCAATTTACTGTGCCATTTTGAGAAAGTTGGTAAAATGAGAAGTGAGAGTCTCCCAGGTAAGTGTTAGTTAATATTATCTCAAATCATTTAAAATGAGTGTTATATAATAGTGCATATTACTGCTTTTGGAAGAACTAATACTTAGTCTTTTGCAAAGGGAAAGCATCATCTTGTTCCCAAACACTGCAAGATTATCTGAAGTCAAGTAGTTCTGCAATACATATCCTAGTGTGTTCATTGTTATTTCAAGTTCAAAGCAGCATGAATAGCACTAGACGTTGTAGTTTTAGAAGAGCAGAGTCATCTATTTTTTTTTCATTTCCCTCTTTGTTTATCTGCTTTATTCCAGAATCTGTGCCCCCCACAGCGTTGCATAAAGAATACTGCCCACATGGACAACTTCCAGTGCTCACCTCCTGACTAGGTCTCTCCAGTTCATCATAAATGATCCTAAAGCTTTAACTTCCAACCACTTGCACTTTGTCCTTCAAATGATAGTAGTAAAATGTAGTATTTTCTAGAGCTCTCTAATGAGGGTTAGATTATGTGCTGTCCTACTCTTCAGCCTTTCCAAATAGAACTGGGTGAAGGAGACTTGTGTTTTAGTATGGTATTAACCAAAAATGAGTATGAGAAACTCCTCCTACTAAGGACCAAAGTAACATTTGTCCCAAAATTGCAACTTAGTGTTTTGGTTTTTTGTGTTCCAAATGTCACTCAATATCTTGCATACAGGGCTTTAATAGCTCAAGGTAATGTGAATGCAGGCTTCCAGGAAACAACTTTGTTAAAGTTTTGCTTAACGGGACTTGAAGTAAGGAACCCCACAGGATTAAAAAAAAAAAAAAAAAAAAAAAAAGGAGTTCCTAAAAGACTTCATTAACCTTTATTAATTTCAATGTAAATTAACCTCCAGGGAAGATCACACCCTCTTTCTATAAGCAATTCTTCAAAGGAAGAGGCTGTTTGGATAATTTAGGTTAATGTGAGACTGGGAATTTAAACTTTGCACCACTTATGCAGCAAAAACATTTTCAAAAGACCAACATGATCAATTCCACAGAAGCCTTCATAACTGAAATTTCTCACATCATATTTTTTAATTTACCTTAAGACAGTAACATCTAAAATATATTCAAGTGAAATACATGAATGTAAATTTATATTTAAGTTTTCTTGCATTATAAAGACAAATAACACAGCCTTTAATGGTTTTTACCATCCATTACTTCTATGTAGAGTAATGGGACTTTGGTTTTAAATAATATGAACTTGATAAAAAGTCACTTTAATCTTTTTTCACATATAAATATGAGAGATTTGGACCTTTAAATCTCCAACATTCCCTCTAGCTATACGTTGTTATGAAATGATAAAAAAAATCCTTGACTTATTTTAACGCCTTCATATTTTTATTGTGCTGATATCACTTTAAACAATCATAATAAATACTTAAGATTTATAAAACTACTTTTCAGGTACTTCAAATCCATATTTCATCTTTTCATTGGAAAGATGTTGTTGGGAAGAAAGGAGCTATATTATATTCTCACTTGCATGTTTTTTATTGACAACTGCAAAGCTGAGGAATTTATCAGTGCTATAAAATCCTGACCTGCAAAGGTCACTTAATTTATGACTTTTTGCTGCCTTCAATGAAGGTGAAGATCTCACAACACCAGATTTTTTCACACTTTATTCTGTGCTTCTTGATTAAATCAGACTCTAAGTAATTTTTTTTTCTTTGCTGTTATTGTTGTCTGCTAAATTGTTCAAAATAGCAGAACTGAAGCACAGTACATATGCCTGCAAGAATGAAAACATGACAGGCTACAAATAATGGTTGATTTCAGAGTAAAATCTCACCAAAGAAACCTAAATGGATAATAGTTTTGGAAAGTTCCAAATATGAGATGGTTCAATTTTGAAACAGAATCATGAGTTGCCTGTAACGTGGAAAATGAAGAGGTTTCTACCTTTAATAATTGTATTCAGTACCTGCTGTCAGTTTCTTCCAGTGTTTGCTATCTTTTTTGGAAGGTACAGAGATGAATGGTTATGGAGAATAGCTAATATTTACTGAGAATGTAGTTTGTTTCTAGCTCTGTCAAGTGCTTCATGTACAAGTAAGGCCATTCTAAGGTCACAGAGTCAGAAAATTCTATCACCTGGGTTCCAATATGGATCTGCCTGCTTTGAGTCTATGCTGCAAAATGCCTCTCATGATGAGTAGCCAGAGGCCTGCCCTCAGGGACATCACCTAACTCGGTTGAGCAGGAAGATTTTACTTTTCCCATAATTTAATAAATGCCTTTATTTATTTTTTATATTTCCAACTTTTCTTTTTTTTTTTTTTTGTTTATCTCTGTCAACTATTCCTGTCCCATTCTCTTCTCCATCTCCCGAAATAAAATACCAGCTCAGAAGACATCTGTCTGAGAGATTTTTCATCTTTCTATTTATTTATTTATTTATTTATTTATTTATTTATTTATTTATTTATTTATTTATTAAGGATTTATTTATTTATTTACACAAGCACTGGGTACAGTCAGAAGTGCGGGAGGGTGAGAGAATTCACCAGAGCCATAGCAGGGAGCAGAACAGGCAGACAGACTGAAATACATTGCTGAGGGGAGCAGCGGGAGTGGCAGGAGAGTTCTGCGCGCCATGTGGGACACTCGCCAGCTGCCGGGGATTGAACCGGCTCTGCCCACAGCTGCAGAGGCTGTGGGTAGCTTCGCAGACCAGTGCTTAACCGCTGCACCACCAGGGGAAGCCCTTTTTCATCTTTCTTTAAGGAAGATCTTGCTGGGCCTCCCTGGTGACGCAAGGTGTTAAGACGTAACCTATGATGCTATCCACAGCCACTGAAGCACGAGTTCGATCCCTGGCTGGCCAGGGAGCTACCCACATGGCGCAGCAGACCTCTCCTGTTTCACCTGCTGCTCTCCTCAGCAGTGTATTTCAGTCAGTCTGCCTGTTCTGTTCCCCACTCTTTCTCTTGTGAAACCCTTCCACACCTCTAGCCTGTACCCCTGTTCTTGTATGCATAAATCAATAAATCTTTAAAAAAAAAAATCTTGGGCCTCCCCTGGTGGCACAGGTGGTTGAAAGCCGTGCTGTGAAGCTGTCCACAGCCTCCGCAGAGCCTGTTCAATCCCTGCCAGCCGGCAAGGGTCCCACATGGCAGGGCAGACCTCTCCTGTGGCACCCGCTGCTCCACTCAGCAGTGTATTTCATCAGTCTACCTGTTCTGTTCCCTGCTCTGTCTCTAGTGAATCCTCTCACCCTCCTGCACATCTGGCCTGTACCTTGGTTCTTGTATAAATAAATAACTAAACTTTTTTTTTTTTTAAAAAAAAAAGATCTTTCTAATGACTGCTTTGTGCCTCTCTAAATGAAGCTTGAAGTCTCTGAAAAGTCCTGATATATTGTGAAAACTTTGGCAGAATTATGGTTTCCTAAGGAAACTGAATCACATTGGAATTGTCAGCTACATTGTCAACTTTAACAAATAAAAGGGGTGAGCATCAAAGAGAAGTGTCTAGAGTTACTACTTGGTTTTTAAAAATAATACTCATATTGATAAGAATACAATGAAACATTGCCAGGATAGCATGAATTGGAACAACTCTCTGGAAAGCAATTTGTCAAAAGAGAAGTTTATGTTTTTTGATCTGGTAATTCCATCTTTGAACTGTAATCTATTCTAGGAAAAGAATTAAACATCTGAATTAAGATATATTTATATGCATGTTCATTAGTTCTTAACAGTAAAATCATAATATTGAAAGTTGAGTATAAATGTGCAAAAATATGGAAATTATTAAACACATTATGACAGAAGTTACATAATGAATTTACAGCCACTTTATGGAATCTTTCCCAAAGATTTTGAATAACAGAGGAAATATTCACTATATAATTTCACTATTAAATAATTATGAAAAATTTTGAAGATAGATAATTACACAGAAAAAGAGAGAGGAAAGGACAGGCCAATAGGTGCACAGAAAATAACTATAATGAAACATAAGTTGTAAAAATAACAGAAAATGAAGGATTTTTTTTTAAACCCACAAAAGAATAACTTTGAATTAGGCAATGGTTTCTTAGCTATGACACCAAAAACAATAGTAACATGAAAAAATTAACTGAACATCATAAAATAATCATCAAGAAAATGGAAAGATAGCCCATAGAATAGGAGGAAATTTTTTGTAAATCATATTTATGAGGGAATTGCATCTAGAGTAGATAAAGAACTTTTGCAACTCATTAATGAAAATCAAATCACTCATTTTTTAAAGGAACTGACAGTTGTCCAAGGAAAGTATCCAAGTAGCCAATAAGCATGTGAAAAAGTGCACATGATTAGCCATCAAGGAAATGCAAACCCAAATCACAATTACATACCATACCCACTAGGGTTCTATGGTCAAAAAAGTCAGATAATTGCAAATACTGAGGAGAATTTCGAGAAATTGGTGCTGATAGGAATATAAAGTGGTATAGCTACTTTGCAAAACAATTTGGCAGTTTAAATGGTTAAACATTAAGCTACCATATGGCCCAGCAATTCCACTCCTAGGTATATACCCTAGAGAAGTGAAAACATATGTCCACCAAAAATCTTGCATATGAATATTCATGAAAGCATTATTCATAATAACCGAAAGGGAAAACAACCCAATTATCTATCAACTGATGAATGGATGAGTAAAATGTGACAGTCCTATAGTAGACTATTATTTGACAATAAAAAGAATGAAGTACTAATACCTGCAATAACATGAGTAAATCTTGAAAATATTACGTGCCTAAAAACAATGACATATTGCATAATTCCATCCATATGACATATCCAGAATGGCAAATCTAGAGAGACAGGAAATAGATTAGTGGCTAGCCATGGCTAGGATGGCAGATGGACAGGAAAGAGAGTTGTTGGAGGAGAGGATAGTTAAGAAGCATGAGGTTTCCTTTAGGGGTAATGAAAACATTCTAAGAGTGACTAAGGTAATGGTTGCACAATTTTTAAAATATACCAAAAACCACTGAATTGTGTAATTTAAATGACAGTATTGTAGGGTATGTGAACTATATATATATTAAAGCTAATTTTAAAAATCCAAAGGATCAATAATAATTATTTCCATTATTCCACCCATCAACCCATACATAGTTCCTAATATAAACTATACTAAGTATAACAAAAATAAACAAATAATTTGAATTCTTTGTTTCCATGCAGTTCACATAAACTCCATACTTGCTAGAGGTAATAGTATTATCACGTATATGTAATTATATATATATATATTATAGAAAACATTCCCTCAACATTACAAAAAAAAAAAAAAGGAGTGTGTTATTATTTCACATTCCATTACCTTTTTCTAAGCAATAATATATAGATGTCTACCAAGTGAGCTCTGTATCTCCAGTTGTCTTATGGAAGGAAATATCCACCTGATTGTTCAGTTAATATCTCAACTACAGTTTTAAACACCATTTTATTCCTCCATTCCTGCCTCATTCATACTACACCAAATAATCATCGCTTCCCATTTCCAATTCACTGGAAGTTCATGGCACAGGATCCTTTCAGAAAGCAGGTCTAGAACATCAAGATCACCTGCAAAAGACTGCTTGCTGCCTTGCCTTGTCTCCCAAGCCAGGTCATCACCAAGATCCTAACACTACCTCTTTAGAGTTATGTTCCACTGTAACCTGCTACTATTGCTCTGGTTCATACCTTTACCATCTTTCATCCAGAATGGTATAACACTTCTTGACCTCCAATTCTTTCCCCCTTATTGGAATAAGGTTAATTCCTTGCCTTTTTAACTGCATTTTAAAGTTGCTGGAACACAGTATAAAGAAAACCATATGACAAAAGAACAAAAACAATATATCTTAACACAATGTAACTTTGCTCTAAACATTTTTTTCTAAGATATGGAGTATTTCAGATAAAACTGACAAATTGCTTCTCCCTGTTGCTTTTAAAAGTCTCTCTCTATATTTTCAATGTTTTGCTTATAATGTTTCTCTGTGTGGGTCTCTGAATGCATCTTGCTTGGAGTTCGCTGACCTCCTTGTTTATATTCATGTCTTTCATCAAATTTCAGAAGTTTTCAACCATCATTTCTTCAAATATTCTCTCTGACACTTTCTCATCTCTTCTGGGAAAACCACAATGAACATGTTGATCCATGTGATGGTCTCCTTAAGCTCTGTTCCTATTTGTTCAATCTTTTTTGTTTCTGTTCCTCGGATTGTTTAACTTCCATTAAACAATTATTTCCATTGTTTAACTGCTTCTGCTTACTGAAATCTGCCTTTGACTCCCTTTTGTGAATTTTCCACTTTAGTAATTGTACTTTTCATGGCCAGAATTTCTTTTTTTGGTTTCTTTTTAGTTTTTTGTCTCTTTATTGATACTTTTTGCTCATACATCATTTTTACTTTTTTTTTTTGCTCTTAATTAAAATTAGTAAACTTTATTTAATTTTATGTTTTATTAATGAGGTAACATTGGTTTACAACACTATCCATGATTCAGAGATAGGATCACACCCCTTCAGATGTATGTTACCAAACCACACCCACAGTGAAGGTACCCATAGTCTTCCACCATGGTCCACTTGACCCTCCAATCCTGTTGTCCAGCCTCAATTTTATATTTTGACTTCTAGGGTTTTTTTTTTTTATTAGTTTGGTTCTGTCTTGACAGCTTGATTTTTTTTTTCTCTAAATTCCACATATAAGTGAAACCATCCCCTATTTGTTTCTCCCCCTTCTGACTAATTCCCCTTAGCATCATCCCTTTCAGTTGCATCCATGTTGTCACAGATGGCAAGCATTCACTATTTTTAGAAACTGAATAGTTTCCATTGTATATATAGGCCACAACTTCCTAATCCAACTATCTGTCCTCAGGCACTTAGGATGTTTCTATAATGTGACTATTATAAATAATGCTGATTTTTACATCTTCCTTCCATTCCTTAAGAATCTGTGTATCAGTTGCTTTTACTGTCTAATAGATCCACTATCAGGTCTGTTTCTTATCCATTCAGTCCTCATATTCATCCTATCTTTCTAAACAGAAATATGATTACATTGCTTTTAATGGGGTCCCATATGCTTGGAGAATAAAGTTAAATCTCTTCATCTGATTATTTCAAAGACTTCACATCCATTCTGAGATTCTGGTACCCAAATTCCACCTGCATCCACACTGCTAATTTCCTCACCTGATATTGCAGACCTTTCCCCCCAGCATTCCACTTAATATACATCCTTGCCTATTAAAATTATTTAGGGGTGGCTTCAAGGTCCAATTTCTATTTCTAATAATGATATTTTGTGACCTTATCCAGTCCATAAACCTTTCAAAATCTGTGCATCTCCTATTTCAGATAAATGCAAAAAGGAGTTTGAAAGCACAGATGACTAAGTCATCTAGATCACTAATGCAATAACTAAATAAAGCCCAAACAGGAGAGTGAGAGCATCCATTCACACAGCCAGAAAGGCTCTGTGCATACTGACCTGGCTTAAGTGAAATGTTGAGTTTCACACCGATGCAGCAACCCCATGTAGATAGTACTTTAGAGCTCATTAAGTTCTCAGGGCTTAGTTCTCTGCTCTAAGAGAACATTTGCTCTGCCCTCTTTATAAAGGGTAGCCTGCTGAGGAGATAGTTATATTTTGTGTGCTTCATTAGAGCAAGGAAATATAGTTCACTGTGCCCAAACAAATCCCAGCTTCTAATGGGTCAAGATATTATAAATATATTGTTAGAATTGCTGGAACTTCAGAGAACTGAAGAAAAAAAAATATACCTTAGAAACCAAGAAATTGCATTTGTAAGCTTTATTTATGCACCATATAGCATGTGAATCAATAACTCAAAATTTTACAGAGAAGGCCAAAAAGGAGTTGATTGCAATCTTCAAAGAGTCGGCAAAAAGAAAAAGTAGCACTGCAAATTAAACTCATTCAAAAGAGTAAAGACAGTCAGCTCAAACCTAAGATGATTCAACTAGGCTAGCAAAAAATCATTATTCCTAAAAGAGATGACAGAGAAAAGTAATAGAATATGAAATTTGAATACCAAAAAACCCACCCAGATGTTTGTTTTGAGAATTTTTTTCACAGTATAATTCATAAGCAATGCATCCTAGAAAAGCTGATTAATGTGAAAAGAGAAGGTCATCATCAATGTATGTAGAGTTTTAGTAATTAGGGCAGGATCTGAAGAAATGAAAAATTATCCTGAGTCTCCAGCATTATTCTATTGTCCAAAAGGATAGCCAACTTAATATACAATCATTTATATCTTATCCATTTATTTATTTTTCAATTTGGATTTGTTTATCACCTTGGTTTATTTTTATTTATTTATATAGCTAACATTAGTTCACATCATTGTGTTTTAGAAGTATAAGATCTCCCCTTTCAAGTGCTGTTACCACACAACATCCACTGCCAAAACACCCATAATCCACTGTGCTCCCGTTCTACTTTGTTTCTGCATCTCCCCTGTCCCCTGTGGTAGCCTCAGTTCTGAAGTCAGTTTTCTAGGGTTAGTTCTTAGTTTGGTTTTATCTGACCCTCAGTTTGGTTTCTCTATATTCCACATAAGAATGACACCATTCATTTTTTGCCTTTCTCATTCTGGTTTATTTCACAAAGCATAATCCCCTCCAGCTGCATCCATGTTGCCAAAAATAGCAAGAGATTATTTCTTTTTTTGATTGCTGAGTAGTATTCTATTTTGTATACAGACCCTGTCTTCCTGTGCCACTCATCTGTATTTGGGCACTTAGGTTGTTTTCATTGATTGGCTATTGTAAATGGTGCTGCAACAAGATTGGGAGTGCATGTTTCCTTTCAAATTAGTGTTTTGGTATCCTTCGGGTAGATACCTAGGAGTGGAAGTGCTGGATAATATATCCATCACTTTTAACTTGCCCATAGATATGCATCCTCTTTACTATGAGAATGTTGTCACATAACTCATCACTGCTCACTTTTGTTTTACATACACACACACAAACACCCTCAATAAACACTCAGGCTTCTCCAGAATAAATGTCTTGGAAACTTCTAAGACTGGAATTTCATCTGACATTTGATCAGAAGACAAGAGCTCTTAACTAAAAGTATTTCCTTATACTATCCTCTTTCAGGGCCTTAGCCTCAAGTTCAAATTGAACTTTATTCAATACATGAGGATTGGGTGGGTTAAGTAAATGATGTGTCTGGTCTATTTTCTGAAACAACATAAATAATGGGTGCAAAAAAGGCTGGCAAAGACATTTACCTAGTTGTGAATATCTCCAGCTCTGGAAAATGCAGCCTGAGAGTAATCAAAGGACAAAACCCATGTTCATATTACTATTAACATATTTACTGTTTCAAAAAAATGAAAAATAAATTTTGTACCAATTAAAAGTCTAATACGTATTCATATGTTTCACAAAATCTGTCTGTATGTCTTATAACCAATTACAAAGTGTCTGAGTGTGTCTCTGATCTGCATGCACAAAAAGAGAAGAAATTCAGACTATTCAAAGGTACTTATCACTCAATCCTTCTCACATGCATTTCTACAGAAGGCAAGACAAATGACAAGGGGTTCAAAAATAAGTATTCACATCTTGTCCTGCAGTATCTGTAAGCATATCCGCAATATCTGAAGCATCCCAGGACTGACTTAAGCCATATTTGAACAGTTTCACTTCACTTGCCCTCCTAGTAAAGGTGAAGTAGCAGCAATGAAAATAAAAAGAAGTGTTTGGTTGAAAACCTGATCCAATAACAAAAATCCCTATCTATGTCCATGATTATGTTTTCATATGCATGTCTATATTTTTATTTATATTTATACCTATATGTCTATGAGGTTGCACATAATGATTTATGTATGTGAAATGTTTTTATTTTTATGTCTATGTTTTTCCATATTTGCATTAACATAGCATGAGGCTACATGTAATGATTTTAATTTTACATAAAGATGTACATTTTCTATGACCCTGCATCAGTGTCTTGGTCATTGTGTGTATGTGTGTGTGTTTATGCAAATCCACCAAGTAAAATCATAGCATTCTCATGGTAGAGTCATCAAGATACAACTGAAGAGGTGTTTCTTCCACAAAGCAGTGGGATACAAGAAAAAATATATATACATAAAAACTGACTTAATAGATATCTTAAATGAAATGAGAAAGATATCTTTCATTGATTTAAAATTGAAGAAAAGATTATTGTACACAAAGATAGGTATCATAGGTCAAGATCCCCAAGAAACAGATCCTTAGATCAAAATATATCTGCCTGAAGCCTACTGGAGCGTGCCCTTGGGAGACCAGGACTATGGGCAGCAGGATATGGCAAAATGGGATTCAGCTGATCCCAGAGGAAGCTCTGGAGCTATGGGGGTCTTTAACAAATGTCATGGATTGAGGAACTGGGTTTGGGTGCTTTATCTCTGTCTTGAAAAAATCATAGGTTGGTGACTGGCCTTGGAGAAGGGGCATAACGTTGGTAAGGGAGGGCAATTGGAAATGGATTCAGTGTTGGGGTATCAGCAGTGACACTCCCTGCAGCTGGAGAAATGAGGACCTTGGGCCTGAAGGGCCACATGGGCAATGAACCATAGCATCATTACAAAACACTCAGAAGTTTTTTTGAGGGTTATTATTTATTATTCCAAATTATAGGTCCACTGTTTTATCATATATTCCTTCCAAATTTTACAATTTTCCATCCTGATAATCTGGCTTCCTAGGTCAGTAAGTCAACTGTAGTCTGGCTTTTCCATATGGAAAAAAGTGTCCTCAGTCACCTTGAGGAGAAATCTGGCTGGAATAAATGCCCGGGTTGTAGAAAGGGCTGCAATTCCGATATCTACACAGCAAGGATAGTAATAATAGCACTTACCTCATGGGGTATGCAAAATAAATGAAATGATTCACACAAAGATCTTAGAAGCATACCTGTCACACAATTAACTATAATCAGCATTATTAATTTTGGAAACCTCAATGAGCTCAATATCACTTCATGGTAACTAAAGCTTACTCAGGATCTGCTTCATAAACCACTCAGAGTGAGACTCAGGGGCCTGCTTGATCTCTGAACATTCCCAGTTCCTTTGATGTGTTTTCCACCCACCTCTTTTCAGATGGTTGCCCAATAATTTCCACTACCTTTGGTTGACTTTCATGTCATTGACAAGAAAAAATGAAGTTTCTCCTCTTTTCCTAGCTTTATTGTCATCAGGAGATATAGCTTCAAAAGGCAATTCAGAAAGTCTCCCTGCTGGCTCAAGGGGTTAAGCACAGCACTGTGAGGCTAACCGCAGCCTCTGCAGCATGAGTTCAATCTCCAGCCGGCCAGGGAGCTACCCACATGGCATAGCAGACCTCTCCTGTCTCACCCACTGCTCCCCTCAGCAGTGTATTTCAGTCAATCTGCCCATTCTGTTCCCCACTCTGTCTCTGGTGAATCCTCTCACACAAACCTCTGGCCTGTATCCTAGTTCTTGTATGCATAAATAAATAAATCTTTAAAAAAGTCTTTAAAAATATTTTAAAAAAAAGACAATTCAGAACAGCAGAAAGAAATACACCAGGTCAATTACTCTAAAATAAAAAGCCATCATGGTGGTCAGATGTTCTTGACCCTTTAATTGCTTAAATGTATTAATTCTATATAGCAGGTCAAGTAAATCAAAAAATTTGCAGCAAGTCCATCTAGAGAAGTTGCCAGGAGTTGCACTGTTTAAAAGGAAGGTACAGTGTGGGTGTTTCATTGAAATGTTCAGCTGGCCACATCGTATTACTGGAACAATATTTCCTGACTAAAGTGGTTATGGAGGCCAACATAAATAAATAAATAAATTGCTCACTCATACATGCATTGGGCCACACACGAAAGAGTTTTCTGCAGGATTCCCTGGCCAACTTCTCTGCTTGTGGAGTGAAAGCGACCACCCACTCAACTACCACCCTCAGCTTTCATGGAGGGGGCCCTCACGTTCCCTGACTGTAAGAGCCAGGGACCCACCACTAGCCTGCGATCTAGTGTGTCTACACACAGTTACTTCCATCAGCCGGGACCCTCAGCTATCTGCTCTCAAGTCTCACAAAGTCCTGATGACAGAAATAATTCCTGAACGACATTTGATCACTCCATCTTTAAAATCAGCTGATTTTTACCTATTGGAAGAAGTTCAAGGAATATATCAACATTGTCCAGATGATGTGCATATTTGGGTCTATATCTTTGTGTATACTTTTTTGGAGAAGCCACTTAATGCCTTTAAAAAGGTTATCAAAGGGCTTGTTGTGGGAAGTTTCATTCAGTGGTTAATAGCAGCCTGAATTCCAGCCACATAAATTAAAACATGTTCCACTTCTGTGCGACCTTGGGCAAATTATCTTTCAGAGTCTCAAGTTTCCAATTTGTAACAGGAGGACCACAGCAGTACCCATGCCTGGGTTGCTGTGTACAAGAAATAAGATAATCTCAGGTACCTGGGTGAAGTGCTTCAAACACTGCCTGGCCACAATGAGTCTATTATATTTGTCATTACTCTTCTTATTTAAAGGAGGCTGTAGCTCCAAAAATGTTCAGAAACAGTGCTCCCGATATTCAGTGAAATCCTTAGAGTCAGACGTCAGAAAGCTTTGACTTGGACTATGTTCTTTTGACCTGACTCATTTTGAGTGGGGACTTAGTATATCTCACTGGCCTTGGTTGAGGGGTGAGAGAAGAGGCCAACAGAACACCACACCTGCCCATCATCACATCATGTATTCTTTAGGAAGCCCCATGGGAAAAAACATTTCTGCAGGCAAGGATTTGGGGGAGCTGCTCAGGTGAAGAGCTCAGAGTTTTGTTATCTCAGAGGACCAGGCACCGTGCAATGGAAGCTCTTGCCAATGAGAAGCGGGTGCATGTTTCACTGTGTGCAATCTCCCATGTTTTCTCCTTGGCGTCCTCTCCCTCAGCTGTTATTTAATCCTGTTGTAATTCATGTGGTTTTCTGAATCACATCAAGTCTAATGATAAAGTCATTATACACCTAAACAGAGCAACAAATCCATATAGAGGAGTGTCTTGTTTCCTATTACATTATTTGTCCTGTTTCATGGGCATTATCCATCCTGTTTAAAGGAATTAGATCTTCTGTTGTTATGAAAATATTAAAGGCCGGGGGCAGGGGATAGGTCGGCTATAGGCAGATGAAAAAGCAATCAAGAGATTTCTAAAACACCTGGTGGTGAGAGTTTTCACAGCAAACAAAATTGCTCCCAGAAAAATATTACACAAAGAAAGAGAAATCACTTTAAAATCAATCTTTTTTTATAGCTTAGAAAGGCATTTCTTGTAGTGCTAATATATTCTTAATTTTCAGTCTAATAGAACCCTACCCTGTTGGCTGCCTCTTTGAATATATATATCTACATTCCAAAGAGGGTGGTCCTCAGGCTTTTTCACTTAAGCAGCTAGATTTCTATTTTACATTTCTATTCCATACTAAATAAGCCCAGTGGCTCTGAGTTTAAGAATGAGTCTAAATAAGGCCAATAGGAATTCTGGAGAAAGTTTCTTGGATTGTCCCAGATAATCAGAAATTAATTAGTAGATCCTGATTCCTTACAAGAATGTGTGAAGGGCAGCCTCTGTCTCTCTGTCACTCTTCTCTCTCTCTCTCCCTATCCCTCTCTCTCTTTTTCTTTCTGATCCAGTGGTAGCAAAACAATTTTGCCTTCTTGCTTTCTATAGAGTGATAATCTACTTTTCAACGTCAAAAAATCAGACAGAAATTGGAATAGTCTGAAAATTTGTAAAATGCCTATCAATTACAATAGCAACAGCTCACATCTGTGTTGTACTTCACAGTTTGTAATGTGCTTTCACAAACATTGTGTTACATGATCCTAACACAAACTGATGACAAAGCCTAAATGCCTTTGATGCTTTATAAATTGTAGCTGGTTGAATTATTTTCCCCCTAAATTCATATACTGAAATCCTAATCCTTATTATATTAAAATGTAACCCTATTTGGAGGTAGGTTCTTTACACATGTCAACTTAAAATGAGATGGGTCCTAATGCAATATGATTGCTGTCTTTACAGAAAGGGGGAATTTGGAGACAAACATACACAAAGAGAATGCCACATGAAGCTGAAAGTAGAGTTCAGGGAGATCCTTCTATAAACCGAGGAAGGCCAAGGAATACTCCCAAACTACCAGAAACGATGTGAGAGGCGAGGGACAGAGTCTCCCTAAATCCTCAAAAGGAATCAACCTTGCCAGCCTCTGTCATTGGAGTGGAATGTCTTGCTGGGCAGGGATCACTACAGTTTTCAGAATATTTGGGGAGATATAATCCATCTTTATTTTTCTAGATTGATGAGCTAGACAACAAATGTATTAATTCCACCATTAAGTTTTCTTGTTTGTTCCTATCAGAAAATTGTTAAACTCAAGTAGTAATCTACTCTTTACCACCAACAATTTGGGATACATCTTTAAAAATACTCTGAAGTAGTATGAAGCAGTCTCCAGCTTCATAAGAATGCTGGGATGATGGACAGAAGTGGGGGTGGACAGGAGCATAGCTTGTAACTCCTATGTACATTGTGCACCAGACATTCTGTGCGCTGCTTCCATCTAGAGGTGGGTCTCTTCTCCTGGAGTCTAATGAGTGCTGTGACCAGCTGACCAATGGAAGACAGAATGCTGGTTTCCAGGCCAGGTCTTAAGAAACTGACAACTTCCTCATCCTGCCTAGTATTTCATTTCTTCTTTCACACATCCTGACATATTCCTTCACAACACACTACAGAGACAACTGTTCTAAAAGAAGAGGCAAAACAAGAAGAAATCAAGCATCCAGTTTAACTTCTGCCTGAAGAACTGGATTCATAACCTCCTGGAATGTTGTAGAGATGCCTGTAACCTTAACGTTCATCTAATATATCAATCTTCCAGGTTTAAATCTCCTTCTATGGTTCTAGAGAACGGGTGGCTATAGAAAGTACAAATGCTGTTTGTCTGCTAAGATGAATGACAACCCATAACCTAACTTGGAATAACAGAATCATGAGCTTTGGAGTCAAGCACACTTAAGTTTGGAACAAGACATATTTACTACATAGCCTGGAGCAAGTTGCTTAATCTCTCAGCAATTTAGTTTCCTTCTTTCCGAACTCGGGATAAAAATACTTTGTCTTCAGAATGGTTGTGAGTAGTTTAAGTGGATAATGAATCTCAAATGCCAGTGGCATCAGACATGTGAGAGCTCAATAAAGAGACCCCTATCATCAGACAGGGAGGCAAGGTTCTTTTCTCTCATCCCTCAGGCCTCATTATATCTTATGCCTGCTCAGGTGCCTCATGGGAAGTGGTGGATAAGTCTGGAATATTCCAGACATACATGATGGCATGGTCAATATTTCTATTAAAACATAATTTTACCGGGCCTCCCCTGGTGGCACAGTGGTTGAGCGCTGGGCTGCAAAGCTGCCCGCAGCCTCTGCAGCGCTGGTTCGATCCCTGGCCGCCAGTGAGGGTCCCACATGGCACGACAGACCTCTCCTGCCACACCCACTGCTCCCATCAGCAATGTATTTCATCGGTCTGTCTGTTCTGTTCCCTGCTCTGGCTCTGGTGAATTCTCTCACCCTCCTGCGCTTCTGACTGTACCCAATGCTTGTATAAACAAATAAATCTTTAAAAAAAAAAAGGTATATTTCTTAAAAAAAAAAAAAAACATAATTTTACCAAGTGCTTAATTTGTTGCACCTAAAGTACTCTACACCTCTGAAGAAGGGCTCTTGTGTACCCTTTGGGTATAGCCAATTATAATCCTGTAGGCATTTGGCTGAAGGTCAAGACTCTGGAGGGAGCTGAAGCCGGTGTCATTGTCTCTATTGTACAAATGGGGGAGATGAGGTTTGGAGAGGTGAAGCAAATGACTTAGACAAGGGCAAACAGAGGGAGAAAAAAGGCAGGCTTAAAAGAATCTGGGTATGCTTGTTTTCCATAAGTGCTTGTCCCTACCATCCCACTGTGTTTTTTGGGAACCAAAGCTATAATCTTTGGGCAGTCTGTAATGAAATGGACATAATTGTATATTCAAGATTTTCTTTGGAAAATATATACAAGAGGAACCAAGGGTAGAAGCCAAGATTTCCAACAGGACTAGTAAAATGTGAGGGAAGAAATAAGATTCTTTCAAAAGTGGGGATTGGGGTGAAGGGTTGGGTAAAAGGGATCAGAAGAGAGTGAGCAACAGTCAAAGAGATACCTGAGGGAGATCATTTCTGAGTGCCCCTTCGTAGTCCCCAAATCATCATTTTGGTAGTTCCTACCAAAATCAGGAAATGTTATCAGTACGATTTTTTCCTGTAAAAATGGATTGGGGAAGCAGCTGTCCATGACCAGGATGGACCAGTTGAAGCAGAAGCTACTGCACAGGTCTCACAGCATGGAGGCCAAGAATTCCCTGATGAAGGTACCCCAGAACTTCCCAGTTCCCCCAGAGGACACCAGAGAGACATGAGTGAGGCAGGTGTAAGCAGCTGTTCAAAGAATGGTAGCCCCTCCCCCAACACTGTGTACGAAGTCCTGTTCAAGTGCCCTCTGACAGTCAGGTAAAAGAATATATTTCCACATCAAAAAGGAGAAGCTCATATACATTAAAGTGAGCCTACACTTCAGAAAGTATTTTCAGGTTTCCTAGGAAATCCCTGTTTCCCAGGTAAAGGTAAGTATGCATTTATTTTGTTTAATCACCTTTATATGTCAGGTTTATTTTCCATTAGACAAATCATATATTCCATGTTTATTTCAGGAAAGCTAAAATTTTGTTCTGAAATCTGACAGAAGAAAACCAAAGCATGTATAATTTATGAAATGACTCACAGTTGTTAACAAAAATCAAGTACTCCCTAAAATAAATAACTGCAGTTTTATCAGCTAAATGAAAACATTAACAGCAGATTTTTTTTCTGCTATTGTAGGCAAAAGTCAGAGTAAAAATGTGTTTTTCTTTAGTGAAAATTACTAAGATTTGATTGGTTACTGATAATCATAAGGTAGAAATAAAATAGCCGGGATCACTCTCCTTATCAATGAGCTTATCCACAAGTCAATTATTGAATGAAATATTTTTGCTCCCAAAATACCTAGTCCATTGTGTTAGAATATGCACCAATATATTATTGTACTTTCTGATCAGTGATAATGCTCATCAGTGAAAAACAAGCCCCTCAGAAGAAGTGGACTATGGCTAAGCATCCACATGGCAAAATAACCTCCCAAACAAGTTGGAAGAAATGGTGTATTTCTCTCTGCACTTTGGCCTGTAAATGAATGACTTAAAAGCAGTACAAAACAAACTTTAAGCAACTCTACAAGTTTAAAGTATGTTTTAAAAATTGAAGTCTATTTGAAAGTTCAATAATTTCCTCTTAATAAACATTTTCTTCCTTCTATTGTAAAAGCAAAGATTATATAATAATAGCCAAAATGCCTTTGATGAAAGACTATTCAATTAATTTCACATTGCTTGAACCATGGGGAGAAAAGGTCAAAATGAAGTTGTCTCCTCAACTTTTAAGTGCTTTTACTGCCAGAAGCCTAAATTACCTCTGTCAGTTCTGAGCCCACAGTTCATATGGACAGATGCCTTGTACTTGTCCACAGCCAGCCTGTGTCAGAGGTCAGAGAGCAGCAGAGCTCTACCTTAGCCATTCTACATGCAAAACTAGGAGATGACAGTGCATTTCAGGCAAGAGTTTCTCTTACCACATGTATCCTCAGTAGAGGTGTGTTTAATAGTGTTTATTTTGTTTAATCACCTTTATATGTCAGGTTTATTCTACAATGGACAAATCATGTATGCCATGTTTCTTTCAGGAAATCTAAAATCTTGTTCTGAAATTTGACAGAATGAAAACCGAAGCATGTATAACTTATGAAATGAGTCAGTTTGCTAACAAAAAATCAAGTACTTCCTAAAATAAATAAACAATGTGGTCACTGGATGACTGGATTTTCTCCTGGAAGGTGTACAAACTATCCAGAAAGAAAACAGTAACATAATCAGAAGAAGAGGTGAGAAAGACAAAGAAAGGCATGAGCAGGAATGTGGGCTTTTGACTCAACCAGACCTCTACCCATCAGCACCATGAAATAGCCTAGTGAGCAAAAGTGCCAAACAGATATTAGACAGCTGTAATTTGGGGATGGCATAAGAACTCCAAAGGATGCCAATGTCTGATTAGGACACCTTGGGAGCTCTTTTTCCGTGAGTGAAAATGGGTTCCCTGGATGATACTCACTTGTGAGGAGCTTCTTATGACCACAGTGGGACAGCGGAAGAGAGGTAGAGGTCTCATTCTGATGGTAGGATATGCAGAGTGATGGGAATAAAATACACATGAATATTAATAAATAGGAGAGAAAGGTGTACAAAACTTTACTCATTTCTTCTGTGACATGATTGGGAGCTTAATTGACCTTGTGCCCTTACTGTCATCTCTTTGACCACATTGGAAGTGGAAGTTTCTGGACAATAACTCAATCCATCAGCCTAATAATCTGTGCGGCACCATCAAACATGGCTGAAGAACACTCATTGGCTCTACTTCAGTCTAACATGGGCTCAGAGGAAAGGAAAACAAACGAGTCTCAAAGAGATGCCATCTTGAAGAAAGGAGTAGTTACAGTGCCTTAGAAACTTCAAATATTTACCCACACCCATTCTCACTTTTAGACAAAAAGAGTAAGAATAGGGTATTATTTTAAGAGCAAAGACATTCAAATAAGATCCATTTTGAAAGGCTAAAATATGAGAGCTTATTATAAAAGAATTAAATGAGCATTATAAGTAATAAATTAATAATATTTGTTCAAGGCTCAGAATAATGTATTCTCTTTGCAAAAGGTTTCCCTGAAAAAGGTTCTACTTTGCAAAAACATTTCCCTTAAACAGCTAGCTTTGTAAGCATCTAAAGGCTCTGAAAGTGTGGTTTATGTGCAGCCATTCTGGAATAGCTATGCAGAAAGTGAAAAGGTTTGTCCTTTTCCTGACCCCAATGGACTGGTTAAATGTTTGCTTTGCCCTCTAGTGTCTGGTTTGCAAAGATAAAATGTATCATAAAATGATAACCCAAAGAGAGTTTCTATTTAATTTATTTCTAAAATACTCATCATTTTTAGAGATGAAGGTCATGAAACCTTCCATACATATCAGTATTTTTCCAGACATAATGTGGTACAGATGGAGCTCAAATTGCAAAACAAAGGAAAATCCTGCAATAGGTTTCCTGAGTACAAAATTGGAAATATAAATTATCCTGCATTGGGCCTAGTTGACAGTATCTGCATAAGCAGGGGGAGAGATCAGTTCTTATTTGGTAGAAGTATAACACACCACTGCTATATTTCCAACTCCCAATGTGATGCTCACCTTTGATAATATTATTGAGATCTAGATGCATCCAGCAGTTGCCTTGTAAAATTCAAGCACTAAAATATATTTTTCAATATTTTAGGTGATATAATTTTACTCTCTGAGAGGCAATTGCCAGAAATTGCTATGGTATATCACATGAACACACAAACAGTAAACTTATTTTTTATTCAATATTTTTTTCATTTTCCTCACTCAATAGCAGTACTCAAAACTATAAAAATAGTTATCATAAAATAATTGGAGAAACTTGAGATTTGACTGGATATTTAATAATGTTAAGGGATTTTAAATTTTGAGGTATAATAATAATACTGTGGTTACTTTAACATCAGAGTCCTTATCCTCTAGTTATACATTCCTAAATTTAGGTATGAAATGACATTTATTTCAAAATAACCCAGGTGATGGGGCAAAAATCAGTGAGTGCAGATTTAGATGAAAAAAGACCAGTCCCGCCCCAGTGGAGTGACATTAGCACAACAGCAATACAAGATTTCTGGATTTTGTCCTTTCCAAGAAGCATCAATTTGAGTAACTGTTCACACATGAGAAAACCTTTACAAACACTTAAGACTTCAGCTAAGGGATTTTTCAACCTGGGTGGAGCATGGAAGTAAGAAAATGCTCATTGAAAATCATAGGAAAGACAGTTTCACAATATCCCTGTCATACCTCCACCAATTTCAGTTAACCCATTAAGGAGAGACACTTTCTCCCTCTGGGGGAAGGATATTGGAGTGAGCACCTGACTTCACCACCAGCTTGAGCACCAGGCGCAAATATCGCCAGGTTGATTCCCACAGCTCCCAGCACCAGGCCAGTCCCCCAAACCTAAGCTCCTTGCTGACAACCACCACTGAGGCTTCCAGCCCACCCAGCACCAGACCAGTCTCCCAAAAAGTAGATACTATACTTGCTCATGTGGACCCAGGCTTCTAGCTTACTCTAGTGACAGGTTAAATCCAGTGGACCCAGGTTCTAGGCAGGATCCCATGGACCCAGGCTACATACTAGACCCCAAGACCATTAAAAGGATCATTCGCTAAAGTGGAATTTACCCTTGGAATGCAAGGATATGCTTCAACACTGATAAATGAATTTAGTAACTTCTCAGTAATGGGACTCATGGTCAGTACAATTATGATTATTTAAAATGGCAAATGCTATCTAGAAAGTTTAAGAAATCCTGCAATTACCAGGTATAGTATATTTTTTTTTTTTTATAAATTTTATTGTTATATTCCCCATACAATTGCAGCCCCCCATTCTGACCCCAATCCCTCCCCTCCCGCCCCCACCCCCCTAAAAGTGTCTCTGGTTCATAGTTTTTTGTTGATTTTGATTTTCACTTTCTTATAGTTATTCATTTTCCTGGTCTCTTATTTAAGTTTTCTAGATTCCTGCTATGAGTGAGACCATCCGGTATTTTTCTTTTTCTTTTTGGCTTATTTCGCTGAGCATGATCCCTTCCAGCGCCATCCATGTTGCAGCAAATTGCATGTGTTTATCTTTTTTGAATGCTGAGTAATATTCCATGGTATATATGTACCACATCTTCTTGATCCAGTCATCTATTTTTGGGCATTTGGGTTGTTTCCAAAGCTTAGCTATTGTAAACAGTGCTGCTATAAACATAGGGGTGCAGGTGTTCTTTGGAATTGATGTTTCTGTGTCCTTTGGGTAAATACCTAGGAGTGGAATTGCTGGGTCATATGGAAGCTCTATGTTTAGTAGGTCCAGAAATCTCCACACAGCTTTCCACAGTGGTTGGACCAGTTTGCACTCCCACCAACAGTGCAGAAGAGTTCCTTTTTCTCCACACCCTCGCCAACATTTGTTGTTGCTAGTTTTTTTAATATGTGCCATTCTCACTGGTGTAAGATGGTATCTCATGGTAGTTTTGATTTGCATTTCCCTGATGACAAGTGATGTTGAACATTTTTTCATATGCCTGTTGGCCATTTGCATTTCCTCTTCAGAGAAGTTTCTTTTAAGCTCTTCTGCCCATTTTTTGACTGGATTATTTTCTTTGTTGTTGTTGAGACTCATCAGCTCTTTGCAGATTTTTGTGATCAGTCCTTTATCATTAGTGTTGGGTGCAAAAATGTTCTCCCAGTTGGTGGGGTTTCTCTTTGTTTTTGTTATTGTCTCTTTTGCTGTGCAAAAGCTCTTTAATTTGATATAGTCCCAGCTGTTTATCTTTGCCTTCACTATCACAGCTTTGGGTGATGTGTCTGTAAAGATGTCTTTGATGTGCAAATCACGTAGTGTTTCGCCTATATTTCCTTCTATATATTTTATGGTTTCAGGTCTTATGTCTAGTTCTTTAATCCATTTTGAGTTGATTTTTGTGTATGGTGTGAGGTGGTGGTCAAGCTTCATTCTTTTGCATGTAGCGACCCAGTTTTCCCAGCACCATTTATTGAACAAACTTTCTTTGCTCCAATGCATAGTCTTTGCTCCTTTGTCAAAGATTAGTTGACCATAAACCTGTGGGTTTATTTCTGGATTTTCTATTCGATTCCATTGGTCTGTATGTCTGTTCTTGTTCCAATACCATGCGGTTTTGATGATTATGGCTTTGTAGTATAGTTTGAAGTCTGGGAGTCTGATGCCTCCATTCCCTTCTTTTTTTTTCAGGAGAGCTTTGGCTATTCGGGGTTTTTTGTGATTCCATATGAATTTCATCAATAATTGTTCTATTTCTTTGAAGAATGACATTGAAATTTTGATTGGAATAGCATTGAATCTGTATATTGCTTTTGGAAGGATGGCCATTTTAATAATGTTTATTCTTCCAATCCATGAGCAGGGGATGTCTCTCCATTTCTTTGTGTCTTCTTCTATTTCTTTTAACAGTGTTTTATAGTTTTCTTTGTATAGGTCCTTTACCTCTTTTGTTAGATTTATTCCCAAATATTTGATTTTTTTTGTTTCAATAACAAAAGGGATGGTCTTTTTGATTTCTTCTTCTTCAGATTTATTGTTTGTGTATAGGAAGGCTACTGACTTTTGCGTGTTGATTTTGTATCCTGCCACTTTACTGAACTGATTGATGAGTTGAATTAGCTTTTCTGTGGAGTTTTTGGGGTTCTCTATGTATAATATCATATCGTCTGCAAATAGTGATAGTTTGACTTCTTCTTTTCCTATTTGGATTCCTTGGATGTCTTTCTCTTGTCTTATTGCTACCAGGTATAGTATATTTCGATGGTATTACAGAGCTCTTCTGACAAGGTTCCTTGCTAAGGATTTTATCCTTTAATCTCAAGAATCCTCACCAAGACCTTATAATGTGGACACTGTGCTTTTTTTTACCAGAAAAGGAAAAGAACATTCTATTTTATTATTGTTACTAACAACTAATTAAGAAAACAAACTTTAATTTTGTGATTATTATTGTGTCATAGTGAAACAAATACTAATTGAGCACAACATTAGTTCTTTTAAATGGAAAAGTAAGCCCCAATTTTTAAAAACATGTACTCTTTGCTTAGAAAGGTACTAAGATTCACATAAAATACATGTTATTGCTTGACAAAATGCTAGGGAATTTTTTTCCTAATGTGGACACTATTGTCATCCCATTTGTACATGTGAGAAACTGAATCTTAGAAATTAAATTTTCTGTGTCTTTCAGATGTTAAGAGGCTAAAGTAGGGTAGGAATCCCAAAAACCTGACTTCAGAACATGCATTCAAATAAGATTCTGGGGCCTCCCTGGTAGCGTAGGGGTTAAGTCTCAGTGCTATCACGCTATCACTGCAATGGCCTGAGTTTGATCCCCAGCCAAGGAGCTAACCCACATGTGGCACAGCAGACCTCTCCTGTCTCACCCTGCTGCTCCCCTTAGCAGTGTATTTCGGTAGATCAGCCTGTTCTGCTTCCCACTTTGTCTCTGGGAAATCCTCTCACCCCACTCCCCACCCTTCTGGCCTACACCCCAGTTCTATCCTTAAAAAAAAATGAATCTTCAAAAAACAAAAAAACAAATAAGATTCTGAACTACAAGTTTATAGAAAATAAAGAAGCTTAGAATTGGCAGTCTTCCTTTGCAGATGATAAGTGAACATATAATCCCAGACTACTCATAAGCTTACTCATACAGTGGTCTGTTTCAGAAATCAAGATAAAAAGTTGAATCACTAAAGATTAAACACAAAGTTCACAAATATATAATCTTGATGACTTAATGGGTTCAGTGCAATAAAATGCAAAAAATAAAATCTTGATAAAATAGAAGTTATTTCTCTTTTTCTCTCATAAACTTATTTGACAACCAGAGGAAGGGAAACAAAGAAAATAAAGTTTTCTCATTTGGTCTCAGTAAGAGGTTTATTAAGAATTAAAGAGATACAACAAGAGCTTTGCATTTTATTGGTAATTGAGAGTTCATTTACCCTCTCAAAATGTACAGATTTATCAAAAGCAGCCCCCTATGACTTGCAGCTCATCTCTTTAATGTCACTGAGTTCTATGGCCATTCAAAGCCTCAAATAAAAGGATGCTAAGAATTGTAAGTCATTGTTTTATCTAAAATATACTTCTGATGATTCAGTCATAAAAGAGAGTAATTTGAGTGTTTTGTGCTATGTCCTTGGTGGTTTCTCCATGTCACAACCTGCTCCTTCCCGACAGAGCTGGGTCTGCTCCCAGCAATTAGCCATGTAAATGAGCACTGTAAGGAAACTGCCTCTCCACAGCGTGCACACATAATCATACTCAGCAACCCATCAAAATCCCATCAGAATGTGACTCATCTGTCACCTGACCTTTCATTAATTAATTGAAGGAGAGAAGTAGGAGCAAAAGATATTGTCACTGTAGACACTTCCCAAAAGAACTAGCAGATTCCAACCAAGCCTTTGTTGGGAAATTTAGGACTAAGCTTTACGTCTTAGGAAAATGATACTGATTTAAAACCCCAAGTTGTAGGTCTCACTCCAGCTCCAAAGACTGGATGACCCTGGGCAAGGTCCTCTCCTTGAGAATGCCTCGGTCAACCAATGGAGGCCTGTGAATTCCATGAACACAGATATTCCATGTTTCTCCCATTGAACTATGTATTAATGGTAAGAAAAGGGATCTTAATTTTCTGAAATCACCAATTATGTTTAAAACAGAATTTCCTGGTGACAAAACATTAAACACAAAAAACAAACTTTTAATAAATTACTGTCCAAAAGGATATATTCCAAAAGGAATTTCAGTAGATTAAAAAAAATCATTTAGTTTCATCAATCAGTTTAGAAATGAAGTATCAGTTAAGAAATGCTATTTATCATACACTATGCATACAGCACATTGATTGTGGAACTTGGACAGGATGATGGATTTTGGGTTGTTTGGTTTTCTTGCAATTCCTTCCAATATCCCTTGTAATATTGCTTTCTCTTTCCTCTGAGTCTTCTGTCTGGAATATAACCTCCCATTAATTTATTTTACCTCACTGGTCTGTCCTTTAGGATCCTTCCTTCACGCTCAAAATTGGGTAATTTACCCTACTACATTCCTGAAAAACTTGTGTTTACCACTGTCTTCACCAGCATGGCATAGAATGATGAGGCCCTATTTGAGTCCCTGACCCTCATATGATGCTGTCAGGGATGTTTCTGCAATATTATATCTCCAATGCCCAGCTAGCACCAGGCACAACAACACGTAACCAGTAGCTATTGAAAACTGAATGATACAAATCTCTTAGAATCTCATATAAAATGGTCAAACTAGAGGATTTTCCATTTATCAAACTCTATATTGAAATTGCCCCCCCCCAATTGATATAATTGGTGAATATCTAGAAACATGAGGTAATTCATATTGGGTTTTATTCATAAAGTCTAAAAAAAGATGAATCTTCCCCTTTTATTATCTTTTATTGAACTGATTTTAATACAAACAAGAAATGATTCAGAAATCTATTTCAAACTTTACAAGGTTACTAGAAAGTAAAAGATCATGCCATTAAACTTTAATATTTTTTAAATGTTTATAAAACAATTTTCCCCTTTCTCATTGGTGTACTCAACTTCCTCTATTGAGGATCTATGAGCAGCACACAGAGATAGCTGTAAATGATTATTAAAGGCTAAGTTTTAATGATTGGAAAATATTCTTTCTGTATAAAAATGTAGGGTTCTGAACAGCACAAGCAAAAAGTACAATTTCTGTGATCAGATGCAGTAATACTTTAGAGCATGATCTTGGGTCACTGCCCTTGCTGATCGTAACACCTCATTTATTCTTTGGCTTTCTCTGGTTAAGGATTTTCAATCCTTCCTTAGAAAACAAGTATATAAAGCTTAACTACCACCACCCCTGGGAGTTTATTTCTAGCCCCCATACTTGTTGCATGAAACAAATTTAGAGTTATGAAAGTTATATGTCATTACTTTGACTAATATTCTTGTGGTTACTTCTGAATATAATTTTAAGCTTTGGAGAGATAGAAAGGGTATTTGATAGTTACCGTAAATAGTAGAAAAGCCAAATGAGAGAACACTACCTGTCTAAATTGTTTGAATTTATAGTGATAGAGGCATGGCCATCTTCACTGCAAGCCATCAAAACTGAGTGGTTCGGTCACACTAAATTAATCCTAGTTCCCATTCACTCTCCTCCACTTTTCACTCTACCTGATATGTGCGTTTCCTCATCTTCCCATCACCCAAAACCCTAGCCCTTTATCACATTATTGAATTCCTTCCTAACCTCAAGGTCAAGGTCAAGTTCTCCCTTCTTAGAGCCTTTCAGCTAGACAGAAGTTAATCTTCTTCTGAAACTCCCAAGAACTTTATTTACACTTTTGTGCATTCATGATTTATTCACTCAATGGACTTCTACAGAAGGCCTATTGCTCCAGAAAATTCTTACAACTTGCCTGTAGCTTTGTGTAGACATGTGTTTTAATCTCCCTTTCCTAGAGCAGAAGGTCCTTGAGAGCATGTTTCATGTCTGATTTATTTTTGTATCCCTCATGACACACTGTTAGTTTCCTACTCAGCATCAGTTTTCTCTTTTTTTCATCTTTTTTAACAGAATTCCAATGTTGTGGAAACAACCTAAGTGCCCAATGAAAGCTGAGTAGTTAAGAAGATGTGGTATATAGAACCAATAGAATACTACTCAGCTATTTTAAAAAAAATGAATTCTTGTCATTTGCTACAACATGGATGGAGCTGCGGAGGGTTATGTTAAGCAAAATAAATCAGAAGGAGAAAAAAATACCAGATGATTCCACTCATATGTGGAATATAGAGAAATAAAACAAAGAAACAGAAAATCTAAACCAAAACAAACTCTAGACATCTGACTATAGAAATGAAGCTACCAGAGGAGAGTAGAGGGGGCCTCCTTGGTGGTGCAAGGGGTTAAGACAGCCTATGAAGCTATCTACAGCCACTGCAGCACGAGTTCAATCCCCAGCCAGGGAGCAACCCACAGGGTGCAGCAGACCTCTCCTGACTCACCTGCTGCTCCCCTCAACAGTGTATTTGGGTAATCTGCCTGTTCTTCTCCCCACTCTGTCTCTGGTGAATTCTCTCACCCCTCACACCCCTGGCCTGTACCCCAGTTCTTGTATGCATAAATAAATAAATCTTTAAAAAAAAGTTGAACGCTTGAGCTAAAAAAACATGTCTAAGTTGAGAGAGGAAGCAACAGAGAGGAGCTAAAGCAAGGTGCAAGGAGGTGTGCATGTGTTTGTGTGCACATATATATTTGTATAGGTAGGTTTCAAATTTAAATTCAAAACTGAAGAAGAAAAATAGACTGCCTTTCAAAACAATGCTTGCCTTCAAAGAGCGAGCAGTGTAGTTACAATAGCAAACATGTTCCCATTTCTAACTCTGTCAAGTGCTATCACCAAGCATATGTAGACGTGGGGAACAGAGGGTGGGGGCTCCTCATACAGGTGAGGGAGCAGGCTTTGGAACAGCTTCACAGACAGAGCACCTCTAGAGGTGAGTCCTCAAGCGTGAGTAACTAACATTTTACTGTTATCCCCAGATAAATAGAGAATATTATAGGGAATTATAAATAGGAAATATAAAGAAGGAATATTATAGACAAAGGGTCTAGGGCCCTAGAGCACCTTTGGGAAGCTTCAGTATTGCCAGAGAATAGGTCTGCCTAGCACGTGGCTGTGCTGGAGACTGACAGATGGGGAGCTTAGACAGTGTTAGGATCACAAAGGTTTTTCATATCAGACTAAGTAGTTGCTACTTTATCCTTAGAATAATAAGTCTTAATGGATTTTAAACACAGGAGCAAATTAGATTTTCATTGTAGGAAGATCATTCTGATAGCAGTTAAAAGAATAGACTGAAAGGGGGCAAGCCCAGAGATAGAAAGAATTGCCAATGGGCCTCCCCGGTGGCGCAGCGGTTGAGTGCTGGGTTGCGAAGCGGCCCGTGGCCTCTGCAGTGCCGGTTTGATCCCCGACTGCTCCCCGGCCACCAGAGGAGGGTCCCACATGGTATGCAGACCTCTCCTGCTGCCCGCTGCTCCCCTCAGCAGTGTACTTCCGTCCTTCTGCCTGCTCTGCTCTCTGCTCTGGCGCTGGTGAATTCTCTCACCCTCTGGCGCTTCTGACTGTACCCAGTGCATGTATAAACAAAAACAAACAAACAAATAAATAAAACATGCCTCTATTTAAAAAAAAAAATCTAAAAAAAAAAAAAGAATTGCCAAGAAAGTACCTTTTTGTTTTTAAGTTTAAGCAAGAAATAAAGGAGGCAATGGGATATATACAAGGAAACATGCTTGTAAGATAAGAGATTGGGTTTTTAAAATTTGGTCACTTGAAGAATCACAACGTCCTATTTTTCCCATTATGCATTTTTTAATCGTTTCCTTGAAATAAACATCTACTATTCACACGAGTGCTCAGTCAGTAAGTGACTATCTGGGGTCAAGAGACAGCTATGAAAATCTCAGAATGTATACACACATGAAAGGCTGTATTATAATATTAATATTCAACACAATAGAACTTTAAAAGGAGAAGATAACATAAAATAACTGTGTTGGCAATTATTCAATACCAAAGGTTCATCTTAGACCTTGTACTCAATTTAACTTCTAGTTAAGTATCTATTAGTTACCTGGCCTTGACCGAAAACATTCACACCGAGTGAGTTTTATGTGATGATGTCCCGAATAATCAGCACTGGAGGCTATTTATAATGGCTAGCTTAAAGAGGTTCCCATCCTGGTTAAGTGGCAGAGTTGCCATCCTGTTTAATTACAGATGAAAAGGAGGACAATGAGAAGGTGAAATTGTATTTTGGCAGAAAAAAGGAAAAGTCGGGCCTCCGCTGGTGGTGCAGGTGGTTGAGCGCTGCGCTTTGAAGCTGTCCCCAGCCTCTGCAGCGCTGGTTCAATCCCGACCAGCGGGCGAGGGTCCCACATGGCAGGGCAGACCTCTCCTGTCTCGCCCACTGCTCCCCTCAGCAGTGTATTTCGTCAGTCTGCCTGTTCTGTTCCCCACTCTGTCTCTGGTGAATCCTCTCACCCTCCTGTGCATCTGGCCTGTACCCTGGTTCTTGTATAAACAAATACATTTTTTTTAAAAAGGATATTTTGTTAAAAAAAAGGAAAAGGAAACTAATTTTTAAAGGGATTTTCATCCCCATGTTCACTGCAGCACTACTTACAATGACTAAGATGTAGAAACAATCTAAGTGTCCATCAACAGATGACTGGATAAATAAGAAATGGTATAGAGTTGGCCCTTGAAAAATGGGGGTGGGGTGGGGGCTAGGGTTGTTGACCCCAGTATAGTTAACATTTGAATATCATTTTTGACTCTCCCAAATTTAACTACTAATAACATGGTATTAACTAGAAAAAGATATGAAATCTTACCATTTGTGACAACATGTATACATTTTGAAGCTATTTGCTAAGTGAAATAAACCAGACAAATACTTGATTCCACTTGTATATGGAAAACAAAAACAAATAAATAAATAAAACAACAATAAATAGATTCAGAGAACAGAATGATGGTTACCAGAGGGAAGGGGGTTGAAAAATGGATAAAATGAATAAAGGGAGTCAATTATATTGGGTTGGATGGAAACTAGTCTTTTGGTAATAATCATAATGTAATATATACAGATATTGAAGCATAATTCTACACCCAAAACATACAATGTTATAAACCAACAGTACTTCAATAAACTTTAAAAAAGAGAAAACAGACATATACAAGGAAATTGAAGGCATGAAACAAGGAATAAAAGGATTTCTCCTACAGGCAAATGTATCAATTGCAGTACTGTTTGGGGCAGTAAAAAACTGGGCTCCAAATTTTTCAACTGCAAGATGGATAAATTGTTGGATAGTTACATAATTAAATATCATGCAACAGGTAAACATGAATGAATCTAAAATTCATGTATCATAAGAGAATAAGTATATAGATAATACCAAGTCATATAGAAAAATAGGACTTTAACCTACAGTCAACAGTCCGGGAAACCAACCCCTTATTTCCAATAAAGAAACTAGGAAACCAGCTCCTGCCCTAGTGACAACCCAAGAAGCTACATAATAACTTCTATAATAACTAGTCCCCAAATGGTCAGCTTCCTTAATTTTTTTAAAGATTTATTTGTTTATGCATACAAGAACTAGGGTACAGGCCAGGGGTGTGGGGTGTGAGAGGATTCACCAGAGACAGAGTGGGAAGTAGAACAGATTTGCTGAAATATACTGCTGAGGGGAGCAGTGGGCAAGTCAGGAGTGGTCTGCTGCGCCATGTGGGTAGCTCCCTGGCCAGCTGAGGATCAAACTCATGCTGCAGTGGCTGCAGACAGCTTCATAGGTTGTGTCTTAACCCCTTGCATCACCAGGGAGGCCCAGCTTCCTTAATTTTTGACCTGCTTCCAATTTAGGACCAACTAGAGAATGCCCAATACATACTCCTAACTAATCAAAGCATGTTCCACTTCTAGTTAGCCTACCTATAGCTTCCCCATGCCAGCAATCTCCAGTGTGGACATATCTCAAGTCTTCCCTTTTTTCCCCGCTATAAAGATGTAATATTTTACTTGATAACACCAATCTAATATCTGACACATGTCTAATAAGATGTCAGGTTTTGACAAAGCTTGATTGTCAATGCATGATGCTAAATTTTGTTCTATCTCTTTCTGTACTTAAATCTTAAATTATACTAAAAAGAAATGATAATGATAACCCTTACAATTATGAAATAAAAATATTTCTTTTTTGCAGTAACTGATGCTAATCTGTTACAAATATGTCTTTAGTGAAAATTGGTGGTCAGTAATTTATTAAAGAGATAGACAGAAAGCAAAGATTTTCTATAACTCAACTTCCTTTCTATACCAAAATATTGAGGAATGGCAAAATATGGAGAGTTGTCCACTTTTTTGCTCTTCCTTGATTTTTTCTTTTATAAAATATTTATTTATTTATGCATACAAAAACTGGGGTGTGGACCAGAGTTGAGGGGATGAGGATTCACCGGAGAGAGAGGGGAACAGAATAGGCATATCCACTGGAAAACACTACTGAGGAGAGCAGCGGGGCAAGTCAGGAGAGGTCTGCTGCTCCATGTGGATTGCTCCCTGGCCAGCCAGGGATCAAATTTGTGCTACAGTGGCTGGTGATAGCTTGACAGCTCTGTTTTTAATCCCTGCACCACCTGGGAGGCCCTTCCTTGCTTTTTTTCTCTCCTGTGTGTGTGTGGATGCACACAGCCTTCATGTGACTTTAACATTATCACTATTTCTCAACCTTATATATTATCATGTATTTTTTTGGAAAAAAAATGATAGATTTCTCTTTTTTTACCAAATATAAGAACAGTATGGTCTTTTGGAGAAATTTTGGAATATAGAGACAATGTATAAAGAAAGAAAAAGTAATCTAGTCATATCATCTAGTACATATACCAATAATTCCAATACACTTTTTTTCCTAGTAATTCTGTCTATACATCTTAATACTAGGTCTGCAGATTTTATTTATATTAATATCTTGAGATACAAACTTTGGATAATACCTACAGTTAAATGTACATTTTATGGTGTATACAATTGTTACCTGTAAGAAGAGCATGGCATAGAGGAATATTGTGAAAAAAACATAAAATAAATGTGACTAAAGCAATAATGAGTTAGGCATAAGGATATTATTATCATATCATCGTAGATGAAAAATTTACCATATGTATTTCCAATAGTTCCCCACGGTTCATAATTTAGCATTGACTAAATCTCTGAAGGAATCAAGTCATAAACTACAATGTTACCAATGTCCTTTAGAGAAAAATCTGGAAACACCAGAGGCTTATTATCAGGGACCACTATATCAAGGAAACATGATTTGGATTCAAGCTCAGAGGAAACCAGGTTATCATTTTCAATGGTCTCTCTTAAGAATCTGGGCACTGATCCAATGTAATTCTTCTACTTAATATTTGATTCTTTTCTGAACATGACCTGCCCTATAATTTTAAAAAGAAATCATTAGAGTTCTTTACCTGACTCAGTGAAAGTCATTTCAATTCAATGTTACTTTCATAACATTATCTGATATGTCTAAGGGATAATTATGTTTTATAGTTATGAAAGTTATAGAAGTTAACAGGGCTACAACATAAAATGGTTTAAATTGGAAATATATAAAATGCAGAGAGAAGCCACAGACCAGTGGGAAAAAGTTTGTGATGGAAATGTCGTCCAGTAAAATCTGTTACATCAAAGGAAGAAAATGTACATTTATCCCATTTGAATGCAATACTTCTAGACAGTTAATCACTCTGAAGCTCCGGGTGATGTGAAATACTAGTATGAACTAAAAAAAGCTGAGTCCACCATAAACTAAGTTTAAAATCTTGAATTAACTCGAGGATTTAGTCTATTTAGCCAAAGTGATCATTAATGTTGGTCATTCATTTCGTATGAAATGTCGATTAACTTTCATGTTACAACACACGTTTGGTTTTGGGGATGAGGAAGGACGAAGAACTTGGGGCATCTCTGATCTCTCTCCCCAGTAGGTGCTCCATACCTCCCACTGCCTGCTACACACCTGCCCTGGATGTCTTAGCAATACCACCATTTTAGGGTACCTGAAACTGAGCTCATGATCTTTCCCTACCTCCTCACCACCATGATCCTCTCTGCCTTCTAATCAGTGGCCTTGCCAGCCTTAGAGTTTTCATACAATAACAAAATACGTTCTTCTCAAGTCCTCCTCTGACTGCCATTACCCTAAATCATAACTAGACCAACTCTTGTCTTTCCCCTTTCCAGCACCATAGCTGAACTCACTGAGCTTTACCTACTGGTGAGTAGTTGGTAAAAACATTGAGTTTGTTTTTGGTTTTTTTTTTTTTGTCATTCATAAGTTTAATGTCATGCCTGCACATTTTTCAGTCTTACAGTTTGTCATTTTCTTTTTTTTCTTTTTTTATTTAAATTTTATTTTTATATTCCCCATACAATTACAACCCCTTATTTTGACTCCAATCCCTCCTTTCCCCGCCCCCCAACCCCCTTACAGTGTCTCTGGTTCAGAGTTGTTTGTTGATTTTGATATTTTCTTTCTTATAGTTATTCTTTTTCCTGGTCCCTTACTTAAGTTTTCTAGATTCCTGCTATGAGTGAGACCATCCGGTATTTTTCTTTTTCTTTCTGGCTTATTTTGCTGAGCATGATCCCTTCCAGCACCATCCATGTTACTGCAAATTGCATGTGTTTATCTTTTTTGAATGCTGAGTAATATTCCATGGTGTATATGTACCACATCTTCTTGATCCAGTCATCTATTTTTGGGCATTTGGGTTGTTTCCAAAGCTTAGCTATTGTAAATAGTGCTGCTATAAACATAGGGGTGCAGGTGCTCTTTGGAATTGATGAAAAACATTTAGTTTGAAAGAATCTTTCAAACAATCATAAACAATGTATAACTCAACTCAACTGGAGCCTAAACATTGAGGATACAAAGAATCAAGACTTAGTCAATGTGTAACCACTTGAGAAATGTGATTAGCCTCTGGCAGAGAAGGCATGAAAAGCACCAAGCAGGGGTGGGTATAAAGCACAGTGCGAAAAGATGGCTATGTACCTACTGTACATCATTAACAACAGGAGAAAATACACATCAAATTCCCCAAGCATGATATGGAATGGTTCTCCCTAGCCTGTAAAGATTTTCTAATGTTCTCAGAATTAAAATTATCTTCACTTACTTGCCATTGTACATGGGGAAATATAGGGGAGAGAGAAGAATTGATTGAGTACCAGTTAATTAGGTCTGATTACTCATTTGGTCCCTGAAAATATAAATGCCTATAATTAATTTTAAGTTAAAAGGGAGCGAGCTCCCATGGCATGCACTGATTGCATTCAAAGCCAAATGTTTTCTGAACAGAACTTCTTAGACTCTCAGGTCATTAAAAGCAAAACCTATGAGATTTGGGATGAAAGAATGATATAGTAGCAATCAATCTCACTCTTGATAAAACATGTCTGTTGTCTTACCTCCTTCTCCATCACCCTAAATCATAACTAAAATTCTGTGTGAAAAGGGGCATGAATTATTCAACAGAAGACCCCCAGCCTTTGGTACTATGAACTGCACATTGTAAGAATCATTGATATCCTCATTTATCCTCATTGAGAGGATATAAATGATATCTTCTCTGCTGGTTCTGGGAGGTTCTGGATCTGTGCAGTTCACAAGATCCAGGCAAACCTACATCACCCTCACAAGGCAAATTCAGCCCAGAACTTCCTGTGGATAAGTCAATGATCCTTAAATTAACAAATCTCTGGGCTGCACTAAATAGTGAAGAGACCTGGCTGGGTATTTTTTTCCACCTCTCATCTCATGTGACAGTGATCACAGTAAAGCTCAGGTGCTGTGTAAAAAAAAAAATCAAGGGCCTCCCCGGTGGCGCAGAGGTTGAGTGCTGGGTTGCAAAGCTGCCCGCAGCCTCTGCAGCACTGGTTCGATCCCCGGCTGCTCCCCGGCCACCAGAGGAGGGTCCCACATGGCGCGCAGACCTCTCCTGCCGCCCTGCCGCCTGCTGCTCCCCTCAGCAGTGTACTTCGGTCCTTGTGCCTGCTCTGCTCCCCGCTCTGGCTCTGGTGAATTCTCTCATCCTCCCGCGCTTCTGACTGTACCCAGTGCTTGTATAAATAAATTTAAAAAAAAATAAATCTTTAAAAAAAAAAGATATTTAAAAATGGAAAATCAATTTTCCTATTTTCCTATATCTTTAAAATAATAGCTTGTACTTTTCTTTTTTAAAAGATTTATTTATTTATACAAGAACTGGGGTACAGGCTAGAGAAACAGGAGGGTGAAAGGATTCACCAGAGACAGAGCAGGAAGCAGAACACACAGATGGACCGAAGACACTGATGAGGGGAGCAGTGGGTGAGTCAGGAGAGGTCTGCCATGCCACGTGGGCATCTCCCTGGCCGGCCAGGAATCAAACCCGTGCTGCAGAGGCTGTGGACAGCTTCACAGCGCTGCGCTCAACCCGCTGCGCCCAGCCCACTGCTCCACCGGGGAGGCCCTCTTATACTTTCCTTTTAAGAAGTTCACAAATATACCTTATCCTGGACTATAAAATGAAAACTTAAGTATCTTTCAGTAGACACAAGAAGTACAAATAACTTCACTGATGGATTCAACAAATTTTACTGAGCATCTAAGATGTGATTGATGCCTATGCTAAGTGGCAGGGTCACAACCACTCATGCTCATTTCTCTCTACCATTGCACACATTGCCTTCTTTCCCCACCTTTTTTTGGGAACCATTTCTGAACACCTTCTCCCCACCACTTTCTGCTAATTATTAGGTATGTTTCTATGCCCCAGCACTCTGATTGCCCCTATGCTTCCCAGCTAACCTCAAGGTCCCTAGAAGGTGTGCTAATCTCTGTTTTCAGCACACACAAAAAGCCCTGGATGAATGTTTGCTGAACAAATGACTGATCAGAAGCCTGAATAAGAATGACACCTTGCCAGAGAGGCAACTTGAACATGTATTGGTAACTGGCCCTGGAGGAGAATGGCTTCTGTGAACCTTGTCAAATGAACTTCCAGTTAATGTTGAGAAATATATTATTGCTCTTTGTTGTTAAGTGCTACTCAGAGGAAATCACCGGATGATAAATTTCTCAAACTACTAACTGGAAATTAAAATTATTCACATAAATAAAAGCTATTATTCAAATGTTAAAAAGCCCAAATCAGTATTTTCTGTATTCACTCTATCATGCCCCTAGTGACAACTACAGAACACAGAATCACACCAGATTAGAAGTCCTAAAAATATCTTGGGGAAGGACCCAGTTTTATTTTCTAATGTATGATTTTCAACTTGTCATCTAACTCAAATCTCCTACAGAGTAGAAGAATACTCAAATCATTGCTAATTAATGAAATTTGACTAATATCTACCTTATTAGTCACCTTTCCTTCTGCAAGTCACCTTCAAATTCTCCCTTACTGTGATAATTCAGAGAAGTTAATATTACTGAGTAAGCATGGTAAGACTCGGAAATGTGAAAGCAGGGAATATTAAGTAATATAGCAAATGAATGCTTTTTTGTTTGGAAGCATGATGCATGTTGCTGGATAGGATAATGGCGATAATGAAGAAAAGGACAAGGTGGAAAAAGAGGAAAAATTTTTTTTTATCCATGTGTCTGTAGTGTTTATCACAACTAATAGTACAATGTATTGACAAGAAAGTTCAACTTACCTGACTTTCTCAATTACATTTAAAGAATTTTTAAAAATATGATTTAGTGGCTGCATTTAGGGCTAGATCAGCCTTGAACATGGATACTTGTTCAATTTTGAACTTTCATTTCTTTACTAACTGGTAAATAAGCTCTATGTAAGCACACCAGAGCTTGGTCTTACTATAAATATTTTGATTCATTTTCTTTCTTACCTTCCTAAGTTGCTAGAGGGTAAGTCTCAGTGTTATCACCACTGTGGCCTGAGTTCAATCCTTGGTCAGAGAGCTAACCCACTTATGGCGCAACAGACCTCTCCTGTCTTGCCCACTGCTCCCCTTAGCAGTGTATTTCAGTAAAAATCTGAAGTATTTTAGGGCATTGGTAGGTCAGCAAAGTAGCAGGATGCAAAGCCAATGCCCTAAAATCAACTGCTCTTCTATACGGTGATAACGAACAATCTGAAAAGGGAATTAAGAAAATAATTCCATTTACACAGAATCAAAATGAATAAAATACTTCAGAATTTAACAAAGGAGATAAGTGATTTGTTCAATGAAAACCACAAAACATTTTTAAAAAAATTTTTGCATAGAAGACCTGGAGCATGGCCAGAGGTGTGGAGCATGAGAGGATTCACCAGAGACAGAATGAGGAGCAGAACAGGCAGATTTTTACTGAAATACACTGCTAAGGGGAGCAGTGGGCAAGACAGGAGAGGTCTGTTGCGCCATAAGTGGGTTAGCTCTCTGACCAAGGATTGAACTCAGGCCACAGTGGTGATAACACTGAGACTTACCCTCTAGGCCACCACAAAGGCCCCCATACAAAACATTTTTGAACAGAATTAAAGAAGACATAGATAAATGAGAGACATTCCAGAGTCATAGGTTAAAAGACTTACTATTCTTAAGATGTTCATAGAATTAACACGATTCATCAACTGAACTTCTGAATATATACCCAAAAGAACTGAAAGCAGGACCTTGGAGAGATATTTGTCCAACCTTGTTTATAGGAGCATTATTCACAATAGCCAAACCACAGAGACAATCCAAGTGTAATCCAAGGAATACACAAAATGTAGTATATACATACAACTGAATACTATTCAGTCTTTAAAAAGAATAAAATTCTGGGATACATTACAAAATAGGTAAGACTTGAAGAGATTATGCCAAGTGAAATAAGCCAGTTAAAAAAAGCAAAAAAAAAAATACTATATGATTCTGCTTATATGAAATACTTGAGGTAGTCAAAATCATAGAGACATAAAGTAAAATGGTGGTTGTCAGATACTGGGGGTCATTCCAGGATTTCCCTCCCAAGATATGGGGGTGAGTATACATGTTCTGTTTTGCAAAATAAAAAGCATTCTGGAAATAGATGGTGTGATTGTGTGATGGTTGTAAGTGCAATATAAATGCACTTACTGCCACTGAATGGTACACTTAAAATGATCAAGATAGTAAGTTTTATGTTATGTGTATTTTACCACAATAAAAATGAAAAAAGTCAACTCTAGTAATCTGGAAATAGATAGCAGTCCTTTGAAAAACAAACACTACAACTACCTCTTATCCATCAAATTCATTAACATTCACATTATATTTTAAAATATTAAATCCATATCAATTCCTGTTTATAGATTCTCTTTTAACTTTATACTTTTTAAAGCAGGTTTCATAATCATATAATCAAAGATAATATAAATATGTGTAAGTGATTAGAAAGTGAAATGAATTATCAGTGCAATAATGTGCTGCTTCATAATCGTGAATGTGAGGCATACATGGATTCTTGAAGATAGTGGGGATTTTTCTTGTAATCATTAGCTCACCTCAGTCCATTAGGCTCTCAGTGATACACAGCATGGCCAAACTTCTCGTTTTGACTATTGACTTTTCTATATTTTCCTGCTGGTATTCCTACTCCCACAATAAGCTATTAAATCTACTCCCTACAGGCTTATTATTTTCTGTTTCTCCAATCTTTTTATACCTCATTTGTTTTTGTTTTGCATTCATGTAGTTATAAGTATTTCACTCTCACTAGAGATTACTGGAGAAAAAAGATCATCTCCACTCATCTCTGCATGCACATTCTGTAGGTTTTCATCAATAAGATCATAGCAGTATGGAATTTTAGGGCAATTATGGACTTTTTTGATGGTAGGTGAAGGAGATTAAGAGACTTAGGCAAGATTATATGGCCAGTTTGTGACTATATTGCAATTAAACCATAGGTCTAAATTCCCTGGATTATGGCAAAAGATCTGTGGTTAGAAGCTGTCATATGTACTTGAGGAATTTTTTTCCTCTATCCAGAGATTTGAGCTCCTAGACTTCAGGATCTTCATTTCTCTTAGTAAGCTCTAAGGATCTAACCTATCTTCTTATCCAAACCTTTTGCTGTTTGCTCTACAGCTCAGGAAAGAGTCTAAGCCTCTGCTGGAGGAAGCAGCACCTAGAAGCATCTGCAAGGAGGTGGGGGTAGGTGCACATCTGGATCGCGAGTGTCAACTCTGACACACAGTTTGTGATTTTCCTGTGTATTTGTATAACGAGGGTGAAATTCAGTTTGTATTTAATTATTGTTTTGATAATATGGTGGTTTTAAATCATTTACCAATGATATTTTAAAATTCCTTTTCCTTTGATTTAATCCTTCCTCTTAATGCTGCAATTAAATACCACTGATTAAAGCTCACAAATGAAAAAAAAAAGCAGTACTCATTAAAAAATATTGTCAAAATGGTACAATGAAACTAATAACTCCTTTCCTTAGAGGATGCCCAGAGATTAAAGAAACAAGGGGAAGCAAAAAAAAAAAAAAAAAAAAAAAAAAAAGCATTTAGAAATGTAATAAGCTGACTGCCAGGATTCAAAGACCCGAAAGCTTTAGGGCAGAATCAGAAGGGGAGGGGCACTTTATTCTCAAGGTTATCCTCAAGACACAAGGACATGAAGGATGAGGTATGCAGATGATATAAAGGCAGAAAGCTTGACATCAGCCTTCCACCCTGGGGTGGGGCAGGGGCCTTTGCTGTGAAAGACTGTCAGGATCAGAAGATCCATTGAAATTCTTGAAAGATCATAATGAGTCTGTTAGACAATCTGGGGAGTTGCTAGAAGCTCCTGGGCAGGTCACTGCAACTTAGGCTCCTGGCAAAGCTACAGGTGTAGGCAACTGCCCATGAAGGTGGCACAGCAGCAGGAAGCCACCTTGAGTAGTCATCCTGTTTCCTTTTAGAATAGAGAGTAGTCTGGGATGGGATTCTTCTTCCTTTGAAGTTTTTCTGGGAAACTTCCCCTTATTGTTCTCTTTTTTTGATGATTGTTCCTGGTATGTAGGACATTCATCTATCCTGAGGCATACCCTGAGGATTCTGTGCTGAGTGACCCGTCCACTCTTCCCTAGGCAATCACAACTCAGCAGAGAAGACACCCAAAAAGGCTGATAATTAAGTAGTGTGTAGGGGACATCAGGAAGGGGTTAACTAATGGGACTAGGGAGGGAATAACAGTGAGCAAACAGTGAGGGGAGAATTCATAGACAAGGGCACTTTGGAGCTGGGTCTTGCTGTAGGTGGGAATTTGTCAGGTGGACAAGGGAACTATGCCTTTCAACAAGGCAGAATTGAAAGTGGGAGTCTGAAACTTTTAAGAATCATGATTTCCTTTATGTTCTTAAAAAACAGGTATTTTAAAGCTCAGGTTGGAACATCAAAAGCTCTTAATTATTATTCACTGATCAACTATTGAGATTGGTTTGGATTTTGGACATGAGGTGATTCACTCATTCAAAAAGATTAATCTTCTTATTATGAAATAGACTCCCATTCTGTTCTTTAGCATTCTTCTAGTAACTGGAAATCTGGAAACTTCTGCTTCAATCACTGAGGTTCTTGTTCCCAAGTGTTTTGAAAATATATATTTTAGAGAGTTGGGTCACCCAACCACAGGCAGATGGCAAAGTTCCATCCAAAATTTTCTAGCTCATATCCTAAATTTTCTCAAATTATTATAGTTATTTCAACCAAGAGATAGGTGGGTAGTTATTTGATTATATTCACAAGCAAATGTACAGATGAAGGAGGCATAACAGACAAAGCATGTTACAGTCCAAAAGCTCTCCATTTATTGCTATTAACAACTGTGAATTAAGTTTCTTGGGGTACAATCTCCTCACCCTTGCACTGAAGTGTTTCTTTTCTTTGTGGAAGACTTCTAAGTGATCACCATGAACACTCAGATTATAACCACGGTCACTGGTGTTAGCCAGTTTTTCCCAAAATATTGCCTGACATTTATTTAGTTGAGACTGCTTCTCATTAATTCTGGAATCTTTTTTTCAACTGAGCACAAAATACTTTTAATATAAATATTTGAGCTCCTTTAAAAAAAGGCATTAAACTGGAGAATCAATCATTATCATTAATTCAAAGGTCTATAATCCAAATCTATCAGTTCCCACTATGTGAATATTGGTTATGAATTCACCCTCTTTGTGCCTCACTTTCCTTCTATATAAACTGGAGATAGTAGGACTTTCTATAGCATAATCAAAAATATATATAACATGTAGTTTAGGATGGTGCTGATGCAGGGAGGACATTTGGGAAGTGCCATTTTATTTTGGTTCATGATAGGTTATTTGCAAGTTAGTAATTTAAAGACACAATAAAATCTATTGATTAAGATTTAATAAAAATATCTCTCTTTCATGCTAAAATTCATTAGTGACATATCAAAACTAATGCTTTTGATAGCTGAGGGGAAAAAGTCATTTCAAAATAGACATAATCAAACTGATCATGCCTAAGGGAAATAAAGTTTAATATTGCATGAATAGTGGAAATTATATTTATAACAATCATCTTAACTCTGAGTTAAAGACAGTAACAGTGAATGTCGTATATGATTATATTAATTAGAGCCCATATCAAAGTATCTAAAAAAGTCACCTCTTCAGAAACAATTCTTCAGTATTCAATTAACATTTGGATCAAAGTATGATTTTTTTCCCATGCAATTTAAAGCAATAAAATCAACCTACCTTTTGAACAAACATTTTGTTCAATGACTTCCACTAAAAAAAAAAAAAAAAAGGCTCACTTAAGCCTACAGCCAGAGTAAATAAGATGTAAATGTCTTAGGAATTAAAAGAAAAGACAAAGTTCATAGTATTTCAACTTATTAAATCATTCCTGACATACAATATAACATTTCAACTTCTAATTAATGACTTTTTAAGATTCTAAAAATTGATGAAAATGTTCACAGTGAAATTCAATCTGTCTCTTTATGAAAACTATTTTGGGCTTAATGTGCATCAGAAAATAATTGAACAATTGCAACTGGTGTCCAGCTGCTTCTACCGGGGCTCACAGATATCTACAAACCACCCTGTGCATTTCCTCCAAACTGACAGTGGATTTTAAGAATGTGAGGTATAGAATCTGCTCTCAAAGGCAATACAAAAAGTAAGACACACAGACTCACTCTTGTCTAAAAAAACAACTGTTCAGAAACTTTATTTAAAAAGTAGACAGAATAAAAGATGTCTGCTGATGTGTCCTCATCTCACTATTTTTAAAAAACAGAACCTGAACAAATTCCTCTCCCAGGTTGTATCATTGTTTTTTTTTTTTTTTTTTTTTTTTTGCAGCCCCCCCATTCTGACCCCAATCCCTCCCCTCCCGCCTAAAAGTGTCTCTGGTTCATAGTTTTTTGTTGATTTTGATTTTCACTTTCTTATAGTTATTCATTTTCCTGGTCCCTTATTTAAGTTTTCTAGATTCCTGCTATGAGTGAGACCATCCGGTATTTTTCTTTTTCTTTTTGGCTTATTTCGCTGAGCATGATCCCTTCCAGCTCCATCCATGTTGCTGCAAATTGCATGTGTTTATCTTTTTTGAATGCTGAGTAATATTCCATGGTGTATATGTACCACATCTTCTTGATCCAGTCATCTATTTTTGGGCATTTGGGTTGTTTCCAAAGCTTAGCTATTGTAAACAGTGCTGCTATAAACATAGGGGTGCAGGTGTTCTTTGGAATTGATGTTTCTGTGTCCTTTGGGTAAATACCTAGGAGTGGAATTGCTGGATCATATGGAAGCTCTATGTTTAGTAGGTCCAGAAATCTCCACACAGCTTTCCACAGTGGTTGGACCAGTTTGCACTCCCACCAACAGTGCAGAAGAGTTCCTTTTTCTCCACACCCTCGCCAACATTTGTTGTTGCTAGTTTTTTTAATATGTGCCATTCTCACTGGTGTAAGATGGTATCTCATGGTAGTTTTGATTTGCATTTCCCTGATGACAAGTGATGTTGAACATTTTTTCACATGCCTGTTGGCCATTTGCATTTCCTCTTCAGAGAGGTTTCTTTTTAGCTCTTCTGCCCATTTTTTGACTGGATTATTTTCTTTGTTGTTGTTGAGTCTCATCAGCTCTTTGCAGATTTTTGTGATCAGTCCTTTATCATTAGTGTTGGGTGCAAAAATGTTCTCCCAGTTGGTGGGGTTTCTCTTTGTTTTTGTTATTGTCTCTTTTGCTGTGCAGAAGCTCTTTAATTTGATGTAGTCCCAGCTGTTTATCTTTGCCTTCACTATCACTGCTTTGGGTGATGTGTCTGTAAAGATGTCTTTGATGTGCAGATCACGTAGTGTTTCGCCTATATTTCCTTCTATATATTTTATGGTTTCAGGTCTTATGTCTAGTTCTTTAATCCATTTTGAGTTGATTTTTGTGTATGGTGTGAGGTAGTGGTCAAGCTTCATTCTTTTGCATGTAGCGACCCAGTTTTCCCAGCACCATTTATTGAACAAACTTTCTTTGCTCCAATGCATATTCTTTGCTCCTTTGTCAAAGATTAGTTGACCATAAATCTGTGGGTTTATTTCTGGATTTTCTATTCGATTCCATTGGTCTGTATGTCTGTTCTTCTTCCAATACCATGCGGTTTTGATGATTATGGCTTTGTAGTATAGTTTGAAGTCTGGGAGTCTGATGCCTCCATTCCCTTCTTTTTTTTTCAGGAGAGCTTTGGCTATTCGGGGTTTTTGGTGATTCCATATGAATTTCATCAATAATTGTTCTATTTCTTTGAAGAATGACATTGAAATTTTGATTGGAATAGCATTGAATCTGTATAATGCTTTTGGAAGGATGGCCATTTTAATAATGTTTATTCTTCCAATCCATGAGCAGGGGATGTCTCTCCATTTCTTTGTGTCTTCTTCTATTTCTTTTAACAGTGTTTTATAGTTTTCTTTGTATAGGTCCTTTACCTCTTTTGTTAGATTTATTCCCAAATATTTGATTTTTTTTGTTTCAATAACAAAAGGGATGGTTTTTTTGATTTCTTCTTCTTCAGATTTATTGTTTGTGTATAGGAAGGCTACTGACTTTTGCGTGATGAATTTGTATCCTGCCACTTTACTGAACTGATTGATGAGTTGAATTAGCTTTTCTGTGGAGTTTTTGGGGTTCTCTATGTATAATATCATATCATCTGCAAATAGTGATAGTTTGACTTCTTCTTTTCCTATTTGGATTCCTTGGATGTCTTTCTCTTGTCTTATTGCCCTGGCTAGGACTTCCAGTATTATATTGAAAAGCAGTGGTGAGAGTGGACATCCTTGTCTTGTTCCAGATCTTAATGGAATTGCTTTCAGCTTTTCACCATTGAGAATGATACTGGCTGTTGGCTTGTCATAGATGGCCTTTATGATGTTGAGGTATGTTCCTTGTATCCCAAGAATTTCAAGGGCTTTTATCATGAATGGGTGATGCACTTTGTCGAAAGCTTTCTCAGCATCTATTGATATTATCATATGGTTTTTATATTTCTTTTTGTTGATGTGTTGGATAACGTTGATTGATTTTCGGATGTTAAACCATCCTTGTGTCCCTGGAATGAATCCTACTTGGTCGTGGTGAATTATCTTATGGATACATTGTTGGATTCTGATAGCTAAAATTTTATTGAGGATTTTTGCATCAGTGTTCATTAAGGAGATTGGCCTGTAGTTTTCCTTTTTTGTGTTGTCCTTGTTCGGTTTTGGTATTAGTGTAATGTTGGCTTCATAAAACGTGTTTGGTATTGTCCCTTCCTTCTCAATTTTTTGGAAGAGTTTGTGAAGGATAGGCACTAATTCGTCTCTGAATGTTTGGTAGAATTCATTTGTAAATCCATCAGGTCCTGGGCTTTTGTTTTTGGGGAGGGTTTTGATTACCATTTCAATTTCGCTAATTGTAATTGGTCTGTTTAGGTGTTCTATTTCTTCTTTATCTAGCTTTGGGTGATTGTAGAGTTGTAGGAATTTGTCCATCTCCTCTAGATTGTTAAACTTGTTTCCATATAACTGTTCATAGTAGTTACTGATTATTCTTTTGATTTCTGCTGTGTCCGTTGTGATTTCTCCTCTTTCATTGATGATCCTGTTTATTTGTGCTTTCTCCCTTTTTTCCTTTGTGAGCCTGGCTAGGGGTTTGTCTATTTTATTGATTTTTTCAAAGAACCAGCTCTTGGTTTCATTGATCTTTTGGATTGTTTTTTTAGTTTCAATTTCATTTATTTCTGCTTTGGTTTTTATTATTTCTTTTCTTCTACTGGTTTTGGGGTTTTTTTGTTGTTCTTTTTCTAGATCTTTGAGCTTTGAGATTAGCTTGTTTCTTTGCGTTCTTTCTTGTTTCTTGATGTGAGCTTCTATTGCTATATATTTTCCTCTTATTACTGCTTTTGCTGCATCCCATACATTTAGGATATTGGTGTCCTCCTTGTCGTTCAATTCAAAAAATTTTTTAATTTCTTCTTTGATCTCCTCATTAGTCCAATGGTCTTCCAGTAGTGTGGTTTTTAATCTCCATGAGGTAGGAAAGTTCCTTGCCTTCTTTTTATGGTTTATTTCTAGTTTGATGCCTTCATGGTCAGAAAAGATGGTTGATATGATTTCAATCTTGGTGTATCTGTTGATGTTTGTCTTGTGCCCCAGTATGTGATCGATCCTGGAGAATGATCCGTGTGCGCTTGAGAAAAATGTGTACTCCGTTTTTTTGGGGTTTAGTGTTCTATAGATGTCTGTTAAGCCCAATTGCTCTAGGTCCTTATTTAGAGCTTTGGTTTCTTTACTTATTTTTTGTCTTGTTGATCTATCCATTGTTGATAGTGGTGTGTTGAAGTCTCCCACTACGTATGTGTTTTCTCTGATGTCTGTTTTCAGAGAGGACAACAGTTGTCTGATATATTTTGGTGCTCCTTCGTTTGGTGAGTATATATTAATGAGTGTTATTTCTTCTTGAAGTATTGTCCCCTTGATCATAATGTAGTGACCATTGGGGTCTCTTTTTATCTTTTTGAGTTTAAAATCTGTTTTATCTGATATAAGTATAGCTGTTCCTGCTTTCTTTTTTGGTCCATTTGCTTGTAGGATTGTTTTCCATCCTTTAACTTTGAGCCTATTTCTATCTTTTGTAGCTAAATGTGTTTCCTGGAGACAGCAAAAGGTTGGGTTTTGTTTCTTAATCCAGGCTGCAACTCTGTGTCTTTTTATTGAAGAGTTTAGTCCATTTACATTTAGAGTTAATATTGATATGTTAACATCTGTATTTGCCATTGTGTTTGTCTTTCCTTTGATTTTATTTATTTATTCTTTTAATAACTTTTTTTTTTTGGCCTTCTTTCATTGTTATTCGTCCCTCTGAGGTTCTGGCTTTAGGACTCCTTGTAGTATTTTTTGGAGTGGGGGTTTAGTTGCAATGAAATTCCGGAGTTTCTGTTTGTCTGGGAAGGTCCATATTCTTTCTTCAAAGAGGAAGGAGAGCTTTGTGGGGTAGAGTATTCTTGGTTGGCATCTGTTTTCTTGGAGTCTGTTGACTATGTCCCTCCACTCTCTCCTTGCCCATAGTGTTTCTTCGGAGAAGTCTGATGTCAGCCCCAGGTTGTATCATTGTCCACAATTAGTCACAAATATTTTCAAGATGCACAATCTGATAAGAAGCCCCGAGAGATGTCTCAGAATTTAGTAAAAGATAAAACTTTTACTAAAAGCTAAAATAAAAACTTTCCACATTTTTCCTCAACTAGATTTGCTAAATCAAGGAAATCATTTTGATTTGCAAGACCACTCGCCAAACTAACAAGTTAATTTCATCTATCATGGTAAAATGGAATTAAATGGCACTCTTTTCATATTGAAAGTTAAGCTCAAAAGCTCTAGGGATGAAATGGAGAAATGGTATTATCCAAAACACATTTCAGCTCCTGGAAGGACCTCCTGACTCATAAGGTGGGGAAATGAAAATGAGAAGACAGACTTTCAACTAATTTCAAGCTGCTTCAGCACATAGAACTCTCTTGGGTTTAAATTATTAAAATCTATGGATGAATAAATTTCCAATCAGCACATCCATGCACAGGACGCCTCATGGAGTAGAGGCAGCTTCATAGGCAAGTCTGTTGTGAGAAGGAAAGACAAGGTTCATGCTTGCAGATGGGCCATTAAACGTCAAATATTTCCAAGCTCACAGGGTACTTGAACATATTGATGATAATACTATAAAATAAGCCAACAACTTCATTCTACCAAGATGCTGCTACTGGAACTCTCCTACATTCATGCCGTCATTCATTAATGCAACAAGTATATTTTGGGCCATAGATCATTCTGGTCAGTGAGGAGTGAAAAGCAAATATGGTTTAAGTGCCTTCCATCAAGGAAGGAAATAGGACAGGTTGTAAAAGAAGGAGTTGTGGATGTAGCAGACACAAGAAATGAGCCAAAACCACTAGGGTGGGGTAGGTCATATGAGCGGAAGTGTGAAAAGAGGCCAGAGAAAGAGTGTGTTCAGGCCATTGAAATAAACATGAAAAAATTTTCACTTCTCTCATTCTTAGGACTGCTGAAGTTCAGCAGGACTGGAAGTTAGGGTTGGGTAGAAAGAAGAGTAGCATGAGATGAAACAGAAAAAAATCAGCCTGAAGGGTATTTTAGCAAGTTTAAACTTTCATTAAGGGCAAAGCAGAGAATTTGAAGGATGTTAAGTAGGAGAATGACATGATCAGATTTTTATTATAGAAAGATGACAGTTTGGATAATAAATTGGATGGAGTTAGAAGGGGGAGTCCTGTCTGGGCCTCACAAGTAGGTACTGGTGGATGTAACTTTGGAAGACATCCATACATCCATAATGTAAACAATTATTCCAGTAGTAGCTAGATTGCACCGGTAGACAGTATAGAGTTAAGAGAAAAAAGAACAGAAAATGAAACTGAATATACATCTTAGAAATTGGTCCAGAGAGATGGAGAAGTAGGAAGAATCTAAGAGAGTATCGAAGAAGCCAAAGGTAAACATTTCAAGAGGTAGCCATGCTCAAAATTCACAAATGTTACAAGTTGTCCATTAAAATAAGGACAGAAAAGGGCAGTTGATTTAACAATAAGGAAGTGGCTAACAGATGACTTGAGGACCTTGTATAACCCAATTGTTAAGATTAAATTCAGATGCACCTGGAAGATGAAGAGATAATAGTGTAAGGAATATTTTCTGGAAAATTATTCTAATGAAAACAAGATGTTAGATGGGTCATTCCAAATGGAGATGCGCTCTGTGATGAAGCCAGGAAGATGGACAATTGCAGGGAAGTGAAGAGGAGGTTCACTGGCTGAGACAAGGCCTAGGAAACAAAATGTTAGGAGTGTTTATGGGATTATCTTTGTGGACACTAAAATTATTCCAGAATTGAAGCAGAGAACAAGCAGGAGCCACAGGGCAGGGGGGACAGAAGGGAGCAGCACAGCTGCTGACAGTGATAGGGTAGCAGGTTTTATAATCAAATAGCATGAGCCTCAAAGGGACAGGCATTGATAAACCTTTGAATCACGGTCTGTAAAATGCTGAAAGGAAACTAAGGAGTTTCAACTCCAACTCCATGACTCTGAAAGCATAAGAGGTGGCAGGTGAGCAAATTTACATGCACACTTTCATTTATTTATTCAAGGAGGACTTCTTGAAGACCTAGTGCAAGGGGCTGTGTTAGATTCTGGGAATTCTTAGTAAACAAATCACACGTGGTTCCTGCTCTTCCAGAACATACAGTGGGGAGGTTGTGGGAAAAGTGTAAACCTTGAAATAGACAAAGGTGTCAGTGGAGTCGCAGCAATAAAAAGAACTTCCATGAAAAGGAGGCCAAAGGAAGGGACTTTTGTTCATGAGGAATTGGTACATGATGATACAGTGCAGGGGCTTGGGGGGAAGGGAATGGTGGATGCTGATCAGGGGAGGAAGCACAGAGCAGGCTGGACTGTGCAGAAAACCTTGGAAAGACTTTCATTTTGAGAAGCAACTAAGAATGTCAAGAGTGTGCAGCCTGGAGGAACTGGCTAACTGGCCTTGGGGTTTCTAGTGGAATGAGTCCCAGATGGGCAGGTCCTGATTAATTGGGTCTCCCAGGGAATCTAAATGTAGGACACAGCAGTAACTTCTGGGGTGAGGGGAGGGAGGACCTGGTTCTCATTACAAAACCAGCCTAAGACTCCACAGAATCTAAGAGCAGGACAACAGGAGGCAAGGGAATGTATTTCTCAATGTCAGTTGCTGAAGTAGCCCCTGGTGCTATGGAGGGAGCTGGGCCCTTTGCAAAGGGGCCAGTCAGTTCTAGATTATGCTTCTTAAGAAATCCACTGACATAGGTCTTCTACCTTTTTAAACTTTTTGTCTCCTTTGAATGCTCCTCTTATCATTTCCCCATTATATGTGACTGGTCCCCTGGGAGTGACTTTCTAGACTTTTCTAATAAGGCAAGCGCTCCCTTAATTATTTCAACTACCACTGTCTTGTTAGTCACCGCATGCTGTCATGCACAGCTCTTACCCGAGACATTTATTTGCAGTTGTGTTGTCAACAGTATTTCTCTTTCTCCTGAAATCCGTTACACTGCTCATCTTCATAAGGTCTGTGAAAATCACCCCTGTCACTCAGGGTGACAGTGCATATGACTTCTGTATCACCATCTCCTCCCAAATTCTAGAAGAAATAAAATGCCAATACTCCCTCCAATATCTTCATTACCTTCATTTATCTTTTATTACTCAAGACAAACCTTTGGCTACTATCATCTCCCTGCCAGTATTTCTGTTTCCAGTGCTTTTTATTTTTTTCCAGGACACAGAGGTCCTTTTTCTTGCCAAATATTCTGAGTGTATCGTGTTCCTGTGAGCTGAGTACTATGCATACTCTAAAGTGCTTTTCAAAATGAGATGTTCTCATTAGTCAAGAAGGTCCTCTGGGTCCCAGGCCTTACTTCCATCCTGGTGGTCTCAGAACCTTCTGCCAGCTTTGCTGACTCCTTCTTCATGTCTCATAGGCTTTAGCGTTCCCTCACACTTAAACACATATTCTTTTGGCACATTTTATCTAACCCTTCCCCCTCATCTTCCTATCTCAGTCCCCTATGCTATTGGCAGAGAATGAATCCTATCACTGTGGCCTTTCCTCTTTCTCACTCAAATTCTAGCTCATACGTATAACTTTGCCACACCAGATTGAAAAGAGGAACACATGTCTCTGCCCTGAACATCTCTCTGGGATGGGCATTAGTTTAGTGGAGAGCAGGGAAGACGCTCTTTGGCACAGTTCTTAGCATATCAGGTTATATAATGGGTACAAAATAACAAGCATCTGCACCATGAGAGAATCCAGGCATGGGTTAGTTTTCTCTCCATTTGCTTGTGGACAAAATCAGAGACGTTTTTATTCACTGGCCTTTGCATCGCCTCCACCCGCTCCCTGGTGCCATTGCTCTGTGGTTAACCGTCCATTTGTTAGGCTACAGCTTATCACTCATTCACCTTCCCGTGGGCTCTTGAGAGCTTCCACTCTGTCAGTCTTGTTTTCCAAGGCCACAAATTATCTGTGGGCCAAGTACAGTTACAAATAGGCTTCACAAGCTTTGCTGGTAAAGAAAACAGAGCATCCCTCTTTCTCTTTCAAAGCACTGTACTATATATAAATCTACTTGGCTAAAACAGATTTCTTCAGACCACTCATTAGGGTTTCTCACTGGAGTGAGAGTGACTCAACAGGAGATGCTGAATGGCAATGCACTGAAGTCTATTCCCAGTGCCTCTGTGGTAATCAGCAGTGTGAGAAAGTTACAGTCAATTTCCAAAGATGCCTAATTTATGTCTGGGAAGGCACAGAGGCTCCAGTGAGACATACAGAGCAAGTCAATGCAATCATATGATGTTAGCAGAAACATCCCGGCCAGAGTGGAAATAACCAGGGTGTCAGATAATATATTTCCAAAGAGTTGAAATCATTTATTCTCTTATTTATTCATTTACATAATAGTTCTTGAGCAGCTACTATGTGCCAGGTAACATTAAATATTAAATGTAAACACATTCTTCCATCTACACTTCCTCCCTTGGTGCCATTTGGAATTATGGTTTTAATCATGCTTTTAATGTTTAGCCCCTGAGGCCTCTCAACCCATTTCCCCAGCCCAGCCTCTCCTTTGAGTTTCAGATCAGTATGTCCAATTATCTACATGTTATTTACATGTCCAAGATATATAAAACAGAACTCATCTTCCCCAGATCTATTTTCTCTCAATCTTCTGTTCAACAGTGGAAACTCCATTTCAGTTCTCATACAAAAAGCCTTGAACTTGTCCATGACCTCCTTTCTCTTTCACCTGACATCCAATACTTTTAGCCAATCCTGTCAGCTATGCTTCAAATATTCTATAGCTGACCTGTTGGTGTTCTCCACCGCTACCACCTGGCCTCAGTCATGAGTGTCCCTTAGGGCAGCCACTTCCTAAATTGTCTCCTTGTTTCTACTCTGGTTTCTGTAGTCAGTTCTCAATCCAGCAGCCAGAGTAATTATGTAAAAAGAAGAAAGGAAAATCATATCGTGCATCTGCTACAAATCCTTCACTGTGCCCCTATCTCACACAGAACAAAAACAACAACAACAACAACAAAAAAAAAAACAATGCCAAGAAGCCCTATGTGATCAATCCCTGGTGTTTCACTAAACATCAGTCCCTTTTACTTAGACCCATGCTCACTCATTACTCTCATACACATCAGTCACACTCCTGCTAAAAGTTTTTGGACTAGCAATATATTATACCTGGAATGCTCTTCCCCAGAAATCTTTACAGGTTTATCTTAAACATAGCCCATGCACTCCCAACAAATATTTCATCTCTCCCCATTGTATTTTATCTAGAGCATATCTCTCCACCTAAGAATATTTGTTTGTTTACTCTGTGGCTCTCCCCAATAGAATATAACCTCCATGAAAGGGAGAGGGAGTGCATGTTTTGTTCACTGCTATAACCCCAGTGCCTGGAACTATGCTTGGCACATAGTAAGTGCTCAATAAATGTGTGCTAAATTAATTAATCAATTATCTCCCCATAAATTTCTCCCATGCAAGAAAAGGAACATAAAGTTAATGGTTTAAGGGAAAATCCTCTAATTGTCTCTCATCAACCTCCCTCTCACGCAGACTTCAAGAAACAGAAAACCATTTTGAAATACCTACTCTTTGAGTCCAATATGATAAAAGAATGTATTAAACAAGACCTGGTTGAAATAAGATATGATTGTAGCAAAATGAGATATAAAATGAGTGACACAATATCAGTAAGCATACAAAAAAAAATCAATTCATAATTGCAGAGAGTAAGCTGGAGAAGCAACTTACAGAATAAAGGGCAAATGAACAAAGTTGTGAAATATATGCACAAAAGGAATGACATATTTTAAGGTCAAATCTTAAAATATTAGAAAACCCAATAATAGAGAAAATAAGAGAAAGTCCAATAATAAAGAACAAATTTTTTGGAAGAGAAACATTACTAGGAAATACAAGAGGATGAATCAATCCAGAACTAGAAAGCAAACTTGAGATTAGAAATTGATAGTCTAACAGCTTCTAGAGAAACTTAATAAGCATAAATAAATATTATGACATAACCTCATAAAAATTTTGAACTTAAAGAAATTTTACAATAAATCCTGAAATTACCCAAACTAAGGGAAAAATCAACTACAGTTTTTTTTTTCTTTTCCAACATCTTCTCGATAATAATAAATACCAGACAAAGTAGTTTATAATGTATGGATGGGGAAAGTTTATGATTCAAGATTTTTATAAATATCTATGTGCTTTTCATATGTACTAAAAACATATGTGAAATAATTATACCTGCAAATGAGAAATGTTATAAAAAATATCAGGTAGGAAATGAAAATGTCTATAAATTTACCACCCAATAAATTTTCTACAAAAATAGATTGACATTTTATTCCAGGTCACCAAGTGGTTAATAAAACTATGAATTAAAAAAATGGAGGTATGTAATAGAAAATAATTGTCAGTACTCATTGGTTCTGGTTAACTGGAGATAATTCATAAAGAAATTAAATGCTTTGAGAAAGATTATATAGTCTAACAAATATTTTGATTACTACAATTACAGTAACTAAAACAGAATACAAACCATACATTTATTGGAAGAAAACATTTTGTTTCAAAACATTTGTTCAACTGTATTAAATTACAGATTAAATTGATGGAAGGTGATAAATTTTTACACACAGTGAAAGGAGGGGAGATGGAAGAGAAACTGGAAAAGCCAACGAGCAAATTCTTAAAACATTAACATAAGTCTAGTAGAATTTATGAGACTATCTCCATTCAATACATAAGATTTGGGACTAGATATAATAAATGATGTGCATAACATGCATGGAAAAGATTATAAAAACTTTTAAAAGACATCAAGGGCTCAAATAAAGAGATAGAAACACCATGTGTAAGGGTCAGAATATTCAATTTTGTAAAGACTTCAATTTTAATTCCTCTCAAACTGATCCTTGAATTAAATGAAATTTGTCAAACTCCCAGAAGTATTTTTTTATAGAACTTGGCAAGTTGATCTTAAATGTGTATCAGACAGCAAAGGGCATAAACTTTTCTTAAACAAAAAAAAAAAGTATGATTCTGCATTGCAGTAGCACTGGTTTACAACACTGTATATGATTTAGAAGTATAAGACCACATCTCTTCAAATATGTTACCACACCACACTCACCACCAAAGCACCCCATAATCCACCATCATCCATTGCTCCCCACATTGTTTCCCACTCCTACCCTCCCTTTCTGGCAATCTCAATTCTAAAGTCAGATTTCTAGAAGAACCAAGAAACTCTTAAAGAAAAAAAAATGTAAAGGGAATTGCACTGCCAGATGTTAAGGTTTATTATAAAACTGCAATGATTAATTACTATTGTGTAGCATTGAGTAAGGGAGAGACAAATGAAACAGCACAGAGATGGCACCTGAGCCTCTCACATGTGACCACATAATGTATGGCAAAGGTTGCACTGAAAACACAGAGAAAGGATAGAAGTTTTCAAGGAAGTACTGAGACCATTGGTTTCCATGAGGAAAAATAAAGTTGGATTCCAGTCACACCACATGCACCACAAACACATAGCACACCCAAGGAGTAAAGATTTCAGCACAAAAGGCAAAACCTTAACTTAAACATATTGGAGAATATCATTATGGTCTCAGTAGGAAGAAATACTTAAGTGACATGTTAAAAAGAAGTAATGAAAGAAATGTAATTATTTTATTACTTTAAAGTTAAAAACTTATGTTCAGAAAAAGACACCATGAAGAAGCCCTCACCACTAGCTGGAGTGTAAAATGGTACCCTTAATGTGGAAGACAGTTTGACAGTTTCTCAAAATTTAAACATACAAGCAACATACAACCAGTCGTTCAAACTCCTAGCTATTTGCCCAAGAAAGAAGGAAATGTGTGCTCATACAAAGGTTTGCATGAACAGCTTTGTAACTGGAAACAACACAAATATCCATCAACAAAAGAATGGATAAACTGTATATCCCCATGTAATTGACTATTACTAAGCAATAAAAATGTATCAGGCCTCCCTGGTGGTGCAAGGGTTAAGATGCAACCTATGGGGCTGTCAGCAGCCACTGCAGCACAAGTTTGATCCCTGGGTAGGGAGCTACTCACGTGGCGCAGCAGACCTCACCTGACTTACCCACTGTACCCCTCAGCAGTGTAATTCCATCAATCTGCCTGTTCTGTTCCCCACTCAGTCTCTGGTGAATCCTCTCACCCCATGCGCCTCTGCCCTGTACCCTAGCTCTTGCATGCATAAATAAATTAAGATAAATAAATCTTTAAAAAAAGGTACCCGTTATTTATATATGCAACAACATGGATGAATATCAAAATAATTTATGTTGAACGAATGAAACCAAATTGCATACTGTATGAGTTCATTGATATTAAACTCTAAAAAATTTAAACTAATCTATAGTAGATCAGAAGATACCTTTTAGTGGGGCGTGAGGGGGACAGAGGAAAAAGATTAGAAAGAGGCATACAGAAACTTCTGGGAATGCCATATAAATTCACTATCTTGATCGTGTTGATGGTTTCATATATACAGATGTCAAAATATTTAATTGTACATTTTGATATGTATAATTTATTAAATGCCAATCATAGCTCAATAAAGCTGTTTTTTTAAATATATATGTTATAAGGAAAATGAAAATATAAATCAGCAACTGGAAGAAGATATTTATAATACATAATCTGTTACACACCTGTAACACATCTGTAATCATCACAGGGATAGCATAATATAATATATATAATATTATATTATATATAAATTTTAACCCAAAGAGAATAAAGTCAGTAATCTAATAGAAAAACAGACAAAAGATATAAACATACATTTCATAGAAGAGAACCCACAAATGTCAAATAAACATAAAAGATGCTCAATCTCATTAGAGATCACAAAAAATGTAATTTTAAAATCTTAATAATATGCCATGGAATTACTTCCATAGATTTATAAAAATTAAAAAACTAACAATACAAAATATAGACAATATCAATGGGGAATCTTACACATCACTGGAGAAGTAAAAATGATAAGCCATTCCAAAAATAGTAAGGTCTTAAGAAGTAAAACTGGAATGTTTCACACCCTATAAACCAGTAATTTCGGTTCATAAGAACATACTTTGGAGAAATCTTACATGTATACATTAGTAGACACCCACAGCAAAATTCAGAGCAGCATTATTTATAATAACAAACTGGAAAAAATTCAAATTCTCATCAACAAGGAAATGGATGAATAAATTGTGGTATATTATCTCAACATAAATGTATAAGAAAAATATGAATAAACTATATATAAATGCAACAAAATGGATGATTCATAGAAATATATTGCAGAAGCAGCAAGTTTCATAAACCACAGAGTGGGAAACAATTCTTATTAAGTGAAAAAAAGCAAAATTGAACAAAATATTGCTTAGGAATAGGAACATATAAAACCAAACTTGCAAAACAACTTCAAAGAGAATGAAAATCTCCACGTGAGATTAATGCTTACTAATGAAAGGAAGGTTAGAAAGAGCACATGAGTGGAGGAGTTGATCAAGATAAGATTCTACAAGTAGAGTGCTGATATCTTGATTAAGTTCAATGCCAACTAATTTGCACAGTTCAGTTAGGGTGGGTATTATAATAATATAGATTTTTTTATGACTTGCATATTTGCTTCAATATTTTGTATATATTGGATACATGATAAAAACATTTGAAAAAACATTTTATACTTAGTATGATATACAGCATTCAGTAATACACAAACATATCTTTAAAATTAGAATAGTAGATAAATTGTCAAGCAACAAAGAACAATTTACAAAAAAAAATGTAGCTAGAATATAAACATGGAAAAAGATTCAATAGTAACTAAAAACCTCCCAAAATGCCAACTGAAGTCATAAATAACTACTAATTAAATTAACACATTATAAAATTCAATATCAGTTACTGTATAAATGTGAACACAAAAATCCTGAAAGCACCTACCATATAATAAAACACAACTGAATAAAACACAGCTGAATACAGCTGAAAAGTGAATTATCAAAACATTTTAACAACTTAAAAATATTCAACATTTTAATCCACATATCCTACTTTTGATAATCCTTATTTTTGTAGTTTACCCATAATAGTAAAAAGTAAAGAAAATGTTCAACAACATAAAAATTTTAAATAAATCATTATTTATCTCCTCAAAGGAATGCTTTACAGGTAGTAAAGCTGATAGTTTTGAAGGTTATTCTGAAAAAAAAATAATATTTTTTTTTTAGATAATAAATTTTATTGTTATATTCCCCATACAATTGCAGCCCCCCCATTCTGACCCCAATCCCTCCCCTCCCGCCCCCGCCCCCCTAAAAGTGTCTCTGGTTCATAGTTTTTTGTTGATTTTGATTTTCACTTTCTTATAGTTATTCATTTTCCTGGTCCCTTATTTAAGTTTTCTAGATTCCTGCTATGAGTGAGACCATCCGGTATTTTTCTTTTTCTTTTTGGCTTATTTCGCTGAGCATGATCCCTTCCAGCGCCATCCATGTTGCTGCAAATTGCATGTGTTTATCTTTTTTGAATGCTGAGTAATATTCCATGGTATATATGTACCACATCTTCTTGATCCAGTCATCTATTTTTGGGCATTTGGGTTGTTTCCAAAGCTTAGCTATTGTAAACAGTGCTGCTATAAACATAGGGGTGCAGGTGTTCTTTGGAATTGATGTTTCTGTGTCCTTTGGGTAAATACCTAGGAGTGGAATTGCTGGATCATATGGAAGCTCTATGTTTAGTAGGTCCAGAAATCTCCACACAGCTTTCCACAGTGGTTGGACCAGTTTGCACACCCACCAACAGTGCAGAAGAGTTCCTTTTTCTCCATACCCTCACCAACATTTGTTGTTGCTAGTTTTTTTAATATGTGCCATTCTCACTGGTGTAAGATGGTATCTCATGGTAGTTTTGATTTGCATTTCCCTGATGACAAGTGATGTTGAACATTTTGAAAAAAAATAATATTAATAACCATTAGATGAAAAAGAATACAAATATGTATGTGACTCATGATGGCAACTGTATTTTTATTTTATTTATTTATTTATTTATTAAATAATAAATTTTATTTTTATATTCCCCATACAATTGCAAACCCCCCATTCTGACCCCAATCCCTCCCCTCCCGCACCCCCCCTCCAAAAAGTGTCTCTGGTTCATAGTTTTTTGTTGATTTTGATTTTCACTTTCTTATAGTTATTCATTTTCCTGGTCCTTTATTTAAGTTTTCTAGATTCCTGCTATGAGTGAGACCATCCGGTATTTTTCTTTTTCTTTCTGGCTTATTTTGCTGAGCATGATCCCTTCCAGCGCCATCCATGTTGCTGCAAATTGCATGTGTTTATCTTTTTTGAATGCTGAGTAATATTCCATGGTGTATATGTACCACATCTTCTTGATCCAGTCATCTATTTTTGGGCATTTGGGCTGTTTCCAAAGCTTAGCTATTGTAAATAGAGCTGCTATAAACATAGGGGTGCAGGTGTTCTTTGGAACTGATGTTTCTGTGTCCTTTGGGTAGATACCTAGGAGTGGAATTGCTGGATCATATGGAAGCTCTATGTTTAGTAGGTCCAGAAATCTCCACACAGCTCTCCATAGTGGTTGGACCATAGTTTGCACTCCCACCAACAGTGCAGAAGAGTTCCTTTTTCTCCACACCCTCACCAACATTTGTTGTTGCTAGTTTTTTTAATATGTGCCATTCTCACTGGTGTAAGATGGTATCTCATGGTAGTTTTGATTTGCATTTCCCTGATGACAAGTGATGTTGAACATTTTTTCATATGCCTGTTGGCCATTTGCATTTCCTCTTCAGAGAAGTTTCTTTTTAGCTCTTCTGCCCATTTTTTGACTGGATTATTTTCTTTGGGCAACTATATTTTTAAAAGAAGCAAACCTATAAAGAGAAATTGAACGAAATACTCTAGAATTATAATAGTGGTTTTGTTGGGTTGATTAGACTATAAAAGTACTTCTTTATTTTTTTCTACATTCCAAGATTTCCACATGTGAAATACATTTAATAATTTAAGAAAATTAATAACATGAAAAATGTTAGGCTCAAATTTCAGGCTTATCTTTTACAAGTTAATTTTAACCTCCCAAAAGATTTCAGAACATTACCCAGGTGGGTACTAAAGATAAACAAGTGCCAAGGGGGAAAAAAGTAAAAAACCCTATAAGAATTTTAAAAGAAAGCTAAATTTAGTTGGAATAGTAGATAAAACTTGTAGAGAAATATTCTTGGATTTATATAAAAAAAACAACATGAAAAAAGGTGGCAAACAACCTTTTTTCTCCCCAAATAAAAATAATACATGAGCAAAGAAAAAAAAAAAACACAAAACCCTAAAGTATAATTTGCAAATGAGAAATTACATCAATTTGAACTTGACTTTTGAGGTAAAGCCATTTTTAAATTGGACATAAAGGTGGAGAGTTGATGTGCATATCTATTAGCAGACAGCTGCTTATGATTTTGATTTAGAGTTGGAACACTATTCTTGGAAAAAACAACCACGTTCAATTTATAACAGATGTAACCAAGTGTTTATTACAGTAAAATGCTAGTTTCTATAAGTCAAAAGTTCAATGAATAAACAAGCCCTGTATGTAAGCAGAATGACATTTGTTATTCTGAACCAAAGAATTCACTCTAATCAGTGATAGACATTAATTATTCCATTAACTACAGTGTCCTGAATTTCATTCCACTTGGAAGAAAGAGAACAACTAGCTCATTTGCTATGTTATATTTAATTGTGTCATTCTCATAGATCTGATATGTGATTTCAATCATAAAGTTTAATTTAGGGAAATACCTAAACATTTCCCATAAATCAACATTTTGCCCATATAATGGTCTTTAAAGGGGGGAAAGTGTAACTCAAGATCTAGTTCATGGTTTTGCTATAGTTTCTCCACTTAACATCAAATCATGCCAACCTTCCTACTAAAAAGGCCTTCTCCGTGTCTTTACATGGGTGTCCCTAACTCTGAGTTCCCCACTTAATCTTTCTCACAGACCACTTTCAGGGCAAGTTTCCAAGTAGATGAATCAGTTACACTATTATCTGAAAATCTTCAGTTTTCAGTCCGTCTTTATGGAATAAGCTGATTCAGGGGCTGATGGCAGCATGGCAAGAGTCAATAATCCAGTTTAGAAGGAAAAGAAAGTGCCAGAATTAGAAAAGCATTGTAGCTGAAGGTATGAGAGGAAAGTGAAACCCATGATTTCAGTAGGCAAGAGGGCAAGCACTTTGGGGGAAAGTCTTGTGTTGAGTATTGGGTGTAGGAGGGTTCCCACTGTACAGGGCTAAGGCAGACACAATGGCTTCAGGCAACTGGCAGAACAGACCAGGAAAACTTCTTCATCCAACATAAGATTGTGGTCTGAGATGCAAGTCTTTCTGGGTATGATGGGACAGTCTGAAGGCAAAGTCAGAATAAACATGGCATGTCTTCCTGATGCATCAATTAACTCAAAGACAAGCAATCAAAGCACAAGTCAATTAAAATAATTACACACATATTATAGAGCGGAATACAAAATTTGCATGGATTTTTTAGTTGAAACACAGAGTCCAACTAAATTTTGATAGGTTGTTTGGAACCAATTAGGGTTAGCCACCCAGGTTATGGGATTATGCTTTCATTCTCTTCCATCTTTAGGGATAAAATTTGAGAGAATCTTCTGAATTATCTTATCTACTCTGATCATCAAAATCCTCCACAATCAGTTTCTTGTCCACCTTTCAATCTTATCTCCCACTATTGTTAAATCTAATTCCTCTGTGAAAAATAATTCAGACAACTTTAAGAATGCTAAAAATTCTAATTCTACTAATTTCATAATATCTTTGAAAAATGTACAAGTATTTTACATTCCTGTAAAACTTCAAATATTCACTTTAGAAGAAGCCTGTCTCAACTACTGAGAAACTTGAGAATAAAGCAATAAACATGCCCAAATGACTCTAAACAGCAAAGAGTGATAATACAAATTGAACATATTAAAGCTTATGCATTTTTTTAGGAGAGACCAACATGCCACTATTGTTAATCTATTTTTAAATGTTTATAAAAATCTCTACCTAATACGGTGATTTTTTTTTCATTTTCCCTGGGCATAGTAGCTAAGAAGCAGGTAGTTAAATAATCAGAAAAGGAATATGAATAGTGCTGGAAACAAGAACACTAATACAACTGGAAATAGCAGTTCACAGTGACAGCAAGACTAATGAACTATACATGGTCATGCAAAAAAAAAAAAAAAAACCTTCAGAGGGCCATTCAGGGCAGACAGATGAAAAACATCAATATACCAAGTAAAGTGGTACAATATGGGAGAGTCAGACAAGTTAAAATGACCATGGTGGTGGACTCCTCAATATCCATTTGACCCAGATTATTTAAGTTCATCATTTTGCTAGTCAGTGACTGGTCTAAGACTAGGTGTGTGAACGAACAGTGACCACTGAGGTCTGTGATCAAATCTTCTGAACAGTTGTCTGATGATGCTCAAGAATTCCTTTGAATACTTTTGTCACCAGTCTGAGAATGAGGCTAATAGACTGGTTAGTGTAGAATAAGAGAGGAACAGAACAGGTAGACTCTAAAGATCCAAGACCCCAAATCTGGCCCTCAGCAACCAGAATATGTGAATTACACTATGTCCTTGTTGAAACCAATTTCAAATGGGATATCTATTATATGTAGTCTAAAGCTCTTCATTATACGGACTAAGTACAAAGATATAGTTTCCACACTGGGTGACTGGAGTAAGGTACCTAACTTCTTGGAACCCCAGTTTCTTCATTGGTTAAAGTTTCTTTTCTTCATTAATAAATGAGAAAACAGAATGCATAATGTATCATATATCACTCCAAAGGATGTCATATTAGCCAAATCAAGACTGTAAGTAGACAATATTTAAAAAATTAGTACACTGGGAAAGACTTTTATCCAGAATTATTTGAATCTTTAAATAGGTAATAAAAATACTAGCAAGATTTTTTCTTTACCTGATAATGAGTATTTATCCTAATTCAAGAGTTAATGATAGCCTTAATGGAAAAGTACTATGCCCATTTTTTAAATATTTATTTAACATTTTATTTTACATATAATATATAAACATATCTTAATTATTAATTAATCATTGATTATTAAGTGATATTTTATAAATATATAAATATATCTAATTTATGTGAATTAAAATTAAATACATTGAAATTTAAATATTATATTTAAATACATTTAAATGGTGGTAAGATACCCATAACATAAATTTACCAGCTTAACCATTCACAACTCAGTGGCATTAAGTATATTAATATTGCCATGCTACAATCACCACTATCCATCCACAGAACTCTTTGCATCTAGCAAAACTGAAACTGTACCCACTGAATAACTCCCTAGTCCTCTGTCCATCAACCCCTGTTAACCAACATTCTACTTCTGTCTGAAAAAACTTAATTTCTCTGGGTACATCATTTAAGTGAAATCATACAATACTTGTTTTATTTTTAACTAACATACTCCACTCAGTAGAATGTACTCCAGGTTTGTCTATGCTGTCTCATAATGACATTCCTCTGTAAGTTCAAATAATATTTCTTTTCATGTATAGTCCACATTTTGTTTATCCATTTATTCATCAGTGGGCATCTGGGTTGCAACAGGAAAATATTTTAAAAATATAAAAGCAAATGAAATAGAGAAAATGGAAACAAGAATAGTAAAGAACATAAAATATAGGATTTAATGGAAAAGTAAAATATCGAAAATTTTATTAGAAACACCAACTGCATGTTTGAGGTGTTAAGGTTGATGTCTTTCAAACTCTGAACAGGTGGATTTGTGCTGATATCTTCCATTGTTTCAGAAAGTATATAATGAAGGAAATGGTTCCCGAGCTCCTAAATGAAGGGATTTTTAATGGAAAATTTTAACAACTTATTTATACTGAAAGTAAAAGTGCACAGAGAACACTTTTAATTAATTACCTTTGCTTGCCTGGGATAATTCACTAGGCATAAAAGCAATAGCAGAAGGTCATCATATGTTAAAAAGAAAAAAAGGTGTTATTTATAATACTAATCCTGACGTCAATAGATGATAATGTTTTACCTATTATTTTACCCACATGCTGTGCAATGCTTAGGCCCTGCAAGGCCAGTCAGGTAAAAGGTGACAATTCAAAGACATTAAAATAAAATAATTCTGGGAACAGAAAGCCCTAATCCAGTATTTGCACTTTTGGGCAGAAGTAGTCAGAATGGAATGAAGGAGCAGATTCTAAAGGCAACTCAGAATCTCCAGTTTCATCTAATTCCAAAGGCACCCTCTTAGGGAAACTGGCTACTTTCCCAAATGTTTAATAAAGTTCTCACATATTTTATTCTAAAAGTGATTTTTAAATAGACCTAAAAATACAGGACTTAAAGATGACAAAGGCTTATACAAAATAGGGTAGGTAGAAGCTATTATTAATGCCCTGAATCTAAAATATTTTTAGGATCTTCAATAAGTTAAAAAGATGTCAGTGGACTTCATACCTTTTCATTTTAATTTTCCAAGCAAAACCTAGAGTCAGAGATTTTTTTATCCTTTGGAGAACATGAGCCAGTTCCATTCAGGTGACCTGTGAATGTTAGTGGAATAATTCTGGGCTTAAAGTAGTTACTATCCTTATATTGAATTTTAATCTATGACATTTAAGAGGAGTATTCTATCCAGAACAAACTATACTTAGAGTAATTCTATGATGTAGCTGTAAGATTCCAATATCCTTTTTGTTTAACCAAGTAGAAAATTAGAGTATTAAAAGCAAAAAAGCCAGCCTCCTGCCTGCCCCTACCCCTGGCACTCCTGCCTGCTGAATACCTGGTAAATCCCAATAAAAGCTTGCAAAAGCAAAAAAAAAAAAACAGAAGTAAAATGTCTACAACAGGTAAGAAACAAAATGGAGAGATGGTAACCAACTTTTGGATTTATATTACCTCTGCTGTCACCTTTGGGGCTGCCTTTTCCATGAGATTATTGCATTTCAGCCTACTCCCTCTGCAAATCTCACCTTATTCTGGCCCCCTTCCAACTGATTTCATCAATCTACCTTGCCAACCTCAAAATTAATTTCCACATAGATATTTTGTTAAATAATCATCAGTATTATAATTGGCTATTTACAATACATATCACAAGATTTAAATATTTTGTTGTTGTTTCACTGCATGTATTACAAAATCCTACTAAGGAAATACTTTTTTTTTTGGGGGGGTTACATGATAATCAAAGAATTTACACTTTTTATCATTTATATTTTAATAGAAATATAAAATTCTAAGTACTAAATCCAAGTTTCTATTCTATATCTCAATATACTTATTTATTGGATAGACAGAAATCTCCTATATCCACCCAGAAAACATATACCAATGCCAGAATATCTTGTATTACATAAATTCTAAGTAAATAAGATATGGTATTTCTTGTCAGATGTAGTATACATCTATGATCTAGGCACTATGTGTATTCAGACATTCCACTCAGGTTTGTTTCTGTTTCTTAGAAAATAAAACCCATTTTTCCTGTTTTTTGCTAATTCAAAGCTGTGTCTTCAACAGTAACAGCATGTCCAACTGCCAGATCTGTGGGTGTGTTATAACTTTCTCAACACTAATCATTGTCTACCGAGTCTTCTCAACACCTGCACTTCACTTTGTCTCCTTATATTTTATCATCTTTTGATCTTTTCACTATGAAATAATCTCAGTGACAGATTGGTATTATTTCCCTGCACTATCAATATCAATGACTTTCATTAATCATGTATGTCAGATGCAATCGTTTTGTTAATTTTTTTTTCATTTTATTTTATGTAATTCTTACATCATTTTTCATTTTTGCACAATGGATGCATTTTCATTTTGGTCATACTCCCCATACAATTCCCACCCCCCTTATTTTGACCCTAAACCCTCCTCTTCACTCCCCTCCTCCCTAGCAGTGTGTCTCTGGTCTACAGTTGCTTGTTGATTTTAAGCAAACACCTTTTTAAAGTGTTAAACTGATTTCATTTTATCAAGTGACATATCACTTAACAGGTTAAATGATACAATGTTTATTTTTTAATTTTACTTTATTATCTTTTACATTTACTTTTTCTTTTGTGACATTGGTTTAGATACTAGATATGATTAAGGGGACTAGTTTAGTTTGAAGTCTGGAGGTGTGATACCACCATTTCTTCTTCAAGATTTCTTTGTCTATTTGGGGTCTTTCATGGTTTTAAATAAATTTCAGTGATGTTTACTCTACTTATTTGAAGAATTCCATTGAAACTTTGATAGGGATAACATTGAATCTGTATATTACCTTGGGTAAGATGGACATTTTTAACAATGTTAATTTTTCCATTTCATGAGCATGGAATATCTTTCTCTTTCCTTCTATCTTTCATTTCCTTTAGCAATCTTATAGTTTTCATTGAATAAGTCTTTTATCTCCTTTTAAAGGTTTATTCTGAGGTATTTAATACTTTTTGCTGCTACTGAAAATGGGATTATTTTCTTGATTTCTTTCTCTTCTAGTTTTTTATTTATATGTAGGAATGCAACCAAATTTTGCATATTGGTTTTGAGTCTGACACTTGACTATGCTGATATATTATTTCTAAAAATCTAATAGATTTTTAGTGTAGTCCATGGTGTTTTCCATGCATATTATCACGTCATCTGTAACTAGTGATAGTTCTATTTATCTTTTCCAACATGGATTGCCTTTTTATCTTTCTCTTACCTAATTGCTCGAGCTGGGACTTCCACTATACATAACGTAGGTTTTTCTCTCCACCCATCTTATTTGATGAAACACAAATCTCCTCAGTGTAAATCCTGTTGAAGCTTGCATTGATCTCCACCATCCAAGGGATAACCAAGTACCACTTCCAATCCATGAGGTTGTCTCTCCAGCCAGTGTACTTCTGTCTCCAAGAACAGCAACCAGTGGAGACCAGTCTCTGCCACTTCTTCTGCCAGGATCTGCCATATTTGCACACTTGCAGGCCAGGATCCACTGCTTGCTGGGGCCGGCAGCATTGGGGCTGTCTGTAGGTATTGCTCTACTGCTTCCCAGGGTCTGCAGGGGCCACCACAGCCCTGACTGCTTGCCCACCCAGCTCCACTGCTTGTTGGGGCCTGCTGGGGCCCACCTTGTCAGGGCTGCCTGCTTGCATGCTCCAGTGTCTACTGGGGCTCCCCTCTCCTGGACACTGCTCCTTGTTCTGCTACAATCTACAACCTTTAGCTATGAAAATGTGCAGGAGCCCAGCCCGGTGTCCTCATTCTGCTGTCATCATGTTGCCTCTCCCAAATTTCTTATGTATATAATGTTAGTCAAAATTCTCCCATAAAAGCGTATTTAAGGAATAAAAGAACAATAATGTCTTCAAAATTGAAACACACTATTTATATCATCTGTGTCAAAACTTCTGCTTTCTTAACACGGTTAAGGTAAAAACACAACCACCATTAACTTGCCAATTGGGACAAAGTGTTTCCCTTTAAAAAGAAATATGCTTTTGGTTAAGACTATGGCTTTGAAAGGCCATTTTGGTGAAATGAGTAATGACAGTTGTCTTTTAAAATGTTGTAAACGTTAAAGTGTTGTATAAGTTTTGCTTTTCTTTCATGGGCAAGTTTAATGGTTAAAATTTGGACAATGTGATTACTTCCTTTGGAATCAAGTCTACTTTATTTTGAAGAAAATAATATCTATAGATGAGAGAAAGTGAATATATATGTTTTGACACACAAATTCTCAAAGTTAGGTATTAGTCATTTGCTTATTGTTCAACTTCACATTGTGAACTACATAATAAATGTAAAATCTTATGGCTATATCAAAGAGACTAAAATTGTCTAAAATTGATACTACTTTTATTACTAGGTCACATAATATGCAATAGTGAAGAAATGATAAAAAAGAAGGCATCACAGTCTTATTGTAAACAAATTATTTAGGATGCTTGTTATTTATATACACTCTGATTACAGTACTTTCTTCAAGTATATTTATTCTTTCACTCACTTCACTGACTCAACAAGTACTGAACTAAGTACCAAGGGGACAAAATGAAAGAAAAAAAACTTGTCTATCTTTCACCATTAAAAAGGAGAAACAGACATGCAAATAACAGTTGCAATACAATGAAATAACTGTTACAGTAGAAGTGGGTGCATACACGGTGGGAGCACAGAAGCAGCAGCTACCTTGCAATAGAACCACCATCTTAACTGACAGGTCTCGATGGGAGTAAGATCAAAGCAGAAATCTAGAATAATTTCAGACACAGACTTAGACAACTGGTTGGTGCTGATCTCTGTGTAAGAAAATATGAAAGGGGGAGTGGATCTAGAGAAATAGAAAAAGAAGTGATGCCAAATTGATACACATTAAGCCTGCAGTGCCTAAAATATTACTGGATGGGGGTCCCTAATATTCAGTGTTTATGCAAGTCTGAATTCAGAAGAGAATTCTAAGCTGAATGGATTTGAGATTAGGTTTGAAGTCAAGGATATAAATCAAATTGCCTACAGCTACAAGCAATAGGAGATCATGAGGCATTAGTTTTGCTGGGGAAAAAAGTAATCCCCTTTTTAGAAAGTTTCAACTTCAGTATCATATCATATTTTTTAGTGGCAATTAAAGTCAAACTTGATAAAAGATACCAAAGAATTTCAATGGGTCCCTTATGTTAAAATAACTAACAATACAATAATGACAATAATAATATCACCATGCAAATAAGCACAGAGTCCTAGACAGAGACAAATCAGGCAAAACATTAAAAATTAGACTACGTAAGAGTATAACTTGCATATTAATGGTAAACATGATCTGTGGTCATCCGTATTGCAATCATCATTCTTATGAGGGTAGTAAACATGGAAAAAACTATTAAAATGTTTTCTGAGTAATGAATTTTCAGAGAAGACTAGTACTTAGAGATAACTGCCTGATAATTTGCCTGGGAAGGAGTCAGACTGAACTGTCAGAAGTACAAAAACAAGGTCTCTGATGGCAAAATGAGACTGAAATGATTAGTGACTGTGAAATAAAACCATAGCTCTTGATAAGCCCTTATGGTCTTACACTTGGAGAAGTAACTTAGTTTGATAGCCAGGGGCAAAGAGTTGAATTAAAACAATTTTACAGACCAGAACCTGTGCTAAATGGACCTGCAACAGCCATCCCAGGTCCCTGAGCTGGTAAACATAGCCCCAGGTACAATAATTTCAAACAGCTCTATTCAGTGATGCCTCTAGCAATTTGCTCTCTGCACTCCTATTTTCCGCTCCCTCAATTAATCTGTGACACATCCCTTCCTCCCTTTTTTCCAAACCCTTAGTCAATGGTTGGAAATCTTGACTTGATGTCACTCCCAGCCAAACTCAATCTTCTAAGATTACTTACAGAAGTAAATGCCTATGTGCTGTACTCCACCCTAACTTCCCACCCTCTTTGCTACTTTTGGCATACCTGAAGCAATTCCATACTCCTAAGAGGCAATTAAAGTTTGAACTAACTGGTAATATTCAAATCTTCTAAAGAAACGTAATTGAAAGCAATAAGAAATAAGACATGTTGAGTTTATTCCTGCATTATTTAAGTGGTATTTACAACTATTAATAATCAGGTAACAGTTACACATGCAACTTCATCAAATTTTAAAAAACAGAAATAATGGCATGACAACATTTGATCTTTCACAGTAAACACAGAAGTTCAATGACCCTATGAAAATAAATTCAGCTGTTCGTGATACAAAGAAAAATGTGCTTGAATAATGTGGGTTCAAAATAGATACCTGAACTGGGTCGAGAAGATGTGGTATATGTACACAATGGAATACTACTGAGCAATCAAAAAGATAAATTTATGCCATTCACAGCAACATGGATGGAACTAGAAGGGATTATTCTCAGTGAAATAAGTAAGAAGGAAAAAGAAAAATATTGGATGGTTTCACTTATAGAAGGAACATAAGGAAGCCATTCAAAGGATCAGGGAACAAACAAACAAACTATCAGACAAAGTATAAATTGGAGACATATATCAGGGGATGGGAAGGGAGAGGGAGCAAAATGTGAGGGAAAAGCACAAGTCTATGGTGATCAACTACTGATGGTGTGAAGTTTCTGTTAGGGGAGATGGAAATATTCTCAAATTAGATAATTGTGTTGTCTGCCCAAACCTATGACAATGCAAAAAAAAAAAAAAACATACTTTAAATGAGTGAATTTTATACTAGGTGCATTATATCTCAATAAAGGTGTGTTTTGTTTTGTCTCTTTTAAATATGGCCAAAGCTGTGCTTCCCCTTACTCTCCCCTGAGCTCAGCATCCTCAGTGTCCTCACCTTTCCACACCCCATCCCATCTACCCCCAGAAGCCTCATGCTTCCAACAAAGACCCAAGCCTAGGTCCTAAGGGGAAATGCTTAGAATAATCTTGCTCAGTCTGGACTTTTGAGACATATATGTGGAATATATATTATACTACACCAGTCCTCTGAAAGTTTTCTTTCCAAAGACCCACCCAGATGTCTATTGCAAACTAAGCACCACAATAGAACTGTCCAGTTTTTGTTTTTTTGCTGTTGTTTATAGTTTTTACTGCCTTTTAGATAAGCTGAAAGCTAGTTTTCACACTTTGAAAGAGTTGTTTAAAAAAAACAGACGTGACAAAAACCAAATGTGAACTGAAAAGCCTAAAATATTTATTTACCTGGGGACTCCGTGGTGGCACAAGGGGTTAAAACACAACCTATGAAGCTTTACTGCAGCACAAGTTTGATCCCCAGTCAGGGAGCTACCCACATGGTGCGGCAGTTCTCTTCTGACTCACCCACTGCTCCCCTCAGCAGTGTATTTCAGTCAATCTGCCTGTTCTTCTCCCCCCTCTGTCTCTGGTGAATCCTCTCACCCCCCCCCCACACCTCTGGCCTTACCCCATTTCTTGTATGTATATACATAAATAAATAAATCTTTAAAAAAATATTTATTTACAATCTGGTTCATTATGGAACACATTTGCTGACTCCTAGATCTATATCTTTTTTCCCTACAGCTCACTGAGTGAAAGGGGGAGGGAACACCAGGGAGGGGACAAAAAGGCAACTTAAATCTTTTCTTTTACATCATTGTTTGCAATAAAAAGAGTAGAATGGGGGAGCCAGCTTGTAGAGATTTATGAGAGTTGATTGTTAAAGTTTTAAGAGTTTTGTGAGCCAGTTGACGTCATGCTGAAATTGGCTAATGTAGAAATATTTACAACGCAGAAATCAGCAAACACTATAAATCAAGGCTTTAGCCTCCTCCAGAGAGTCATTACACCTCTAAATAGAAATCTCCTGAAAGTCTTCTCACCTCTCTCTGTTACATGCATCTCCACCCCTCTGAAGCCATGAGTGACACCGATACATACGTCAGCCCTGAGATTTGTCTTGCAGGAGTCTTAATTCTCAGCAATGTCTATATTCTTAATTTTAATTATGCATTTTACCTATATGTTTATTTTTTTAATTTAACATAATTTTATAAAAGTGTTTTAAAAACTGATAAAGGAGATCCAAAAAATTGCTAGAGCATATATCTATCTACATATATACACGTATCATATACACATACACATTTCTTTTTTTTTTAATAGAGGGTTTTTTTATTTATTTATTCATTTGTTTTGTTTGTTTTTTGTTTATACATGCACTGGGTACAGTCAGAAGCGCAGGAGGGTGAGAGAATTCACCAGGCCAGAGCAGGGAGCGGAGCAGAGCAGGCAGAAGGACCGAAGTACACTGCTGAGGGGAGCAGCGGGCGGCAGGAGAGGTCTGCGTGTCATGTGGGACCCTCCTCTGGTGACCGGGGAGCAGCCGGGGATCGAACTGGTGCCGCAGAGGCTGCGGGCAGCTTCGCAACCCAGCGCTCAACCGCTGCGCCACCGGGGAGGCCCTACACATACACATTTCATATAATATATCTATATATATTTCTCCTATTCTCTTACATAAACCACTAAAGAGTTAAGGGAGAGATTACTTACCAAATGATTTGGAATTAATACTCATTTTCCCATATGAAAAAGCAAACTACAGTATAATTTTTTTTAATGTTCAACAATGAATTAGATAGGATTTTCCCAAGGCAGTTGGGAACCTAAATTTCGCATGTAACATTGTTTCTATGAGAAAAAAATTTCCAAACAACCTACTAATGAAAGATGTTCAGAAAAAAAAATTTATTTCTAAACTAGACAAAAAAAACTGTATACCCAGTTGTTGAGAAAGCTAAAAGTCACCCTCTTTTTTCCTTTCATTGTTACAGTGATTTGGGTTTGCATCTCTCTCTCTCTCTCTCTTTCTCTCTCTCTCTCTCTCTCTCTCACACACGGTTTGCATCTCTCTCTCTCTCTCTCTTTCTCTCTCTCTCTCTCTCTCTCTCACACACACACACACATACACACACACACACACACGGGCTTCTGCATCTCTTTCACAGTTATAAGAAAATGGATTTCTCATGGCTGTACTTCAAGGTTATTGGCCCCATTTTTCTGCTGCTGTGGTAACTTTTCCTGGCTCCAGAAAAGCTACTCTAAAATAATTGTAAATTAGGCAAGGTCACTGAGCATGCTAAGAACAGAGTTGTAACCTGTAAGTATTAAATCCAAGGCTCTCTTTCTACTTCTAGAGCAAGGGGGGAAAAAATGAACACAACATAACATTTTTCCCTCTAGGCAAAATCATTATGATCCACTCAGGGCTGAAAATACTATCTGTTGAGTCAATGTCTAAGGCTTATCTGAGCTAGCAGGAGTACTAGCTGTGGAGCTGAGTACAGTAATTTGCACAGAAATGTAAGTGTGCCCAATTTGACATGTATGCACAATATCTGTTCACAATATGCTGGTAGAACATAGAAACTTCCTATCAGTTCAGTCAACAGTGTATCTAAACAGGTACAGGCTAATATTAAACAAATAAGGAGAGTTTATTTAGCACACAAACTACACCCAGCTCTGTGGATGGCTTTATAGAGGTCATTTTGTTATTTTTTTTTTCACACCTCACTGATTAATCAATACAGCCTCAAAATCCTCCTTGACTAAAATCTGTTGGGTCAGGTGCTAACCAGTGAGAATTGTCATGTTAAGACAAGCAAGAAGAAAACCTAGCAAGAATCAAGAAAAGCAATCAAAAACCAACCAGCATGGTCAACCAGCTAACCAAAAGTCTTTCTCTCCCAGTTCCTTCTCTTGTTTCAGTTCCTGTCCTCGATGTGACGAGTGACTTCAGGAAGAAATAATGTTCCAGAAATAGCTCTGTTTTCCAGTTTGCCATGATTGCCACTCTTTCCAGCCTTCCACTGCCACCACCATGTAACAGTGACCTCCGAGAGGAGGAAGACCACCACCTGATTAAGATTTTTTAAATTTTATTTATTATTATTTTAATTTTATATATATTTTACATCATTTTTCATTTTTGCACAATGTATGCATTTTCATTTTCATAGTCCCCATACAATTCCCACTCCCCTTGTTTTGATCCTACTCCCTCCCCCACCATAGTGTGTCTCTGGTTTATAGTTGCTTGTTGATTTTGATTTTTACTTTATTATAATTAGTCTTTTTCCTGGTCCCTTATTTAGGTTTTCTAAATTCTTGCTATTGTAACAGAGTGGTCCCCAGGAAAGGGGTAGGTTCCAGGTTTCCTGCCCCACCCAAAAGGAGGGTGGAGCTGAGCAGGGAGAGAAGAAGCAGCAGAGGAGACTTAGGAAGGAAGAAAGCAGGATGGAGCCAGAAGGAGACCTGGAAGAGGCACACGTAGCGGAGAGACACATGAAGAAACTGCACTTGCCTTTTGGACGTGGACTGGTTGAAACAGATGTGGGTGAGACTTGTGGGGAGGTGATAATGGTGGTTTTTGTCTTGATTTTGCTCTTTTCCTCCCAGACTTGTCTGGTTGTTTCTGATCCTTTTCTGTGGGTCCCCACTGGAAGATGCTTTAGACTTGTGGCAGGCTTTGTGACCTTGCTCTGGGCCAATCTTGCTTGGGTGGACTTTTACCCACAAGGGGATGGGTAACTTTGGGTGCTTGATTTAGAAACTATATTCTTTGCCTTTCCTGTATTGCTTACTAATGTATTAAAGTTCCTTTTCATTAAAGTCTCACATCTTTTGTGTTGATGCAGCAGATGGCAGAACCTATTTAGAGCAGGCAGGTTTGAGGGGTCTGGGGTGCCCCTCTCCCTGCCCTATAACACTATGAGTGAGACCATCTGGTTAGGGATAGCTGGAAAGAATTTGACACTATCCCCTCAGGATGAGTTTAAACAGCAACCTTCCAAATGCCCCTGGTCAGAAGATATTTTGTGGAGTGGATTAGGCCATATCTTGGAGAGATAACTGCATTTATTTTCTAATTATTTCCAGCAGCAGATGTAAACAAACATTGGGGCCCCTTCAAGGTCATTTATAAAAATAACAGCTAAGGATGCTGGAAGAGTTCTGTTTCTGACCACAACTCCAGTGAAAGGAGGGACAAAATGGTCAGGAGACTAGCAACGACATAATAATGGCTTAAACTATGAACTAAGCATGTACTGTGTGCTGAGCCCTGTAATTACACTCAGTATACATTTTCATTTAATCATTTAATATGCTATAATGCAGGCACTATTTTATTCCCATTTATTCACTCAATAAATAATTACTGAACACTCATTATGTGCCACATATAGTTCTAGTAAGTAGAGTTTATGGTATTTTGGGTCACAAGAGCCAAAAGTGGAATTAAAAGTGAGAGGAGTATAATCTTAAATAGGATAGCCAAGAGAAGCCTCATTGAAAAGAGGAATTTGAGAAAAGATATGAAGGGAATAAAGAAGTGAATCAAGCAGGAATCTGGAACATTCCAGACAAAGAGTACAAGTTCAAAGTTGCTTATGAGAGAGCATATGTAGTATGTTGTAGGAACAAGAAGGAAGTGAATGTGGTGGAAACAGTAATTAGAGAGGAAACAGGAGAAGGAGCAGGCTAGATAGTGTAGAATGTTATTAATTCAATTAAGCTAATCATGAGGACTTTATTTTACTCTGAGGGATCTGGGAAGACATTGTAAAATGTAATCAAAGAAATAATAAGACCTGACTTAGGGGTTAGTAGCATTGTTCTGGCTGTGTGTTGAGTCTGGACTTTGGCGTGGGGGCAAAGAGGGAAGCAGGGAGAAAAAGCAAGGAGGCCAATGCCATAATCCAGGTGAGAAGTGGTGGAGACTTGGTCTAGACTGAAGGATTTGGAATATATCATAAAGGAACAGCTACAAGATTTGTGAATGGATTAAACATTGGTTGTGAGAAAGAGAAGTCAAGGATAATGTCAAGGTTTGTTGCCCAAGCAACTGGAAAAATGGGGCTGCCAGTTGCTGAGAGAAGAAATATGAGATAGATTTATGGAAGGGGACTATCAGTGTCCCCTCTATATATGGGGTGATGGTGGCCAACATAGCAGCATTGGGGATTTTGAATCTTTAGACAGGTGTTAGTCTAATATTAAGAATTCCAAATCTACTAAAGTAGAATTAACTTCACTCAATCATTATGTTATAGGGCAGCCCCGATACAAAACGGGTTGCCTGACTGTGAGTCCTCACTCACGCGGTTAAAAGGACTTATCTAATGCAGGCACACACGACAGGTTAATAAAATGTTTATTTACAAGGAAAGGGCAAATGAGGAAATGTACAACTCAGGGAGAAAAGTGGGAGACAAAGTTTTAAATGCGTCCTATCCGATCTGCTGATCTGGAATCCCAAATGGTATTCTGAGAGCTGGCCGCGAGCCAGGAGCGGTGAAGCCAGGAGGCGAGCGAGCGAGAGAGCAAGCCCCCCAAGGCCCACGTGTTTGTTTTTTTATACCAACCCTGGCTGCTTAACTCCACCCTCAGGTCCCTGCCACCTTCCCTTTGGTGGTGACAGGATTTGTCTTTCCCAATGTCCTGATGGCTTTGGCCTAGAGTGGGGGTGGAGTCCACAAAGCCTGTATAGGATTAGCTCAGAACATCCTTTCTCATCCAATCCTTTCTCCCTAACAATTATTATACTCACCCATCCATCTATCCACTGATCCATCCATCCAACAAATGTTTATTGAGTAATCATTGTGTGCCACAGTGTGCTAGGTCTTGGACATGCAGTGAGCAAAAAAAAAAAAACTTGGTAACTTTCTTTATAAAATTTATAATCTAAAAAAATAAAATTTATAATCTAGAGGAGAAGCAATAAATAAATGATTATGCAAATAAATCTACACCTATATATTAGTAATAAAACAACAACAAAAACCAAAATTATATAAACAGAGGGGTTAGAGAACTTAAGTGTGGTGGCATAGGTGGGGAGAGACCAGTTTGGAATGTAAATAGAAATTATGTCCCTCCAATACACATGCTTTTGTTAGCATTCATCAAATGACAGCCAGTGCCATCCAATAGAGACAGAACAGAGCAGCTAAAGAGAATAAGAACTTGAGTCATGGAGTCCTACATAACTCTGTAACATAACTACCACACAATCTTTTCTACACCAAGTTCTGCAAGGAAGGGTTGGGATCAAATGATCTCTAAAGTCCCTTCGTGTGGGTCTGCTACTCCTAGGCAGCCTATTCTAGCTGCCATTTTGTCACCTAAACAAGGTCAAAGTGGTCTGGCCAGATAGGAACAGGAGCCCAACCCTTAAACCCTTCAAATCAAACAAGAGCACAAAGCTGGATCACACTGGGAAGGTTATGCATCACAAGGTATGTCCAGAATGCCCGGGTGGAGGGGGGGGGGCTACGGACCGATGCATAACATGTGCATCAGGAGGTGTGTCCAGAATGCCCAGGGGGCTGAGGAACAATGCATAACACATTCTCCTGACTTATACATCATGAGGTATGACCAGAAATTCCCCGGGGGGCCGAGGACCAATGTGTGACAAAGGACCCCAGAAGCTGATCAGTGGAGCGCCTTGTTGATAAGATTAGAACCATGGCTGGGGATTAGGGTGTATCATCAAGTAGATTAGAAGTGCCTGGAGGGCAGACTCACAATCCCTAATCTTCTACACCCTTTCCCTTTCTTTAATCTCCTTAATCTCATTAAAACCAATTACATTTGCAAATAAAAGGGCCAGGATCTTGCTCTTCAGCAGCCTGCTCCACGACTCCTGTTTGTCAGTGTGGTGTTGTCCAACACAACACTTCTGGCTCCAAAATGTTGATTCTATGATGTGTATTGATGTCAGCATGTATGATGGGGGAAGCATCTCATCCAAACCTCACTTACCTCACAGTACTACCTAGGGCCAGAGCTGGATATGAGGCTGGGAGTCATGAAACCCCGCGCAAGTCCTTTGCTACTCTGAAGGGCCTGGAAAGACTGCAGGTGCAGTGAAAGTAGGGGTTTGGTAAATGGCACCCTCTCTCAGGGGTGGGTGATAAAGAGAAGAGAAAGTCCAAGGACAGTAGGTAAGTTGCCTGTGCTTAGGTGCTCTTAGGTGCACCTTATCACTCACTCTAAGATGTTCTGGCAATCCCAGTGGACAAGATAAGGCACTCTTGTGCATTTGAATGGCATCCTGAGAGATTTAAACCCTTCACATTTCTAGGCCCCAGTTTTCTCATCTGCAAAAGAAAAATGAGACTAGTCCTTTTCTAAGCTTAGTAATTGATGATCTCAGCACTTCTGTACACTAACTACATTTCCAAAATAAAATTCTAGCCCCCTAGAATATACTCCTCTTTGAATCCTTAAGACTCATTCAACTAATTATTTCATCTAACAGTGATGAATAATTAGCTATTCTGCTAAAAACCCAAATCAAATATCCACAAGATATTTGGGATTAAAAAATCCCAAAGTTTAACTACCTTTTTGTGGTATCTATATACATTTACTTCTAAAACATAATTGTAAAGCCATCAGACATTGTCCACAATCACAACACTCTTCAAAGTCCTAAAATGTCTGCAAAATACCTAAAGTGGAAAATAAGGGAGTTTTCTATTCATTAATTACAAATTATTCATCAGCATTTGTTTGCTTAATGATGACATCAACCAGAGACTATAACATCCAAAATAAAATAGTACTATACATAGACATAATTTGATTTCAAAGGCATCTCGAAATCACTTATGTAAGATAATTTCATTTGTAAGTAGAAAGAAAATGAAGTTTACAAAATTTCTAGGATTGCTCCAAATCACAGAGGACTGAGGAGTTTCCAATAACTAAATCCAGGAATACTGTTTATAAATTCTTAATTCAAATTGCTCACTGGATTATTGTTATTTATAAATACTGACAGCACAGTGCAAAGTAAGTTCTATTGTACACTTAAGAAAAATATGTGAAGCTTTAGATTTCTGGTAAAATAATAAAACTAAGTTAAGAGGGAAAAAGTACTTATCACTCACTTTGGAATTTACTATTTTCTACCTGACTGCATCAGTAACTCGTACACAATTACACTGAGGAAAGTCATGCCTATAGGTTTGTCTTCATTGTTAAAATCTACATATAATAAATCTATGTATAAACATTTTAATCAAACTTAAATACTTCTAAAGTACAGGTATAGAAATAGGCATTTTAAGTAGCATAATATTATTAGAGGTTTGAAGGAATTATTTTTATTCTATAGTATTTTTCCATCAACCTGTTCTACTCTCCTAGACACATCCAAATGATCACATTATCAACATATCCACATGAGTGTGGCAATATGACCTCTATACGATAAACATTAACAGAGAACATACTCTTAAAAAAGTTATTTTTTCCCTTTCTTGCGATTTCTTTCTTCTCTACATGTTCCCCCAAATACAACACAATGCTATCCTTTAAGACACTTTGCACTATGAATAATTTCCTCATTTATTCATTTAATAAACCTATTGTTGACCTGTGTGCCTGGCAGATTGTTGGCCTCTGAGCATCGAGCTGAATAATGTTCCTGCCTGTTGGGAGGATGGAATCTAGTAGATGTTGAGCCCCACAGTTAACGAGCTGAGAGTGAGTCTGTGTGTGAAAACCAAGTGGCACCTGCCCATTAGTGGAGGACTTACATGTTTTCCACTTTCTTTCCAGACCACTTCTCCTACAGACCTCAAGCCCCAAGTACCGAGATAATACACTAATCATTGATGTCGCCTGCAGCATCAAACACAATGCCTGGCATATATTGAGCATCAGAAATATTTTGCATGAATAAATGAATGAATCTGAGTAAATGAAATTAGGTAATCAGTATGCATCTTGAATGGCTATTTAAAGGTACCAGAAGTTTAGTGGCATTCATGTTTCATAAGTAAAGACAGTGGAAGGAGTCACCTTTGTCGTCTTTAGGGAATAGTCCAATCACATTAATGTAAAATTCCCTGAGAACCCTCGGGGGGGGGGAGGGGGCGGGGGCGGGACAGGGGGGTCGAGCTGACCTGCAGAGCCCCCGCCTGGCCTCTGTGGGGCGCTGCTCCTAAGAGGCACGCAGCTTCCAGAACTTTTTCATTCCCCATTAGAAGTTTGGTCAGTTAAAGATGAAAACCTCCTGCGGGAGTCCGGCAAGAAAAGACTGAGCCATAAAGAACTGAACGTGCAGGGGGAAGAGAAGTGAGCCAACTGCCCAGGGTCTCCGGCGCAAAACGGCCCTCGCTGGCCCCCGAGGCCACAGGGAGCAGCCGCAGCTCGGAGACAGCAGCGTGAGGCCCGCCGCCGCCAGCTTGCTCCCCGAGCGCCCTGGCCCCCGAGAAGCCGTCCAAGAAAAGAATTAGCCACCAAGGCTCCGAAGGCACCCAACTGCAACCGCAGCGACCCGTGGTGCCACACCGGCCTCCTCCCTGACTATTGCCTCCGCCCTCTGCTGCTGTCTCCACCGTCGAGGCTGGCGCGCCTCAAAGATGCCAGCCCCCCACTCCGACGCCCCGGGTCCGGACTCCTCGACGTCCCCACCCTCCAGCATCGCTGCCGGAGCCGGCCCCTCTCTCCTTGCGCCCCCCGAGCCCCTGCCGTCGGGAAGCGCGACAGCCTCCGAGCAGCCCGGAGTGAGAATCCACGCAATACCCTCGCCACCAGGGTGCCAGCCTCGGTCCGCCTCCTGCTCGCCACTCCAGGGGGGCACGCCAAGGTCACCAGCATAGGTAGGACTAACTCCACCTTCCCTCTTCCCAAAGCCCTCCCTTGCCGAGACCCCCCAGGTCGACTTCATTCCGCGCCCCCCATCCCAGCCGGCGTGGTCCTATGGTAGCCCATGGAAGCCCTCACCCCACGGGCTTCCCTCCCTGCTTCTGCCCTCTCGGTCCCCCACCCCACAGCCCCATAACGCTCACTTTCTCCGCCGGGCTCAGCTCCCCTATAAGTCTGTCCTCCGCACCCTTAGAAAACGAGGGGAGAGGTGCCTCCCACTAGCTCAGGGGGAGCGGCAGGGAAACCAACGCAAACTTCTGCTGCACTTACTTCGGGTCGAGGCTGCCGCCCCTCGCCACCCTTCGGTCTCCTCGAGGCAGCTGCTCCGCGGCGACCTGGAGCCTCTGCGCTCTCATTCCCCACACCCGCGCCGCTGCGAAATGCGCAAGAGCTGGGGTCTCTCCCGGGCGGGCGCGCCCAGGGCGGGAGTCCCGGGGCCGAGGTCCGGTGGCCGCGCGCCGCGGCGAGCTGAGCAGGGGCCGCCTCCAGCAGCTCGGGGATGCTGCGCACCGCGCCGCGCGCCCCGCTCCTCGGCTGGGTCGCTTCTGTCGGAGTTGCAGTTTCAGTGCGTGCCAGGACTGCAGCACCCTCTCCTTCCTCCCCCGGAAACGACTTTCAATTCACCTGGAGGCTCGCGGGAGCGGCGCGCCCGGCGTGCGCCTCCGGCTTCCCAGGCGAGGAGCGCGGAGCCCTCTCCAGCCGCTCTCCTCGGGACTGCAGTCCTGACGTCACCCGCCCCCCACCCCGCGCAGGAGCGGCGCGGAGGGTGGGGAGCCGGGAGCCGAGATGTGCGAGTGTGAGCGGGAACGTGAGCGAGTGTGTGCACACACGCGTGTGCCCCCCGAGACCGGGGGCCGGTGGGAACCGCCGCTGGATTCTGCGACCAGCCAGAAACCAAGCTACCTCCCAACAGGCCCCAGGGGCTGCTGTGAACAGCCGGGGGCGCTCGCCACCGGGTTGGGGCGGGGATGCTAGGGACGCCGAGTTTGTGTGCGACCAAAGGAAATGAATTAGCGCGATAGAGACGGTGGGAGAACGCGAGTTGGCACGCTCTTGCCCCAAAGTTGGTGGGTGCACTGGATTCCTTTTAAAAGCTGCCTAGAGGTTTAGGGGGGGAGAGAGGAGTAGACTCTGTGGGAGGGTTGATTATCACGGTCCCGTAGGAAGCAGGCGGGGTGGGCACCGGGAACTCTCGGCCTCCAATCTCGCCCTAAGGTCCTAGTAGGGAAACAGCTTCAGTGCGCCAAGGGCGCCTCTTGCCTCTTCCAAGCGGACATCTGCCGGCAGCCGCTATCTACTGAGAAGTTGCTGCGAAGGAATCAGAGCCCGAGCTTCGGCAGCTAGTTCCCTTTGGAAAACCTGGAGGAGTCTCCACCAGAAGCTGGGCGAACCGGCAGGAGTCAAGGCCTAGGCTGGACTTCAGAAGCGCAATGCCTAGTCCTTGCTCCGTGTTTAGAACTTGGAGCAGTTCCTTGAGATGAGCAGGGTAAGGCCACAGTGAGGCTCTGCCACCCTCCAGGATCTTACTCTCAAAGGGGACCCAACTTTGCTTGTCTCTGAAGATGCCCAGGGGTCAAAATAGACGCTTTATGCAGAGGCTTCAAATGAAGGAACTTTAAGCGACTCTAGAATGGCAAAAGGTTGCCCCTGGGGTGTTTGTCCCTCAGCGGTGGCCTAACCATTGTTGGGGTCGAGTGCGCGTCTCGCTCCTTGAGGCTGTGCCCAGCCTCCCACCAGCACCCGCTGTGGTCGCGCGGGAGTAAATTGTTGTCTTGTGTTCTCGCTGCCGCAGGCGGGTCCTTCAGCAGGGAAGCCTCTGGAGCGCACTGCTGTGACCGCCAGAGCAGGCAGTTTTGCCTATATGCAATGGCAGAGGTTTTTAACTCTTAAGAGTCTTTTCTTCCTGAATCCAGAACACTAATATCCGAGATTTCAACAGTTCTTTAAAATACATCTTTAAGATGGGAAATATGAGGGTCGGGGGCGGGGGGGGGGGAGCAAAAAGTGAACAGAATGGGAGGGGGAAAACAATTCCTGTCCACACTTCTTAACTTCCAACTTCTTAAAGTTTCTGAAAGTAGGATCAGACGTGGAAGGAGCAGTAGAACGCGTCCTTGTGATCTCTGCTCTCAAATGGATGCTTAACAAAAGAGAAGCAAGTCTGGGATCTTGGTCTGTACTGCCTTAGGTTTAATAATCATAGGAATTCACACATTGGGAAATTAGAATTCTAGTTAATTAGGTATGTTATGGATATCTTAGCTAGGGTTGGATTTAACCAGTCGTCGAATTAGGTAATAAGTGAAAATACAGCATGTTCTGATTAGAACATAGAACAAGGGAATTTCAGAAGACACAGGGTATCAACCATCCTATTTTTTAACGTTTAATTTGAAAACACCTTGTCATCATGAAGGAATTACATAACTAGAGCTAGTTATGCATGTTTCAGAAACAGCAATTCCTTAGCAGGAATACTGTTCCTGAGGATGTTAATTCAGATTAATAGTGTGGGAGTAAGCAAGTCATTGACAAAAGAATGGTTTGAAAACAAGATTGTGAAGTGACAGCTACGATGATACATCTGAACCTTCTAAATTGGGTCACAATTTGCTTCAAAGCTATCAGTGTCAACAGCTAGTTAGTGATGTTGTGTAAGCAGCAACGACAAACTGCTGGCATGGCCACAGAAAGTAACAGTTATTTGATGTGGCAGGGCTAAGCACCTCTTCCTTGATTTCCTGTTGTATTCTGTCCACACCTCCAAGATAATATTCTAATGTGATTGGTTGTTTGCATATCTGTCTTATAAACTTAGAGGTTCACATATTTTCAAAGTTTTGGTGTTCAGAACTATGCACTCTGCAAAAGTATATTACAATGTCTTCCTATTGTGCAGAATGCACATGCCATTTAAGTGGGCTGTATGCATTTCTGATAAGTTAAGAAGCACTGTTAGCTCAACTCGCCCTAATCTATTTCAGGACCCTAATCAATCCCAGGACAGCTCACACTGATCCAGGTTCTGCCAATATGACCACAAAGGTTTCAGGCCAATGCTTGTGTCACCATGCTGTCAAGCCAGGACCCCTTATGGCTAGGCAGGTCAATTATCAGGCATATTCTAGGGACTGTGTAGAAAATTAGCTACACACACACAAAATACTACCACTGCCGCCATGTGCACACATCAATCCATAGATTTTGTTTGCAAATAAATAATAACTCTGTTAGGAATCAGTGTCCAGGCATACCTGGGAAAGAGGTACTATTTTAATATAGCACCCCAAACCATCTAAAGTCTCTAACCAACATCTAACCATCTAACAAATACATGTTGGCAAAACTATGCAGACTCATGGTTCTCTCTTCCAGAAGCTATCTCCTGGGTAAAACAAGCTCCTTGAGTCAGCTTCTTATTTTCTGAAAAAAAAAAAAAAAGACAAGAATAGTAATGGAAATTAGTTTTTTCATGTAGGACTTACCTAAAAGCCAGTTAACAGATATGTCTGGTATATGTTTATAGTCTGAATGTGTGAATATCTATAGCTATATATATAACTATAATGATCTTAATAAAGTATTTTAATAAATCTATTGAATCATATAGGTATATTTCTAGGGAAGCATTAAAAAGAGCTTAAAATAACCCATGATAAAGAAAACATTACCAAAAAATGTTAAGCATTTTTCTGGTCATAGTCAATTTGATATAAAACATTGGAATTTTCCTGCAACTTCTCTCAGGACTTGCATTTGCTCTTAATATTTCATGCTTCATGATATATTAATAGCTTTATATTTGAAGTACACATATCATACTCTCTAATCCTAGTAGGATTAACCCCAAAGACAAAATCTAAATGGCCAATTATTTTAAGAAGTTAGAGTTCTGAATTGATAATTTCAAAAAAACATAATCAAAACAAGACTTCATATATTTATACATTGTATTCCTAAAGTTATTATAGACTAGCAATAATTTTATAATGAAAATTATTATATTAAAATAATGTCCTTTATATTATATTATTATATTTGAAATGATGTCATTTTACTTATTCATATGTTCATATGTTATAATTATACTATATGTACTTTCAAATATAAAATATACATGAATTTTCAAGTAGGATTTTTAGCAGACCATTCCATAGATCTGTTTTTTCTTGAAGTGCAGAGTACTCATTCTAAATAGACAATACTGACACCAGAGATATATTTAGCATACTGTGAAGCCTAATAAGCAATAGTTAAGAGATAATTTGTTGTTTTCTTTTTTTTAATTTTATTTTTTTATTTTTTTATTTAAATAATAAATTTTATTTTTATATTCCCCCATACAATTGCAAACCCCCCATCCTGACCCCAATCCCTCCCCTCCCGCCTCCCACCCCCCAAAAAGTGTCTCTGGTTCATAGTTTTTTGTTGATTTTGATTTTCACTTTCTTATATTCATTTTCCTGGTCCCTTATTTAAGTTTTCTAGATTCCTGCTATGAGTGAGACCATCCGGTATTTTTCTTTTTCTTTTTGGCTTATTTCGCTGAGCATGATCCCTTCCAACGCCATCCATGTTGCTGCAAATTGCATGTGTTTATCTTTTTTGAATGCTGAGTAATATTCCATGGTGTATATGTACCACATCTTCTTGATCCATTCATCTATTTTTGGGCATTTGGGCTGTTTCCAAAGCTTAGCTATTGTAAATAGTGCTGCTATAAACATAGGGGTGCAGGTGCTCTTTGGAATTGATGTTTCTGTGTCCTTTGGGTAAATACCTAGGAGTGGAATTGCTGGATCATATGGAAGCTCTATGTTTAGTAAGTCAAGAAATCTCCACACAGCTCTCCATAGTGGTTGGACCAGTTTGCACTCCCACCAACAGTGCAGAAGAGTTCCTTTTTCTCCACACCCTCGCCAACATTTGTTGTTGCTAGTTTTTTTAATATGTGCCATTCTCACTGGTGTAAGATGGTATCTCATGGTAGTTTTGATTTGCATTTCCCTGATTACAAGTGATGTTGAACATTTTTTCATATGTCTGTTGGCCATTTGCATTTCCTATTCAGAGAAGTTTCTTTTTAGCTCTTCTGCCCATTTTTTGACTGGATTATTTTCTTTGTTATTGCTGAGTCTCATCAGCTCTTTGCAGATTTTTGTGATCAGTCCTTTATCATTAGTGTTGGGTGCAAAAATGTTCTCCCAGTTGGTGGGGTTTCTCTTTGTTTTGATTATTGTCTCTTTTGCTGTGCAGAAGCTCTTTAATTTGATGTAGTCCCAGCTGTTTATGTTTGCCTTCACTATCACTGCTTTGGGTGATGTGTCTGTAAAGATGTCTTTGATGTGCAAGTCCCGTAGTGTTTCGCCTATATTTCCTTCTATGTATTTTATGGTTTCAGGTCTTATGTCTAGTTCTTTAATCCATTTTGAGTTGATTTTTGTGTATGGTGTGAGGTAGTGGTGTTGTTTTCATATCAAGTTTTGGGAAGTTCTTCCTTATACAGTTAGTTTTACAGATTTTTATAAGGGTGCTCCTATGTGTCAGTTTGCTTGTATGTGAAAGCAGTGCTGCTGGTTACAAAGCTGTTGTGTTTCCCATCAATAGTATCAAGGCAAGAAATGTCCTACTCAAGAGAATGGTTTAGAAGGTTAAGTACCTAGTAGACCCAGTTCTAGCCCTCAGAGCCTACAATCCGCGATACCCTTTTTCTTTTCCTGCTTTCTCTGTGATCTCCCTGTGACATGTTTTATGGAATCTAGGGATCTGGACACCTGGTTTTTGCCAAGTAGGGGAGGACTGAATTTACAAGAACCAGTCAGATTATCCTCAAAGGCTCTAGAATTATTTTTTAAGTGGATTTAGTTACAGGATTTTGATTCTTGCTGAATTGTATGGAGCAACTGCAACCTAAGGCTTAAAGAATACTTGCTTTTATCCTTCTGCCCTTCAGAAACATTTATTTCTTTATCCCCATTTTCTGCCTTTGCACAGATTAGCTTTTTTTTTTTTTCATTTACATTGTCTAATTCAGACAATTAGAACTTAGGCACCTCTGGGCAGAACCCTGTCTGCCTCTGGGTTTATAAAGCATTATGTACACTTAGTGTACTCTATAAATAATAATAACAGTAATCACTCTCTATACAAAATTAGAATGTTAGCATATTCAACTAGTCTGGTATGCTGATTTGCTTTCGTACTTCATAATTATCCCATGAAACCAATGGTATAATGGGCACTATATTATACAATCTTCCAAAAATATGTTACTATATAATTGGGAGAGAGATGCACCTGCCGTTTTTCTCCACCCACCTCTAAGATACAGAAATGGCAGGGTGATGTTTAAGTTGTATTCATGTTGCAAACTATTCAAAGTAATCTCTTTTTCAGCCTTTTCCATCCAAAAAGCCAGCCAGCATTAAGTATCCTTAAGATATATGTGCCCAGAAGGAGTATGAACAGGAAATAATATATAATTTGCCCCATGTAAAGGACAGCATGAGAATTACAGATTGCCACTCACTTACGTTGGGAAATGTAGGGTTTGGGGGCATTTAAACATTGGTAATTACCAGTGGTCACGGTTGCAAGCTGATTGAGCTTTCATTGTGTGATTAAACACAAATCGGAAAATTAGCCTTGACTTCGTTGTAAGAATGACCCACTACCTCTCATTTTTAAATTCAAAAGAAAGAGCAAAGAAATTACTGAAAACAGCCTCTAAATGCCTCTTAGTTTGTGATAAGCAGTGCTGCAGGTCTCTTCCTGCAACAAACTTGCCAGGTTGAGGTAATTAAGTTAGTGCTGCGGCTTAAATCACTAAGCAGACAGGTTACACGCTCAAAATACCCATGACATTTGAAAATATATAGTGTTGAAAAAGCAGTACTACATAAAACTGAAAACCTCACACCATTTTACTAGCTAAGAAGAGTGAGCTTCCTGCCTTCCTTGCTTTTCTTGCCCAGGGGTTTTCTTCTGATGCAGTAATGTTATTTTAATGTGCCAGAATAGAAGCCTTGGACAGAGAAGTCTGCAGTCAAAAATTCCAGTGTCTCAGGTTGTATTTTTAGTCTTCTGAATTAATTGGATATAGCACCATATAGTAAAAATCCCTTTGACACTGCCGCAGAAATACCTAAGGCAGAGTTCCCAGAAAGTACCGCTGGTTGGCCATGGAGCCGAGCTGCTGGCAAAGGTGCCGAATCTGCACTTCAGCAATATTGAGTCTCTGGGTTTTCTCCTGCAGAGCACAACTCATTGATTTTTACAGTACGTGGAGCTTACTTGGGAGGATGTTATCAGTTGAAACATTATCCAATCCACCAAAATAATCATTAGGTATGTATGTCTTCACTTGCAGCTACTTATATATTAAAAAAAAAAAGCTGTCTTGACATAATCTTCGGATTTGTAAGGTAAAAGACCGTACAAATGGAAAATGCGGGGCCTCCCCGGTGGCACAGCGGTTGAGCGCTGGGTTGCTAAGCTGTCCGCAGCTTCTGCAGCGCCAGTTCGATCCCTGGCCCCTGGGCGAGGGTCCCACATGGCACGCAGTCCTCTCCTGCCGCCCGCTGCTCCCCTCAGCAGTGTACTTCATAGGTCTGCCTGTTCTGTTCCCCTCTCTGGCTCTAGTGAATTGTCTCACCCTCCCGCGCTTCTGACTGTACCCAGTGCTTGTAAAAAATAAATCAATCTTTAAAAAAAAAAAAAAGGAAAATGAGGAAGGCAAGGTAAAATGCCCTCTAGGACACTTCCATTAAAATGATAAAAGGAGGAAAGTATAGAAAGTGCTCCTCTCCTCCAGCAACTACTTCTGAAGTTTTAAACTATACATGTTAGTTAAAACACCGTCACAAGGTATTTATACTCTGTAGGGCAGAAAAATATATATATATTATAGAAAAAATATAGGAGCACGAGATAGGTGGGAAGATGAGACAGGACTGGATCCAGTTTGAGCTAAAGTTTGCATCCCAGGGGTCTACTTACAAGAGGGTGTGTCTGGCAGAGTTTGTGATGAGAAGCAGACATTACTCAAGATATTTTGAGAAAGAAATGCTGCGGTGCATTCAGGGGTCACAAAAAAAGTTCTGGGTGGAGAACTGAGACTTTAGAGATGACATGCAAAAGTTACACAATTGAACTCCCATGCCAGTGGACTCTGAGGCGGTCACTGGCTCTGAGTTCATAAATTTCTGAACTACGGGGCCTTTTTTTTTTTTTTTTTTTAGTAGACTAGAGAGTTTATCAAATTTAACATAAAAAATTCCAAAATCACTGAACCAAAGCAGAGTACAGCAAACAAAGCAACCACTTTTTAAGGATAATAACTCAGCTTTTAGTAAGTTAGTTATAAACATTTCAAATTATATACATAAATGTATGTACACATGATCCATTTAATGATATCTTTTGCTTGTATGTTGCTTTACAAAGCTCAAAGCACAGTAATTGGCAGGGTAATCCATCACAGAAGAAGCATAGATAAATATTAGCTTCTGTCCATGTTGTTATTAAGCTCTTTGCATGTATTATCTCATTTAATGCACTAGCCTATGAGTAGATAATACTCTTATTACTATTTTTTAATTTTTTTTCCAGACTGAATCTGATTTTTTAAATTTTTATTTTTTAATTATTTTTTAATTTTATATATATATTACATCATTTTTCATTTTTGCGCAATTATGCATTTTCATCTTGGTTATAGACTCCATACAATTCCCACCCCCCCCCTTGTTGTGATCCTATTCCCTCCTCCCCGCCCCCCCTAGTGTGTCTCTGGTTTATAGTTGCTTGTTGATTTTGATTTTTACTTTACTATAGTTATTCTTTTTCCTGGTCCCTTATTGAGGTTTTCTAAATTCCTGCTATGAGTGAGACCATCTGGTATTTTCTTTTTTCTTTCTGACTTATTTTGCTGAGCATGGTCCCTTCCAGCTCCTTCCATGTTGCTGAAAATTGCATGAGTTTATCTTTTTTGAATGCTGAGTAATATTCCATTGTGTATATGTATCACAAATTCTTGATCCAGTCATCTATTTTTGGGCATTTGGGTTGTTTCCATAGCTTAGCTATTGTAAATAGTGCTGCTATAAACATAGGGGTGCAGGTGCTCTTTTGAATTAATGTTTCTATGTCCTTTGGGTAAATACCTAGGAGTGGAATTGCTGGATCATATAGAAGCTCCATCTTTAGCAGGATGAGGAATCTCCACACAGTTTTCCATAGTGGTTGGACCAGTTTGCCCTCCCACCAGCAGTGCAGGAGAGTTCCTTTTTCTCCGCATCCTCACCAACATTTGTTGTTGCTAGTTTTTTTTTTAATATGTGCCATTCTCACTTATGTAAGATGGTATCTCATTGTAGTTTTGATTTGCATTTCCCTGATTACAAGTGATGTTGAACATTTTTTCATATGCCTATTGGCCATTTGCATTTCCTCTTTGGCAAAGTTTCTTTTTTAGCTCTTCTGCCCATTTTTTGACTGGATTATTTACTTTGTTTTTGTCGAGCTTTGTCAGCTCTTTGTAGATTTTTGTGATCAGTCCTTTATCATTAGTGTTGTGTGCAAAAATTTTCTCCCAGTCAGTGGGGTGTCTCTTTGTTTTGGTTACTGTCTCTTTTGCTGAACAGAAGCTCTTTAATTTGATGTAGTCCCAGCTGTTTATCTTTGCATTCACTGTCACTGCTTTGGGAGATGTGTCTTTAAAGATGTTTCTGAGGTATATGTCATGCAGTGTTTTGCCTTTATTTCCTTCTATATATTTTATGGTTTCAGGTCTTATGTCTAGTTCCTAATCCATTTTGAGTTGGTTTTTGTGTATGGTGTGAGGTAGTAGTGAAGCTTCATTCTTTTGCATGTAGCAACCTAGTTTTCCCAGCACCATTTATTGAACAAACTTTCTTTGCTCCATTGCATATTCTTTGCTCCTTTGTCAAAGATTAGTTGACCATAAATCTGTGGGTTTATTTCTGGATTTTCTATTCAGTTCCATTGGTCTGTGCTCTGTTCTTGTTCCAATACCATGCAGCTTTGATTATTATGGCTTTGTAGTATAGTTTGAAGTCTGGGCATGTGATGCATCCATTCCCTTCTTTTTTTTTTTTTCAGGGGAGCTTTGGCTATTCGGGGATTTTGGTGGCTCCCTATGAATTTCATCAATATTTGTTCTATTTCTTTGAAGAATGTCATTGAATTTTTTTTTTTTTGGAATAGCATTGAATCTGTAAATTGCTTTTGGTAGGATGGCCATTTTGATAATGTTAATTCTCCCAACCCATGAGCAGGGGATGTCTTTCCATTTCTTTGTGTCTTCTTCTATTTCTTTTAACAGTGTTTTATAATTTTCTTTGTATAGGTCCTTTACCTCTTTTGTTAGGTTTATTCCCAAGTATTTGATTTTTTTTGTTTCAATAATAAAAGGGATTTTTTCATTTTTTCTTCTTCAGATTTATTGTTTGTGTATAGGAAGGCTACTGAGTTTTGTGTGTTGATTTTGTATCCTGCTACTTTACTAAACTAATTGATTAGTTTGATTAGTTTTTCTGTGGAGTTTTTGGGGTTCTGGGGTTCTCTATGTATATTATATCATCTGTGAATAGTTATAATTTAACTTTTTCCTTCCCTATTTGGATTCCTTGTATGTCTTTCTCTTGTCTTATTGCTCTGGCTAGGACTTCCAGTATTATATTGAAAAGCAGTGGTGAGAGTAGACATCCTTGTCTTGTTCCAGATCTTAATGGAAATGCTTTCAGCTTTTCACCATTGAGAATGATATTGGCTATGGGCTTGTCATATATGGCCTTTATGATGTTGAGGAATGTTCCTTATATCCTGAGAATTTCAAGGGCTTTTACTTTGTACTTTGTACTTTTACTTTGTACTTTGTCAAAAGCTTTCTCAGCAACTATTGGTATTATGATATGTTTTTTATATTTCTTTTTGTTGATGTGTTAGATTACTTGATTGATTTTTGGATGTTGAACCATCCTTGTGTCCCTGAAATAAATCCTACTTTGTCATGGTCAAATATCTTATGGCTACATTGTTGGGTTCTGTTAGCTAAAATTTTATTGAGGATTTTTGCATCAGTGTTCATTAGAGAGATTGGCCTGTAGTTTTCTTTTTGTGTGTTGTCCTTGTTTGGTTTTGGCATTAGTGTAATGCTGGCTTCATAGAACGTGTTTGGTATTATCCCTTTTCAATTTTTGAAAGAGTTTATGAAGGATAGGCACTAATTCATTTCTGAATGTTTGGTAGAATTCATTTGTAAACCCATCTGGTCCTGGGCTTTTGTTTTTGGGGAGGGTTTTGATTACCACTACAATTTCACTGCTTGTAATTGGTCTGTTTAGGTGTTTTATTTCTTCTCTATCTAGCTTTGGGTGATTGTAAAGTTGTAGGAATTTGTACATCTCTTCTAGATTGTTGAATTTGTTTGCATATAACTGTCATAGTAATTTCTGATTATTCTTTTGATTTCTGTTGTGTCTGTTGTGATTTCTCCTCTTTCATTTGTGATCCTATTTATTTGTGCTTTCTCCCGTTTTTCTTTTGTGAGCCTGGCTAGGGGGTTGTCTATTTTATTTATTTTTTCAAAGAACGAACTTTTCGTTTCATTGGTCTTGTGGATTGCTTTTTAAGTTTCTATTTCATTTATTTCTGCTTTGATTTTTATTATTTCCTTTCTTCTACTGGTTTTAGGTGTTTTTTGTTGTTCTTTTTCTAGTTCTTTGAGATGTGTGATTAGGTTGTTTCTTTGAGTTCTTTCTTGTTTCTTGATGTGAGCCTGTATTGCTATATATTTTCCTCTTATTACTGTTTTTGCTGCATCCCATACATTTAGGAAATTGGTGTCCTCCTTGTCATTGAACTCAAAGTATTTTTTAATTTCTTCTTTGATCTCCTCATTAGTCCATTGGTCTTCCAGTGGGGTTTCAATCTCCATGAGGTGGGAGGGTTCCTTGCCTTCTTTTTATGGTTTATTTTTAGTTTGATGTCTTCGTGGTCAGAGAAGATGGTTGGTATGATTTCAATCTTGGTGTATCTGTTGATGTTTGTCTTGTGCCCCAGTATGTGATCGATCCTGGAGAATGATCCGTGTGCGCTTGAGAAAAATGTGTACTCCGTTTTTTTGGGGTTTAGTGTTCTATAGATGTCACTTAAGCCCATGAGGTCTAGATCCTTATTTAGAGCTTTAGTGTTTTTACTTATTTTTGTCTTGTTGATCTATCCATTGTTGATAGTGGTGTGTTGAAGTCTCCTACTACATATGTGTTTTCTCTGATTATGTTTTCAGAGATGATAATAATTGTCTGATATATTTTGGTGCTCCTTCATTTGGTGAGTATATGTTAATGAATGTTATGTCTTCTTGAAGTATTGTCCCCTTGATCATAATGTAGTGACCATCTGGGTCTCTTTTTACCTTTTTGAGTTTGAAATCTTTTATCTGATATAACTGTTCCTGCCTTCTTTTTTACTCCATTTGCTTGTAGGATTGTTTTCCATCCTTTTACTATCAGCCTATTTTTATCTTTTGCAGTTAAATGTGTTTCCTGGAGACAGCAAAAGGTTGGGATTTGTTTCTTAATCCAGCCTGCCACTCTGTGTCTTTTTATTGAAGAGTTCAGTCCATTTACATTTAGAGTTAATATTGATATGTGAGTGTCTGAATTTGCCATTTTGTTTGTCTTTTCTCTGGTTTTATATTTATTTATTTATTTATTTATTTATTTATTTATTTATTTATTTTTTGTCTTGTTTCATTCTTATTCATCCCTCTGTTGGTTCTGGCTTTAGGACTCCTTGTACTGTTTTTTGGAGTGGGGGTTTAGTCGTAATGAAATTCTGGATTTACTGTTTGTCTGAGAAGGTCCTTATTCTTTCTCCATAGAGGAAGGAAAACTTTGCAGGATAGAATATTCCTGGTTGGCATTTGTTGTCTTGAAGTCGGTTGACTATGTCCCTCCACTCTCTCTATGCCCGTAGTGTTTCTTCGGAGAAGTCTGATGCCAGCCTGATTGGTTTTCCTTTGTATGTTATCTGTTTCCTCCTTCCTGTTAGCTTCATTATTTTTTCCTTGTCTTGGATTCTTGGGAGATTTACTATTATGTGTCTTGCTGTATTTTTCCTTTCATCATGGAAGTTTGGTGTTCTTGCTTCTTGTATGTCTATTTTCAGCTCCTTCTTCATGTTTGGGAAGTTCTCTTCAATTATTTCCTTGAATATTTTCTCTTCCTATGTCTTTCTCCTTTCTTTCTGGGATTCCTATAACTCATATTTCCTTTCCTCGTGGAGTCAGATCATTCCCAAAGTCTTTCTTCATTCTTTTTCCTTTGTACTTCTCTTTCCTTTTCTGTTTTGGCTCTTTCTATTTCTGTGTCTTCGAGAGTACTTATTCATTCTTCTATTTCATGTATTCTGCTTTCATTGCTTTTCCCAGAGTTCTTTAGCTCCTCCTTTGATCCCCTGCATTTATTTCATATCCCTCTTTAAGGACTCAATTTCATTCTTCTGGTTGTTGATTATTTTTCCCATGTCATTGATTATTTTCCCATATTATTTTCAACTTCTTTCAGTTTTTTAATCATCGTGACTTTAAATTCTCTATTGGGAAGACTCATAAGTTCCTCTAAGTCACTGTTGTTGCAGTCTGGTGTTTGATTGTCTTTTTGTGGTGTGTCTTTTCCATGGGGACATGCTTGGTTGCTTGTAATTTTTCTTCTCCCTGCTGTTTATTTTCTAATTTGTCCTATGCATTGGACACTGTGTTGCTGGTACTGGCTGGCATCTCTTTGGTGTGTTCTTTCTGGGATGTAGGAAACTGATGGTCCAATCAAGTCCAATGCTATTATGCCTAAGCCCAATAGGGCAGTGTTACTATGGATATGTTAATGGTCGCTGTCCATAAAATCTCCTCTTTCTGTATTTAATTCCAGAGGTGGGTCTTGAGGTCCCAATGCCCTGGCATTGGTTGGATCGGCTGCTGGGTTCCAAATCACTGGATCCCCCTCTGGGCTCCGACTCTCTGCCAGGTGTGACCTGGCTTGTGGGGCCTTCAGCTCACCTCTGGCCGTGGGGACAACAGCCCTTTCCCAGTTCCACATAGTCTAGGCGAGTTGCAGACGCAGAGATCCCTGTTCTAAAATGGCGAGTCAAGAGGGCACTTCCCTGCGCCCGCAGCCTGGGTTCTGTTTTTGAACATTCAGAAAGCAGGAGCCTGCCAAGGAATGCATATGGAGACTTCTGCATGGCGGTCCCTGGGCTGAGAATGTACATACTTAGGGCACAGATAACCCTGGGATCCCTGAATCCTTGACTGCAACTCCCACCAGAAAAGTACAAGGCAGTAACTGTACCATTTGCTGTGGGGGGAAAACTTCCCAGTCAACAGGACTGCAAAGGCAAAGACTTTGTGATTACTTATGACTGACCCTGAGATATCCTGCGTGGAGCTAGCTTCTCCCCAGGGGGTTGGAAGAATGCTCTTTAGCTCTTTAGATAGAGGATTAAAGTTTTATAATGGAGTGTGTGGGTGGGATTATATCATACTCTGTGTGTGTGTGTGTGTGTGTGTGTGTGTGTAACTATTAAGCCCTCACTCTTGTGGAGAAACAGATTACATATTTTTAGATTATATCCACATAAAGCTATATAAAAAAGCATTCTTTTCAAAATTCAAGACACCCATGAAGAAATGTGCTATTCTCTCAAAGCTTACTTGCTTATTTTGCCCCCTAAGACTGTCAGTAAAACCTTAAATTATAACAGCACAGTTAACAATGACTGTCATGTCTGATTTTTTTCTCGATCTTTTGAAATAAGTTTTACAACAACCATACAGAAATTCAGGTATAAGAAAAGCCTCAATATCTGATCACTAACTCTTTTTGAAAGATTTCCAAAAGGGCAGTTCATGACTCCCTATAAGCTAAGCTTATGTGTGTCCTTTTTCTGCCTGAGAGTCCCTGTGACTCCTTGAGAAGCAATGCAGACTAATGAATGCAAAGTAAATAGGTCATTCAATCTTAGACTTTTGATGAAGACTTTCTGCATCCCTTAAGCTATTTTTTGTTTCTGGATTTTGTCTTCCTGATGGCCATGGCACATGCAATTTTGAACTCTTTTAAGTGAATCTGAGGGAAATGGAGAGGAAAAAATATTCTGGATTAAAGCATAGGATTTGCATGACTTGAGGACTTGCATGACTTAGTATTTTTGGTATTTATACTTAAATTATCTTTAGTATACAACTTTAGGTGGTACTATGCCATGTCACCATGGTAAACATGTTTTAAACTCCATTAAACATTATTGTTTGTTAAAAGTTGTCAGTTGTAATTTATAATTTAAATAAATGGGGAAAACACACAGTTTCTAGTGCTCTTCACTCCTTTGTGTAAATCCATATTTTCATCTAATATAGGATTCTTTTAACATTTCTTATAGTGAGTCTCTGTTGGTGATGATTTCCTTCAGATTGTGTTTACATGAGAACATCTTTATTTCATGTTTAAATTTAGAAGTTATTTTCACTGAGTATGAAATTCTTACTTGATAAATGTCTTCCAGTACTTTTAAGATTGCTCTGCTACCTTCTCACTTGTATTGTTTCTGTTAAAAAAAAAAATCTGTCCTAATCCATACCCCTCTTCTTCTCTACTTACTGTGCCTTTTTTTTTATTCTCAATCCCTTTGAGATTTTCTATTTTTCATGGTTTAAAGAATTTGATGGTGATGTGCTTTGTTATAGTCTTCCTTGTGTTATTTTGTGTATCAAGATATCATAGATTATCTAAGATATGTAGAATTTTCCTTTTCGCCAAATTTGAAAATTTTTCAGTGACTATATCTTCAAATATTTTTCTGTCACCTTTCTGTCCTGTCCTCTATAAACTTCAAGTTCACATATGATAGACCATTAAAATGGTCCCAGATCTCAGTGATTTTCTTCTTTTTGTAGTTTTTGTCTTTTTTCTGGCTGCTTTGCATACTACATAGTTTCTATTACCATGTCATCAAGTTTACCAGTAATTTCTTCAATGAAGAAATAATTCCCCCAGTAATTTATGCAATGTCTAATCTGCCTATAATCCTATCAGTGAATATTTCTTATCTCTGAGATTTTAGTTTCCTTCTCTAGAAGTTTGATCTGGACTTTTTACTATATCATGTCTCTACTTGTTCAATTTTTTTTTTAAAGATTTATTTATTTTATTTATACAAGCACTGGGTACAGTGAGAAGTGTGGGAGGGTGAGAGAATTCACCAGAGCAAGGAGCAGAACAGGCAGACTGACAAAGTACACTGCTGAGGGGAGCAACGGGCGGCAGGAGAAGTCTACGCGCTATGTGGCCGGGGTGGCCGGGGATCGAACCAGTGCTGCAAGGCTGCGGGCAGCTTTGCAGCCCAGCACTCAACCGCTGCGCCACCGGGGAGGCCCTACTTGTTCAATTTTTACTCCAGCTTTTTTGAACATCTGGCATACAGTTATAATAAATGTCTTAATGTCTTTGCTAATGTTAGCATCTGTTTCAGTTCTGGGTACATTTTGATTGATTCTTATTTTATTCTCTTTATAAATCATGTGTTACAGCTTCTTTGCATGTCAGGTAATTTTGATGTGATGCCAGGCATTAGGAATTTTGCCTTACTGATTTCTGTATATTTTTGTATTCCTATAAATCTTCTTAAGCTTTGTTTTTAGATACAGTTAAATTATTGTGAAACTGTTTGATTTGATTGGATCTGGTTTTCTGATTTGCTAGGCAGGTTCAGAGTATTGCCCAGTCTAAGGCTTATTATTTCCTACTTCTTAGGCAAGATCTTCCTGAGTGTTCTCCCCAGGACCCCTAGAATTATGAACTCTTCCATTTTGACTAGGGCAACAGGTACAAATTCAGATCCCATATGAACCCCAAATATGTACACTCTAATATTTTGGGTGGATCTTTGCCTGCCTTGGGTAGTTGTCTCACATGTGTGTATTTATTAGTATTCTGCAGAATACTCAAAAGTCACTGTCTGGAATTCTGTGGAGTTCTCTCTCTTGCAGTGCTGTCCTCTCTAATATTCAGTTCTGCAAGCTTTACGTCTCCAATTCCTAATTTCATCATGTGTAGTGCTCACCTCATGTGGTTCACATTTCTCAGGAAAACTGTTCTTCTTCTAATATCCAAAATATTGAAAATAATTGTTTAATAGATTATTTCCACTTTTTAGCTTCTTTTGAAGGACGCAATACCTGTTGCTTCACCTTAGCCAGAAGCAGAATTTTAGTCAAAGTCTATTGGGGAATGTGTACTGAGTCTCCTTTGCAAAGTTTTCTTGACTATTCCTAGAATTATACAGGAGGTGTATTACATATGTTCTACACAGTTATCTGGGCTGCTCCACCAAGGACCTAGTATTACCTGTGATAATCCCAATCAGAATCCGAGAGGATTTTTTGTAGATATCAACAAGCTGATCTAAAATTTATATGAAAAAAGCAGAGGAGAGAGAAGCAAAACAGCAGTTTTGAACCAGCAGAACAAACTTAGAGGTTACATATAACCTGACCTTAACTTTCTATATAACAAAAAGTAAGATATTGTTTGAAGGGTAATAATGGAATAAAATATAAAGTCCAGCAATAGACTCATGTAAATGTGGCCAATTTACTTTTGACAAAGGTGCAAGGAAATCGATGGTGGAGGAATTGTCTTTTCAAGGAATTTTGTTAGAAAAATTAGACATCCATATATGAAAAAATAAATCTTGACCTATACCTCGCATCTTTACAAAAATTATTTCAAAGTGGATTATAGAGCAAAATGTAACACATAATTCAATAAAAATTTTATAAGGAAAAAGGAGAAAATCTTTATGACCTTGGTGAGGCAAAGAATTTTTGTATGTGATGCTAAATGTACAATCCATACAAAAGTTGATAAATCATACCTCATTAAAATTAAGGACTTCTGCTCTGTAAAAGCCACTATTGAACGAATGAAAAGATAAGTCACAGACCTAGAGAAAATATTTGTAAATCTTAAATCTGAAGGACTGTGCATCCAGAAGATATAAAGAATTCTTGAAATTCAACAATAAGAAATGGTCCTCTAGAAAAAGTGGACAAACTATTTCAAAAGATACTTTACCTAGTTAACATATACAAATGGCAAATAAGTGTGTAAAAAATGATACGCATTATCATTCATTAGGAAATTGCAAAATAAAACCACCATGGGATAACCCTTCTTACCTACTAGATTGACTTAGAAAACAAACAAATCCTAATAATGCCAATCTTAGTGAGATTGTAGAACACCAAAACTCTCACACACTGCAGATAAGAATTTAGTACGCTACTTTGGGAAACAGTTTCTCAGTTTCTTACAAAGTTAGAGATACATTTACCATAAGACCTAGTAATCTCACTTGGAGGGTGAGATAAACATGAAAACCTCCTTTCTTGCAAACACCTGTAAGCAAATGTTTCTAGCAATTTTATTCACAATCATCCCAAACTGGAACTGATCCAAATGTCCTTCAATAGAGGAATGGATGAATAATCTATGACACATTCATACAATGGAATACTAATCAGCAAAAACATAAGTGTGTATGGGGGGGAGAGAGTGAATTGCTTATATATGAATAAGATGGATGAATCTCAAATGCATGACTCCAAATGAAAGTTATAAGATACAAAAAGGTAAAATTGATTGAGTCTATTTATATGCTTTTCCTGAAAAGTAAAACCTTAGGAAAGGTGAAGAGATCAGTGCTTGCTAGTGGTTAGGGCTTAGAGGAGAGATTGACAACAAAGGACAAGCATGATATTTTGGAGGATGATGGAGCTGTTTGCAGAACTGTATTGTAGTGCTGATTTATGACTCTTTGCATTTGTCAAAACTCATAAAACTGTAAACCAGAAAGAGTGAAATGCTACTGTATGTAAAAATAAAGAACCTACATACTGAGTATGAAGACACCCACTACTTTTCCATGACTCAACTCCAAAATTCAGTCTTATTCCGTAAGGCTGGATACTGGAGAATTCTATTTTCTTGAGATATAAAAAGACTGATGAGTGGTAAGGTTAAAGATTTGCATATACTGACATTTGATAATACTCAGTGAAATGGCCTGGCATCTGCCATGAAGCTCTCCTGAAGACCCAAGAGATAGGTCCTGTCTTCACATACACATATTCCAAACCTTTTTAATATAAAGATATGGCCAAGAAGCCATGCACATTCAAGGGAAATGAAACCATGAAGAAAATTGAAACAAAAATCTGCATTTAATAATCTCAAAAAGCTGAGACAATGTTAATGCCCTTAAAAAATAATAAAGATGTAATCAGAAAACAATAAAGAACTCTTAGATATTAAAAACAGAGTAAACAAAAAGCAAATATTGTTTAAAAATGAACAATGATGTAAAAAATAAAAATAAATATTATTAGAACAATATTTTACTACCATTAAAAAAATAACAGAGTAAACAAAAAATATCATGAATGCTGGAAGACAAATTGCGGAGTATCTCCTAGAAAGTGTAGCCTAAGTGAAGAGATGTAAAATAAGAAAGAAAAATTTTGGCAAGACATATAATTATTTCAAAATTACACATCCAGATAATGGATAATACAGAAAAGGAGGGCAAATAAAACAGAGGAGAAATAATTTAGTTAACAAAAAATACAAAGTGATTTCTTAGAATTGGAAAGATGAACCTAGCAAAATAAATTAAAAAGATCTAAGCAAAGCATGTCATTATGAATCTTTTTAAATATAAAAATGGTTTATTTTTTAATTCAAAAAGCTTCCAGGAGAAAATGCTTGTTATATTCAAAGCATGAATGACAATAGACTTCTTAACAGAGACATTGGAAGCTAGAAGACAATGGAGCAATACTTCAGAATTGGGGGGCGGAAGGGAATTCAGATCCATATCTAGCCAAGCTAACAAAAGTACAAAGGTGTCATAAATACATTTTTAGACATTAAAAGTCTCAGAAATGTTACTTGTCAGTCCCATTAACTATATCTCAGAAAGCTGCTGGATGACATTATACAGCAAGTAAGAGTGCAGACCAGGAAAACAAAAGAGCAAATCTAAGAAGCAGAGAATCTAATAATACAGGGGTGAAGCCAATGGAAGTCCCAGGATGCCATCTCAGCAATAAACCAGATCACACTCTCCAGGTTGGAAGAGGAGGATAGAAGGATTCAAGAAATAGCTACTATGCTTCACTATGTGGAAAACTTTTTAAAATAATATCACAGGTTTCATAGTTCTTGTGAAGAATGTGTGATAGGAACATTTTAAAAAACTAGCAAATAAAAATGAAGTAAATGTCAACTCAAAGGAATACAGAAGGTTTCATATAAAAGAAGATAAAATCATAAAATAAGATTTTGTTCAGCAGTGAATAATACTTTCATAGCCATAAAAATATAACATTGATAATTGATTTTATTTAAAGGTATAGTGTAATTATATGGGGGGGGGATGGAAAAAGGAGGGAAGTTGAGGTGTGGAGTAGTTAAGAATCTTTAATGCTCATCTTTCATACCAGGAAATCAACAAATAATGTCAAAATTGAAAAATTGGAGTAAGAATGGCATTTAAAAATTTAGAGGTCATTATCAGAAGAAATAGCTAAAGGACATTATTTAAAAGGTCTCCAAGAAACCCAACTCATGTATTAGGGGAAGGGAGTACTGTTTTTTATTAAATATCTTAATTTTTTAAATCTCCATGATGTTTTACTTTGATAAAAATACAATTTAATTGCAGGTTTTCATTTGCAATCACCTATTGTAAGAATGTCAGTCGGGGCAGGAGGCTGTAGGATAAATTTGGAGACATGAGGAACAGTTTTCTGTTTCTAAATTCTGCCTAGGCATAGAGCTGGTCCTGCTAGTTTCTTGGGCAGGAAAGAGATATGGGATAATTCTAAAGTTTCAGACCTTCTTCTTATAGCATTATTTCTGTAAAGACAGCAATAGAAAGACAACTCCTATATTTTAAAGTTTTCTTTTTTACTCTATTTTTTCTGTGATCTTTTTAAATAGAATTTTCCCCCGGCCAACATAAATAATAACCCAGCTCTTTAATGCCATTAATATTTTTCTGCCCTAGACAGCTGCCTACCAGCCTATATAATAAGATTGGCCCTGACATTATGAAATTGACATAACTAAATGTCACTATAGACAAGGAATGTGGAATCAAATTTTAGTAATGTCAGCCCTTTGACTCTGGAAGAAAAAAATTCAGTCATCAGCAAAGGCCCCAGAATGACACACAGATACTGAAGTCCTGTGCCAAGGTCCACAATGATCCAATTGTGAAGAGATTTGTACAAGTACTTGGCCAACTGGTCAATTTTATGGATCTAGAGTAACATAAGGAACTGCAGTGCTGATCTAAAATGTCTCACACCCTCAGAATAGTGACTAATGAAATAAAAACATGCCTCTGACTAATGAAATAAAAACATGCTTCTCAAAAACCTTGGAGACAAATCAATTTTGACCTGTGTGACATTTGTTGGCTCAGACAGTTATGCTTCCTGGGTACCTTATTACACAGAGACAATGGACAAAATCAGAGGAGTTTAGCACAGGAAAGTCAGGTGAAGAAAGTCTGTTTTATTTGTAAATAGTATATAAGTAGATTTTTAAATAGCCAAACTATCAATCTATGCTTTTGAAATTCATTGTGACTCTTCATATACTTGGCCTTATTTTCATCATATTTCATCACAATTTTTCTGAGTTATACCTTTCATCTTTCCAGTCTTCTGAATTGATTTTTTCCACTCCATTATTTTCTCCCTTATGCTTATTTGAATGACCCATATTTTATTTCTAGTTTTCAAGTAGTTGTCCTTAAAATTATAACAAGCTTACATTTAAAGTCTAACAGTAATCAATATCTTTACCTGCCTACCAAAAAGCATAAGAACTTAACATTATATAACCCAATCACCCATCTCAGAACTTACATGCCATTGTCATCAATTTTTTAAACTCAATCATGTTTCATTTGCATAAATTACTTACATGAATAAACCTGCTATCCAGCATAAAACATTATCCATACTGCTGCATCTATGAACTGCTTCCCTATTGCTCCATGTGTGATTTTGTTTCATACCCAAAGGTAACAATTACCCATATTTTTATATATATTTTTTTTCTGTTTCAAAAGCAGTTATATCACACATATATATGTACCTAAAAATGTATCTTTTAATTTTGTGTTCTTTCAGACTTTATAAAATATTTTCTAGGTGGGCTTCTGAAACTAGCTTGTTTCATTTGCTTTTATGTAATCAAGAGTTATCTGCATTGTTATTGTGCTCTAGGTTATTTTTCATGGCTATATAATATTCCAACATGTGACAATTCCATAAATTTTTATCTAGTCTCCTATCAATGACCATTTGATCTGAGCCAGCTATCGAGGTATGGCATTCAGGAGAAAAAATATGAGGATTGTAGTTAACTGAAATCCTCCAAAGACAGAAGGTCTTCCTGCAATATTTATACAGAGGTCATGGTCTTCCCCTGAGGGAAGCAGTGGGTGAGACAGGAGAGGTCTGCAGTAACATGTAACATGTTGGTCAGAACTGGTGGGTGGAACTCATGCCACAGTGACTGGCAATAGCTTGATAGCACTGAGACTTTAATCCCTCTGCCACCAGGGAGGCCCAATTATCTCATTTGCTTTAAGATATCATTTTATAGAAATAGTTAAATTTTAATGTCATTGAATATACCCTTTTTTATACTACAAATATTTAGTTTAAATTTATAACATATATTCACTTACACTCTTTAGATTTTAAAGATTTTTTAATCCAACACCTGAATAAACATACACCTATGTTTATTGCAGCACTATTTACAATAGGTAAAACCTGGAAACAACCCAAATGCCCCAAAATAGATGACTAGATGAAGAAGATGTGGCATATATACACAGTGGAATATTATTCAGCAATCAATTTGCCATTCACAGCAATGTGGATGGAACTAGAAGGAATTATGCTCAGTGAAATAAGCCAGAAGGAAAAAGAAAAATATCGGATGGTTTCACTTATAGCAGGAATATAGGGGGACCCAATAAGACATCAGTGTAAAAAAAAATAATAACAGTACAAAACACAACAAAGCAAAAATGGACAATTATAAACCAGAGACATTCTGCAGGGGAGGAGGAGGGAGAGGGGTCGGAGGGAGGGAGGAGCACAGGGGACTGAGGTGATGGTGCACAGGTGCATTGGTGAAGGAAACTCTATGGGGACTACACCTGAGGGGTGGGGGAAGAAATATTGTTTTAAAATGAACAATGATGTAAAAAATATATAAAAAATTAATATTAAAAAATATTTTTTAATTCAAAATATCTAAATTTGAATTTTATATGATAGAGGTAAGGTTTTTTTTTTTTATAGAAGGGTGTTTTTTCCCAAACAAAATAATATCTTGATAGAAATTTTGAGGAGTTACAATTGTGAAAGTCATGAACAGCAAGGAGATTTATGCATATGTAGGCAATGGCAACTATGCCATGACTTCCATCTGCTAGTATTATAAACTATCACTGATTATAAGGATCTATTAATCATGTCTCTCATTTTCTGTATTCTGATGCATTGACTTCTGGGGCCTTGCTGAGTTAAGAGAGACTATCTTTTTCAGGATTAACTAACTTCTAGAGATGGTAAACAGTTTGCCTGTAAGCATATCTTTCAGATGCAAACCAAGCAATCTAGAACCCAGACCCCCAGCTACCTCCTTTATGGAGCTCTCACATTCCACATGCTTGACCACTGTCCATGTGCCCTAGTCACCCCTAGGTCAGACACTACACAACTTATAATAGTCCCTGAGCCCATGGAAATTATTTAAGCTATCCAATTCTAAACCTGTTTACCCTGCCTTTCCCAATCCACCCCAAAGAAAACACAATAAAGTCTTTGGCCAATAATGTCCCCCCACTCCCTGTGTCCTGACTGACCCTGGTGCTTCCTGTGTAATCCCCCTGTGGCAAGATTTATCCTCTCCTGTGAGTGTGAATAACTGTCTTTACAACGGCAGTTGTCTTCCAATCTGTTGCTATTGTCAAATCTAAAAATAATGAAACATTTATAAACAGTATCAGGAATAAAATAATTAGCTATCATTTTTAGTATTTGGGAACTTCAGAAAATTCTTCCAAGTTTCTAAGAATAAGTATTTCAAGCATTCATTTTCCTCCCATTTCAGAAGTCATGAGAAATCACTTTCTTTTCCCACAACCTCCTTTCAGAAACTCCTAGTCTAGCTCTGGTCTTGCCTTACTTTGTCCACACATGGTTCCTATGGGTTTTCTCGTCTCTCATCCACCTTTCACCCCTTTATTTTCCTTCACTTCCAGTGCCTAAACGTCAAACATTTCTTTCTACCAAAGAGTGGTGTCTGTGTTGTGGGCAGGTCCCAGCTATAGCTTTTCATTAAGAGGCTGAGTTTGATCTATTCACCAAGAAGTCTGCACCTAATAAAATTTGAAATAGATATCAAGATTTAAACCAAATCGATTACAAACCCTAGAAACCTGAATGTAGAACTGAAGTTACCAGAGGGTGGAAGGGAGAATAGAGACCACTATGGAGGGGGCCTAATGAACTGTGGTGAAGAACTCTGGGGACCTTGCTGGTGGGTGTAGCATGGTAACATACATCTGAAGGGTCAGGATCCTATAACTCTGAATCAGATACAGTGTTTAACACCAATGTTACCTCAATAAAAACAAATATTTTGTGGTGTTTTGCTCTGTTTTAAGATCACAGAACAAACAAATTATAGAGACTGCCTTCTTACAAAAACAAACTGTCACAGTTGGGGCAAAAGACATCAAAAAGGCTATGAAGTTCCTTAGAAAGAAAGAACGAGGACATGACAAATAAAAATGATATTATTTCTGCTTTGAGTCAGCATACCACCTATACAATCTTAAAAGCATGTTTATTGCACAGGTAGGTAATGTTCTTAAAACATTTCAGTGTACAGTACCACATTACCCCCAAAGGAATAGAATTAGCTGTGGCTAAAAATGCTGTGAATTCTTATCTTTGTGAAGAAATTTTCCTTGAGTTATATAACCCTGAAAACAGAGCCAACTTATTCTCACTGGCTTCCTCATTTTAAGTGAGATGTGTTTCTGGACACAGATACTCTGATAATGTGTAAGATAATGTGAAACAAGGAGACTGCATGTGGCATAAATACTTAGGAAAATAGGAGAGAAGTAAGACCAAAGTGGCTTAAAGTAGAGAAGAAAACTCTAAATTATTCAATAGGAGTTATAGCTTTTATTTCTTAGATTTGGACAACTCCAGTAGAACCTCACTGGAAAATTCTGTTCCCTATATCAGAATTTGTTAAACTATATCCAAAAAAGCATCCTTACAAAATTATCCACCTGATAAATTATTCTCAATTATAAGTATAGTGATCACATATCTTAGACTTCTCTGGGACAATTGCAATGAAAATTCATTATATTTCATCCTGTCAAAACAGCATGTTCAATGTTTAACCAAATGTGATTATGTATTATTCAACTTAGAGATTAGAAAACATTTACAATCAATTAGAACACTCAAAAAAAGTTACAGTGGTGGGCCTCCCTAGTGCCACAGGTGGTTGAGTGCAGCACTGTGAACCTGTCCGCAGCCTCTGCAGTGCCAGTTCGATCCCCGGCTGGCCAGCGAGAATCCCACATGGCGAAGCAGAGCTCTCCTGTCTCGCCTGCTGCTCCCCTCACCAGTGTATTTTGTCAGTCTGCCTGTTCTCTTCCCTGCTCTGTCTCCAGTGAATCTTCTCACCCTCCTGCGCATCTGGCCTATACCCCGGTTCTTGTATAAAAATAAATAAATCTTTAAAAAAAGTTATAGTGGTATCCCACTGTATTTATTATATTCAGGAATCTAAGTTAACAGAGGCTTATAAAATCATTGAAACATTAAAAAAAAAGTGAAAAATAATGTAAATTTATCCTTCCAAGACTAATGAGAATTTATCCTGCTTCTGAAGATAGTCAGAAAAACAGATCAACAAACCTGTTCCATTACACCCTCCCTCTCCAAATATACAGCCATGTTCTGGAGGAGAGAAAAATAGTAAAATTCTAGGCCTCATCATCCCAAACCTATGGAGAAGACTGTCTTATATCTTACTGATTAACGTCCAAATTCTGTTCTTTTCCTAAACCATCTGCAAAGCCAACAAAAACAACTATATATCATACTACCAAATGTGTCATGATATAAAAGAGTTGCTTGTGTCCCTATGCTGTAATTTCTCTCACCTGGCTCTATCTCTTGCAGATCCCCCTTACTGTTGGATTACCCATGGAACCCTCTTGAACTCTCCATATCCAATAAATAAGCTCCCTATATTATTAACTTAGTCACTGAACACATACTCCATCTTCTTCCTTAAGTGAAATCTGTGTCTCTGAGGAACACCGTTTTCATACCAGTCCTAGCACTGGACACTGCTCCTCTCCCAAGAAGGTTGTTCCATATTAGCAGGTAGAGTTGGCATCATTTCTTTATCTTTATATAATAAATGCCCTCCTTTTATTGTTCATGCCATCTTATTATCCTACCTTCTTCTTCCTCCTCTTTATGTTATTTCTGAGGTCTTGATACTTCTCTCATTCATTAATGACATGTGACTCAGATCCTCACTCTTTAGCCCAAGGCTTGACATGGTGTTCAATTATTAATGTAGAGGATCTGTTCAGCACCTCTCTGCCAGCAGCCATCACCTGCCTTTTTTCTCAGCCAAATATTACCATGTTCACACCATGGATCTTGTGGTCATGTATAAGCATATCTCTAAAGTTTTGAGCTCCAACTTTCTACTCTCTGGCATAACTTATTTACTGGGTCTTTCATAATCTAAGGTTATTGTTTATCTGAAATATTTCCTTGTCAGCTTACTCAATTTCTTGCATCCCAAGTCTTTTGCAGGAACTGCTTGGCGCCACAACCGTAGATTCCTGCTACAATATGGGCAGCCAGGTGTTTTTCTCTCTGGGTAAATGTACAGATGAGAAGGACATAAAGCTACACTTCAAGGAGGCCTTCTTGATCTCATCACTCTGAATCTGAATTTCTCTGAATTTTCATGTAATAAAAAATTGAACTGTCACTGTACACAGAACAATCATCTCTCCCTCCTGCTTATTATAGCTTCTTAAAAACCGTTTCAATTTTTTAAAAGAGAACCTATAATAAACTACCTAATTATCTTTGTTGAACCTTTGTTTTTAGTGCATTCCAATGATTAAATTGTCATATAGCAGAAAAACACTTGGACATTCAACCACAACACTATTTCAGGAAAAGTTGAAGAGGTTACAGTGTGTCAGAGCAAAACAGTACATTTTTCAAATCTACAGATCCCCCTAAATTAGGCCTTTGCTGTATGACTCAATGATTTCACTTAAATTGAATTCCTAAAAGATAAGGAACAGCAAAATTTAAATATATATGTATATGTGCACACACACACTCACACACATATAAACACATTCCAAAACCAAGTAACAGAGTTGGGGTAATTATTCAGCATTTTGAGTACATATCATAGATACCAGGACTAGAGTGATAAATGGAAAATTAACTCTGCTATTTGCTGGCTGTGAGACTGAGTGACTAACTTCAGTTTTTGGGCCTCAGTCTCATGTTCGAAGTAAAAATCAAAACAGATTCTAGCTGTTGGCTTGTCATAGATGGCCTTTATGATGTTGAGATATGTTCCTTGTATCCCAAGAATTTCAAGGGCTTTTATCATGAATGGGTGTTGCACTTTGTCGAAAGCTTTCTCAGCATCTATTGATATTATCATATGGTTTTTATATTTCTTTTTGTTGATGTGTTGGATAACGTTGATTGATTTTCGGATGTTAAACCATCCTTGTGCCCCTGGAATGAATCCAACTTGGTCGTGGTGAATTATCTTATGGATACATTGTTGGATTCTGATAGCTAAAATTTTATTGAGGATTTTTGCATCAGTGTTCATTAGGGAGATTGGCCTGTAGTTTTCCTTTTTTGTGTTGTCCTTGTTCGGTTTTGGTATTAGTGTAATGTTGGCTTCATAGAACGTGTTTGGTATTGTCCCTTCCTTCTCAATTTTTTGGAAGAGTTTGTGAAGGATAGGCACTAATTCGTCTCTGAATGTTTGGTAGAATTCATTAAGAATGAAGCTTGACCACCACCTCACACCATACACAAAAATCAACTCAAAATGGATTAAAGAACTAGACATAAGACCTGAAACCATAAAATATATAGAAGGAAATATAGGCGAAACACTACGTGATTTGCACATCAAAGACATCTTTACAGACACATCACCCAAAGCTGTGATAGTGAAGGCAAAGATAAACAGCTGGGACTATATCAAATTAAAGAGCTTTTGCACAGCAAAAGAGACAATAACAAAAACAAAGAGAAACCCCACCAACTGGGAGAACATTTTTGCACCCAACACTAATGATAAAGGACTGATCACAAAAATCTGCAAAGAGCTGATGAGACTCAACAACAACAAAGAAAATAATCCAGTCAAAAAATGGGCAGAAGAGCTTAAAAGAAACTTCTCTGAAGAGGAAATGCAAATGGCCAACAGGCATATGAAAAAATGTTCAACTTCACTTGTCATCAGGGAAATGCAAATCAAAACTACCATGAGATACCATCTTACACCAGTGAGAATGGCACATATTAAAAAAACTAGCAACAACAAATGTTGGCGAGGGTGTGGAGAAAAAGGAACTCTTCTGCACTGTTGGTGGGAGTGCAAACTGGTCCAACCACTGTGGAAAGCTGTGTGGAGATTTCTGGACCTACTAAACATAGAGCTTCCATATGACCCAGCAATTCCACTCCTAGGTATGTACCCAAAGGACACAGAAACATCAATTCCAAAGAACACCTGCACCCCTATGTTTATAGCAGCACTGTTTACAATAGCTAAGCTTTGGAAACAACCCAAATGCCCAAAAATAGATGACTGGATCAAGAAGATGTGGTACATATATACCATGGAATATTACTCAGCATTCAAAAAAGATAAACACATGCAATTTGCTGCAACATGGATGGCGCTGGAAGGGATCATGCTCAGCGAAATAAGCCAAAAAGAAAAAGAAAAATACCGGATGGTCTCACTCATAGCAGGAATCTAGAAAACTTAAATAAGGGACCAGGAAAATGAATAACTATAAGAAAGTGAAAATCAAAATCAACAAAAAACTATGAACCAGAGACACTTTTAGGGGGGCGGGGGCGGGAGGGGAGGGATTGGGGTCAGAATGGGGGGCTGCAATTGTATGGGGAATATAACAATAAAATTTATAAAAAAAAAAAAAAAAAAAAAAGTAAATAAAATCTTAAAAAAAAAAAAAAAAAAAAAAAAACAGATTCTAAATTCCCATTTTACTCTAAAGGCAACGATATTTCTGGGTTGTGTGTGAAAGGTATTGTTTAATACAATAAATATTTATTCCATTTTATATAAAAAGTAATGTAAATCCAATTTCAAGTTTTTCTTCCCTACAAGACTACCAACCCTTAATTTCTTGTGCATAGAATTTCTGGAGTCTCCTGAAGTTAGAGAACTGAATGTAAGTGCTGTGCAACTATAAGAGAAATTTAAAGATATGGGGAGTAGAGAGGTATAGAAGGAGGAGCAGATTACAGAGAAAAGAATCCACGGCTAGTTTGACCTTATTAAGACCAGCGGAAACCATCTCCTGTCTTCAAGCAAGATGCATGTTCTTTTACTTCATAGTCTTCTCTCGGTTCACCTTGGTTTACTCTTCATATACAGGGAGGTTTCTAGTGTGGAATATTCTTTTTAAAATATTAAAAATATGCAAGCTTTACTTGTAAATGTAATTTATAAACCATTTAGTTGTTTCAATGCCTTTGCTAAGAGTAAAAGCCCTCCCTGCCCCTCCCAGTTTCATCCTGGAGGTTTGAGGCAAGAAGGTTAAACATAAAATGCTGCTCTGGTTTACTATTTTTCAGTATTATGGTGATAAATGAATGGAGAAAAGGACACTCTCCAAGGTGGAAGAAAGTATATTTTCTACTGCAATGAGAAACTTTTAATTATTTTAAATGTGTGACTTAGTCAAGTTGGAACCAATCTACCTCAAAGTAAAGTAAGAAGAAATGAAAATTGATGATACAATGGTTCAGTGACTAAAAAATCAATGCTATTACAAATCAAGTATAAAAGTCTCTGTAAGCAGTTGAAATTTCTGGGGGTGGGGGAGATTGTTCAGTTAAAATATCATCACACGGATTACATTTATTTACTTTGAAAACAAAAATAAAGGTCATTTTTTATGTAACTTATAAAAACATTTTTTAGCAAGCATTTTATGCCATATATTTATTTAAGGAACACTTACACATAAACTGTACTCACCAATACCAAACACCCCAGTTCCACTTTGCCACACTGAAATAAGCAAAGAAGGCTGTTTTGCTTAGAACCAATTTGAAATTACACTGTCATATTGGGGACAGCCCTACAATATGTTGCTGTGTCTCCACCAATAAAATAAGAATCTGGGGGTCAAGAGAGTGTAGTATGAATGGTTCTCCTCTCCATTATACCTAATTACTAATTTGCAAACTTTTTGTTTCTCACTGCTGTGATTTTGAACTCTGCTGGCTTACATGCCGTATTTCTCAAGGGAGGGTTATTTCTAACTATGGCAGAACTAAAAGACAAGTAAGCTTCCTGGCCACTTTGTAGTTCTCATGCCATTGACCTAATAGACAAAGGATGGATTTACTACTCTAGCATGAATGATTGACCTTGATTATCAAGCAGAAATAGAATTACTGGTATATATAAAAGTCAGGAAGGAGTGTTTACAACCCAGATTACCTCCTGGGGCATCTCCTAGTACTTTTATATCCAGGAGTAAAGAGTAATAGAAGATCACAAAAACCCAATTTAGGCAAAATGAGGAATGAGGAAAAGCTCAAGCACTTAGGGAAAGAAGCCTCGTCATACCAGTAGATGTAGAACTGACCACTGAATTGCTAGCTGAGGGCCAATTAGCCATAAAATTGGAAGTGGATGCAGGAAATTATAAATACCAGATATGTTCTTCCAACCTATTATAGGACTTAAGACATTTAATAACTACATTTTTTTGCTTGCTTTATTGTGTACAAATTTGTATATATTAACCAATGTTCTAATTTCTCTTCTCACTTCTATTTCTAAGACATAAGGTTAACTATAATTTAGCTTTCAGGTTGTAGGATATCAAGATAAGTTTATAACTGAACTATAAAAGGAATGAATTGTCTTCAAGGGGTGGTTATAGGTGTCAGTAGGATTGGATCTTTCTTTCTGAAAAGGGTATGTTTTATTTATGTGGGAGATTGAAATTTTTATGTTAGGTGAGAGTAAGTCGTTGCTACTGGGGCTGTTTGGAAGACTTGCTATACATAAAAACTTGTCTATGGATATTGAATAACAGAGGTTAAGACTGTGATCCATTGGTTTGGTTCTCTCAACTCCTGGTTCCCTTTTTCTATTTGAAGATATTAAAAAGTTAAAACTTCATTTTTTAAACTCTCTTACTGCTAGAATACTGCATTTAAATTTGGATCTGCCAATTAGATATATTTGCATGAGCTTTATAAAGGCAGAAGTGACACTATCTTTCTGCAACAGTGTGGACACACATGCATGTCATACAGGGTGAGGAGTTTACAGTGGCTGTAGTTCTTCATTCACTGGAGTCTAGTCGCCAGCTCCATGGTGTGCATGGCAATCATGACAGCAACTGGCAATAGCAGTCACCTTATCCTGGAGCACATCAACGACAGACACAACTGAAGTCAAACTTCCAAAGGAATACCCTGATTTTCACACCTACAGGACTTGTTTATCAATACTTGGCGATAAACAAGTTGTTGATAAACAATGAACATATTTTTACAAACATATTTTGTATTTGCAAAACATAAGTTATTTTCTATTTCCTGAATTAAACTCCAACTAATATATAAACGAAGACATATATTTTTACATGTTCAAAAAAGAAGCCTATAAAAGGATGGTCACTTCAAAATTGTTTGAAATAGCTCCAAAACCAATACCTACATGTCTAATGACAGGAGAATGGGCAAGCAAATTATAGTACATTTATACTATGAGATGCAAGAATGAAGTAAGTCTATACTCAATGGCATGGAAAAAGTTCTAAGTCAAGTCAATCAGTTTAAAAAACAGGAAGTTATGTGATAATATTATTCTAAATATTGTATATACAGTACTGTTTGGTATATATGCTAAGCATCACTATGTACTTGAAAAAATATATATTAGATTCATATCCATAATGGTGTTAACTTCTTTGGGAGTTACTGGCATTTTCAGTGGTGATAAATGAAGACTTCAGTTTTATGTATAACTGAATTTTTACAATTAGGATATATTTTATACTATTTGAGTGCAAAAAGTAATAAAATTTTAAATACTATAATTATGGTTGTGAAAAATAAAGCAATTGTAAATATTTTTAATATAATAATGCCTATTATTAAAAACAACCTTAAGTAAAACCTAGCAGAGATTGAAGCAAAAAGGATGTAAATATGCTATTTTTTTATCTTTGGGAATCACAAACACAAAATGAAAAGAACAATTAAAAATCTCCCTAAGAACAAAGCCCCCAAACCACTGTAATATCCTATATAGTAACAAAACAAAGCGGCTTCAATCACTGTCCTTCATATGAAAATTACGAGCTTCAGTAGATGATTTTAGAGATCTCTTTGAGTTTTGAAATGCTCCTCTATATTTGGTACACTTTGCTGTACTTAAGTAGTGTCCATGCCTGCATTATGCTTTTCATAAAATGTATGCACCTTGAAGGCAAGATTTATATTTCACTTTTGTATGCCTTCTACATGGTTATGCAATCTGTGGCCACTGCTGTGGATTGAATTATGCTTCTCAAAAATGTTCTGAAGTTCTAAATCTGGGTATCTATGAATATGATCTTATTTGAAAATAGGATATTTGTGGGGCCTCCCTAGTGGTACAAGGGGTGAAGTCTCAGCACTATCAAGCGATCTGCAGCCACTGCAACATGAGTTCGATCCCCTGCCAGGGAGCTACCCACATGGCGCAGCAGACCTCTCCTGTCTCACCCACTGCTCCCCTCAGCAGTGTATTTCAGTAGATCTGCCTGTTCTGTTCCCCGCTCTGCCTCTGGTGACTCCTCACCCCCCATACCTCTGGCCTACACCCCAGCTCTTGTATGCATAAATAAATGGAAGGGAGGGAGGGAGGGAGGTGGAAGGGAGAAAGGGAGGAAAATAAAATAGGATCTTTGCAAATGTAAAACCAAGTTAAGAGGAGGTCATACTGACTTAGGGTGGACCATAAATCCAATGACTGGTGTCCTTTTGACTAGAGTTTTGAAGACACCGAGACACACTGACAGGGGGAAAGGCCATATGAAAATAGAGGCAGAAATTGGAGTGATGAAGCTAGCAGGATTAGCAGGCACCACCAGAAGTTGGGAGAAGGCTAAGAAGGAACCTTCCCCAGAGCCTGCAGAAGCAGCACCACCCTGCTGACAAATTGGTTTCAGACCTGCAGCTAGCTGCCTGAGCTGCTGGATGACAAATTTCTGTTAAGTCACACAGCTTGTGGTACTTGTTAAGGCTGCCCAAGGAACCTAATTCGGTCACTTAAATAGTGCAATTTCTTTGCTATATGTAATCATACAAAGCCCTATGGAACAGAACACTTACATTCACCCTTTAATATTTCAAGTGATGGAACTCAACCATTTCCTATTCTCAAAAGTGCTTTTTCTGCATTACTTAAGTATGAAAAGCATTTGGCTCCCTTATTTTTAAGTAGAAATAAGATTCATCAGTTGAACGATCAGCTGCGTCACTATTTTCCAAAATTTTGCCTGGATTTAGAAGCTTCATTCTCACACCTCAGCTCAACCTCTTCTCAATCTCAATCTCAGTAAATCAATCCCAACCTCATCCCAGAGGTTCCTGTTTTCCCTGGATTCAATAACTTGTCTGAAATGTGACCCTGAAAGACTTTTCTTTTTGCCAGGTGGTGGATTTTACCTGTGTGATGTATTGTAGCTGCCAGGATTTGCTGTATTTGCACACCATCATGAAAATTATAACCCACTTTAAAGAAAACCGTAATATTTTAAATTAAATCAGTAAAAACAAAAAAAAAAGGTTAGTATTTTATTGTGTTTAGGAGAGTACAATATTCATATCCTTTTCACCAGTTTGACAATCTATCATTAGATCTGTATTTCCTCTAATTCTTTTTCTATGTGCTATTATTTTAGATGCATTCCTCTCTTATTAATCCTCCCTATTCCCTATTTCAATTGCCAATAATGTTTCTAAGAATATGTCATATTTTTGTTACAATTTTTCACAAAAGAAAGAGTATATTAATTTTGCTTAACAATGGGTTAACTCCTAGACATTGGGTTACCTATTAATTTTATGTCATCTTTACTAAACTAACAATGTTGAATTTTATTAATTATATAGTACTATAAAGTACCTACTAACCAAAGTGTTTTAAATAAGCATTTAGATCCAGAAATCCAATATAATTACTTAACCCCAGAAAAGAGATCAAGAAGAACGTCATGTACAGGTTACAGAATGGCAGTCTACTAGCTGGATGGCACATGCCAATGTGCTTCGTTCAGGCAATGAAAGAGGTTTAAAAACAGAATATGAAATACCTTCAACATTTAAAAAATGGGGTAGCTTACCAAATCAAATCTTTATATCTGTATTTTGAGGAAAGATAAGAAAAGTCCAGCTGTTTGAACCTGCATGGTTCACAACTGAGTAGGGTTGGATACATATAGTACTTTTTAGAATGAGCATTTTTCTCTCCTTTTTACCATAGTCTCCACCATTCCCTAGTGTCCAACACACTTCATTCATTTGTTATTTATCTCAGGCATTGGAGTTTGAGACCCTTAGAGTATATTATATAATCATTTGTTACTGTCTCTGCAAAGCATCTTCATGCATCTTTGTGTAGTTCATTTTAATACCTCTAAGATAGCAAGGAAAGGAAGGGAGACAGAGGAATGGTGACAAAGAAAAGTTGAAAGATAAGAGTAGATTGGTTAAGATTGAGAAAGATAAAGATAGGATATCTTTTCTTCTTAAATCTATCTCCTGTAATTGTATAAGATTTTTAGTGATTCTAACTTTATGCCTTTTCAAATGTGTAAGAAATTACCCAGTAACTTATTACTAAATTTTTCATCCTTTATCTCATATTTGAAATACTACCTATATCAAAACTAAATTCCCATGTTTACAGGAGCCTGCCTTAGGAGTCCTTATGTTTCACTGATTTTAAGTCTATTTCTGTGTCACTGCCTCTGTTGTTTTACTATAGCTTTGTGATATGTTTTCCTGCCTGACAGGGAAGACCGTCTCCTTCCTCTGTTCTTTTACATAAATTTCTTTGCTACTTTCATTCATTTTTCTCTCTCATGTTCATTTTTAGAATAAATTTCAAATTGCTTACAAAATTTCCAAGGGCACTTTGATGAGGGTTGTATTTAATTTATCAATAAATCTGAGGTAGATTTGATGACTTTATGAAATTGGATATCCCCATCTAGGATATGTATATGCTTGACTTATGTTCTGTAAATGTAATTTTTTTAAAGATTCATTTATTTATGCATACAAGAGCTGGGGTACAGGCCAGAGGTGTGGGGGGTGAAAGGATTCACCAGAGACAGAGCGGGGAACAGAAAAAGGCAGATGAACTGAAGTACACTGCTGAAGGGAGCAGTGGGTGAGTCAGGAGGGGTCTGCTGCACCATATGGGTTGCTCCCTGGCCAACCAGTGATTGAACTTGTGCTGTAGAGGCTGCGGACACCTTCACAGGCTGAGTTTTAATCCCTTGTGCCACCAGGGAGGCCCAGTAAATGTAAATTTTTTTAGTTTTAGTTTTATTTGTGTATTTCTAACATTTCTTATTAGTTATTTAAAAGAATTGCTCATTATAAGTAAGGTTATTTTATTTATTACATTTTCTATCTGATAATCATAGTTGTATCAATTATGTATGTTATTTCCAATGATATTTGTTAATTCTCTTAGAAGAATTACAGTTTTCCAGATCATTTACTTGGTTTTTCCTTGATTTAGTCCAATAATTAGAACTTCCATTAAGCATTGAATAGGGATAGTAACAATGGTGACCCTCTATCCTCATCTTTTTGCCTACTATACTGGAAATGATTTTTAATGTTTCACCATCAGGTTTATTTTAGACTTTTAGTATGTTTCTTTGTATTCCTTTTGCAAAGTGTTTTTAATAATCATTATCATGATTGAGGTTTAACTTTAATATTTCTTTTCATTTGTTATTGTAATGAATTAGATTAATGGATATTCTGATATTGAGCCACCTTTCTATTCATGAGATGAAACCTACTTGATCATCATGCATTTCTTATATACCACTGGATTTGATTGCTTAATATTTATTTGTGTACTTGCATCTATATTTTCCAATTGTAGTATAATTTCCCTTTATCTGAATGCCATGCTTGTCCAATTTTAGCATCCGGATTATACCAACTATATAGAGTAAATAAGAAAGCTTCTCCTTTTCTTTTTTAATACTCACCAAATGTTTAAAATAGTAATTACCTATTACTTGAAAATTTTGCAGAACTCATCCATAAACTGAGCCTATTGCTTTTTGGGAAATGTTGCTGTTGGTCTACCTTTCACTAACAACTGAAATTAATGACCTACACAAGATTCTAACTCTTTTTCTGAGCCAATGTCTCTTTAGGTTATCATTTATTTATCTGTATTTTCTAACATTGAATGCCTCTAAGTATAAAGGTAGACAAAACAAAAGACAATTAGACCTTTCAAATAAATGGGCTGGTGAGCATTTCCTTGTTTGGTTTACAGGATGTTGTTATATTGCCCTTTATAATGGAAAGAATCCCCACTTTGATGAATGTTTAGAGGAGCTGTGATTCAAGCTACATTTCCCCCACTAAACAACATATAAAATAAATGATTCCATTTCAAATGTGTCTTGCTCAATACTAAACTGTGTTCAAATTTTCATAAGACAAAACTGTCTATACTGATTATACAGTTTCTTAAATTTTAGTTGAAACATTTTATACTTCCATAATGGAGAAACAATAAAAAAGTTGTTTAAGAGTAGGTGTTGGTAGTGAGATTCCTGACAAACATACCTTTAGAGATATACCCAGCCCAGCGAAGTAGGAACTTAAGGTCAGTGGTTCTGCAGTTCGTTTGGCATGCCCTGGGACTGCGGGTGCATAAGAACATGTGAAGACTTTGTGTTTATTTCCATAGCGGTCCCTGTAGTATCCATTCACTCCCTTCCAGCTGCAGGTGTAAGAAACAACTAAACCAGTCAAGCTAATCTCATCTCCCTACTGCAGAGGTTGGTTCTGGTAACTAGTCCTGAACAAATCATCTCACGGCATTTTTAGATGAACTTTATGGTATCACACTCTTGAAATTCTGCTCTGATTTTGCATTAAATACTTTTATCTGAATGTCTAGAACTACAAATCATTTTTAAACAGTTGTACCAGTAGAGTTTAGCAGGCATTACTAGTGATCTCTTCTGTTTCTTTGAGAAAGGGCATGACAATTTGATGGACTCCTGAGCTCAGACAGTCTTCAAAGGCAATAGCCCCAGTTACATAACAATAGGGACATGTGGCTACAAACATTATGTAGGTAAAATAGGGACTTTAAAGTGGGTTTTTAGAGATGGGGTACAATTCTAAAAACGTTATTAAATTGTTTTTAAGATAAAGTGCTAGTTGTGACTTCTTTTATCATAGTTTTCTCAACAAATTACTAACCGAAGCAACAAGTTATTTCAGAGAAAATTCATTCAGAACAAAAACATTTATTTATAAGTTGCCATTCTCTTTGCAGCCTGTGAAAAATTATCAGTGTAATTAGCAGCAATCACTATTTAGCTTATGATCTACAAAGTAAACTGTACCCAAATCACAACATAGTCTGGATATAAGTCATATTGGCAATATTCTGTGCTAAAATATTTAAAGAGGCTTATTGCCTAGCTATTTTTAGAATTTATCTTAATTATTTAAAAACCTATTTTTAAGCACTAAATAATGCTTCCTGTAAATTCCCCTTTGGTTTAGAAGGCAAGCAGGCATTAAGTCCTTGTACAGATTAACTAGTGCTTGAAATTAACTGTCCGGTACCACACACTGTAATTTCTCTCTGTCCTCCAATATATACCTTAGTGTTCCTAACCCCTTCTTGAATAATATACTGACTATATTATGCACTTTTTAAAAATAAACAATATTAAATGAGAAAAGCCCATAGTGAAAGTTCATCAGTCCTTGATTTAGTATAGTAATTTATCAGATTCTTAATTCTAGTCAGACAGGCACCAGTTTCTTATGATCAGCTTAGAAACTGATTGATAGTGGGTGGCTAACCTGACATGTCTAAAGAGCATTCCATAGTGACTCTTTACTCTAGGCTCTGGATACTTGAGGTACTAGCTAGCAGCTGAGCTGTCTCCACTGCAGTGAAAATAGGTGGGTAGAAAATGCAAAGACTTTAGAACAACCTAACCTGGGTAACCCTGACTCAAATCCTCTTTCTACCACCTAATGCCCTGTGACCTCCATGATGGTCATAACCTCTGTGAAGTTCAGTTTCCCACATGTAAAATGTGACTATTAGTATCTACCTTTGAGCACTTTAAAAAGATTATTTTTGTGGCAGAGGTATTTAATAAATAGAAATGATCACTACTGCACATTCCTAGAGTTTGTAAGCATCAGTACATTTCCTTCTGAACAAATAAAATTTATTAAAATCCCTTTAAGAGTACTCATTTTGTATCATTGTATTTGCAATACTTTCTAACCCAATTATGAATACTTATCAAATGCCTAGAGATGATACTCAGTACCAATGACAGAGCCATAAGCAAGCTAGACACAGACTTGAAGTTCATATATTTCATAGATAATGAAATCCATTTGTCCACTTTGTTCATCTTCAATTATTGCAGCAAAAACATAAGTCCTACTAATCTGAAAAATCACAAAAATTATGTTAATCCTTTTAAGTAATAAATCCCTGCATTTGCCAAATAGTAACTATAGCAAGCATTTACATATTCAACTAATCCTCACACTAATCCTATGATGAAGGTACTATTATTACTGCCATCTTACAGATGAGGAAACCAAGGCACACAGGGTTGAAGAGAATTGTTCATGTCAGACTGTGAATATGAACTGACCTTGGAGTATTGACCCAGGTACTCCGCCTGCACAGCCCTTGATCTTGGCTTCTAATCTGCATTGCTTCACACAGGTGAGGAAGGCCCAGAAGCAGCCTTGTCTCCCTGGTCTACAGAACACACGGTGTGTATGGGCATATTGTCCCAGGATGCAATTTGGACAAATGTCCATAGATTCCAGCAAACAATAGAACTAGGACAAATTACTTCTATCAGTTGATCTTTATATAAATACTCCATTGCATGGAGGAATTGGGAAAAGAGTTACTCTTAGACTTACTGGGAAATGTTCAATGTTCATAAAGGACTCACCCTGAAATGTCCCAGATTGTTCTGAGAACTCACATCACCTTTGAGAGAAGGGCTCTTATTAAGAAAAAAGTAGGCTAAATGAATGTGTTTACTGGGATCATTAGAAGACAGAACCAGCAGGGCCTCCCCACCATGGGCTCAATATACAAAATGTGACTCTGTTAATGAGAGTTTAGGTGGTATTTGGAGTGGAGAACCATACAAGAAAGGAAGAATTAAACAAGGACAATAGCAGTGAACCAAGGAGTAATGACTATAAGGAGAGAAACTCCATCCATGTACTGAGTGTAACTAGCTAGTGACTATCATACTCATGGCCCCTCCACACTGATGGAGCACTACTGTCTTGACCATAGATGGCTGAAGAAGGACCAAACTTCACAAAGCTTGCTAGACTAGTCAGCAACTTTCCTGGGGCCTATTATAAAAGCTCTATTGAACACAGAGTACCACATTGCACATTGATTGACAGATCTCACTGGACTCTTAGAGAGTTTTTATGTGACACATACAGGGAATCATCACCATAGGAAGCAAACAGAGGTGGAAAAATAAACACAGGGGACACAATAAAAAGAAACCACACAAAAAAAAAAAAAAAAAAAAAGAAAAGAAAGAAAGGAAACCATACCATAGAGAGAAGTTAGCTATTGACTACAGGAGCTGCAAAAATCATATTGTGACAAAAATACCCTCCATGAAGCACCCAAGATGTGATATCCAAGGTGTTGTTCACAAGGTGTTGTTCACGATAAGTGTGGCATTAGAAGAAAATGTTAGAATGTCTATTTATACTTATTTCTTTATCTTATTGCTTCTTTGTTGTTATTGTATACACTTAATAATATAGATATTGAAGGGAGCATGTCAAAATTTCTTCACTGTTGAACAATCAAAAACATTTGGAGACCACTGTGGAAATGTGCATAAAATAGTAGGCACCCGCTTCTACAGGGAGAATCATTAGAGAGATGTTGCCTCCTGAAAATATCTCTGTTCACCATGAGACCTGGAGCTAGAGCTACCATGTGTGCCTTTTTCTCTCCCTGCATTTCCTTACATTAAAGTTCCACATTATATAGTGCCCAAAATGCATCTCCAGAAATATCCCGACCCATGGGCAGTCATCAATTTTGACTGATGCTGTCATGAGGATAACAGTCAAATAAGTTAAGAGACTTGGGGAGGGGAAATTAGATCTACAAACCTCAGAAAAAATTTTAATGGTCATATGGAAAATATGCCAGCTGTTCCTAGACATTTTCAGGGAAAAGGGGATCTTTTCCAGGCTAGTATTCCACTGACCTGATAAAAAATTGCTTCTTTTCTGTGAATCACTGTTTTTTAGACATATACTTCTGAGTTGGTTGAGCACTGTGTGCTGAACTTCTAGATAACTAAACTGTGGAACTCTCTGAGGATCACTTAACATCAAACATTTAATAAACAAAGAAATTTCAAAGAGAGGTCTCTAAAAGTAATCAAACTTTCATAGATTTTTCATTAAATTTTTTACCTACTATATAGATCTGATAGCTGGAAAATTTTTCCAATAGAGAAAAACAGAAAAGCTGTAGTAAAGAAATGACAAAAAATCCACTAAGAAGCAAAATAAAAGCAATTTCCAAGCCAAGATATTGAAAGGATTTTGATGATTTTATTCACTATCACTAAAAAAAAAAATGAAACAACTGCAAATATAAGCCAGCAAATAGCATTTTACATTTACTATGTTGTAAATAACATAATTGTTGCTGCATTCATTAATGAGAATGGTAGAATAAGTTAATGGGTGATTAACTACCTTCTCCATGTTATATACATGTGAAAAGTTAGTTATGTGATAGGGGAACAGTGGGAGGAAATGTGGAAGTTGAGGAGAAAGATAGGAGTGTAAGGAGAAATTGAACCCAAAGTATAACTTTCTAATACAATGAATGGAAAAACATGGAACCCACCTTAGGAGAAAATAAGTAGTAGAACAGAGTTAGTTCTAAGGTAATTAGAGACAAGCAAAGAAGCAATTTATAAAGGATAGTTTGGTTGGTTAAAAAGCCATGATTATAGCATGAATTTAGAAAACCTAAATAAGGGACCAGGAAAAAGACTAATTACAATAAAGTAAAAATCAAAATCAACAAGCAACTATAGACCAGAGACATACTACAGTGGGGGTGTGGGGGGAGGAGAAGAGGGATTAGGGTCAGAAAAAGGGGGTGGGATTGTATGGGGAATATAACCAAAATGAAAATGCATACATTATGCAAAAATGAAAAATGATGTAAGAATTATATAAAATAAAATAATTCATAAAAAAGCCATGGTTAAAACTGAACTTCTCTTGCCTTAGTCTATTTTCTTCTTCTTTACCTTAAACTGTTGATTTTGTTTATTTGTTTATTTCCCTAACACACTTCCTGTTGTAGAAGCCTCCTGAAGGCAGAATTGGTGTTGTTTTCTTACTGTAGTCACAAAGTCCAACATGGACCTTGGCGATTAGATGTCCATAGAATAAATGAATGGTATGCTGTAGGCCATATGTCTGTATAGGAATTACTTTGTTATGTTCATATCAAGAAACAAAAAAGTCCTCAAATTACCTTATCCCTCACATTAAGGAACTACAAAAAGATGAAAACAAATGAACAAATGCCAGTGGAAGCTTTAATTGAAAAACATAATAAATAATAATAATTACAATAAAAATCAAAAGGGAGTCCAAAGATTAATGAAAGTAAAAGCTGTTCTTTGAAAAAAATAAATGAAACAGACAAATCTCTAACTAGGCTCACAAAGAGAAAATGGACAAAACTCAAATATTAGAATCAGAAATGAAAAGGAAGTTACCAAAGACATCTCAGATTCAGAGGGTCACAAGAGATTACTGTGAATTTAAACATACTACAAAGCTATAGTAAAATAGGATGGCACTAGACTAAAAGAGACATACAGACCAATGGAATAGAATTGAGAGCCCAGAAATAAACCCATACTTATATGGACAGTTGGAGATACATTGGAGAAAGGAAAGTTTCTTCAATAAATAGTGCTGGGAAAACTAGACAGTCATATGCAAAATATGAAACTAGACCACCACCTCATACCATACACAAAAACGAATTCAAAATGGATAAAAGACTTGGATGTAAGACCTGAAACCATAAAATAACTAGAAGAAAACACACAAGACTATCCACAACATAGGCTTCAGTGATGTCTCTGTGAATTCATCTCCAACAGCAAGAGTGCTACATAAAATCTCCTGCACAGTGAAGAAAACTATCACTAAAACCAAAATACACCCTACTGAAATTGAGAAAATATTTGCATACCATACATCTGACAAGAGACTGATATCCAAGTCCTACAAAGAACTCATAAAACTTAGTAAAAAGAAAACAACCCCCCCAAAAAGGTCAGAAGAGTTAAATTATTACTCCTCCAAAGAAGACATACAGATGGCCAACCAGCATGTGAAAAAAAGCTCATCATCACTTTTCATCAGGGAAATGCAAATCAAAACCTCAATGAGATAACACCTCACACCTGTGAGAATGGCACACACCAAAAAACCAGAGAAACAACAGGTATTGCAAGGATGTGGGGGGAAACAACACTGACACACTATTGAAAAACAGTATGGAGATCTACCATATGACCTAATAGATATCTACCTTAAAAATGCAAAATACTAATTCAAAGGATTTGTGCACTCATAGGTTCATTGCAGCATGACTTACTATAGAGAAGTTATGGAATCAACCTAAGTGTCCAAAGAAAGATGATTGGATTAGGAAGATATGGTGTATATATATACACGCAATGAAATATGACTCAGCTATAAAAAAATAAACTCTTGCCATTTGCAACAAAAAGGATGGAACTGGTAAGGATTATACTAAGCAAAATAAGTCGGAAGGAGAAGAAGGACAAACACTGACTGGCTGGTGTTACCTGTGGAGTATAGAAATACAAAAAAAAAGGGCCAGATAAAACTAAGCCAGTAGTAACCCTGGATATCTGATGGTAGAATTGATATTACAAGAGTGGGGAGAGGAAAGAGGAGAGCAATTTGAGAGGAAGCACAATGGTGCTGGTGCTCCACAATGGCCTATAGTAGAGGATTATGAGTGCTTTGATGGTGTGGTTGTAGTATGGTAACATATACCTGACAGATGTAATCCTATATCTCTAAATCATATACAGTATGGTAAACCAATGTTTACCTAAATAAAAAATAAATGAATCAAAAATATGATCATAGTGGCACTTTACTGCTCAGGTTTGTTGTGAGGATTAAATGAACCAGACCCTTAGCACATCGCCTGGGACATAAAATACTTCATTTATGAAAGTTACCCTGCTATTTAACATTAATACAGCTTGTCAAGGACACTGGGAGTCTTTCAAGATGTCAGTGTGACATTGGCTGTATGCTCAAAGCACAGAGAATGGATAATAACCTTCTTCTTTATTTTGGAATCTGAAATGATACCATCATAAGGCTTTTTGGGGTGGGTGTATTTTTCAAAATAAGTAAAAATTTTTCACTTATGGCACATATACAGAAGGAAAAATATTCAAATATACAGTGCAATGTATGATCATACTTGTGTGCAATACCCAAAATATGAAATGAAATATTAGTTAAACCCTCAGAAGCCTCCACTGTGTCCCATGCTAACAGAATGGAGCCATCTTTCTCTCTAGAGGAAGCCACTACCCTAATTCTTATAGTGGTTCTGTCCTAACTGTCCTAACTTTTCTCTATAGTTTCCTCTCTAATGAAGGATAGTTTCTCCTAATTTTTTCTTAATTAGAAATTACCTTCTTTGATCAACATTGTGTTTGTAAGATTTAAAAAAAATCTAGTTTCTCCTTTTTCATCATAGTAAGAATTTCATTGTGCTAATATCTATACCACAATTTATTCATTCATTTAATGTATGAACATTTTGCATTAATGGACCTTTGGTTCATTTACAGTTTTAAACCATCATCAAAATTCTCCTTAGAACATTCACATTAACAGACAGAATATGTCTCTTGATGCACAAATTTTTTTCATTTCTCTAGGGATATACCCTAGAGCAGGATTGCTATGAAATAAGATGTGTGTTGCTTCCATTTTACTGGAAAATGCAAACTGTTTTCCAACATAATTATACTAATTTCTACTCTACAAATTATGTATGAGAGATCTCATTACTTTACATGTCAGTCAACACATTATTAAACTCTTCTTTCTCCCAATTTAGTGTGTGTACTGGGGACTCAATGTGATTTTAATTTGTGCTCCCTGATTATTAATGAACTTGACCATCTTTGCATTTTCTTATTAGTTGTTTGGATATCCTTTTGTGAAGTGCTTATTCAAGTTTTTCACTCATCTCTTAATTGGGTTGTCTGCCTTCTCCTAACTGCCTGTGGATAGAAGTTATTTTTGATCATGTATTGCAAATATCCTGCTTTGTAGCTTGTAATTTCACATTCTTTTTAGTGTCTTTTCATTAGTTTAATAATTTAATTTTAATATCATTACAGTATTTTCTTTTTCTATCATATTTTAAAATCTTGCTCTATGCCATGAAGACATTTATAGTCATATGAATACTTAAAATTTCTTCTTTTCACATTTAAGTTTATAACTCAATTGAAGCTGATTTTTGGGTATGTTGTGAGGAAGGATCTAGTCTCATTCTTTTTTTTTTCTATTGATGATTATTCTTTTTGTTTGTTTATTTTTATTTGAGGTAATATTTGGATACCCCATCACATACATACTGCCACTGTGATCACCCATAGTTCACTATGGGTGGTTTCTATAGCGGTGGTTTCTAAGCTTTTCTTTATCTTTTTTCCCACACCAACATTGTTTAGTGAGAAGACCATCACTTTCCCCAAGTGTTCTAGAATACCTCCTTTGTCATAACTCATATTACTATATGCATTATTTTTTTTCATGAATCTGCTTATCTGCTACAATATCACATGGCCATAATTGATATGGCTTAACAGTAAGCCTTGATATTTGGCAGAACAAGCCCACTCTCCTTGCTGAAAGAATGTCTTGAATATTCTTAGGATTTTGCATTTCTTTATAAACTTTAATATTAGCTGGTCAACATGCAAATAATTCTATTGAAATTCTTAGTGTTTTAAATATATAGATAGAATGAATCTAAATCTTTAGTACAGTGACTAAATCCATGTGTGGCATATCTCTTCATTTATTTAGCTCTTCCTTACTTAATTTGTCCCAATAAAGTTTTATAATTTTTATAGAGTACTTACAAATTCTTTGTTATATTTTCGCAAAAAAAAGTGCTTTTATTTTACTTTGAGTTTTCAAATCAGTGATAATATCTTCCGTTTATTGGACCCCTGCTGTTTTTCCAATATGATTTAAGTCATTTGAAACATACTATGTTTTAATATTCATAATAACCTTGTTATTACTCCTACTATTATATCCATTTTACTTATGAACTCACTAATGCTCCAGAGAGTTAAATATTTTACCCAAGGTCTCACAGTTAATTGGTAGTCAAGCCACAATTTCTACCCAAGCCTACTCGATTCCCAAACATTGCTATGCTGCCTGGTTGGAGTTATGCCCCAAGGGAAATGAATGCATGGCATATGCACTTGGGTGGGGCTGAGGCAGGAAGATTGGTGTCTTGGAGCATTGGCCAGGTGGGGAAGGAAGGATTCCCAAATACTCAAGAAGCTGATCAAAGACATCAAGGTAAGCAATGATGGGAGATCACAAAAGTAGAAGACCAAGACCAATATCTCTCAAGTCACCATTTTTCTTAAAGCAAAAAAAAAAAGATGAAATAGGCTGTGAGCCCTTAGGGGTTATATTTGCTCTAGAGGCATCTCTCCTGGACACATATAGGCCATATTAGCAGTTTATATTATTCACTGGTTATTTAATTTTATTTATTATTTTTTTAAAGATTTATTTTTATTTATGCATATCCTCTCTGGTGAGAGGATTCACCAGAGACAGAGTGGGGAGCAGAACAGGCAGATCTATTGAAATTCACTGCTGACGGGAGAGCAGCTGGCCAGTCAGGAGAGGTCTACTGCGCCATGTATGTTAGCTCCCTGGCCGGGGATTGAACTCATGCCACAGTGGCTGCCAATAGCTTGATAGGGCTGAGACTTAACCCATTGTGCCACTAGGGAGGCCCTCATTGGTTATTTTAAAACTGAATTTTATTACCCAATTTTCCAGTCTCTTTCAACAGGCAGCTCCATTAGGATTTCAATCTTGGTGTATTTCCTCAATGCTTATGGCTGTTTGCTCAAGCAAATTTTGAGGCTAGTTTGGGGAGAACTCATCCATATTTAGTATACAGGACATATGAGAGCATGAGAACAAAAATTATTTGATAGAGTTCCTAACCATTAATTTTTTAAATATAAATAAGAGTGGAACTGGCCTGGAACTCTAAGAAACAGGATGATAATACAGATGGTCCAAGATTCTTAATGTCTGACACATGACTTCCAAATTATGCTGTTTAATAGTGTTGATCTGCCTGCCTCTTAAATTCCTCGGAAAATGCATGGTGCATTGTAGTTAATTTTGAAGACAGATATCTGTGCAAGGTGAGCAGCCGTTAAATGCAGCTTTGGAATAATTGGTCTTCCTCCATTGTTCAGTTCATAATAGCTGCAATAGCTCAGACTGCTAAAATAGATCCAATTATGTAGAAAAATATTAAAGAAACAGCAAGCATTTGCTCAGCTACCATACTTGCCTAGAAAGTAAGCAGAAATGTTTTTCATTTAGTTTATGACTACACATAAATTAAAGGTCCCATAAAATATAGAAATCCAGAAATAAATATATAGAAGAAAACCCTCACTTAGTACAGGCTCAGAAAATATTGAAAACTGCCAAAGTTAATTACAATGAGATATTGTAAGTTTGCAAAAAGTGGACTTCATTTGTTTTATTAACTCAAGAACTTTGACACACTATTTAACCAATTTGTTTCAGAAAAATCTAAAACATGTTCATTTACATATGTCTACTACAAGTACATAGATTTTTAAATTTAAAGATAAATTAGCAAATAAATACATTGATACATTTGATGTGTTGTGGTTTTTTGTTGTTGTTGTTGTTATTTTTTGTTGTTTCATGGTAAATGCATGCTAACTGAAGCAAAGGCTAGAAAACAATGTAGTAAATTTGGGCAGTAACACATTTTGTAAATTACTTAGTTATGTCAAAATAAAGCAAGTTTCCCAAACCCATATTGGTCAATTTTAGTATTTCTGTGTGAGTGATTTTTAATCTCACTTGTCACTTGTTGTATTACTATTTGGAGAAATTTCTCTGGTTATTTTGATTTTCAGACTCCAACTTTAAGTTAGGTAAATGTGTGTATATACTTATTTATACACAGACATATGTTTATTGTTAAGAAATTGGGTAGACATGTTTTTAGAGAAATTATGTTGTCCATAGTTGTTAAATTCAGGCCAGTTCACAAACAAAAATTAAAAAAAAAAAACTATTTCTCACGAAATGTTTCCAGAGTTTATCTTTAATTATAGTTCATAGTCTATCTACCATTTCTGCAATTACATCATGCGAAATAAATTCTGTTTTAAGCTGAGATGTCAGAGATGGGTCTTGATCCCTTGCTGCAGTGAACTTGCACCACCTGTCTGTCTGTTGCTTCTACTTTCTTTTTTTTTTTATGTCAAAAACAGATTTTTATTGAAATAAATGGCTCTTCACACTATATTGCCACATAATGTCCAATATCGTTGGCCAAGTTCTTTTTTTTTTAAATAATAAATTTTATTTTTATATTCCCCATACAATTGCAACCCCCCAATTCTGACCCCAATCCCTCCCCTCCCGCGCCCCACCCCCCAAAAATTGTCTCTGTTTCATAGTTTTTTGTTGATTTTGATTTTCACTTTCTTATAGTTATTCATTTTCCTGGTCCCTTATTTAAGTTTTCTAGATTCCAGCAGGGAGACCTTCTCAAATCCAGGACACATAGGGTGGCTTCTGTCGAGTGTAGTGACTACGCGGCCAGGGATAACGCTGAGACTGTGGGAAATGAAAATGAGGCAGTGTCTTGGGTAGACATTTGGGTCAAACTTCTGGGACAAGACTTTCTGTCCACATTATAGCTTCAGTCAGGTTTTACTTCCCCTATTGGTATTTTGTTTCTGTGTTGTTCTCAAGTATTAAACCACCAGTCTCTCTTTTCCTTGCTGTTACTTATTGTCTCTACCCCAGGTGACATTCCTCCCTAGACAAATATGAACAGGATCAGTCTACCTGCTTCTCCCCATTAGTCCTCAAGCAAGGATATAAGCCCCTGGGGAGCTCTTAGGGATTTGGAAGACAGGTGATAACTAGGAAACACATGGTGGTAACATGACTCCCTCCTTTCTATTTGTCTTGTTTCCCCCAAAACACATAAGAAGCAGTTAGGTATGTACATATCGATGTATGCTAACAATGAGTCTAGCACACAAAAGGCCAGATGTGAGAGTTCTCACATCCCCTGGAGTCTGAAACAAAGGCTTCCAGGGACTTTTTTCACTGAAAGAGCTAATAACTGCCCCCTTACAGAATGTAGGGAATGTGTGGGTTAACACAGTGCTGAGCACATGGCAGATCCTCAATAAATGATCATTTCTTTTCCCCTTATTTTGCCTTTCAAAGTCTGGTCAAATGAGGAAGCAGCTACTCTCACAAAGCCAACAACCATTTGGCAGGTTTAATTTGAAAATTAACAACATACCAGTATGTATTCTGCAAATCCAGAGAACAGAGGTTGTCAAATAGTGGGCCCTCTGAATTAATTATACTCGACATTTTAGCAAGTAAGCACAGATGGCAATTTGTAGTCAATGGTAATCTCAGATCAAACTATTTTAACATCAAATTTTGATTTATGAATTAATCTCCTCAATTTGGAATTTTCTTCTGTGTAGAAATATTTGCTCAAAAGTTATCTAGACACAAATAAACCCTGGAAACTAATGTGCAGTTTTTGTGGTTAACAATACAACAAAAGTAAACTAATGTTTGCCATGAAAAGTATTATTTTAGGTTGAAATTTATAATGTGGGGAAAATTATAATATAAATGATGTTGTCAAGTCATATTTTTCATGCCATTACTCTTTATTTTATGTTATAGTAGAAACAAAATGAAACAAACTGTTTCAGAGGGAATTCTCATGAAAATTAGAAATTTTCGTTTGTATCACTTCTGAGTACATCAGGTTATTCACTGGAAAATTCACTTTCAACGGGTATCATTAAAAAAGGAGGGGGCCTCCCCGCTGGCGCAGCGGTTGAGCGCTGGGTTGCGAAGCTGCCCGCGGCCTCTGCGGCGCCGGTTCGATCCCCGGCTGCTCCCCAGCAATCGGAGGAGGGTCCCACATGGCGCGCAGACCTCTCCTGCCGCCCGCTGCTCCCCTCAGCAGTGTACTTCGGTCCTTCTGCCTGCTCTGCTCCCCGCTCTGGCTCTGGTGAATTCTCTCTCACCCTCCCGCGCTTCTGACTGTACCCAGTGCTTGTATGTATAAATAAATAAATAAATAAATAAATAATCTTTAAAAAAAAAAAAAAAAGAAGTATGCTGTGGGTCTCTTTTAAAAAAGGAGGGGTAAGGGGCCTCCCCAGTGGTGCAGTGGTTGAGCGCTGGGTTGTGAAGCTGCCCGCAGCCTCTGCAGCACTGGTCCCACATGGCGCGCAGACCTCTCCTGCCACGCCCGCTGCTCCCCTCAGCAGTGTACTTTGTCAGTCTGACAGTTCTGCTCCCTGCTCTGGCTCTGGTGAATTCTCTCACCTTCCTGCGCTCTGACTGTACCCAGTGCTTGCATAAGTAAATAAATAAATCTAAAAAAAAAAAAGGAGGGGTAAGGTAAAACCAAGCCAAAAATCCAACAAACTAATATCAGGTTGATTTGGATTTGAGCTCCAGCTCACCACCCCCACCTCCATGATGGCAAGAAATTTAAATTTGCAAATTTTAATTTCCTCTTCTGTAAATAGGAGGAATCATAGGGGAGAAATAACAGGAGAATAATGTGTGTGTCCCAGGGCTACTATAAGGATTAGCAATGTCATATGTCCTAGCAGTTTTTGGCACAGAGTAGGTGCTTAACCACATTAGTTCCTTCCTTCCAAACCTATTCCCTTTCCAGATAAAGAAATAGAGATAGCATACATTGAGTATTTTGATTTATGTTTTAATAAAATTTATTTACATAATGTTTACCATATGCCCAGGACTATTGTAAATATTTTACAGATATTAACTATAAATAATTTAATTCTTATAACAATGGGTGCAAAGTCTTTCCAAAAACTGAAGCTCAGAGAGTTAACAGCTTCCCCAATGTCCATACAGGTAAATGGGAGGACTAGGTTGAAACCCTGGCTGTCTGGCTTACACTTAAATCCTACATATGCTGTCTTTAATAGAACAAAAGAAAACATTTAATAATAACATTCTTTGTTGTCAAAATTTCATTATCAGAGGTGAAATATAATATAGAAGATATCAAAAGGTACTTAATATACATAAAAATAATAATAAATATGCCAAAAATTGTGCATATTTTGTGCCTTAAAGAATCTATGGGCAAAGGAAGAGGGTTAAGTATGAGCATCAGAAGAAAGTATCATGGTGATAGAGATATGGGATAACAGAGAGAAAAAACACTAAGGCCAAGGTCAAGGCATCATTTATCATACTCAGCACAATTACAACTGGATCTCCCACCTGTAGGAGGGTAGACATAGTGGTTATAGCAGAGCTTGTCCTCAGTGTACAGAAAACAGCAGCACACATACCTGTGGGTAACAGCCATCACTACTTCTCCAGAGTCATGAGGTTTCTTTAAAATATAACATTCTGTCCTAATATTGCTGTTTCTCAAAGTTCATTGATTGGAGTTACCACTGCATTGGAAATGAAAACTCGAGTTTTGTATTGAACCCACCACTGCATGCCCTGATCTCCCTCAGGAGGGAGGGCTTTCCCCCTGCTGCCAGGCATTCTGCTGGCAGAAATCTCTTGGCTGTCAGGCCCCTTTCAGAATTGCCTCAGCTGAAGACACCTCACCCAAGGTCATGTCCTTCAGAGCAGACCCATCCAATGGCCAGGTTACATGGAGGAACAGACGGGCAGTAGCCTGGCTCCAACTGGGACAACAGTGAAGGACATCTTAGCTGTAAAGTTTCCCATGGAGTAGGGTAGGGTCTTTGTTGAGACCAAAACAACTTAGCTTCTTCTCCAACTGCCTATCTCCATTCTGCTGCTGTCTCTCCCCTTCCTCAGCTGTTGACCCCAAGTGTGCTAAAAAGCATCCTATCCTGAAAACCACTTTCATCTCAGAGTCAGCCTCCCCCCCAGAAAACCCAACTTGAAACAAGTTTCTTTCATGTACTATCATATATCATCTGTTTGTGTGTGTATACACATATGTCTGATAATTCCGAGTTTCAGTAATCTTGGCTGCATGCCCTTGAGAAGACTAATAACTTGGCCATGTAAAAGACATGGGCAATCCTCACTGATTGAGGGGTTAAACAGGTATCTAAGAAGACTTTTCGCTTGTAGAAGCAGCCATGATATCATAGTCTTGAGCTAGAGATTTCCCCAAATGCTAAAAATTCTTTCTTTTTTAAATAATTTTTAAAGATTTATTTATTTATGCATATAAGAGCTGGGGTGTAGGCCAGAGCTGTGGGGGTGAGAGGATTCACCAGAGACAGAGTGGGGAGCAGAACAGGTGGATCTACTGAAATACGCTGCTGAGAGAAGCAGTGAGCGAGACAGGATAGGTCTGCTACACCATGTGGGTCATCTCCATAGCCAGAGTCACCTCCCTGGCTGGCCGGTGACTCGAACTCGTGCTACAGTGGCTGACAATAACTTGATAGCACTGTCTTTAACCCCTGTGCCACCAGGAGGCCCCTAAAAAAATTCTCAAAATGTTTTCTCCTGAAAGAAATTTAATTTTATTCCTGAGTAATACTAAGATTGTAGGAATGAGTATGTGAAAAATATATGCTTTTCCCCCTAATTTGTGTGTGTGTGTGTATGTGTGTGTGTGAGTTTGATTTGTTTTGTCTGAGGTGGCAAAGGCTGCACAGCCTTTACAAGCTTATCTTTGAAACCAGGCTAGCCAAATTTCAGGACTGCACGTTTTTTGTGGGTACAGTGATGAAATAGAACGCTGCTATTTTAAGAAGTGATTAAGAGCAGCTTTTTTTAGACCCAAAATTTAATCGAGGTTTTTTTTTTTTCTTTTGTCAATTGTTCTCTGACAAGCAAATTCATTTTCCAAATGTATTAGGCTGAATGAGATTCCAAAAGGTGCATGAATATCCCTCACAGACTCCATCTCAACAAAGGGAACAAGTTGTCGGGTAAGAAAGCCCCCTTCAGAGGTAGCATGTCACAAGGCTGCTGGTTAGACCAAAAGTGGGGCAAGGTCCTGTGAAGAGAGAGCCATGGAGCAAGAAATCAAGCAGATGAAATCCTGATTCATTTCCCTGCACTCGGGACAGCTAAAAGGCTCTTTGAACATTCATTGTTTACCTATTGACAGTAGGGCATTCTTGTATTCTGCCCTGTCACCTTTTCCATTTGGAAGATTATTATATAAGCAAAAGTACTAATGAAAACTGACACCTTTCTTGGAGCTGACTTGGCCAGCATTCAAGGACCATGGTCTAATTGCAATAGCTCTACAATGTCTTGTAGAAAAACTTATCAGACATGAAATGTGATATTCATGTTCAAAACAAATTAAATGAAATATGTTGTAACACAGATTCCTTTCTTGGTCAATAGGTCTAAAATCAGTATGTAGAAACTGATTTAAGAACTGATTACAGGATACTCAAAAGTAGCATTTTCCCTTTTTTTTTTAATAAAGTGTATATATAAAAAAATTGGTGCACCAAATTTCTTCCAAAATGCAAATAAAAAATATCCAGTTTTCACAGGCATCTTCCCTTCTCTTGCATTTGAATGGGGAGAGGAGTGGACACAGGAGCCCCTCTCCAACTACAGAGAGTGTCAACAAAGGGTTTTGGGAGGAAAGAGCTGGTCAGATTATATGCTGTTGGACATGTGCATAGCAGTGCAATCTTACCCTGTTGAGAAACCCAGAACTTTGTTTCACAAGGTTTGAACGTCCAATACCCCTGACTGAGATTTGATAATCTCAAAATCTCTCTGGCAGAAGACTCCACATTTGAAAATATTAAGCTTGTCTCTTTCCCATTTTCGTTGTTCAACATTTTGCAAATGTCTGTGGGCTGTTAAAATATATTATTTAATAAAATCTTCCATAATCAAGTGTATTTGAGACACAATGCATTTAAGGAAAGCATAGACCTCCTGCTGCAGAAGTCCACAGATTCTACAATGGGTACATTATGACTCTTCAAGTGAGAAATAAAGTATTCACTGTCTCCTAAATTTACTTGACTCCTTTTTGAGGAAACAATTTAGGGGAGTTAATGTTCCAAGGAATATTCTTTGGGAAATTTTATAATCATTTTGGGAAATCTTTTTTAAAATCTTGTAGCCATTTCTTAAATTGCTAATTTTTATGCATGTTTTAAAATTCTTGGTTCATACATGTTGTATATATACTCTTTTATTTGACACCATTTTGGTAAATATTAAAGACATCCAATTAGTATACTGCACCTTTCAACTAATCCAGGATTTAGAAAAAGAATAACAGTATGTTGAAAAGCAATATACTTTTAAGAATTTCTGGAAATTTCAACGCAAGGTTTCAAATCAATGATAGGGAGTACTAGCATTGTTTAAAGGCTTTGAGTCAAAAACATCCATTTAGACGCAAATTAGTTAATTCTTACTAATGTTCTGTCACTAAGACAGAAAGAAATGTCCATGTCGCTTGCTATCTCTGAGCCAAAATACTCTATTTGATAAAGCATCTTGCGATCTGTAGTCTGATAACATCTATCAGCTGCCAGCAGTCAACTTTGATACCCTGCTGAAGGGAGAGGTAAGCAGCTTAACTTGAGGATCAGAAACAATTACAAAATTGAATTGAGGTGCTACCGACATGACAGGAAGATATGTGTGAAGAAGTGAAATATCAGGAACAGGTATTAATCAACCCATAAAGTCAGCAAGGTTCTCCCTGCACACATGCAATAAAACCAAACAGGAATGTAATTGCAAACAAGAAAACAGTGTGCAGAAATCACTCAGCTTCTCTCTGTGCCAGAGTTCGTATTCCTTAAAATTATAGTGATAGTGTGCACTTTGAACAGGCTTGTTATAAAAATTAAAAGTAATGTATACAAAGCGTCTAGCAGTGTGCTTAGTACACAGTGACAACAAATAGAACTTTTCATTATTATTGGAACATAAATGATGATCAAACAAATAATGTCAAATGTCCAGTAATTTTTTTAAAATGTCAACATTCTCAAAACTTCTTCAGGAAGTTAATAAACAGCAAAAACTAGGAACTAGTCAATGGAAATACAGACAGCATTCCAAGCAGAGGAATGAAGGAAGTAAATTTAATCTAAGAATCAATGAGTTTTTTTTTTCCTAAGGAAGCACTCAAAGATGTCACTGGCAATTGTGCTATCTTCATAAGGGCTGGCAGTTGTTAGGGCCAGGGGTTAAAGACAGCACTATCAAACTGTTGCCAGACACTGCAGCACGAGTTTGATCCACCACCCTCCAGGAGCAACTCACATGGCCAGCAAACCTCTCCTGTCTCGACCACTGCTCCCCTCAGCAGTGTATTTCAGTAGATCCACCTGTTCTGCTCTCCACTCTCTCTGGTGAATCCTCTCACCCCTGAACCTCTGGTCTATACCCCAGTTCTTGTATGCATAAATAAATAAATCTTTTTTAAAAAGTGGGGGCTGGCAGTTGTTAAAGTTACCTAAGAGAGTGATGATACAATATATAGTCACCAAACAATAAAAGCAAACAAGCAAATATGTGAAGGTTGGTCCCTGAATTGCACATGCAAAATTGCCTATGGAATATTCAGTATGAAAATCTCAGCCCCGATCGTCAAGTAAATAATCTTGGTTTCAGACTCCCTAAGAGTGATGGCAGAGAAATAAGTTCTGAGAAATGGTTACTGGTCGCTGGTTACTTTGTTTTCTGATGTCTGTATATCCCTGTCCTTATTCGACCATCTTTGCAAATCAGACAATACTCTGCGCCATGTAGCCCATATTCAGCTACTTAAGGAGAAAACCCTATTTAATTCCCGCTGCCACGCAGCTCTTTATGTGTTTTTCACCCTTAAGGCAGATGGGCTATTGAGTTGGGAAGACAAAAAAAAGATTATTTGCTTCACACTCAACTCCAATTTTTATCCTCAGGGTTTCTTTTTCTACACGAAAGCATAAGCTTTCGTTGGATTCAGGCGAGGATCATTTCCCTTCGGTGGAACATTTATACCAATCTTTGGCTGTTTGTGTATTTCATGATCTACTTGTTGAACAACACATTCCTGTGACGGCAAAATATTCTGTCCCCTTGGGACACCAGTTGTCTTCAGCCCAGAAGACTTGACCTTCATTTCAGCAGGAAACTGTAAGGAATGTCATTTTCTTTTGGTCTGTTAAACAATGTGACATCTTGTTCTGCACTGGCCTCTGCCTCCAGCCCATTCCAACCTCCTAAATCACTCACTCTTGAAGATATTGCCTTAGGATCTTTTGCTTTTCTGTCTGAAAATTGGTGATGGATAACAATGCAGGAATATGGTCAAATTTCTTCTAGAAATAATACATTGATTTTTGACAAAGGCAGGGGGTTCAGTCTTACGCAAAGGACTATATAATGAAAAATGCCTTTCTGCAAAGTTAGCACATCCCTGCAGTAAAACCATGCTTCTCTGGTTCAGTCAGGAATGAGCCTGATAATAGAAGATTATAACTGAAGTTGACAGAGTCTCATTAGGGTGCTGAAACAAAAGCACATATGGATCTTTCTGAATCATTGAACACACACTGCTTGATAAATTATATTCTCATTTTCAGAGGCTCCATCTCAGAACTTCTTAGCAGGTAATAGCCATCCTCAGCTCTGGGTTGCTAGTTTTCACCACCCATAAATGGATTTAATGGGCAGGTGGGAAGGGATCAGGAAAAGCTAACTGTCAGCTACAGATAGACAAACTGGTCTTTAATAAAGCTTACCTAAGTGAACACCAACATCCTAACTTAAGCCATACAGGGCCTCTTCCAGAAACATTACTCTCTCTTAAAGAACAGGAATTCAACCATGTTGAAGGGTTGGAAAGATTGACAATCTATTTCTTGAAGTTATGCTTTGGGGAGAAGCAAGTGAATTTGGATGCTGAACAGAATCTTCTCCCTACCCCCACCTCCACTCCCAAGGAGAAAAAAGCGGGGAAGGAAAGAGAGGGAGGGAGGGGGAAATCTGAACAAATGTTCTTTCATTTTGGAACCTGTCAACAATTCTGGCAAATGCAGCATAGCCCTTTCCATAAGAAAGGGCTAGTTCCCCTCTTTACACTATCTGCAACCCCCTCAAATTCTGTCTTGCCCTCATTAAGCAAACACAGTTGGACAAAAACTCCATTAATAATTCTGATATAAGAACAAAGCTTACCCCTCCAAGCCCCGGGGAATAACAGCCCCCAAACATTCAGATTGCTCTACCATACTGAAATATTTCATACCTTTTTTTTCTAAACTGAAACTTTATTTTATTTTATTTTTCAAGATTTATTTATTTATTTATACAAGCACTGGGTACAGTCAGAAGCACAGCAGGGTGAGAGAATTCACCAGAGCCAGAGCGGGGAACAGAATAGGCAAACTGACAAAATACACTGCTGAGGGGAGCAGCAGGTGTGGCAGGAGAGGTCTGTCACGCCATATCGACCCTCGCTGGTGGCCGGGGATCGAACCGGCGCTGCAGAGGCTGCGGGCAGCTTTGCAGCCCAGCCCTCAACTACTGCGCCACCAGGGGAGGCCCTGAAGGTTATTTTAAAACAAACATCTAAATTGTTTTTAAAAAAAGTAAAATGCTATCTGTGATTTTTGAAGAGCAATAAAAAAGTAAGCTCAAATATCCAATTTTTCTTCCACATTGGAAAAAAAAGAACTGCCTCTAAGAGCCTTAATTTCTCATTTCTCAAAACAGCCTTTAATTTTGTTTTATTTCTTATTGGCATACTTTAATAGGAGCCCTCCAGGAAAGGACAACAAAAGCAAAGCTAAAAATATTTTTTTAAGCTTGACTCAGAAAAGTTGACTGCTTTTGTTAATAGTAGATATGGATACTATTCCAGTTATAAAATCTGCAAAAAAGGGAAATTATCTTAGAATAAGAAAGCAGAAAACATCTCCTTGGTCTTTTTTAAAGGTATATATACCATTGCCAACCCCTCTGAGAAATGGATTCCCCACAGCTCTTGCTTCTAGTCAAGCAATAGGCGAGGTGACCCCTGAAATTCCTTTTAGTGAGCCTCAGATACAAGTTATTAGCTAATGCAACATGTGGCTGGGCTCCTCTTTGGAAGCAAACAGAAAATTGGGCAAATTCCAAAGGATCCAACCTCAATACTTCCCCTTTAAAAGCTGCAAAAGAAAACTCATTCGAATTTTTTGTTTTCCTTTACTTGCAGAGATCTGTTCAAAAGGTATAAGTATAACCCCAGAATAAACATTGGATTTTTTGCTCTGTCAGCAGCAGTTTGGCTTTTTCAGAGGGAGAGCACACTTATGTCACAGGTGTAATTAAATATAGGTTTTTAAATGACAGGAATGATGTAGTTAGGATTGTCTTTGCAGCAGTCAAGGAAGGAAGTTTTATGTGAATCCACATATTGCAATGGTTAAGTTGATTATTGGTACTAAGAATCTTGTGTGTGTTGGTCTAATATAGGTGTAGCAGTTGGTTCTTTCAAACATTATCCTGTATACTCTCTGGAAACCTGGAGCTGGTTGACCTTAAATTTCTGTAGCAAGAAAGGAGATTCTGGGGCCTCCCTGGTGGCACAAGGGGTTAAGATGCAGCACTATGAAGCTATCCAGAGCCACTGCAGCACCAGTTCAATCCCGGCCAGGTCAGGGAGGTGACCCACATGATGCAGCAGACCTTTCCTGCCTCTCCCACTGCTCCCCTCAGCAGTGTATTTCAGTTAGATCTGCCTGTTCTGCTCCCCACTCTCTCTGGTGAATCCTCTCACCTACTGCATCTCTGGCCTGCACCCCAGCTCTTGTACGCATAAATAAATAAATAAATAAATAAATAAATAAATAAATAAATAAATAAATAAACCTTTAAAAAAAAAAAGAAAAAGAAAGGAGATTTTGCCACCCACAGCCTCAGCCATGTCTGGAAATCCAAGTTATCACAGTAACATTATGACACTTAGAATTTCTAACCTACTAGTTTATATCCGTAAGGACATTGTATTTTTAGAAAGAATAAATGAGTTTTCATTTCATTAAAAGTTGTTTGCTCTTGATAGCACCTCCCAGCCTGCTCCTGCTTATCATTGCATTTACCATTCACCCTAGTTTTTGCCTTCAGTAAATAAAACAGCCCACAAACATCATTAGGTCATAGTCATTATTTCTTTCATTATCAAGCATGTCTGAGTACCTCTTATGTGCAAGCACTATCTTAGGTTTAAGTAGGTTTGAATTTGAAGAAGGGATAAAGAATATGGTATACCATACAGAAAAGTGCAAGTACCTCGCTCCATAAATGTGAAAATCATCACATATTGTCAGATTGTAACAGTATAGGCCTTATATTCAAATAATTACCCTGCAATGATACCTTTGAAAAACACATCTTCTTTAAACTGACATAGACATTCACTGGTGACATCTGTCACTTGGAATTTTTCCCTTAATAATTTTTTTTGTTAACAAGTGACAAAGGGCTATTGCTTCAGGACATCTGGCATATGAAAATGGCCCTTTTACAAAGAACTGAAAGTTAAAGTGTTTTCATTAAAGTGGGATCCTACCGGAGCTATACACGAGTTTTGTTAAAGAAATTCTTCTCCATCTAAACAAAGTTGACTATATGAGTTCACAGGACACAAATGTTCCATGGGAGAATGAACAAATTATGCCTCTGAAGGGTAGTTGAAAATTTATTCTGACACAGCTTCCAAGGGACAAACAGCAACCTCATTTGAAGTAAATTCCTTAATCTGTTCCAATAGGAATAATTGTGTTGGAATTGTGCTCCCTGCTCTAAAGAGGGCAAATCCATTTACTGCAGCAGGAAAGTCTCTGGGATGGATCTAACCTATTTGTTTTGCGGGTTTTGATGTTGCTGAGTAAGCCAATGATATTTCAAATTGGTGCTGGTTTGGACACAGTCGAGAGAGCTCTGTGGGGTGTTTTTTCTTCGACAACTCAATCATGGCTACAAAAACACAATCAGTATCAGAGATGTGGAGCAGTAACTCGTCTTGACAGCAGTAAACTAATGAACATCCATCATTAGATTGTTCGAACATCTTTCACAGTTGAATATCTGACTCTGAACGGAATTGTCGTACAGGCTTCAACATTTCCATAGCATTCATCTAGAGCAATCTGTAGTGTTTATCTGTAGTTTAAATGCAAAAAGAAAAGAAAAATCACTCTAATGCTTCATGCAAGGTTGCTTCTGGAACAAAATTAATAATGGCTGCAATTTACAGAATGGTTCTCTCATGTTGTGCAGACGAACTCTGACTAATTTAATTCTTTGCAGTGATGGCTTAAAATATTACAGAAAAAAACATTCAAAATACTGTGAACATGATACAACTTTGTTGCCCTTTCCAATCTCCTTTATAGAATGCCCACCAAGATTATTCTTGGCTCAATGACGTGTTTGCTTTCCTCCATAAATCTAACACTGTTTTTCCAGATTCATCCATTTTCATTTTTGGTAAATTCTAATTGGCTCCCACTGAGGCTTGGCAGCCACCAAAATGATCATATGCCAGTTTAATTGACTCCAGGGATATTTAACAAATTGTTCACTATTTCACTGTGCACTGAAGGGTAGCTGTAACTATTCTTTTTTCCTGTCATAACCATTGCAGCCATTATGACAGCCCTGCACATGATTTATTTTGTGGCATAATTTTCTATGCGAGAAAAATAATAATGCTTTACTAGCTCCATCTCCTCTACTATTGAAAATATTATGAGTTCAAAGATAGATTCCAGCTCTTACATGAAAAATAACGATTGCTGGCCTGTCAATTTGTAAAGCAAATTGTGACTCAATTCCATATAACTTTGGACACCTACAACGATATATTACAATGAAATCATTGGGTGATAATTCATTCCATCCTTCCACAATGAGCACTTAATCAACTTAAGATATATAATAGAACTATCCATCAAATGTTTAACGAATGAATTTTAAATAACATAGGATTATAGAAAACATCTTTGAAACATTTGATTTCAGGCTTTGTGTCTTTAAAAACAAATCCATTAAAGAAAAAAATTGTACTTCATCATACTGTTTATAGACTACAAAGATTTAACTTTCTGGTAATAATTTATAAAACAATGAAATGAAAATATGCAAATTTTCAAGAAGCATTCAACATAAGAAGCTTTTCTTGTTTAGAAAAGTTTAGTCTCTTTGATCCTTTCAATCCAGTGAGTTAACACTGAGCATTGAAGACACCCCACTTCACAGAGTGACTGTGCGCTACAGCTCTGAATTTGGGCAAATGCACAAACTGGAGGGACAGAATGGGAAATAACGTGCAAGGATCAGTTGAACCCCCTATTTACTGAGAGTTTGTTATAATAAGAGACTGAAAGATATGTCTTCTGCTGACCTAGGGAGCAAAGAGCATCTTGAATATGACTTGAAGAATGGCCCAAAGACTAAGTAGCAGAAGGTGCAGGGAGTTGTTAAAATTTTATGACCTAGGGCCTCCCTGGTGGTGCAAAGGGTTAGGACGAAGCCTATGAAGCTGTCCGCAGCCTCTGCAGTGTGGGTTTGATCCCCGGCCAGGGAGTAACCCAGATGGCGCAGCAGACCTCTCCTGACTCACCCACTGCTCCCCTCAGCAGTGTATTTCAGTAGATCTGCCTGTTCTGCTCCCCACTCTGTCTCTTGTGGGTCCTCTCACCCCCCACAACTGGCCTCTACCCCAGTTCTTGTATGCATAAATAAATAAATCTTTAAAAAAAATTTATGACCTAATCTGCTTTCCTCAAAAAAGTTTAAATTATAAAGGTGTATTTCTTTATTCAAATGACCCTACCTCCAGGACTCCTGTAATCATTGCATCAACCACCTCTTTCCTTTCATCGGCTTGCCAAGCTTGTGCCACTCTGCTTGCTGTATTCACTCTATTGGATACTTGGTCCAAGTGGACATCTCACGTGTTGCTTAAATTCATCAATTTTAGGAGCAGCTGCTTTTATATTTAGTAACATTGGGTCTCTGGAGTATCTGCAGTGAATCCACTCCCTGACCAGTGTTATTAGTTATAAAATAATGATTTACTAAGTACCTACTATGTGCCAGACACTATTTTAGGTACTTGTGAAGTATTAAAGAACAGAGACAAGGGGCCTGGGGAATCTGACTCCTGGTCAAAATCCTAAGTGTGATTTTTTTTTTTCAGGCCCTACTATAGCCACTCACAAAGCTTTGCCTGGCAGGCTTGACTGGGCAGGCGTGGATGTGTGGGGTGTATGTGGAGAGAGGGGAAGTTGCCCTCCCCTTTCAAAGCTGGTATACAACCAGCATATTGCATTCTAGGAAAGAGGTGCTCAAGGACCCAGCCTCCCCTGGTCATCTACAAGCCAGGAAGAGAGCTCTCAGCAGGCCTGGATCTGTCGGTACCTTGATCTTAGACTTCCAGCTTCCAGAATGGTGAGAACTCAATGATGCTGTTTTAGTCACTGGTGTACAGGATTTTGTTATAGCAGCTCAAGGTGACTAACATACTTACTTTGAGGAAATGCCTACCCAATCCTCCAACTTTGGATAGTACTTTATGTTTTGTACCTTCCCTTACTACAAGTCCTGAAATAAAAATTTGATATAATTAATGATAATTAATTAATGGACTACTTTTGTTAATGCTTATTTTTGAAATGACATTGAATTTTAAACCCAAATCAGAGAGCAATCTAGAATGCAAACATCACTAGGGAAAAGATGAGTTAGAAAGCTTCCGTGTGTCGAGATGTTCATTTAGGACAAGGAACCCAACCTTAATTTACTTTCTGCAATAGAATTAGTAAGAGGCAAAACAAAACAAAAAAAATGCTTTTAGCTTAGAGCCTGGTCTCCATATCAGGTCTAGTAAAAGAGGATCCCTGCCGAGGTCACTAATCACTGTCATCTTCACCTAATATTAGAGCCCTAATGAAATTCTTTCAATGCCTTGAAGGTTGCTTGTATTCTCTTACTTCTTGACCTTCAGGAGACATTCCCTTTACCAAAAACACTTTTCTCATTTCTGTCTGTTCCAACTCCATCTTTCAGGTCTCAAATTTGTCACTACTTTCTCCCAGAAGCCCTCTTGAGTCCAGAAAATTAGGGGTGATGTGTAGGCTTCTTAGTCTTCTGGTTCTGTAACACTTATCACATATTAACATAATTGCTTATTTTAATTGCCACTTTCCCCTCAAATGTGTAACTTGCCTCCCTTACTGCTGTAGGCCTAATGTAAGATACAGGGCCTGGCACCCAAAAGTTACTCCATAAATATTTGAAGGATGAATGACCATCATTTTAAAGAGGCAGAATGGCTCCCAGGCAGGGTTAATTTCACCATAATATAATTAAATGTATTGACATGTCTAAATAAAGAATATATCAATCATTAAAAGACTAATCAGTGAGGAAGCATAGAATAAAGTGAGTCATCGAGGAAAATGCTAGAATGCATATCCAAGCATATCCAGGGATAAAGGAGGATTAGCTAATGGACTTCAAAAACTGTGGTCCCATTAGGAATAAAATCCCTTTCCATGAAAAGATAAATCCAGCTCTTTCAGCCGGATGCCATTAGTTCCTATTTTCAAATCCCACACTCATGTAGCAATTTTTTAATTATTATTTGGCTTTCCAGGTACTTCTGTCCACAGGGAGAATGATATGTGGATTATGAGTATTTCTGGGTCTCTGTAACAGTGATTTCTCATTGTGAATTATGAATTGCAAACTTTGGATTATGGTGTGCACTGATGATGAACAGAATTGGAAGAGTTCCCATCCACTCTTTGCTCTGTGGACATTTCAAATATGCATACTTCACTTCTCAGGTTCAGTTGTCAGTGGTTGCAGGGTCAAGTGCTGGGAACCCACAAAATAGTGCGGAAGGAATTAGAATCTGGGGTAGAGGTCATGCCCGATAATTGTTAATTTATATCAGCCGGTTTCCTGGTTAGCTCAGGATTCGTTGTCAAAGATCCAGGCACACAAGTGGAAAGTTTGGGTAACATTTTGTTCCTTGGCACATGGAGAGAGTTATCTTGAAATTTGTTCATTAACCTGAGTATTTTCTAAGTCACACTGATCAACAGAACACAAAAATGAAAGTTTTTAAAAAACACTTCTTTTTTAAAAAGTGAACAGATGAAGGTCACTAGAAATACAGGCTCTTCAAACAGATGCCAACCAGCAAGGTTTTAGGTTCATTAAAAATCACAGAAGTAGAAGTTTATATCAAAAGAAAATAGATGGTTTTTCCTTATTGGTGGATAAAAAAGCAGAAAATCTCAAGAACCCTATTCTCATAATTGCTATGTACCATAAAAGATGATTTGACAAGTAAATTACAGTTTATTAGGTTTCCATATATTTGAGCGAAAGGCTGATGGTTGAAATTTCAATTTTTGTAAAATGAATGAGATTTAGTAAAAGATCTAATGTAAGTAATCCAAGTAAAAAATGTACAGTGGATGCAGGAACCCTGTAGAAATATATGTATTAAACCTCACATACACTCCTCAGCAGCATATAAAAATGTCAGCAATTAATGCTCTGTTTCTTCCAGGAAGATACAACTCCTCATTTAGATCTTTGTCCTTTAAAACCAAAAGGACATGAGATAATTGGAAACAGTCTTGGAATCCTACTACTTATGAATTTTTTTGAGAGTGGGTGTTGGTCTATGGCTTGTTTCTGTTCTTGTATTAGAGAACGGGGTCTAGTCAAATTAATGTAAAATACAAACATATTTCACATTAGATTATACCATTCAGTTCTCCACTGACTTGAGCAAAACATCAGTTTCCTTTAATTAAACTATGCAGGCAGAATACTAATGAAAATTTTGCTAAGGTTATAACACCTTTTGAAATTAACCTAATCATACACTGGTGAGAACAGAGGGACGGGAGGAAGAAAAAAAGAAAGAAGAAAAGGAGAAGTTTTTAACAACTAATCAAAGAGGAAAGTTGACACACGTGTGTGGGTGTCTTTATCTACATGTACATGCACACATACATATGCATATACATATACATAGAAAAGTTTATAAAATAATTTTCATCAATTTCTTGACATTTGGCATCCCGAAAATTATAGCTTAGAATTTCAAGAAGAGAAGACAATGAAATGAAGATGTTTTTACTTGTTAATAAAAACAGGTAAAAATTATGTTACAGAACTCTGAGAAAGCAAGCAAAATATATTAGTTTTTAATCAATCTGAGAGTAATGAGGTGGAAGCTCACTTTTTTGAATGTAAGTAGAGAATATAAGATTGCACCTTTTTGTTCTTTTTCCATCTTTTGTAATTTTTTTTTTACCTCCTGATTCTCAACCTTCATTAATTTTTTACAGAAGATGTGAAGTCATTGCTCTTTTCCTTGTTATGCTTTATAGAACCATTCTTTGCCAAATACATCTGTGCCCACCTGCTGCTCTGTCAGCCTGAATAGGGAATGAGTGGGACCCATGACAGACTCGTGGGGTGTTGGCGATAGAAAGAACCATTTGTTCAACTTTTATTTTGAAGACATAAGGTCTGGAGATCAGAGTAGAGAAATTATTATTCAACTGCTTAGTGGCTGAGATAGGGTGGAAAGTCAGGGGCTCTAACTCCCAGTTCAACGTGTTTCCCAGCACAGGTGATCCTTCCATTTCTCATGGAGTATCATGGAAATAACCCTGAGGCAAATCCAGATGACCTCATCTTTAAATGAAGACACATCTCCGCCCCACAAAGTCTTCTTGGAAGACCAACTGGATTGCTTAGTTCTGGGTCTAGGTAGGGGGCCTGGACTAATCTTTGTTCATTTGGGAACAGATTGGAAGTGCTGGGGAACCCCTTGAATGCCACTGTTTTCTAGAAGTGATTCAGGATGACCCACCTAAGATCACCTTCACCTAAACTGGAATCCCACAGCTCACCCTGCTGGGGCCAATGAACAGGCTTTCAAGGAGCAGTACATATTCTTGGTCTCCCTGAATTGACTCTCCAAAGGGGCTAAACATATCCCACTGAAGAGAAAAGGAAGGGACACTGTCTATCACGTAACTCCAAGAAGTAACTGACAAGAAATAGCAACTGATTTCTGTCATGCACAGAACTGTGCCCCTTACCATTATGTGTTGATGCCCTAACCCCCATGACTTCAAAATGGAAGTATATTTGGAGATAGAATCTTCACAGATGTGATGAAGTTAAATGAGGGTTCTTGCATGAGCACTAACCCAAAATGACTGGTGTCCCTATAAGAAGAGGAAATTTGGGAAGATACAAAGGGAAGATCAAGTGAAGACATGAGGAGAAGACAATGAAAGAGGTTTCACATGAAACCAATTCTGCTGACACCTTGGTCTTGAACTTCCAGTTTCCAGGACCATAAGAGTAAATTTCTGTCAGTTAAACCACCTAATCTCTAGTACTTTGTTATGGTAGCCCTAGAAAACTAATACATCTTTCCCTCCTGCTTTATTAGTCACTTTCTTTATTGTAAAAGTAACATTTTCCAATGGAGGGACTAGAAACTCCATGAGAACAGCAACTTGTCTGCTCTCCGCACCACCTTATTCACGGCACCTGCAGTAGTTCCACTGTAACAGATGTGTTCGGAGTATTTATTGAGTGACTACAGGCAAATATAAAATTACAAATAAATACAAATAACAGGTAGTCCCACAGACAGATGATAACTATTATTTTAACTCAGTATCACCTACAAGTGGACAAAAATTTTTAACTATTCCTTTAAATTGTTTCCTTTTTTGTCATTTAAGAAATACCATGAATGATATCTTTAAATACAACATTGTGTCCCACTTCCTTAGGAAAAAATTCTAGATGGAATGATTAAATCAAATGTATATACATCATTAAGGTTTTAACATATTGTAAGGGCAAGAATGGCCACTGAGCAGGTTTTCTGATCCCATGCAGACTGGGTGGAGAAGTCAGAGTCCTCAGTGGTTTTTTGCAGGTCTTTCATTGGGGTTCACCAGGCATATGGCAGGCAGGGGTGCTGGGGAGCCGGGAGGCTGGCAGTCCTCCCAGCCCCCAGCAAATCTTCACTCTATCTGGGCTCTCTGGTGTTCTCTGCTTCTGCTTCTGCTTCTGCTGCTGCTGCTGCTGCTGCTTCTCTGCTTCTCTCTCGGCTTCTCTTTCGGCTTCTGCTGCTGCTGGCATCCCTGTGACGCTGCCCTTAAAAGCACAGTCTTAGCTCAGCTGAATCCCATCTACCTATGCCCACACCCTACTCCAGGTGCCCGCCATCAGGCATGCATTCAGGACAAGGATCCATCATCTATCCTGATGGCGGAAGGGCAGAAAAGCCTGACATTTTCTTTACCCTACACATATATGTCATTTTTTTCTTAAAGATGTTGCTACTTTATACTCCTCCATCAGCATATTAGGATTCCAGTTTCCAATTATAATTATTTATTACAAATTTACTTGATCTTTTACCACATGTCAGATGATATATGAAATACTTCATAAGCATTATTTCATTTAATTAGCTCAAAAATCCTGTAAGGTGGTTACTGATATTATCTGCATTTAACAGATGAAGAAAATAGTATTTCTTTTATTTTTAATCTTTATTTTTTTTTACTTATTTATTTACTTATTTTTAACTAGTATGAACACATCAGGTTTCAGAAGGGACAGGATGGACCCTCCAAAGATAGGAAAAACTTCTTTCAGTCACTCCTCTCCCTGCACTGGCAATGATCAGTACATATATAACCCCTGGTTACTTACAGATGCAGGAGAGAAGAAAATAGTATTAAAGAAAATAAATGACAGGCTGAAGTTCCCTTCACCAGTAAGAGGAAGCGCTAAAAATCAACCTCTCTGACTCTAGTAACAGGACCCAGTACCTGTTACCAGTATCAGCTGCCATTCCCAACAACCAGGTGACCGATAAAGAGACACTTTATGGGAGACACTTGTGCCAACCCCTCCTGAGGCCTTGGGGGAATTGTGTCATGCTGGGAGCTTTAGATAGCATCCCAGTGCCTTCACCAATACTGGGCATTATTCTTTTGTAGGTCTTTGTCAACTTGACAGGCAAAAATTCTTTAATATGCTTGTTTCTTTGCTTCTTAATTAGTTTGATTCCATTTTTCTGTGTTTATTTGCCATTATGTTGTATTTATTTTTCAGAGTGAATAGTTTATTCTTTGTCCACTCTGCTAAGGGTGTGGAACATCACAGCTGCTAAATATGGAAGCTCCCAGGGACTCAAGATCCTCACGCAGACTCCCAGAAAACAAGACTTGGCACAAGGGCTTGCAAAGATCCAGAACAGACACGTCTGATTACTCACTGCAGTCAACTTTTCAAGATAGTCGCTTCATCATGTAAGGAATATGCATTTGGAGGTAACCCACTCATTGCTAATTTTATGAAGACTCTGTTGATAACATTATAAACTATTTTGATTAAGTAATTTCCTAATTTTGAATTACATCCAACTTTATTTCTATTAACCAATCTTGACACCTTTCCCTCAAATTGTAAAAAGAAAAGAAAAGGCTACTTTACCTTTGCCTAATCACTAAATTTAAAGACTTTAGCAGCTCAGCCCTGCTAACACAGGGAGCAGGCAGAGAGGACTGTTTTTGTTCTGTGAATCAGCCATCAGTCGTGCAGAAACATTTACTTTGGAGATAGGTTCAATGTGTGGGATAGATAATTATATGTTGAGGATCTTAATTTAGGATAAGAGAAGCACTAATCTGTGGCAGACATACAGCGCTCTGGTGAGGCTCTATGTGGCTGGGTCCAAGTGCTCCATGGCTGGGCCGATGTTGAGATCCAATTGATTAATGTAGATCACGTCGGCAAAAAAGACTAAATTAAACTGCAGCTTTAGTCTGGAGAGTAATTAAGAGCCTCTTCCTCATTCAATATTTCAAGTTCCACATTTGGAATTAGAATAAAAGGAAAACCCTTTAGCTGCCCCTCCCTGCCCCCCACCCCCAATCCATAGCTACTTTATTTTTTCATTTGTTTTTGCTAATTTAAAGAGAAAGGGAAAACTCTCCCTGACACCCAGTTGTTTGGGCCCGAATTCAGAGGAAGAGTGCATTAAGACACGTTGATCCTTTATTAATTAAGAGTCCTCTTCAGATTGTTGACCTCCAGCCTTACTCAGCTTATCAGCAGTCACAGTCAGCAGTGTCTGTGGGAAAACCAAGCCAAAAGGAGTTAAACTGTTTAGACAGCAACATTAGTGCTGACGCTGACAAGTGCCCCAGCTGCAGCTATTTCCCCTGCTTATGAGCTGCCTCCACAATAGCCAGGTGACCAATAAAGCCCATGCATGGGAGATCCTGTGCCAGTCCCTCCTGGGTCTCTGGAGGAACTGTGCATGCTGGGAGCTTTAGTTAAGATCATTCTGTAACTAATCAAATCATACAAAACTTGAAATTGATGTTACTTGCATCAGATTTCAAGGAAGTATTAATATGAAGCTGTGAACAAAAAGAGTATATAGTGTCTTTGAAACAGCTTTATAAGAACAACAACAAAAAAAGCCAATTAGAATGACCTTAAAGTAGTTGTAGAAAGCAGTTCATACTCATCGTTAGTGACTCCAAGAGAGAACTTAAAGAACGTGCTAACTGAATGCACACCATTAATAGTATAATGATTATTTTCATCCCATGGATCTTACTAGTAGGACAAGGAAGGAATCATCACTACCACAGCCTTCTGGGTCTGGGTGCTGTGGTGTTTCTGCTTTTCTCAGCAAGGGTTCAGAGAGCCATATAGGTGCCCATGTGCTCAGTGATGGATCAGTTAAAGCCCTGCTCAGCTCCAGCTCTGCTGCTGACTTGGATAAATCCAGATAACCACTTCTTCCCACTAAGGGGATAAAAGAGACCTGCTCAGGCACTAGATGAATGTTATAGTCCACAAATATAATGTTTTATTAGGTTCCATGAACACAGATGGATGGAGGCACCTATTACCTTCTTTTCCAGATACCAAATAAGGCATAATTGGGATCCTTAAAATAGATTAATCTAATAAATGGATTCAGAAGCCCAACTCATTCAAATGGCTTGCAAAGGAAAAGGTTACTGCATCCTACATTAATATCAATTTTATCCATCAAATACTTTGTCAGGAAACATTTTTTAAAACAATGAATTTGTGTTACCAGTCATCTTTCATAAGCAAAGCTATTTTAAAACAAAACAAAACATTCTTTCTCTCAGAAGATAGAACTACTATAGGTTTGGATAATTGTTCCATAATCACTTGAAAATTATAAATATATCTAAATTTAACTAGGATAATCTTTATCCGACATTATATCAAGTATGAGTACTGTGGCTGAATTATAATTACCAAGAAAAAATAATTATATGCAAAACATATAAAGCTAATCAAAATCATTAGCAAAACTCTCCAATCAATCTCTAAAATCCTATTTGGCCATCCAGAGGCCCAAGAGTATATAAAGTGGGAGGGATTGGAAGGGGAACTTAATTAAAAAAATACTTCTGAGAGTATCAGAGATTGATAAAGGATGACAATTTCTGAAACAATATTTGCAAAAGTGAAATTAGAGATAATGGTATCAGTTGCTAACATGCTAGTTTCTAAAATATGAACAAGGCTAGCCATTTCCTGATGGTTCTTAAAGATGCTTCTAGCAATGTTTATCTATTTATAGCTTCTGATTGCCACTACACCATCCAAGTGGCTGAGACAGGGAAATATAATCTAAAATAGTTTTGTACTATTTCCTTTCCTCAGAGGAAATAGGATTTAGTTTTCAAAATCAGAATCAGCTCCTCAGCTATTCTCTCCTATTGAACAGTCAACTTGAGATGCCCCCTCCCGCCACCCAGAGGGAGAAACATCAGCTGAAGATGCATCGACTTGCATTTTCAGAACTTTAAGTTAACCTCCCTTTATATTGTTTATTTTAACAGTGAAATATTCTTTAAAAAAAAAACAACATAATATAAACCAATATTCAAAAAGGAATCAGAAATAAGAAGCAAGACACATTAAAAAAAGAAAAAAAGAAAAATACTGGGAGAAATATGAAAATTCATCATAGGTGAAGAAAAGCATCTGGGCAGTTGCCAGCTCCAGACAGTGAAGAGACTAATTGTAAACAAAATAATTTATCAGCAGGAAATTGATAAAAATGGAAAACTAAAAATTTCATCAAAGAAATTTAGTTATATCAATTCCTAGATATAAGGAAGATTTGTTTTTAAATATATGAATGTACTGCACTGGGGTGATGTCAGAGGAAGTCTGGTAGAAATTTATAAATTTCACTGTGTCCCACTGGCAGGATGACCAGTCCCAATACAATGTCAGTGGAATCCACAAGGGGAGCAAAAACTCCCATGCCTGCCCAGGCATCACACTCCTACTCAGAGGTCAACAAAGGTCAAACAAAGAGTCTGAGCTGCTGCCTCCACTTGGCAGTAGTATTACCCTGTACCTGAAACTACACTGTAAGAAACTACCAATTAAAGCAGAAGATCTAAATGAGAGCCACAGTTTCCTAAAACAAGATGAAAGTATCCCATTTCAATAAAAAAAGCATCCATCATGTCAAGAATCAAAGACAGATCAAACTGATTGCAAAAAAGCAATCAATGGTTACCAATACCAAGGGAAAAATACTGGAATTATCTAGCAAATATGTTTTAAAAAGTCATGATAAAAATACTTCAAAGAGCAAATATGAATAAACAAGTGGAAAAAGCAGAAAACTTTAGTAAGAAAAATAAATTTCAAAAAAAAAAAAATAGAAGATAATAGGTGATAACCAAAAGGAAATTTTAGAACAGGAAAAGGCAATAACAAATAAAAAGTTTGGTGGATGGGGTCAACAGCAGAAACCTGTAGGAATATAAGAAAATATATAATATTTATGTCATCTGAATCCCAGAAAAGAAAGATAGTAGGGCTTTAAAAAGTCTTTGAAGAGATAATGCCTGAAAACTTCCAAAACTTGGCAGGAGATAAATTTGAGAAACTGAGTAATTTCCACACAGAATAAATTCAAAGAAATTTACCACAAAATACATCATAATTAAACTTCTCAAAGCTAAAAACAAAACAAAATCTTCAAAACAACCAAAGAAAAATAACATTTTACCAATAGGGGAAAACTATTTAAATGATTGCAAATTTCTCATCAGACAATATAGAGGCCTGAAGGAAGTGGAACAAATTTTCTCAAGTGCTGGAAGAAAAGAATTGGTAACTCAGAATTCTATATTCAGTGAAAATATTCCTCGAAAATGAAGAAATCAAGACATTTTCACATTAAAGAAATAAAAATAATTTGTCACCAAGAAGATCTATACTAAAAGAATGGAGAGAAGAAATCCTCGAAACAGAAAAGAAATAGTAAAAGAAGGAACCCTAGAACATCAGTCGGGAAGAAAGAATACAGTAAGCAAAAATATAGATAAGTATGATACATTTCCCTTATCTGTTTGAGTTTCCCAAATAGTGTTTCATGGCTTCACCAAAAATTGTAACACCATATAATGTGGTTATAAATGTATACAGAGGAACATTTAAGACAATCATTGTCAATTATTTACAGATTCTATATTTTCAAATTTGCCTACCCATTAAATTTATTTGTAACTTTCAATATCATGTCACTTTCACAGTAATTTTCAGATACATACAGACTAGCTAAAAACATGAATTTCCAACACACATATTCTAAACTGACGTCAAACAAGACAACCATCTACCTTCTTGTTTCAGTTTTGTAAACAAGTACCATTTTTGTAGTCCACTTACTGTGACTCTTTTTTAGTATTGTTGTATCATTTGCTCATGATTACAATTATAGCTGAAGTTTTGTCTATTTTTGCACCTAAGTGCAAGAAGGTTGTGTTGTGCCTTGTGAGAAAAATACATGTGGTAAATAAGCTTCATTCAGGTATAAGTTATAGTGCTGCTGACCATGAATTCAATATTAATGAATCAACAATATATTTTAATAAGTTGTCCTTGAATAGAAACATGCAAAACAAGGTTATGTACTGGTCAGTTGAAGAAAATATGACCTGAGGCTCACAGCAATATAACCCTATATTTCCACCAAGAGCAATGATTTTGTATTTGCTAATTCAGTTTTCACAGGAAATTGATAAACCATAACTACTGTGAATGAGAATCAACTGTATATTATTTAAACAAGGGAGAAAAGAGGAATGTAAAAAGAGGCAAGATTTATCCCCCACCTCAACCAGGAATCACAATCAATGGTAGTTAAGACCTTAAGAACTTTATTTCTTAAATGACAGGATTTGAAAGTCAAAATGACTCCTTGATCCATGGCGACCGAATGGATGCTGTGTTAGCAGGTATAAAAACAATATGTGTTTCCTGTACATCTCTATTAGAGCTCTTGGTACTTTGTCAACAAGCACCAATATTTTGAAAGGAATCTTTTTTCTGAGCAGTAAGTTTCAACAGTGTGCTAAAAATATTTGTTAAATCATGTTGCAAAAAAATATGCTGTCATCTAGACTTTGTTGTTCCACTTAAAGAACACAAACAGAGCAAATTTGGTATAATTCAATTAAAGAGCCCTATGATTTCCAGAATGATAAGTGAACATTAGCCTCAACTTAGACTGACCAGCTGCATTAGGTCCTAACAAAATAGTCAGCCTGTCTTTTGAGGCTTTAAAGCCAGCCATTGACTTCTTGTCTGTAGCTATAAAGTCCTAGATGCCATCTTCTTTTAATATAAGATTGTTTTGTCTATATTGAAAAATCTGTTATTTAATGTAGCCACTTTCATCAAGTATCTTAGTTAGGGAAAGTAATATTTCATTTTGTATTTCATTTGAACTAGTAAACACACAACACCTAATTACTAAGTATAATACTCAGAGCAAATATGCCCCATTGATTTTTGACAAAGATGCAAAAGCAATTCAATGAAGAAAAGATAACCTTTTCAACATTTGAATATCCACAGACAAAAGCCAACCAACCAAACAAACAAAATAATCCTTCACTCTCTCTCACATTTTATATATTAACTAAATCATTATCACAAACATAAGTGTAAAATCGAGTGAGTGAAAAAAGTTAAAACTTCTTAGGAAAAACAGAAGAAATTCTTCAGAATCTAAGCAAAATGTTCTTAGACTGGACATCAAATACACAATCTATAAAATATATCTGCAAACCAATTGATAAACTGGGCTCATAAAAATTAAAAACATTTACTCTGTAAAAGACTTTACTAAGAGGATCAAAAGACAAGTTACAGGAAAAAATATTTGCAAACCATATATTCAACAAAGGAGTAGTATCAAGACTACATAAAGAACTCTCAAGAATCAACAGTAGGTGGGCGGAGCAACATGGCGGCGAGGAGACGCTGCGAGTAAGATCTCCCATTAAAAAAAGTTAATAGGGAGGAAAAGCGGCAGGTCCCAGTGAGAACTGGGACACGGAAGATAAACGGACGACTCCAGCAAACTGCCCGAAGAAGAAAGTTGCCATAAAAGAGGACGAGAAGGGAGGGAAGCGCAGAACCCTGCTCCCCTCCCCCGCCCACAGAGGCGGCACTCTCCGACCAGCAGAAAGGAGGGAAACAACAAACCAAAACGGCCAACAAGAAAAACGGACGCAGCAAGTGGGACTGTGAGTGGAAAGGAACTATTTCAGCCACCACACCCCGTGAACGGGAGCAGAGGCGAACCCTGCAGGATCCGCCGCGGTGGTGAGCTCCAGGCGCCATTAAAGAGAGCCACGCCCCCCAGGAGGAGACCAGCACCAGCACACAGCCCCGGCCGCCCGGTAAGGTTGCGTGCGGAAAGCGGCGCGGATCCGGACCGGATCGCAGCTGCCCAGGTCCCCGCGCCTGCGACCTAGGCTTGCGGGGAGACGGCGGAGGCCCTCCCTGAGTGGGCAGGAACAAGGCGCCCAGGCAGGGGAGGGGGATTCAAAAGGCGCCATTCCCGCGCCACTGATCTGGGCTACAGCCCGCGTCCTGGAACTGAGGGCTTTGGAACTGAGACCCGGGGCACGAAATTAGGGGGAGACTGCGGAGGCCCTCCCTGAGTGAGCAGGAACAAGGCGCCCAGGCAAGGGAGCTGGATTCAAAAGGCGCCATTCCCGCGCCACTGATCTGGGCTACAGCCCGCGTCCTGGAACTGAGGGCTTTGGAACTGAGACCCGGGGCACGAAATTAGGGGGAGACTGCGGAGGCCCTCCCTGAGTGAGCAGGAACAAGGCGCCCAGGCAAGGGAGCTGGATTCAAAAGGCGCCATTCCCGCGCCACTGATCTGGGCTACAGCCTGCGTCCTGGAACTGAGGGCTTTGGAACTGAGACCCGGGGCACGAAATTAGGGGAAGACTGCGGAGGCCCTCCCTGAGTGAGCAGGAACAAGGTGCCCAGGCAAGGGAGCTGGACTCAAAAGGCGCCATTCCCGCGCCACTGATCTGGGCTACAGCCCGCATCCTGGAACTGAGGGCTTTGGAACTGAGACCCGGGCACGAAATTAGGGGGAGACGGCGGAGGCCCATCCTGAGTGAGCAGGAACAAGGCGCCCAGGCAGGGGAGCAGGATTCAAAAGGCGCCATTCCCGCCCCACTGATCTGGGCTACAGCCCGCGTCCTGGAACTGAGGGCTTTGGAACAGAGACCCGGGGCACGAAATTAGGGGCGTGGGTTCCCCACGACGGTGGGGCACAAGGCAGACACAGCACCCCAAAGCCGTTGAGGTGTACCCTACCATCCCCGCTCTGCTCCCTGTCCCACGGGGTGGAAAATCAGCTCCCCAAGGGCTCTAGGAGAGATCTCTGGCACCACCTAGCGACTTGAAGCCAGCAGAGGCTCCTGAAGGAGCTAGTGGCCAGCTGGGGAGTTTGCCCACACCGGGCCCCTTCCGAACAAGTAGTCTGAGCCCACAGGGAGAGCGAGCACCCACAGCCGGGGCAGACCAGGTGCACAGAAGAGTGTGCCTGAGACCAGACACGCAGGGAGTGTGTCCCACATCACCATTTTAGAACAGGGACATTTCTTCAGTAAAGACTACCTGCAGAAGGCTTCCTCAGGAGCCAGAGGTGAGCGGGGGAAGTTCGCCCACGCCAGACCCCCTCTGGCCTGCAGTCCAAGCCCAGAGGGGAGCAGGAACCCACCGCCGGGGCAGACCAGGCGCACAGGGGAGTGTGTCCCTACATCGGCATTTTAGAACAGGGACCTTTCTCCAGTAAAGACTGCTTGAAACTGACAGATGACTCCTGGAAGAACCAGAGGGGAACAGAGAAGCCCACCCAAGATGCCGGCCAGTCCCAACTACACAGTGTCCCAACGCATACGGCAAATTAGAAAACAGACAGTAGGGAAGAGAAGAACCACACGCAACCTAGCAACTCTCCAGAGAAAAAGCACACCACAAAAAGAAAGCCAGCCCCCAGATTGCAAAGACAATAACTTGGAAGAATTTCTGAGCCTTCCAGAAAGAGAATTTAAAATTGCCGTGATTAAAAAACTAACAGAAGTCATAAAGGAAAACAATGATAAGGGAAAAATAATCAACGATCAGAAGAATGCAATTGAGTCCCTAGAGAGGGAAAACAATGGTCAGAAGAAAGAAATTGAGTCCCTAAAGAGGGAAGTAAAAGAAATGCAGGAGATCAAAGAATTAATGGAAGAACTAAAGAATTCTGGGAAAAGCAATGAAAGCAGAATAGATGAAATGGAAGAACGAATAAGTAATCTTGAAGACATAGAAATAAAAAGAACCAAAACAGAAAAGGAAAGAGAAGTACGAAGGAAAAAGAACGAAGAAAGACTTCGGGAACTATCTGACTCCATGAGGAAAGGAAATATAAGAGTTATAGGAATACCAGAAGGAGAGGAGAGAGATGTAGGAACAGAGAAAATATTCAAAGAGATAATTGAAGAGAACTTCCCAAATATGAAGAAGGAGCTGAAAATTGATATACAAGAAGCAAGAAGAACACCAAACTTCCACGACGAAAGGAAAAATACAGCAAGACACATAATAGTAAAGCTCCCAAGAATCCAGGACAAGGAAAAAATAATGAAGCTGGCAAGAGGGAAGAAACAGATAACATTCAAAGGAAAACCAATCAGGCTGACATCAGACTTCTCCGAAGAAACACTACGGGCAAGGAGAGAGTGGAGGGACATAGTCAACAGACTCCAAGAAAACAGATGCCAACCAAGAATACTCTATCCCGCAAAGCTCTCCTTCCTCTTTGAAGAAAGAATATGGACCTTTCCAGACAAACAGAAACTCCGGAATTTCATTGCAACTAAACCCCCACTCCAAAAAATACTACAAGGAGTCCTAAAGCCAGAACCTCAGAGGGACGAATAACAATGAAAGAAGGCCAAAAAAAAAAAAAGTTATTAAAAGAATAAATAAATAAAATCAAAGGAAAGACAAACACAATGGCAAATACAGATGTTAACATATCAATAATAACTCTGAATGTAAATGGACTAAACTCTTCAATAAAAAGACACAGAGTTGCAGCCTGGATTAAGAAACAAAACCCAACCTTTTGCTGTCTCCAGGAAACACATTTAGCTACAAAAGATAAAAATAGGCTCAAAGTTAAAGGATGGAAAACAATCCTACAAGCAAATGGACCAAAAAAGAAAGCAGGAACAGCTATACTTATATCAGATAAAACAGATTTCAAACTCAAAAAGATAAAAAGAGACCCCAAGGGTCACTACATTATGATCAAGGGGACAATACTTCAAGAAGAAATAACACTCATTAACATATACTCACCAAACGAAGGAGCACCAAAATATATCAGACAACTGTTGTCCTCTCTGAAAACAGACATCAGAGAAAACACATACGTAGTGGGAGACTTCAACACACCACTATCAACAATGGATAGATCAACAAGACAAAAAATAAGTAAAGAAACTAAAGCTCTAAATAAGGACCTAGAGCAATTGGGCTTAACAGACATCTATAGAACACTAAACCCCAAAAAAACGGAGTACACATTTTTCTCAAGCGCACATGGATCATTCTCCAGGATCGATCACATACTGGGGCACAAGACAAACATCAACAGATACACCAAGATTGAAATCATATCAACCATCTTTTCTGACCATGAAGGCATCAAACTAGAAATAAACCATAAAAAGAAGGCAAGGAACTTTCCTACCTCATGGAGATTAAAAACCACACTACTGGAAGACCATTGGACTAATGAGGAGATCAAAGAAGAAATTAAAAAATTTTTTGAATTGAACGACAAGGAGGACACCAATATCCTAAATGTATGGGATGCAGCAAAAGCAGTAATAAGAGGAAAATATATAGCAATAGAAGCTCACATCAAGAAACAAGAAAGAACGCAAAGAAACAACCTAATCTCGAAGCTCAAAGATCTAGAAAAAGAACAACAAAAAAACCCCAAAACCAGTAGAAGAAAAGAAATAATAAAAACCAAAGCAGAAATAAATGAAATTGAAACTAAAAAAACAATCCAAAAGATCAATGAAACCAAGAGCTGGTTCTTTGAAAAAATCAATAAAATAGACAAACCCCTAGCCAGGCTCACAAAGGAAAAAAGGGAGAAAGCACAAATAAACAGGATCATCAATGAAAGAGGAGAAATCACAACGGACACAGCAGAAATCAAAAGAATAATCAGTAACTACTATGAACAGTTATATGGAAACAAGTTCAACAATCTAGAGGAGATGGACAAATTCCTACAACTCTACAATCACCCAAAGCTAGATAAAGAAGAAATAGAACACCTAAACAGACCAATTACAATTAGCGAAATTGAAATGGTAATAAAAAACCTCCCCAAAAACAAAAGCCCAGGACCTGATGGATTTACAAATGAATTCTACCAAACATTCAGAGACGAATTAGTGCCTATCCTTCACAAACTCTTCCAAAAAATTGAGAAGGAAGGGACAATACCAAACACGTTTTATGAAGCCAACATTACACTAATACCAAAACCGAACAAGGACAACACAAAAAAGGAAAACTACAGGCCAATCTCCCTAATGAACACTGATGCAAAAATCCTCAATAAAATTTTAGCTATCAGAATCCAACAATGTATCCATAAGATAATTCACCACGACCAAGTTGGATTCATTCCAGGGGCACAAGGATGGTTTAACATCCGAAAATCAATCAACGTTATCCAACACATCAACAAAAAGAAATATAAAAACCATATGATAATATCAATAGATGCTGAGAAAGCTTTCGACAAAGTGCAACACCCATTCATGATAAAAGCCCTTGAAATTCTTGGGATACAAGGAACATACTTCAACATCATAAAGGCCATCTATGACAAGCCAACAGCCAGTATCATTCTCAATGGTGAAAAGCTGAAAGCAATTCCATTAAGATCTGGAACAAGACAAGGATGTCCACTCTCACCATTGCTTTTCAATATAATACTGGAAGTCCTAGCCAGGGCAATAAGACAAGAGAAAGACATCCAAGGAATCCAAATAGGAAAAGAAGAAGTCAAACTATCACTATTTGCAGACGATATGATATTATATATAGAGAACCCCAAAAACTCCACAGAAAAGCTAATTCAACTCATCAATCAGTTCAGTAAAGTGGCAGGATACAAAATCAACACGCAAAAGTCAGTAGCCTTCCTATACACAAACAATAAATCTGAAGAAGAAGAAATCAAAAAGACCATCCCTTTTGTTATTGAAACAAAAAAAATCAAATATTTGGGAATAAATCTAACAAAAGAGGTAAAGGACCTATACAAAGAAAACTATAAAACACTGTTAAAAGAAATAGAAGAAGACACAAAGAAATGGAGAGACATCCCCTGCTCATGGATTGGAAGAATAAACATTATTAAAATGGCCATCCTTCCAAAAGCAATATACAGATTCAATGCTATTCCAATCAAAATTTCAATGTCATTCTTCAAAGAAATAGAACAATTATTGATGAAATTCATATGGAATCACAAAAAACCCCGAATAGCCAAAGCTCTCCTGAAAAAAAAAGAAGGGAATGGAGGCATCAGACTCCCAGACTTCAAACTATACTACAAAGCCATAATCATCAAAACTGCATGGTATTGGAACAAGAACAGACATACAGACCAATGGAATCGAATAGAAAATCCAGAAATAAACCCACAGATTTATGGTCAACTAATCTTTGACAAAGGAGCAAAGAATATGCATTGGAGCAAAGAAAGTTTGTTCAATAAATGGTGCTGGGAAAACTGGGTCGCTACATGCAAAAGAATGAAGCTTGACCACCACCTCACACCATACACAAAAATCAACTCAAAATGGATTAAAGAACTAGACATAAGACCTGAAACCATAAAATATATAGAAGGAAATATAGGCGAAACACTACGTGATTTGCACATCAAAGACATCTTTACAGACACATCACCCAAAGCAGTGATAGTGAAGGCAAAGATAAACAGCTGGGACTACATCAAATTAAAGAGCTTTTGCACAGCAAAAGAGACAATAACAAAAACAAAGAGAAACCCCACCAACTGGGAGAACATTTTTGCACCCAACACTAATGATAAAGGACTGATCACAAAAATCTGCAAAGAGCTGATGAGACTCAACAACAACAAAGAAAATAATCCAGTCAAAAAATGGGCAGAAGAGCTTAAAAGAAACTTCTCTGAAGAGGAAATGCAAATGGCCAACAGGCATATGAAAAAATGTTCAACATCACTTGTCATCAGGGAAATGCAAATCAAAACTACCATGAGATACCATCTTACACCAGTGAGAATGGCACATATTAAAAAAACTAGCAACAACAAATGTTGGCGAGGGTGTGGAGCAAAAGGAACTCTTCTGCACTGTTGGTGGGAGTGCAAACTGGTCCAACCACTGTGGAAAGCTGTGTGGAGATTTCTGGACCTACTAGACATAGAGCTTCCATATGATCCAGCAATTCCACTCCTAGGTATTTACCCAAAGGACACAGAAACATCAATTCCAAAGAACACCTGCACCCCTATGTTTATAGCAGCACTGTTTACAATAGCTAAGCTTTGGAAACAACCCAAATGCCCAAAAATAGATGACTGGATCAAGAAGATGTGGTACATATATACCATGGAATATTACTCAGCATTCAAAAAAGATAAACACATGCAATTTGCAGCAACATGGATGGCGCTGGAAGGGATCATGCTCAGCGAAATAAGCCAAAAAGAAAAAGAAAAATACCGGATGGTCTCACTCATAGCAGGAATCTAGAAAACTTAAATAAGGGACCAGGAAAATGAATAACTATAAGATAGTGAAAATCAAAATCAACAAAAAACTATGAACCAGAGACACTTTTAGGGGGGGCGGGAGGGGAGGGATTGGGGTCAGAATGGGGGGGCTGCAATTGTATGGGGAATATAACAATAAAATTTATTTAAAAAAAAAAAAAAAAAAAGAATCAACAGTAGAAAGAAAATGTTTAACTTAAAATTAGAATATGGGTAAAAGACCTGAAGAGATATTTCACTGAAAAATATACAAAAATGAGAAATAAGCACATGAAAAGATGTTCAGCCTCATTAGCCACTAGAGAAATGCAGATTAAAACCATAATTAGATACTCCTACGCACATATCAGAATGGCTAAAATTAAAAATGACAACACCAAAGTCTGCTAAGAAAGCTGAGAAATTGGATCACTCAGAAATTGCTAGTGGGAATGTAAAATGGTACAGTCATTAGGGAAATGATTTGGTGGTTTCTTTTAAAAATTTAAACATGCACCTGCCATTGAACCACGCAATCACTTTCCTAAGTATTATCCCCCCAAGTATGAAGGCTTATGTTCACACCAAAACCTGTACGCAAATGTTTATAGTAAATTTACTTGTAATAGCCAAGACTGGAAATGGGTGAATGGTTAAACAAACTGCAATACACCCAAACCACAGCAAAAAAGGGGAATAAATTATTAGTGCACACAGCAACCTGGAGGAATCTCAGAGAATTATTTTGAATGAAAAAAGTGAAATCTAGATGGTTATAGACTGTACATTCCATTTTAGTGCCATTCTTTTTTTTAATATTTATTTATTTATGCATACAAGAACTGGGGTACAGGCCAGAGGTGCAGGGGGTGAGAGGATTCACCAGAGACAGAGTGGGGAACAGAACAGGCAGACTGACTGAAATACACTGCTGAGGGGAGCAGTGGATGAGACAGGAGAGGTCTGCTGCACCATATGGGTAGCTCCCTGGCCGGCCGGGGATTGAACTCGTGCTGTAGAGGTTACAGATAGCTTTATACGCTGTGCTTAATCCCTTGCGTCACCAGGGAGGCCCTTCCGTATCATTCTTGAAATGACAAAAATAATGGAAATGAAGAACAGATTCAGGCTGTCAGGGACCAAGAAGGGGTGAACAGGAGGGAAGTGAGTGTGACTATCAAACATGAAGGAACCTAGTAGTGATGAAAGTCTACTGTATTTTGACTGTATTGATGACAATTAGCTGCAGGTATCATAGCTTTGCTAGATGTTACCACTGGGGAAAACTGAAAAAAGGATACATGGAATCTCTGCATTATTTCTTACAACTGTATGTGAATCTACAATTACCAAAAAATAAAATTTCAATTAGAAGAAAAATGAAATATATTGTCCCATAGGAAAAAAGAAAGAGAGAATCAACACAATCCATTCCAATGAAAAAATTGGATTATCCTAAGTAAAACAAGTCAGAAGGAGAAAGACAAGTAATGGATGGTTTCACTTATATGTGGAATATAGAGAAACATAACAAAAGGCCAAATAAAACTAAACCAACGACAAACCCTACAAGTCTGACTTGAAGAGCTGAGACTGCAAGAGGAGAAGTATGGAGAGGGGCAAGTAGAGAAGGAAGGAGCCCCATGGACTATGGTGGAGGATTGTGGCTGGGGGTGGGTGTGGTGTGGTAACAAACACCTAGAGGGTATGACCTTCTACCACACACTGTGTTGTACACCAATGTAAACTTATTTTTTTTAAGAAACATTGAAATGAATTTTTCTGTAACATAAAATCATTGCAATATTCCAGATCAAATTTTAAAAATTATTCTTGGCAACATAATCTGATTCATTGAAATGCTCTTAGTAGTCTCCTGCAGTATCTATCTTGTGGAATACATTGTTTCCAGTCTTGGCATAACATTGCTGTGTTCCGTATTTGTTTGCTTTTATTAGTGAATTAATTTTTTATTATAATTTGAAATTAAAGATAAAGCATTTTGAAAGCACAATGATCCCTGATTGGTTCCCACTTCTGTGATTTTGGAGTGAAACGGGAACATTCCTTCTGGCTGCTCTGAGGGGCATAAGCTGGACACCAGGAGTTCAGTGAGAAGGAAGAAGCAGAGAGAGCTATAGACTGATTGCACATGAGGAGTGTGCCTGATCAGATGTTTTGTAGGTGATAGACATGAAGATGAAAAAGGAGGTAGAGAGACCCCAAGCTGGCCAGAAAATATAACAAACTTTACCGAACATTACATGAAGCAACAAATGGAAGCAGAATTATGAAGTTTAAGAAAGACAGATTTTCTTTAATGCCCCTTCACTCCTCTCTGCATAACTGTTTCCACTAACTTATTTATTCAACGGGCACTTGTTGCATACTTACTAGATACAAGGAAAGCACTCTGATGGAAATTCAGAGTTATGAAAGTGAAACTCCTTTCCCTTGACTATTTTATAACCTCATGAGAATGACAGAAATAAGAAAACAGTAATGTCAGAACAAGACACGGTTGACCTAATACCAACAAACATCAGCGATGCACCTGTCAGCTTAGGGCAATAAAAACCAGTAGTAACTCAGCCTCTGACCCTGTACATTGCCCACTTCTTCCCAAGGTTCTGGTCTTACACTCTGACTTCTTCTTCCCAAACACAGCTTGCCTGAGAACTCTACTCGCCACTAGAGTTAATCAACTAAATTAATGTCAATTAAGGTATCAGTGCTTTATTCTGGCTTAATCTATTATTCTTCCAAATAACAATTCTTGGAAATAGGTAGATGAGAGCTTCAATCACCTCATACTTATGTCATAGGAAGGAGAAAGAGCTGTTTATTTGAGAACTGAGAAGGGTTCTTGACAGTCCTGAAATGGTAACATAAAAGTGGTTGACTCCAAAGTTCCTCTATGTCAGTTTCTGAGGATGACCTTTCCTGTGAGAGGAAAGTTCTGGGTAAAGTCCAATTCACTAGAACAGACTTTGAATTTAATGCTGTTATTGCACAAATATTATTAAATCAACTCTAGCTAAAAACTAGAACATTTTCATTTGTCATTAGCCTGAGCAGATTGTATAATGTGACTCATTAATCTTTTTCACTGAACTAATCTTAGGTTGCAAAATAATTCCATTTCCTGGATATCAGTCCAATCTTCATGTTCTAAGTAGATTTCTAAAGACTTCCTTTATTCTAACGAACTCTTGCCTCGCTGATGTTGACTGCTACATAAGCAGCAAGATCAATATGAAATGATGACCTGGATTTAGTGTATATCTAAATATAATAAACAGATCAAGCACAAGTTGTTCAACATAGAGTGTATGCCAGCCATGTTCACATCTATCAATTCATTTCATTCATTTAACTTCCTGCTGAAATGTGCAGTAGCTCTCTACTTTAGAGTTGCAAAAATAGGGATTCCGAGAGGTTGAATGACTTGCCCATGGTCACTCTGCTAGAAAATGGTGAAGCCAAGTTCTCAGAACTTATATACTCTATAACCCATTCTGCATGACATTTGGAGCCAGGAACCATCTTTACTAAAGATGGAACAGGAATCAATGACTTACGTTTCAAAAGTTGGAAAGCTTCCCCTAAATAATAATGCCTGTTAGACAGGATATATGTTACTGTGATATATCTTTGAGATCTGTATTAGAAGGAATTGGATGACTGACTGAGAGTCCTCAACAGAGGTTGATTTAGAAGTACATGTTTGGTGATGGTTCACGTATACTATGGTGGTGGGAGAACAGGTGTACACCTGAGGGGAGAAATCAAGTGTTATACAAAAGTGAACAATGATGTAAGAAAGTAAAAATACAAATTTAATTAGAAAAAAAAAAAAACATGCTTCCAAAGGTCACAGCTGATATTCACCTTTCTAGGTCTACCTACCATTGAGAGATTCTTTAACATTATCAAGATGTTATTCCCTAAAAGTAACATATATGTTCTCGAGGATTTAAATCAATACAAACTGGAGAAGTATACTGAGTGTCATCTACAGGCAGTCCTACAGAGTTAGGCACACTGAGGTCACCCAATATCTTCATCCTTTTGAAATGAAAGGCAAGACAAAATCACAATATTCACTATTGTGTAAAAGAGGAATGATCATCCAGGCATTCTCTCTGACAACTTCTTGCCACTCCCAATTGGAAAAAAAAAAAAAAAAGATGATGAACCGAGAAATAATCTTTTTCTTTTTTTACTTTAACCACAGTTTTCTCCATATTTCATACTAAGTGAAACAGTTTGAACATCAATTCATAAATATAATATATAATATTACACTGTACATTAAGTCACATGCTATAACAATTTCTTTGTTTTAAACTATATATCATTTTTATCATTAAGAGAAGACTCTAAGGTTTAGTAGCAAAAGCCATATGCCTAAAACCACAATTTGTCTCTTTCCTTACAAGTATGAGCAGATGGTCACAAGCCTACTAGGATGATTCAAACTTAATACATGATTCTGAATCATTTCCTTAGATGAGCAGAAGGGGTTCCAGCTTGAACCTAAACTGTCATCAGTCTAAGATTCAGACCTTCTGGCTAATTCTGGAAGGCTCCAGTGGCGAAACACCAGAGGACTATGTATGCATGGAACCAAGACTGGAGAGGGGGGTACTTTGTGAATCAATAAACTTGGTTTGAGGTCAAGGCAGCACACACAACTGGTCACCTGGAGAGGAAGGAAATGTTGAGTAGAGAACTTTCACTCAGCAGTGAATTGCTGCCCAATTTCATGTCAACAGGAGTCCAATGCTTCTCCCCCCAGGCTAGATTAAAAATGTTACAGGATGCTTACAGCCAATGCACAGAGTCTCCCCCACTTTGGTAGAGGATGCAGCAAGGCTTTTGTGGATCTGCTGCAGCATCTTTGACACAGCATGTTGAAAATTATCATCTTCTGCTGGATACAAAATGGGACATGAGCACAAGACTCCTCCCTTGTCCCTTGATAGGCATCAGAGAACCATGCAGAAGGGACCCTGGAAGGGGCTCAGCAGACTCTGCAAGGAGACTGGGAGGATGGTGCTTAACATCCCACCACAATTTCCCTGAGCATCACCTGATATATTGAGGAGGACTTCAAACTTAGAAATTGGGAATCTTACCAGAGTTTGTATATGCAGAAAAGAAAAATATCACTGGCCAGTGTTATCATTACCTTCATTTTAACCACTTAGGTTGCCTAGGAAACTCGTCACAACCTGCTGGGCTAAAACCTGGGATAATGGAAAGATACATCTGCAGTCAGAACGAGGAAGGCAGAAGGGAGTATGGCCAGCTCTGAGTTCAATAATTACTTATTCCAGTGGCCTCTCAACATGAGGTAATGCAAACTGAACAGTAACTGTGTCTGCTTCCCCTTTATTAGGAAAGAAATTTGCAACTCTAGGTTAGAAGCTCTACTGTTTTCAAATCCAATAGCTTCAAATATTTTTGGTCCAAACACCATATCTTCCTTCAAAATATCTTTTGGACCATCTACTTTCCCACTGCCCTTCTAAGAAGTCACCAAAAGTAATGGTGCAACATTTGGTGTGTACATCTCCTTCATTTCTTATAAATATCTCAGGCAGAATATTTATAATCTGCCTAAGCAGATCTCATTATCTTTTTATTAAATGCTACCCCTCCCTCTATAGTTTCATAGTTAATGAATTTCCTATGCATCAATAAACAATAAGATAATTCCAGATGGAATATATATGCTCCCCTAATAAATAAAAAAGCTATAAATTCAATTAAGTTATAGGAACACCCAAGATAAAATTTATTGATATTTTAATGAAACTCCAATCAAGATATAAACAATATTTTATGTAACTTGTCACATTAATTCTAATGTGCAAAGGGAAGAGAAAAAGTATAAGAATAACGAAGGAAATTTTGGGAAAAGGAAAGTGGAGGAAGGAAGATGCTTTACGGGATAGCCACACTATACTATAAAGTTAGCAATCTTGAAGCAGTTTGAGAGAGGTTCAAGATTAAGCAAAGACAGTTCAGAAACAGGTCCATGCATGTAAAGGAGACACGTTAGATTAGCAGGAAAAAGTGTACTGAATCTACTGTAAATAGTAATGGTACTACAGACTATGTTTTTGTGGTTTTTTTTAAAGTTTATTTATTTTTGCATCCAAGAACTGGGGTACAGGCCAGAGGTGTGGGGGGTGAGAAGATTCACCAGAGCCAGAGCAGAGAACAGATCCACTGAAGTACACTGCTGAGAAGAGCAGCAAGCAAGTCAGGAGAGGTCTGCTGCCCTATGTGGGTAGCTCCCTGGGCGGCCGGAGATTGAACTCGTGCTGCAGTGGCTACGGACAGCTTCATAGGCTGCTTCTTAACACCTTGCCCACCAGGGAGACCCACAACAGACTATGTTTTTATAAAAGATAATGTATACATAATTTTTCCCAATTTAAGTCAATAAATTCCAGATGGACCAAAAATGCAATTATAAAATCATAAAGCTACAACATGGATAAAACAGGAAAACATTATGTTAAGTGAAAAAAACTGGTCACAAATGACTACACGTAACATCAGGTCATTTCTGTACGTCCAGAATAGGCAAAAGTATGGAAACAAAAAGCAGACTAGCCTAGGATTGGTGTGGGGAAGGGATGTTGAGGGGAAATGGAGAATGACTACACATGGGTATGGAGTTTTTTTATGGGTTGATGACAATGTTCTAGAATTGACTGTGTTAAGCAATTAATATCCAAGATTCTACAAAGAACACATACAACTCAACATTAAGACAACAAATTAGGCCTCCCTCGTGGTGCAAGGGATTAAGCACAGCACAGCACTATGAAGCCATCTGCAGCCTCTGCAGCACGAGTTTGATCCCCCAGCTGGCCAGGGAGCTACCCACATAGGGCAGCAGACCTCTCCTGTCTCACCCACTGCTCCCCTCAGCAGTGTATTTCACTCAGTCTGCATGTTCTGTTCCCTGCTCTGTCTCTGGTGAATCCTCTCACCCCCTACACCTCTGGCCTGTACCCCAGTTCTTGTATGCATAAAGAAATAAATCTTTAAAAAGACAACAAATAAACCAACCAAAAAATGAACAGAAGATCTAAATAGAAGACAAAGAAGACACATAAATGGCCAAAGAGCACATGAAAAAAAATACTGATTATAGAGATCATGCACAGAGAAAATGCACACCAAAACCATAATGAAATAATACCTCACATCCATAAGAATGGTTCTTATCACAAACACCAGAAACCACAAGTGTTAGCAAGAGTGAGTAGAAGAAATCTTGTACCCTGTTGGTTGGAATGTAGACTAGTACAGTCTTTATGGAAACATTATGGAGGTTTCTCAAAACATTAAAAATAGATTTGCCATATGATCCAGCAATCCCACTTTTAGGTATCTACCTGAATACTACTAAAATTAATTTGAACGGATACATACTCTCTTATGTTCCATTGCAACCCTGTTTACAATAGCCAAGCTATAGAAACAACCATAGTTGGCCTCCCTGGTGGCACAGGGGTTAAGATGCAGCACTATGAAGCTATCCACAGCCACTGCAGCACGAGTTCCATCCCTGACCAGGGAGGTGACCCACATGGTGCAGCAGACCTCTCCTGTCTTGCCTGCTGCTCCCCTCAGCAGTGTATTTCAGAATCCATCTGTTCTGTTCCCCACTCTGTCTCTGGTGAATCCTCTCACCCCCACACACACACACACGTCTGGCCTGTACCCCAGTTTTTGTATGCAAAAATAAATAAATCTTAAAAAAAACAAAAAACAGAAATAACCATAGTGCCAATGACAAATGAGTAGATTAAAAAAATGAGGTAGTATATATACACCACGGAATACTACACAGTTTAGAAAAAAGAGAAAGGATAAAACCTTGGCATTTGCAGTAACAAGGATAAAATTAAAAGGAATTATGCTAAACAAAGTAAATCAGAAAGAGAAAGATAAATATCAAATGATTTCATTCATATATGGAATATAAAAAAAAAACAATGTATTATATGTTCCTGAGGAATACTTTGAAAAAAGTATCAAAACCACACTTTGCATTGGTCTGAAGCAGATATAACAGATATTTCTGCGTATACAGATTTAGTTAAAATAAATGTTTGAAGCTCCTGTGACCCTAATTCTTAGAACCTTGTTGAGAAGATAATATATAAGCCAAAAAGAAAATACCCATAAGAATATCTATTCCAGTTCTTAATTTAAAAAAAAATGGATACAAATTAAGAGCCCACAGGTGAGGGGATTGTTATATAAAATATAATACATACATTAAACAAAATTAACTATAGACATTTTGAAAGATAATATACATTTTTATTTATAACTTGGAAAAATGGCATATAATATGTAACTAAGGGAATAAATCAGATAATAAAATAGCATTATAGTTTGATCCCATTTGAGTAAATGAAATGGTCTCCATATCTGCAGGAATTTACATGCATAGAGATTATCTCAAGGCATGGCATCATCTTCCCAGATGGAGGCTGATTTTCCCACTGAATAGACATACTTAATGTGTAATTAGTATACTTGTAGTGTGTACTACTGTAAAGCCATTCATTGGAGTCCAACTGACAAAATTCTTGGTTGAAAGTAGGGAAGAGAATGAACATGACAGCTTGTTCCTATTTTGTCCTTTCCAACAACACTAGAAATCAAATGCAATTATTTCTCATTACCTGGCTTTCTTTTCTGCAATAAAATTTTTATGAGTAACAAAAGGTCTCATAAGGAAATACATTAGCGTCAGTTATTATTGAAATAATGCATGCCCTAGAGCCCATGACTTAGAGCACTGGGTGGCACCTGCATCCCCAGGCAGAGGAGCATGCTTCCAGGCCATTAAAACCTCCTTGAAAAGTTCCAGATGCTGAAATTGCTCTGAAGCAGTGAGAAGCCTCCATTCTAAGAATTTAAGGCTCGTGACCACCTTGCAAATTAGCGTTATTATCCCCTTTTTAGAGATGAGGAAAAGGAGGCTCAGAGACAAGGCAGCCAGAGATCTAATATCAGAAATGCTCTTATTTAACAGCTAGGACGACAAGGCATCTATCTCAACTTGGTTACATCCTATGACATCTCTAACTTATGTGCTGATGGATGTGCTACTAGTAGGATTTGACTGTTGGAGGATAATCATTGATTAGATTTGCCTTGCAGGTAGAGGTATGTATCTGTTGGCTTAGAGGGACAGCAGATGGTGGGGAGAATGGAAGATAATGGTGTGAGTAGGGTCTGTCATTTCTAAATGGTTGCTGCCAAGAACAGAAAAGCAGATGATGAAAATCAAATGTTTCAAAGTAAGGAAACTGGGACATACTTCTTTTGTTTTAAAGACATCATTGTTTGTCTTATCTGCAATGGGAAAATCTATTTTTCAAGAAGAATGCCAAGAGGCATTATGTAATAAGCCACTTTCACAGTAAGTAGCTTACAAGTTTAGTAAAAGACAGAAAGAAACAAGAATAAACAAGATTCACAAACGTCTTATTCAACAACAAAAGTTACTCAGAGGCACAATGTTAAAATAAGATACTGCAGAGCATGCTACTTTCAATTACATGTGAATAAAGTCAGAAGAAAAATGAGTAAGACTTAAAAAAATGAAGAACAGAAAAATGGTAGACCTCCAACATAAACAGATTGACTTTCAGATGATTAATTTGAATATTAAAAACAGATGTGTAGGGGCCTCCCTGGTGTCACAAGGGGTTAAGAAGCAACCTACGAAGCTGTCCACAGCCTCTGCAGCATGAGTTAGATCCCGTGGCTGGCCAGGGAGCTACCCACATGGCGCAGCAAACCTCCCCTGACTCGCCAGCTGCTCCCCTCAGCAGTGTATTTCAATCAGTCTGCCTATTCTGATCCCCATTCTGTCTTTGGTGAATCCTCTCACCCCCCACATCTCTAGCCTGTACCCCAGCTCTTGTATACATAAATAAAATAAATTCTAAAAAAAAACAGATAAGTATTCTTTGAACCCCTGGCTGAGAAGAGGCATAATATCAATTATACCCAGGAGAGTTCAGCTATTTCACCTTACTATTTCCACTTTGACTTCCGTAGCGATTTCATCCTTTTAATGGCTGGAATAGCCAGTGATCTAATCTTCTCTTGGATCCAGAATATCATATGCAGTCATAACAGGATTTTTTTTTTTTTTTTTGGTGGGACCCTCGCCGGCGGTCAGGGAATGAACCAGCGCTGCAGAGGCTGCGGGCAGCCTCTCAGCCCAGAGCTCAACCGCTGCGCCACCAGGGGAGGCCCCATAACAGGATTTCTTAACTTGTTCACGTTATTTTCTCTAAAACACAATGATACAGGCAATGACCACTGTCCCAGGTAACAAGGAGATGTGCCTTATTATTCTTGTGATCTTCACTGCCTTGAATAATCAAAGTTCCTTGCAATTGTGTAGTACAGTTTCAAAGTGTTTTCTCCTGGTTTTATTTGACTCTGTGGCAGTTCTGAAAGACACCCCAGATAGAAGCTCAGAGTTTAAGTGACTTTCCTTCGATCACTCAGTTGCTCACATATCAGAGACACATAGAATCATCTACTTGTGAAATCTCCCCACCTACATGCTGTGTATCACCCTTATTTTCAAATTTTGTAAAGTCTCCATTTGTTTGATAGCTCCAATTGCTGGCAGTGAAATGACCAGATGGCAGTGAAAAGAAAGGATATGTGTGAATTTACTTCTCTAAATCCCTGCCACCGTGTCCATAGGCAACCTTAGAACAAGTTACCCTCTACCCTCCACCCCAGAACCTGTCATGCAAACAGCCCAAACTAGGGGTTTAGGCTTTTCCACATGCAAAGTCTCTTAAAATTGAAAAAGACCCTGAGAAATAGAGTAATGCTGAATAATTATCCTTAGGCAGGATTGCTTGGCAGTCAGCTTAACATAATCCTGAGATACTGAAAGTTGTTTAAGGAAGGGAGAAAGAGCTAACAGTTTTAAACAAAATCAAAATTCTTCCCAGGATTAACCTGGGCTATACTAGGTAGAATTATGTTACCGTATCCTAGTAAGAACTCCATAAGGTGCCAATGCTTATTTTTGTCAACCAGAGAATATAGAGAGTGGTTGGATAAACAACCACCAAAACAGCAAATATCCCCACTAAGTCCAGGTAGCTAAGAAATATTTTGGATAAACTGGCATTAAAGTCTTAACCCTTATTTGTGCATCAATTTAAAAGCATTTGGACATTTCATCTTGTTCATCAGGGACAAGATGAAAGATTTTCTCCTTATTTTTAGCAAAAATTTTAAGCTGGCACGTGCAGTCTAAACAGAATACAAACCAGGATTTCTGGTGGCTTCTCAATGAGTGGGAGCATGTCAATGCTCAGAGAAGGGCAGAATGAAAAACAAGCTGTGATTACCCCTTGGAGATAACCAAACAATGTGTCCAACTCAACTCTGGTTTCCGAACTTGTTATTAATACTCAACTTTTTTTTTTTTAATTTTTAATGAGTGTTACACATACATTTAAATGTATGACCTATTAGAATCCATTTGTGCTAGCTCTCTGTAGATTTAAATATAGAGTAAAGGATAATTGTAAGATCTTTCAATCAGGATTTTTGCTATTCTTCACATATTTTAAAGGCATAACACACAGAGGTTACATAACTGCCTTTACGGAAACCCCTGCATTCAGAGTTGTTTTCGAAGCCTGTTTGCAGCTGAGTGTTTACTAAATCAAGCACTAAAAACTAGATTTACACTGGTTGTTCGAAACTGAAAGCCAGCTGCAGCTGCCATTAGAGCAATTCAATTTCTTTTTTATAAAGCACAAGTAAGGCTCAATTTACTAAAGTTTTATTTCCTTTTTATGCATCCCATATGCTAGAGGGAAAAAATTAAGTTTATGAGATTAAAAATGAGTTTTATGCTAAATGTTTACAAAGTTTCAGCTGGTTGCATCCCTCAAACCTACCAAGTTCAACTTCTGGTTTTCTTTTTTTTTTTTTTTTTTCCTTTCTATCATAAGAAGGTCCTTGTGCTTGCAAAAGGAAATTGCCCAGGCCCTCTACTCTGCTCCATCTGACTCCAGCTTCCTCTTTCACATCACACAGTTTTATCACAGTTGGGGTAGATAGATATAAGTAAGTTTCTTCATGATGTCAAAATCTTCAGAAGGAACTTTCCTATGTGGATTTCTATTGCTTTTTTAAGTGACTCCTTTTGTCCCTCTCTCTTCCCTGTGTCTTGATGTAGCTAGTCTGGTGATGTTTTTCATTTCTGTGATCATCTCTTAAAAAGCAATGCAGCTGTCACTTGATAGAAGCAATATCTAGATAAGTAACTGCTGCTGACTTTAAAGAAGAGTGCATTTTGTGACCTAATTACAGTAACAGTAAATTTGAAAAGGACCAGGATTGTGTTTCTTTGCTTGATTAATTAATGGCACAAAGAATTATTTTTTCTCTGTATATATATAATTCAGGAGATCCCATGATATTCATTATTAGCAGATATCACAAAATTCCTTTTGATCTTTCTTAGGATTGGTTTTTAAAATTTGGCCTTTCTTAGAATCAGCTTTTTAAATTCTTCTAGCTCAGATTAAGCTATTGGAGAGCATGTCATCTGAAGGTACATTCAATAAAAAGACATTATAGAAAATGCAAACAGATGAGAAAAACTTATATACATAAACCAAAAAAATCATCCAAAAGGCCAATGGAATAAGTCCATTTATGCTCACTAACTTTTCCTGTAGCCACTTAACTGTTAAAAGCTGCAGTTTTAAACCTTCCTACAGTACAGCAGTAAAGAATATTCTAGAGTCTTAAAGTATGAGACTGGGAAAGGAACAAGAAGAAATCAATATGTAAATATAGTCAATGACAGATCACAAGAGTCCTATCAAGACAAGTTGTCATACTAGTGAGGGGAGCTCAGATACATCCAGCATCACAGAGGGTCCCACAGAGCTCATAGACAACTCCCACACGAAGATTCTTGAGCAAAGAGAAATGAAGATCATTCCCAGCCATTACCCTACATGGGAAAGAGTTGCCATAGACCAACAGGCCAGAAACACTACTCAGAATCACTAGATTGGCATTCTTTAAGGATGTGAACCAAATAATCCTATCCCAACAGGCAATTTTTGACTAACAAGATAGCTTAGACCACAGAGTGAGAAGAACACCAACCATATGGAAGTAAAAAATTCCCATAAGGCAAGCTGAAAGTTGTCCACAGAGCACTAATCAATCTCAGAGACAGTGCAGTAAAGTCTGCAGGGCCATAGATAGAGCACAACAAAGATGACCCTAAGCACTTGATGAAGTGCTCTTAGAAACAGAGGAGAAATACTGGGACCCTACCAGAGAGGAGGGACTTAAAGGCTTTTGTTGCCCTGATTTGACAGTAAAAGGCTTAGCACATAATTCACTTTCTGTTGGCATGTTAACTGTCGGCCACAGTACTTTAATTATATCCTTTCAACCTTTATATCTTAGGGGGAAAAGAATCATGCTAATGAACCATCAACCATAATCTAATTTCTGGGATTGTCATCATTCAGCTGGAGGAAACAAGACAAACATTTATGAAGCCAATATTAAGGCCTAGTTGATAATCTACAACATTACCCACAACTCAGCAGAAACTTGGGAAGATAGAGGGAAACTTGTATTTAGTAGTGATAGAAGTTTTTATGGAAGAGATGGGCCTTAAAGGATATATAGAATTTGGAAAGAAGACCAAGGGTATTTCAGGCACAGGGAAGGTTTTGGGCCAGAGCATTTGATGTGGTCATTACAGTGACGTGTTTGTAGAAAGGGTGGCAGCAATGAGGAGAGAAATTGGAGCAAAGGTCTAGAAGAGATGCAGGTGATAACATTTGTGTTTTTGTTGCTTGTTTGCTTTTTTGTTTAAAGTATATTTTATTTATGCATATAAGAGCTGGGGTGTAAGTCAGAGGTGTGGAGATGAGAGGATTCACCAGAGACAGAGTGGGAAGCAGAACAGCCAATCTACTGAAATACATGGCTGTGGGGTTCAGCGGGCAAAACAGGAGAGGTCTGCTGAGTCATATGGGTTAGCTCCCTGGCTGGGGATCGAACTTGTGCTTCAGTGGCTGGCAATAGATTGATAGTGCTGTCTTTAACCCATGTGCCACTAGGGAAGCCAATGAAGATGATACCATTTGAAAGAGAGACTGATTCAGGATTTGGAGAACTGCCAGCAGATTGAGGATCAATGGCAAGCCTAAGAAGGTTCTCAGAAGAATAGCATAACTAATATGGCATCTGACTGAGGCTGGTCTGCTAATAGGGCAGCAGGGTAAAGTGGAGGAGAATAAGATTAGAGCCAGGCATGAGGAAATGAAGCACATGTGGGAAGATGGGAGTCATAAAGAGAGAGAGGCCAGAGTATTTATTTTCCTCACTCAGATCTCTGTCCCATCTCATTCACATGCCAGGTTTCAGCAGTGCCTGTGTCCCTCCAGAAACTGGTGAGTGGTCCCACTTCCATATATCCGGACTTCTCTGGACTCCCATAGCATTGTTTAGCTCCTTTGCCCTTTTAAGACTAGGGGTAGTAACAACATCTTAATGGCATTAACACTTGGACTTCCTAATCTCTTTCTGGCTTCCTTAACTATACTTGTGTGCCTTTGCAGACCCTGGTTGTTACAGACACCAAAAACATTTTGAAAACATTTACTTGAAAAGTAAAGAAATTATGAATTGGAGTGAGAGAAAAAAAGATTGTTGATGAGGGTGTTTTGAGAGTGGGGAATTAGAAGGCATGGCACAGAATTCTAGAGCATTGGTTAGGAGTAAAGACTTAAGGAAAATGCGTCCCCAGGCAAATCTTAGTTCTTCCAGTTGGTTCTTCCGTCTTAGTGTATGATGTCAATTGATGGCATATTTGCTTCAATAGTGGAATTCCCTTATTAGTAAAAAAAGATAATTGTTTCAGGAATAAGTGAATTAATACATACAAGGTACTTAGAATGATGTGAGGCAAAGTGTACACACTGCATAAGGGTTTTCTATTGTTTTTATCATGAGCACGTGGGAAATAATGACTACAAACTAAGGAAATATTGACTGTGACTTCTGGGCTTAGTGATGACAAGAGAATACTTAAACAGACATTTTCGGGATGCACTTAGAATTTACATACTGATATTTGGGCAAGAGGAATTCCTAAGGTATACAGGTAAATATAAAGTAGCCAGTGGGAAAAGGAGAGGGGAAAATTTGAAAATGGATGACATTTTCAAAGGAAATAATGCATCAAAAGAATAGCAGAATTGCTGATGAAAATGATGTAAGAATTTTATTTTATAAAATAAAGTATTTTTTTAAAAAGCGAAAAAGAATAGCAGAGTTCTAAAAATAAGGCTTGAAGTAGCTTACAGTGAGTGAAGAGAAAGATGGGATTGAAAAAAATGAATAAGGAGAGGGCCTCCCTGGTGGCGCAAGGGGTTAAGCACTGCACTATGAAGCAATCTGCAGTCTCTGCAGCATGAGTTCGATTCCCGGCTGGCCAGGGAGCAACCCACCTAGCACAGCAGACCTCTCCTGTCTCACCCACTGCTCCCCTCAGCAGTGTGTTTCAGTCAATCTGCCTGTTCTGTTCCCTACTCTGTCTCTGGTGAATCCTCTCACCACCCATCTCTAGCCCGTACCCCAATTCTTTTATGCATAAATAAATAAATTATTTTTAAAAAATGAATAAGGAGAGGGCCTCCCCTGGTGGCGCAGAGGTTGAGTGCTGGGCAGTGAGGCTGCCTGCAGCCTCTGCAGCGCCAGTTCATTCCCCTGCTGCCGGCGAGGGTCCCACAAAAAAAAAAAGAATAAGGAGATATGAAAAACTTAAGAAAAAGCAGAGAGCTGGATCTTGTAGAAAACAGAAGTTAAAGGAGAGAAGCAATGAAAATGACAAATGTCTATGAACTTTGCAAAAAACGTTATTTGAGCTTTCAAGAGACAAAACTTGAAAAAATATGAAGAGGTAACAGTGGAAGGTAGAGATAGGTATTCTTAAAAAAAAACTACAGGGAGTAGATGAGCAATAATAGATCATTCTATTTTTTTTTTCCCGAAATGCAGTAGACATGGCATATTTAAATGGAAAGAGGGAGAAATTAAGAGGAAAAACTAAAAATTTTACAGAAAGCAAGAACAACTAAAGTCATAAGATGTCCCTGTGGAAAGATAAGAGCTAGGATTAGAAACTAAATGAGAATGTCTTTTGAAAGTAAGAAAGTAAAATTTTAAGTGTTTGTAGGGTTTTCCTGCCTTTATGGAATGATATTCTTTCCATTTATAATAAAACTAGATAACTGGAATTTTAACGATCGTGATCCAGTGATGAATTTGAACCAATTTTAAAACAAAAAGACAAAATACATATTTTCACTTCAAAATAACATTGGGAAAGGTGGGAGGAGCACAATAGACAATGGTAAAAGACTATGGGCCTCCCCGGTGGCGCAGCGGTTGAGCGCTGGGTTGTGAAGCTGCCCGCGGCCTCTGCGGTGACGGTTCGATCCCCGGCTGCTCCCCGGCCACCAGAGGAGGGTCCCACATGGCGCGCAGACCTCTCCTGCCGCCCGCTGCTCCCCTCAGCAGTGTACTTCGGTCCTTCTGCCTGCTCTGCTCCCCGCTCTGGCTCTGGTGAATTCTCTCACCCTCCCGCGCTTCTGACTGTACCCAGTGCATGTGTAAACAAAAAAAAAAAAATAAATAAACAAATAAATAAATAAAACATGCCTCTAGTAAAAAAAAAAAAAAAAAAAAAAGACTATGGGTGCTGAGATAGTAGGCATGGTGGGGGCAACATCCATCTAATGTGTTGTGAACCTATTCCCATATATCATACTCAGTATTGTAAACCAATGATAACTCTATAAAGGGGAAAAATAAAATTGTCATTAAAAAGCTGCCACCAATGAGTCTCTTACCATTTACCACTAGTAAGCAGTACATGCTCTTGGGCAAATTTATCTTTTTGTACCTAAATTTCCACATCTCTAAAATGGACTCAATAAAAGCAGAGACTTCATTGATCACTGTGATGAATAAAAGAGATACAGGAATAAATTGCCAATACTTTGCATATAGTAAAGGTTCGGTATTTCTTGGTTATTATAATACACCCATAGCCACCTTGTACATCAATGGTATCTTAATTCCTTCATCTTTAGGGCAGTACTATGATTTCTTTCAACTCAAAGAGACTGTTGCTATAGGAAGACCCATTGATAACCATGCCCCAGAATAATAGAAATTCAGATATAAAGCAATTGGAAATTGACGAGTGCCTTCATCTGTGCCCAACCCCAATTCTAAAAAGGGCAGGACAGGCAAAGATCTTATTTTATGGAAGGGAAACTCTTGGGATGAGGGAGCAAGACTTGGAGAGACTGTAGCAACTGTGTTTTAGAAAATAGGATGCGAAAGGAGTGTATCTATGTCCCCAGTAATCTCATTTCCCAGTTTCCTCACATTAGACTGAAGAAATGGGCAACAAGTGACCCAGAGATTTCTGGAATCCCAGCACTGAAAGTCTAACCGGGCCTAAGACCTAGAGTCATTCCCATTGATATTACTCACTAAGTGGTACCAAATTGCATCTGGCACCAGGAGGGATTTAAAAAACGATGTGGACAGACCCAGAACTCCTCGTCAGTCAGTTGCATTGGCTCACCTTATTACTTTATTTCTCTTACAATAATGTTGATTCCATATTAACACTATTGGAACTTTTGGATTCTCTTTTATCAAGTTACAATAGGGTTTTCAAATAATTCAGTTGTCTTCATAAATTTCCTCTAGGTTAATAACCTCTCAGATTTGTTAGTTTTCTGTCTCCACTGGACAAATTCTAATTTCCTTAAGGACAGGGTTCATTTTTATCAAGTTGTGTGTGTTTCTTGTTTTAATCTCCCACAATGTCCAGCACAATGCAGTAAGAAAATAGTTACCATGGCAACTCAAGCTAGAGGCTCAGGAATGATTGAACTTCACCTGACCACTCCGTTCCATATCACCGTATCTTCATCAAACCCTCCTTGTTCCTCTTTTCAACAAATGGTGCCTCTAATTCCCCTTTTAATAGAAATTCTGGAACAACTTCTGATTGGTGCTAAATAAATATTGCTGAAATTTTCTGATTTAACCAGTGTAATAGATGCTTTGCTTAATGTCCCTCAAGTGTGTCTCTAGCTCCCCTTTGTGGAAGGTAAAGACTAAGTTATCTCCAGCGTGTCAAGATCCAGAGAAGAAAGGGATACACATCCTGACGCTAACTTAGTTGACTTACAAAGAAAGGCAAATGCTGTTTTTTTTCAGCTAATTACTAAATGTTATCAAGAGAGAAACAGCCTAAAGAGATAAAGCAACAGAAAACAGGTGGAAAACAGCCAGCTCCTTTGATCTGGGAGCATAAAAATTCATGTCATGTCTATTCTTCTCTTTGAGTCTTCACTGGCTCCCACATAGCTCCTCTTTCTCTCTTCATTCTGGAAAAATCTTTTCCAGTATTTATTGGACAGTCAAAGACTTTCAAAATTGTTCATTCAGACAATGTTAGTTATAGCTGCTTAAAGTTAACAACAAAGCAGAGCTTCTGTCCAGCTATTACCTACCAGAGAGAAATGATTGCCTTCCTTCCACCCAAGCTTATGTCAGTTTAGTTTACCATATTTCATTGCTCTCACTCACCAATCTGTTCTGCTCAAAATGGCAAAAGTGTCCTTCTTTGTAGTGTCTTTTATCAACACTAGTTTAGCACTGCCACCATTTTTTCTTAGTTATTGCTTCAGAATCGATGTTCTCCAGAACACAACAATCTCCAAACAAGGTAATTAGTAAATATTTTACTATTTCATTGTTTTCTTCAGCTTTGCACTTAATCAGTTGAATAAATATTCTTTATTTATGCATTTAATATCCTTGCTGTTTGTAGCTTCAAGGAGTTTACAACCTATTTGGGCAGAAGTAAGCAGATGATGGACAATGTGACAAGTACTATACTAGAAGTACTCACAGAGCAGGAAGGTTAAGAGAGGCTTTCTGATGGAGATGGTGACTGAGTTGTCCTGTGAAGCCGGGAAGCAGTGGGGACAGGATTTTTTCCTTGTTTTACATATATATATATATATATATATATATATATATATATATATCAAACACTTAAACACTTTTACTTTTTGCTCTGCAATCTTTCATGGGCTTTTTGAATTTCATTTTGTAATTTGTATATAGTCATGAAAATAATATTCTTCATATTTTAATTGATCTAATAAGCTAAGAGATGGGCACCTGATACCAAACTTAGCTGCATGGCAAAGAAGGTTTTAGAAAAGACTATGTTGGGTTATTTTACTCAAGGTCATGCACATGACAGCATCAGCCCCAACCTGGGAGCTGTCCATATGTAAAATTTAGTCATCATCATGTATTAGTGAAAATTATAATCATAAGAAAATAAATTAAGGAAACACTAGGATGTGTAATAAGCATTTTAGGATAGATGAAAACGTCATTCCTCCTGCAATTCTTCAAACATCCACATGAGCATCCCTTATCTCAGTGTCCTAAGAGTATTACATGTCATTCAGCCTGTCTTGGTCAACACCAGGCTTTGGTAGGCTCCTCTCAGCATTATCTACCTAGAGCAGGGATTGACACCACAATTTGCATTTCCCAGGCTTCATTCACTCCCAGAAAATGTCAGACTCATTCTCACTGGTCCCAAGTTCTAAATGCCTAAGGAAGCCCTCTGATTGGCCCTACTGAGGAAACATTCCTACCCTATAATCACTCCTTGTGCCCAGGAAGATGGTATTCTTGCGGGGAGAGAGAAGAGGCAAAGTAATAGGTATCCCGCACATGCTCATAACAGAATCCTCCCTCAGTTTCCCCATTCCTCTGCTTTATTTTCTGGCAATTGAGGTATTTATGTCTTTTAGAGACAAGTGACTTATAGCCAGTACCGAGTTTCTCTTCTATCAAGGTAGTCTCTCCATTTTTAGAGTCTATTTCATTTTTATTCTGCTCAATCACCCCTTAAAAGGTCTCATTTCTCTCAGGCTGATATTCTTCACTCTTCCTATCTTCTGTAGACATCTTGGCTTCCAGGAACCACTTCCTATTTATATTCTTAAACTACTGGTCTTCTACCCACCTAATGAAAGAAGAGCTGAGCTGGGAGAAGGTCAGAATTCAGTCAAGCAGAATCATGCAAAAGAGGGTTTTACTGCTGTTTTCATATTAGGACTTTGCAATCTTACCTACAAGAAAACTTGGTGATTTCAGACCACAAATCCATCATTTGTTTGAGCTGATTCTGATATTTTTAAAAAAGAAAAACCTTCGTTAGAGGCACATGGCAACTTAAGAAATCAGGAAACCACAGAACCTGACATTCTTGGAACAACAAAAAAGCATCTTAAAAGTTAACAAGGCAAAGATGAATGTGGATTTTAACACATGAAGTTAGCAGTATGTATTTAGTAATTTGGCTCTGCTGGAAGTTATTACACCCAAACAGAGCCAACATGGAAACTGAGTTTGATCTACAGTCCCAGTTAAAGAAATCTAAAATTAGTCACTGTGTCATCTGGGAATGGAGTGTTTCCAGTGGACCATGAGCAGACTGGTGATCAGCTTTTGTTCTTTGAATATAAAAAAGACATGAAACTGATGAATGGCTGGCAGACAGAATTGGGAAACATGGTCAGAACCAGGACTACTTAGCAAAAGTTATGTTTGAATACAGTAAGTTCTCAAGTGTACTAGTCATTTTCATCCATTAAATATTTGTTAACTATTTCTTGGCTATACATATTGAAGACATCAATTATTCATTATTATTTCTTACAGCTTTTCTTTTCTTGGTTCTGTGACCTTTCCTAGAAAAGAACAAAATAAGCAAAGAGCTGTTTTATACTTTATTATAATCAATCTACAATAAATAAATATTAATCCTTACCCTGCATGCAAGTAAGTTATGATTCACTTTATTCATTCATTCCCATTAAGGTGAAAATTATTAAAGCATCATTATTCTTCAGCATAAGAAATCATATTTCAATCATATTTCATAGATAGTACCACTAGGTGGCTCAAGTGGCTAAAACACTAGTTCTACATATGAGCAGGAAAAACTATTTCAAGATTGATATCTTTCTGCAGTTGTATGCTTTACATTAATTTTCTATAAACTTTTATGCTATTCATAGATTATCATTATAATCTAAATATGATAGACAATTACTTAATGGAGGTCTTTATCCTGTAACCCACTTTTATGAAAGTGTTAATGCAATAAATGAATGGGTTATGTTATCTTTTGTCATAAAAATACAATAATGAATTAATTATAATCTTTTGGTAACTAAGAAGATAGTAGTCAATGAGGTGTTAAAGAACTGGAGTATTTCATTTTAATTTTATATTAATTTTTGTATTTAATTTTAATGTATTCAGACATTTCTAGAGATAACTGCTTTATTTTCTGGCAATTGAGGTTATTTATGTCTTTTAGAGACAAGTGACTTATAGCCAGTGCCCGAGTTTTCTGTAGCCCAGGGACCTTGAAAATCAAACCATTCCTCCTTATAGTAAATTACTGAAATGCAAGACTCTCCAGATACTGCATCCATTACATCAGATGGTTTGGGATCCTCTATTATTTCTGATACCAAGAAAACAAAAGCAGAAAATTATTATTTTCTTCCCAGCTTTAATAATCATCTTATAATTGTATTGCACTATTCAAGATAGTTCAAAAAGAGTTCTCTCCAAATTGGCACAGGAAGTATTAAGCCTGTAGTAAGAGTCTGTCAAAAAGGGAAAATATCACAGTATTATTACTCAGTTAAAAAACTAAGGCCCTATTTCTTGCCCAGCAGGCAAGTTTCAGAGGCTTGAATGGATAAAGGGAGTGGATGGAACTGCTGTGGGAACCAGGCCATTAGGTTGATGATGGAATGAACTGATGATCCATTATGCTAATGTGGATCCTCAGTTGGGACAAACCCAAGACTAGTCACCTTAATCAGTCAGTGATATAGGAATATAAATAGAGTCTTGGGACCCTCACTCTGTGCAGCAGACCTCTCCTGTCACCCTTTGCTTCTCTTAGCAGTGCATTTCAATAGATTCATCTTTTCTGTTCTCCACTGTCTCTGGTGAGTTCTTTTTTTTTTTTTTAAGATTTATTTATTTATGCATACAAGAGCTGGGCTATAGGCCAGAGATACGGGGAGTGAGAGGATTCACCAGAGACAGAGTTGGGAGTAGAACAGGCAGACTGACTGAAATACACTGCAGAGGGGAGCAGTGGGAGAGAAAGGAGAGGTCTGTTGCACCATGTAGGTTGCTCCCTGGCCTGCCGGGGATGGACCTCGTGCTGCGGAGGCTGCAGATAGCTTCATAGTGTAGTGCTTAACCCCTTGCACCACCAGGGAGGCCCCTGGTGAATTCCTTTACACCACCTCCTAACCCCCACAACCCCCAACCCCTAACCCCCAATCCCCATCCTCCATCTCCACCACCACCACTGCCCCCCCACACACACACTCACACCATGACAGAAAACACAACAGGGATAAGGGGCCTCTTAGATTTCCTACCCAAGAGAAATGTATCCCCTCCACCCTTATTGTGAAGATACTTGACACCTTATGTTTTCTGACTACTGCAGACTTCCTCTTACCATTTAAAATTTAGGACCATTTGAAAACTTAAAGAAACTCTCTTTCAAGATGATTGTTTTGCCCCTGGATTATCTGTCTTGAATTATTTGTCTTTATAACCATCAACAATTGAATCTTTCATTCTAAAAGTTATTGAATTGGCTATGGACAATTTTTCCAACTTTTAAAACGGACAATAAACATTTTTTCCTAATTTTTATCCTCTGTAGAGCCTTTTAAAGAATATTTCCCTTGGTCATTTATTATTTGTCATTTAGAAGTCAATGTAGGAATCTGAGTTTTAGTCCCTAAAGGGACATAATTTAGGTTCCTTTGTAGTAATAGCAGATCCAGATATTTTTATATACATCTACAGGCACCTGACATTTTGGTTTTATTTGAATGTTGAGTTTATCATGAAGTAGTTATCATATAGCTTTAAATACTGAGATCTAATTAATTTTCTCCAAGCAACTATACTTGATCAAAGTTCTAACCAGTCAACTTTTGAGAGAATCTTATCTTCCCAAACTACAGCCATGAATAGTTTCTCCTGAGTGATTAAAAAAAGTTCAAAATTACTTTTAAACAATCAAAGAGTTAATGGCTTACATAACTGAATGCTAAAAATAGGGTTGGTTTCAGGTTTGGTTTGACTTAGTTGCTCGCCGATGCTCTCCAAGACCATATTTATTTCTGCATTTGTTTGCCTATGTCATCTTTCCTTCCAATGCTACTATTTTGGCTATCCACAATTGCCTGAACTATTCTTCCATTCAGATCTAAGGACTGAGAAAGTGTTTGCCTGAATTTTCTTCCAGAAAAGAGGACACTCCTAGGCAAACATAGTGTGCACGCCTATGGAATATCCCTAATGCAATCATTCTGGCCATGGAATGGAGCTCATCATTACTATCGACCCAAGCTATATGCCCTGCCTCGGTAGCCAGAAATGAAATTAGCTCCCTAGTTGATGATTGCATGCAGGAAGTGATACAGTATAAAAATCATGACTCTTAAGGGAAACAGAGACAATAACAGTTGCAGGGTGGGAGGATTGAAGAAGGGGGATATGCTAATGTATATACCTGACATAGATGGTGAACTCTGGAATCAAACTGTTTGAACTTGAATCCAGACCCTACCACTTGTTTGCTATGTGACCGTGAGTTAGTTACTTGACCATTTTTATTGAACAAATGGGTCAATGATTTGCCTAATTGCTTATATCACAGGAATTTTCTAAACCCATGCATTAAATCAAGTATTCATTACATTCTTCCTTTGTGAAAGACATGTAAAATTGGAGGGAACATAAAAAGTGAGCAAAATGAAGTTCTGCTTTCAAAGAGCCTGCTATTCAGGAGAGGAAATATGAGCTGAGATCATAGGAAAAGATAGACGGGATAAGTTACATGAAAAAGATGTTTCCTAATGTATATTTCCTCAACTAAATATTGATTCATAGAAAGCACATTTTCTAGTGGTTTTCACATCTTCTGTGGAGTTGATTTTTTTTCTATTCATTTATTTGTGATTAATGACAATAATTAATAATTAGAACAATAAAGCACTCCCAAAACCCCCAAAAATAGTCAACCAGATCTCAACTACTAAATGTGTAATAAATAATATTGTTCTCATTCGCTAATAATTAAGATGATGGAGAGGAGCATAAGGAGGCACCATCAAAAAATCACTGTAATTTTTCCTTGGAAAATGAAGTGTGTGACAGTTGGATATTTGTGCACTGCTGGTCATTACAGCTCACTGGGCCTGCTTTCCTTTGACTCAGAATCCTCAGAACTTTGAACTTACTGCTTTTTATTTAATGTTTTCCCCACTGTTCAAAAATATACTCATAGTAAGTTCATAATTCTGCAAAAATGAAAGTAGTACAAGCAAATCATTACTAGTCGGAGGGCAGATTTGTTTTTGTGCCAAAGAAACAAGAAAAACAAAAGTTTGTCACCATTTTTATTTATAGCTACTAGTAATGTCTTCACATCCTTTAGGAAATGCAAGCATAAAATTATCAGGATAGGAGAGAGAAGTAATGTTCTTGAGCACCTGTGTCTTTAAAATAGAATCTGCAGCAATGGAGCTAAAGGGCATTTCTCCCAAGCTATGTGAGCCCAGAGGACGGAGCATTTGTCTTTTCCTGTCTATGTCCTCAGTGTGTGGCTCAGATTAATGCCTAAATAAATACATGCTGAATTGAATCAGTTTTTCCAGAAGTTTTGTAAACTGACCCAGATTAGATGTGAATAAAAAAAACTATGATAAGAAAGATAAAATAGCAAAGTACTGAGATAGAGAGTGGGGGAAGATTACAAGTAAAATATTATCTCAAGAGAAGGGAGTGGCTGGGCAGGGATCACTAAAATATGTTTTGAAATCTATTTTCTGCACTAAAAGAAAAAGTCCCCATATTTCAGGAATAGACGAGTTGGAAAACCATTTAGGTCCTCTAGAGTCAACCTCTTATTTTATAATGAGAAGAGAAGGGCATAGAAAGAAGTATCTTGCAGATGTGATACAAATTCAAATCAGGAGCTTGTACAGGAAAAAAGATGTTATGCACATGTATAAGATAAAAACAGAATCCTGGAGTGAAACGGGTGGCACTGAGCAGGAGCCAGCAGACCTGTCAAACTACTTAGGCATGCAATTTTTTCACACCTTGCCCAAATGTGTACTCTGAAAACTACAAACATTAAGTGGTAAGGAACTACACCCCACAAAATGGTCATTGTTTCATATATGTTAAAACAAATAAATGAATGGCTACAGCTTCCACTCATGCATTCAATCATTCAATCCTGCATTGATCAGATATTTATTAACTAACTAGTATATCAGACACTCCCCTTGAAGACAGGTGCCAAGATGAATAAGAAACAGTTGTTCTCTGGTGTAATTCCGATTCCAGATGGAGTGGTTGAGAAGAAATCAAATTACTATGCTGCAATGAAAAAAGTGCTCTAGTAGAAGGATGACGTCAGGGTCAAGGGAGAATGTGGGAGTGAGGGAATCCTCTCTTATATGTGCTGTGTTCAATTAGAATTCTCCTGCGTACTCCCTATTGGCTCATATCATAAATTAACAAGCATACCATTTTTTTCCTTGCTAATGGTAAAACCTTCAACATCAATTCCAAATTTCCCTAGTTGGTACTTAATAAATGCTTATAAAATTGAATTTTGCCTTTCCACCTCTCTGGTCTTCCACCTCTTTTAACCCAGAAAGGCCCTGAGCTTTTCTTTTAACTATAAGCAAATGCCCTTGCAAATTAGTAAGTTCAGACATTGCAGTCTAAAATACATTCCTGGGCCTCCCCGGTGGCGCAGCGGTTGAGCGCTGGGTTGCGAAGCTGCCCGCGGCCTCTGCTGCGCCGGTTCGATCCCCGGCTGCTCCCCGGCCACCGGAGGAGGATCCCACATGGTGCGCAGACCTCTCCTGCCACCCGCTGCTCCCCTCAGCAGTGTACTTCAGTCCTTCTGCCTGCTCTGCTCCCCACTCTGGCTCTGGTGAATTCTCTCACCCTCCCGCGCTTCTGACTGTACCCAGTGCATGTATAAACAAAACAAACAAACAAATATAATAAATAAATAAATAAACATGCCTCTAAAAAAAAAAAAAAAAAAAGCTTTAAAAAAAAAAATAAATAAATAAAATACATTCCTTTTAACATCAGGAAACTTGAAATTCTTATAGTACAATTGTTCTCCAGTTAACAGGGGAGTTTTTCAAGATGATTATGTAGACATATATATGTATAATTTTGTCTAAGTCATCTTCAAATTTCCTTTTGCTCTAAAATTAAATTCAAAAATATGCAAATTATGGAACTTTAGAACAAAGGGAAACTTGGAAATGACTGAGACAAATTTCCCTATAGTCAGAAAAATAAACAAAGACCCATATTGATTGACTGAAATAACCAAGTCCATAAATCAGAATTAGAAGACACTTACAAACTCTAACAGAACTCAAGGTCATTGCCTCTCCTTCAATGAAGTTTTTTTTAATTTATTTATTTATTTTATACAAGAACGGGGCTACAGTCCAGATGCGCAGGAGGGTGAGAGGATTCACCAGAGACAGAGCGGGGAACAGAACAGGCAGACGGACCAAAAGCACTGCTGAGGGGAGCAGCAGGCGCGACAGGAGAGGTCTGCCACGCCATGCGGGTTTCTCCCTGACCAGCCAGGATCTAACTGGCGCTGCAGAGGCTGCTCGCTGCGCTCAACCTCCTGCGCCACCAGGGGAGGCACTCAATGAAGATTTTAGACCCAACTCACTGTCTCTTAACTTTACTTCGGCACAATTCTTGGGGATTTTGATGCCCTATGTAAGAGCTACATTCAATTCAACAGTCTGCCAATCTTTGACTCTTCACTAACAAGGATCTTGTCCTCCATCTCATTTCATCAGGGTCAGACTCTTACAAGTTCATCCCATCTAAAAACCCAGTTTTAGTTATCCCACAGTCCCTCCACCAGCTCATTCCCTCTTCTATGCTGATTCCAACAGTACTTCACCCAATTTTCATTGCTTGTTTCCCCTTTCATATTCTCACTTTTCTCACTCAACTCAATTCCCTGGTCAACACAATAACACTCTTTTGCAAACACCTTCAATTCCGATAGTCATAACTTGCTGAAAAACTCCAATCTTGATCAAATCTGACTCTCTCTCTCTCTCTCTTTCTCTCTCCCACTCCACTCCTCACTTGTCCAAGTGCAAATAAATATGGCTAGAGGAGAACACACAGCCAGTTGACTGATCTTTCTATAAAACCACAAACACAAACAAGTTGCCCCTCATGTCACCTGCCAATTCTTGTGCACTTTCATCAAGTCTTGTCTCCTAAACAATCATTTCACACTTTCTTTTCTCCTCTGAACCTCTTCTTGACATTTTATATGTTATAATGTCCTAGGGCTTAGTTCTGCACCTCTTCTTTATGTACCACTCCTATAACCGTATCAGTCTTTTTGCTTTATATCTAACCCTACCCTGAACCCCAGCATAACTATCAAATCTACATTTCTATCTGGAAGTTAACTTACAATTTCCAAACACAAAATTTGACCCTCCTTCTAAAATAAACCACCACCCACTTTTTCTTCTTCTATACCTGTAAATGCCAACCTATGTTCATTTACTTGTTTTGGACTAAACCCAATGAATTATTTTTGATTTATTTCTTTTTTCTCACTTCAGTCCACATCCAATCTTTAATTAAATATTGTTGACTCTAATTTCAGAACATTTCTAGAATTCTATCAATTCCCATCACCTCCAACTCTCCCCTGCAGACTATGCAAGAGTTGGCTCAATGGCTTTTCTGTTTCTACTCATTTCACCAATTTATTTGCCACAGAACAACTAGGCTGAGTCATATAAAATATAACTTGAATTAGGTCACTCTCTGGTTAAATAACCCCTTTCAATGACTTTCTATATCTCTCAAAGTAAAATTGAAAGTATAACAATCTCTAAGACCCAACCAATATTTGGCCCCCAGCCACTCTCGGACTTCATCATCTACTTTATCTCTCTTACTTTGATGCATCATCAGCCTCCTTGCTATTCTCAAATCCACCAACCACACTCCTATTTCAGGATGTTTGCACTTCTATTTTTCTATTTCCTAGACATCCCTACCTTCAAATAGCAGGTCCTTGTTGAAATATTATTCTTTTAGAGTTGCTTTCCCTAATTTTGCATCATCTGCTGTGATATAAACCATCCCAAATTGATGATTTGCACAATTTACTATTAACTCTTATAGTTCTTAAAGTCCTCATGCAACAGCAATTAAATGAATACTGAAGCTAGAATAATCTGAAGGTCTCTTCATTCATATGTCTGATGCCTCTCTAGTGGCTAATTCAAGCTTCCTCACAGTATGGTGGTCTCAGGTTAGTCAGATTTCTTACAAAGTAACTGGCTTACATGGTGAAGCATGTATTCCATTCCAATCAATGGTAAATGGAAGTACTCAGTCCTTAAGGACTGGGCTCACAGGATGATACAGCCATTTCTGTTATATTCCACTCACCTAAGCAATCTCAGAGAGCCCTCACCTCCTAAGAATGAAGAGAAGGTGATATAGATCCTATTTGTACATAGAAAGAGTATCAAAGATTTTATAGCCACGTGGTAGCTAGCCTCCAAGATGGTGGTCAAGGATCTTTGCCTCCTCATAATGACATCCTCATATATCACCTCTCACATTGAACTTGACTTAGTATGTAACCTATGGGGGATTATGAAAAAAATGATGTGTGATTTTGGAGGCCACATTGTAAAAAAGGAGTAAAGCTTCCATATTGATCGCTTTTCCATCTCCTTCTCTAAAGAAAGCAAACTGCCATGCCATGTGGGCACACAAGCAATTCCATGCATCAGTCCACATGGTGAGGAGTTAAGGCTTCCTGCCAATAGCCAAACCAGCTTGCCAACTGAGGAAGGAGGGGTGGGAACGTGAGAGTCCTTCAGATAGAAACAAAGACGGTTCTTCAATAAGATCAAGAGGAAAGACAGATTGTATGGGCACAGATGGAGGTAGATGGGACATGTGGAGTCTTCTGTTTATTTCTATTCCCTCAATCATGAAAGGTTTGTTTAATCAGAGGAATGTCATAATTCGTCATATATTTTAAATGGCAAGTTCTGGTTGTAATATGAAAAATAAATGATGGATCATGGCATCTTAGCCAAACCAAAAAAAGACAGAGCAAAGGTGGTATTTGAGGCCCCAATGAGATCAAAAAATTATTGGAGTTAGAATCCCAAAGAAAATGCATTGAAACAATACAAGATGATGGCTGGAGAGTAAGGTGCTTAAAATGGGAAGTTTGGGTAGAATATAATCATTGATAACAAGGTCAAGACTATAAAGAAGAAGAATGTGATGAGGAAGAGTAGGACTTAGGGTCACCTCAGTAGAGAAGGTAATAAGCTGGGAAGCTGATGTGTTAAAAGTATTTTCCATGTGGACATTTATATCATGAGAAGATGTTAAGAACTTATGTTGCAAAGAGTCACAGAGTAACTCAGTAATGTCTGAGACAATAATGTCTGGATTGGATTCAGAGCTGGGAGATGAGGAAGGGAGGAACAAACAAGGTCAATAAAGTAATGATCTGTTTGCTTCTACTACCCCAGTCATGAAAAGAATTATTTAACCAAAGGAGTGAAATAATTTAACTTATATTCCAGTGTGGGGAAGAAGAGACTACCTCTTCCCTCCTGGGTTTCAGAATGTGGTCAAGAAAACAGTAGCCTTTGAAGTGCTGGGGAAGCAGTGGTCTCAAGGCAGATCTAGATCTCAATCAGAGCACAAAGATGAAGGAAATTATTAGAAAAGAATTTGCGAATAAAAATGTGCTGATGACTGGCTGTGAATTTCAAAGAGCATAGTAGGAGTGTCAGGGGCTGGGGAGGAGTAGGGTATTGGGACAGAAAAGAGCAAATTCAGAGCTGAATGAAGATGAGAATTATGGGGGCTAGAAGGGAGGAAAGTATGGACATCTTGAGTCTTATACTTCCAGAGGTACTTGAAGTAAACAGGTTAATGCTGCTGTGTTCTGCCAAGATACCCATTCCACTTCCCTAGACGGAATCCCTCATCTGTCCCAGCTGGAGTATTGGCACAGACAGCTCTGGCCCATGGATGACTCTTCTCATCCTTTGCCCAGTGCTCCTTTGCTTCTTTGTCCAGTGTCACACATGCCCCTTTATTTACTCAGTATGCTACTCCCAATGAATGGTCAATGCAAGGGGATGAATGTCTGGCCCCTGGGCCTACCCCTTGCCTGGATGTCAGATCCAAAGTCTTCCTAGCATCGCAGATGACAGAGGTCTCGGCTGCATCCTCACTGCCTGGGCCTCATTCTGCCACCTTCTCTCCACCACCCCCACCACTGACAGTGCCTGGAGTTCTCCCTTGTGAACCACAAGTGCTCAAATCTCCTCAGGGAACTCCATCTGTGACACAAGAAAGTAGTAAGATGATTCCTGTGGTGAGCTAATAATGAGGGAATGCCAGGATGGGGAAGGGCAAAGTGTGTGCTTGGGGGCGGCGGGGGGTCCTAGCCAGGAAACCACAAGTCTAAATTTCCCTTTTCACACACACACCACCCTCTCAAACTCATAGAATTCTGAGGCTGACTCATTGTTGGAAATACACTGCTTGATATGCCTCTAGGGAAGAGAAGACAAAATTGAGAGACTTTATGCGCTAAGGCCTTCTAGAAAATCTCATTTTTAAAACGAACTCTTACAGAAAGCTAAATAGACTCTGTATCACACTATTATTATCAAAGTTTTTCTCTAGTTTCTGCTAATCAGCCCTCTCTTTCCCAGAAGTCCTTGCAGGAGGAATTTTCCTCTTTCCCAGGCTTGGTCTGTGACTGATTTAACCAATAAAACACAAGTGAAAGCAACATGTGTCACTTCTGAGGAGATTTAAGAGCTAGACGGTTCTCTTGCCTATGATAATCAGCACTGTTAAATGTGGGCGCTGCTCCTTCAGCCTTCATCCTTGAAAGAGACATCAGAACTGACCCTCAAAGACCATGTCACATGAGTAAAAGATATTTCTATTATAAGTCAGAGGTTTTCCATCATTTGCTACTGCAGCATAATTTGGCCTCAGTGGATTGACACAGATACCTAGGGCGGATTTAGCAAATTGTTAAGAGCCAGAAAATAAATATTTTAGGCTTTTAGGGCCATAGGATCTCTATCATAACTACTTAACTCTGCCATAGTCCCACAAAAGCAATCATAGACTCTAGGTAAATAAGTGAGTATGAATGGCTGTGCGCCTTAAACTTTATTTACAAAACATACAACTGACCAAAAACAAGCAATTCGACCTTCAAGTTGGATACATATTCCTGAGAAAGTTACTTAAGTCATATAGCCACTGGCTAAAATATCTGGCTAAGAAGTCTACAGGTATTTACCTAAAATCATGTCTTTGCTAATTTTACCTGTGTGATATTATTTTGTAAGTTTCATTTTAAAGGTGACAGAGACCACACTTTGTTGTATTATTTCCTAGAGCCCATTTATTTCAGTAAAATTTAAGTTGATGTAAGACTACGGGGTAACAGCTAAAATAATTTGTGATGGATAGGAAGAAAAAACAACTAGAAAGGGTCAGTCTGCTTGCACAATGCCTCCAAAAGCAACTGGAAAGAGAAAGAACGAGAGAGGAGACAGATAGCTAAATTAGAAAGGGAGAAAAAAAAGAGAAGTGGGAACAGGAAAGGGGATAATATATGTGTGAGAGCAAATTGAGTGAAGATGGAATTCCGGTATTTGACTGTTTTTCAGCACCAGGATCAGCAAGGATACTTGCTCCTCTACTGCCACCTCCAGTGCACTCACGATCCTACCTCCAGATTTGCAATTTTCACTAATGGGCTTAAACTGCCCAAGATGCAAATTATTTGAGTGTTTTTCCTCTTTTTTATTTTAGCTATATCTTGCTGAACATCACAGGGGTTGAAGAATGACAGGTTTTGAATAGTTTTTGAGTGGGGTGTGTGAGATCATTGAAAATATTTATTGGTCCCTGCTCTGGGTTCCTGGAACAAAGCTTATTTAAAAACCTTGTAAATTCCTAAGTGATAAGAGCACTAGGAATATCTTTGTTTTATTGAGGCAACTCTGGTTAGCCTCCTGGATGAGTTCGTCTCCAGAAAAATGAAAGCATGATTAGGAGCTTGGAATTTTTAGCCCCATACCCCACCCTCCAGAGAGGGAAGAAGGGTTGGAAATGGAATTACTATTTGATCACACCTAAATGAGGAAGTCTCCACAAAATTCCACTAGTAGGGGGATTGAGAGCTTCCAGGCAGGCAAGCATACCCATACCAGGAAGGGGCTGCACCCCAACTCCAAGGGAGTGCTCTTACACCCCACTGTGTACTTCATCTGACTATTCATCTCTATCCTTCATCATATATTTTAATAAACTGGTAAATGTGTATTCCTGAGTTCTGCAAGCTGTTCTTAAAAATAAATCCAAGGGAGGGGAGGTAGTGAGAACCTCTGATTTGCAGCTAAGAAATTGTGGGTTATCTGGAGACCTACTACTTGTGATTGCCATCTGAATGTGGGAGGTGGGGTTGGGGATGTAGTGTCCCATGACTGAGTCCTTAACCTGTAGGACCTGATGCTGTCTCCAAGAAGATGGTGTCAGGTCGAGTTCAACTGTAGGACACCCACTGGGATTGCAGGGAATTTCTCCATATGGGGAAAAACATCCACACATTTGGTTATTGGAAGTGACAGAGGTGTCCAGTGTGAAAGTAAAGGAGACATCCAGTGAAGAAACACATTAGGAAAGAACTGGATTTTTCTTTATGTAGGAAGAGGACAACAATGATTGAGGAAAATAGGGATGAAGGTTAATGTGGGGAGGGCAGAGACACTGAGAGAGTTGAGGAGGATTGGAGCAGGACTAAGAACAGAGGTAGTTTGAAGATAGAGTAATTCTATAAAGCATTGAATTCACATGCAACAATTCTACAAAAGTGGTGAGAAAAACTGATAACTATTAATTGTGACTGTGATCTGAAGATGTGAAATACAAGCCAAGTTAAGGCGTCACAAAGGGGAGATCTGGGAGAGAAAATCAAGGACCACCACCATATGTCAGAGAATCAGTGGTAGTAAGAACACAGGACATAATCTTTGCACAAATGAGCTGAATCCACTCTATTGTTACATTATGGTTACGTGTTTAAGAGGGTCTACATTTGAGCAATGAAAGGGAGAAACAAGTCTTTTTCATCGTTTTATATCTTGCATTCATTAAAGTAGCTGTCCAAGAGGTAGGACTCACTGAATTTGTGTTGAAGTTAGTTGTTCCCTTTCAATGATAAAGCCCAGAATTTTCAAAAGCTCTGTGGGAAGTTGTCAATTCATTGGAATTGATATGGAGAATTCTTTGTCCTGAACCTCAGAATTTGCTATTTTCCAGGCCTCCATCCTACAGCTACCCTTCATTTCAATTCGTTATTTGCATTCTCTACTCATCAGCAAAGGTCAAAATAAGTGGTACAGCCTGACTCTAATCACTGTAGTTATGAAGTACATTTAGGTACATTTAGTTATGAGGTATAGTTACAAGGTTTTAGTCACTCAAGTATCTCCCAATTGATGTGCTGCCTAAGAAGAGATAGACTGAACAGCAAGTATCCATTATCACTTTCTCGTGGCATCTCCTTCTGTAAAGTCAGCTCTGATCCTGTAGTAGGTGGATAGAGTGAGAAACTCTAGGTGTCCATTATAATAAAGAACATCTAAGCTACTCAGAAGGTGAAATGTTTCTGCTTGTGAAAATAACCCTGGAAAATAATAGCAAGGGCTATGTCCTATGGTAATAAAAACAAAACAAAAACAAATATAATCAAATAGAAAAGTTTAATTCATGAAATAGCCATGCCTGCTATATTCCTAATCAAAGAGTACCTAAATTTTGCTATTCTCTATGGTTCAGGACACTTCACATGAAAAATATACATGCATTTCCCTTCCTTTTATTGAGATACAGTTGATGTATAACACTGTGTAAATTTTAGTTGGACAACATATTGATTTGATACACTTACATAGGGCAAAATGCTTACATTATAGCACCCCCTAGTACCTACAAATCCCTTCTAACTCAAGTCAGTGGTCACCACTGGGAATCCCTCCTGATCTCCCCTCAGCTTCCGTGATTGGCTTTGTCTACCTTCTCTGTTCATGTTGCTCCCATCATATTGTTTTGACCTGACTGAATGAGCTCTCTGCTTCCTACACCACCCTGTGAATTCCTTTAGGCTGGGAATCATCTCTTAATTGCCTGTCACTGCAGCCCAACCACCAAGTAGATACTCATTAAGTGTTCTTAAATGAATCATTCAATTGTTGATGATTTATGGAACCAAAGAAATCACTAATTCAATTCTAGGAAACATGGTAGTTTCACAACCCTGTTCATTAACTCAACAATGGGTAAAGCAAAATAGTTTCACAGCTTTTCCAGCATCCCTTGTTAGAATCTCATAAACATCTCAGATATCAGAGATGACACAGCAATGCAATCATGATATTTGCCATTCCGTCTTTACATTCCAGAGGTGTCCTTTGTGGCTTCTGAACCACCTCAAATAGTTTGAGGCCATGGGAAGAGCAATATGGAAATTATACTCCAACTTGCTTCAAGGTCATGGCAAACTGAGGAGACTTCCCTTTGTCTCTTTTGACACAAGGAATAGTTATTGTTACTTGATCCTTCTGTATAGGAAGTCCTTAGCCACCTAAGGACATAAAAAATTTCTGGTATTGACAAAGTAATAATCAAAATCAACAAGCAACTATAAATCAGAAACACACTACGGGGTGGGAAGGTAGGAGCGGGGAGGGGTGGGGAGAGGAAGAACTAGAGTCAAAATAAGGGGAGGGTGCAAATGTATGGGGAATATAACCAAAATGAAAATGCATACATTGTGCAAAGATGAAAAATGTTGTAAGAATTATATAAAATAAAATATTTTTTAAAATTTCTGGTATTGACATAAGATTTGAATGGTTTTTAGTTCTGCATATTTCATCTCAAAAAAAAAAAAACCTTGCATCAAAATTCATAGCAGTAACCTTTCAGGAGTGGTGTACCTGGATGAAGGTCATTACCTACCATACTCTTGCTTTATCTCTCCACCAGGTCAATAGATATCTGTAAGTGGGTGTGTAGGGTAAAGAAAATATCAGGCTTTTCTGCCCTTCCGCCATCAGGATAGATGATGGATCCTTGTCCTGAATGCATGCCTGATGGCGGGCACCTGGAATAGGGTGTGGGCATAGGTAGATGGGATTCAGCTGAGCTGAGACTGTGCTTTTAAGGGCAGCATCACGGGGACGCCAGCAGCAGCAGTAGCAGCAGCAGCAGCAGCAGCAGCAGAAGCAGTAGAAGCCGAAGCAGAAGCCGAAAGAAAAGCCGAGAAGCAGCAGAACATAGGCTAGAGAGCCCAGATAGAGTGAAGACTTCCTGGGGGCTGGGAGGCCTGCCAGCACCCCTGCCTGCCATATGCCTGGTGAACCCCAATAAAAGACCTGCAAAAAACCACTGAGGACTCTGCCTCCTCCTTTACCCGGTCTGCATGGGATCAGAAAACCTGCACTGTGCCCAGTCCGGCCCTTACAGGGTGTCCTTGCAAATCCTCTTGCCAGGGAAACTAAGCTTGCTGGGAAGATTGGTATATATAAGAGGATATGGTTTCTAAGGGAACAAAATTGATATACACACATCTATAATTGTAGATCTCTCTCCCTTCAGTCTTCCCTTGAGGCATAATTACTTGTAAAAGAGATCACATCAGATTAAGAGTGTCAGTCCTTTGAGCTCCATTAAGCTAAATGTCCGGTTCATAAAGAGCAATGGGGCTAATTGTTTTTAATGAGCACTAGTTTGTGATAACATTGTCAAAATTCCAGCACCATTTTATATCTTTTTTTCTTTTGTTTTAAGAACAAATTTTTCACATGGAAGATATGTACAGCACAGTCATTTTTCCAATTCACACAAGGGTTATTAACCTTTTAGCTGAGAACGAAATAGGCCAGTATCTGAAATCTGAGGTGTATCCCCTGGTGTCGTGTACATGGTAGACACAGTACCAACCTGTTGAAAGAATAAAAACATTATCAGTCAAGAATAAGTTTTTTTTCTGAAAATATAATCTATTTAAGACAAAGGCAGAATACAGATTTTAAAAGTACACATGAATTATACTCTGTGGTTGGTTGACTGTTAAGCTCTTTACCTTGTTTTCTTTCTCACCCAAGACTTAATGATTAACCTAAGCTTTAAGAGTTAAGCAAACAGATAACTCTTTTCTAAATCCAATGAGTTAGGAAAATCTGAAAATGTCCTCCACACCTGTGAGAGTGATTATCCAAGAGACAAGAAGCAGGAAGTGTTGGAGAGGATGTAGAGAGAAGGGATCCTTATATATTAGCAAAAGGAATGTAGATTGGTGCAGCCATTACGAATAGCAGTACGCTGATTCCTCAAATAATAAAAATAGAAATTCTATGCAATCTGGTTATCCTACTTCTAGGTAGTTAACCCCCAAAATACAAAAAACACTGATTTGAAGACATATGCATCCCTGTATTTATTTCAACACTATTTATAGCCAAGAACTTAAAGGCCCACTGACTGATGAATGGATAAAGATTTGGTACATATACACAATGGAATATCAATCAACTATTTAAAAAAAAAGATGAAATCCTGACATTTGCAGCCATCTAGATGGGCCTAGAGGGTATTATGCTTAGTGGTGTAAATCAGAAAGAGGAAGACAAGCACCATATGATTTCACTCATGTGTGATATGTAAAGAAAACAAGGAGATGAACTAAATGAAGCAAACAAACAAACCACTTTAGACTATAAGACCAATTAAGGGTTCCAAAAGGAAGGGTGAAGGGGGTGGGTTAACTAGAACAAAGGGAACTGTGATATGGTGAAGGCTAAAATTGAACAATTAGTGGTGAAATAATGTAGAATGTCCACGTGTTGATTTTCAAGGCTGCACCTGAAACATATAATGTAATAATGCAATGTTACTTCAATACAATAAAACAAAAAATTAAATTTAAAAAATTGAAGACATGCCAGAAATACCATAAATGTTAATGCTATATATTTATATTGCAAAGTATTAACTCTGGGGAGGAAGAAGGTGAAGTGGTGATAAGTTTTCAGGGGAACTTCAATTGTGTTATCTTTTTAAACCAGAATTATACTTTGAATAATATTGTACTGTCATCTATTCTTTCTACAGTCTGTTATATTGCATAATTTAATATTTTTTCCTAATTAAAAAAATAATTTAGAAACAAAAAACCCACTCTTTAAGATGAAAACTTAAAGCCAATTCTGAATCATGCTGAGGAATGGTCTGGTGTGTATACCGAGCCCTTGTCAAGATCTCATAAAAGACACATCCGCAATGGGCTGCTTAATACTACCTTTAATCATTTCACATGTGTTTCATGAAATATTTTAGAATTTAATTACCCCATTAAAGCTCCTTGACAGCATTTAAGTCAACAAACTGGGTTGGAGTAGGGGGTGTGATATCAATTGCATTAAGAAAATTTCTTGTTTTGTGCATTTTTACAGTAATTAAATCTTCCAGGCCCCCGGACAAAAATAAAATAAATGTAGAACATTTTTAACTAATTTGTTCAAAAATGGCTTTGAGCTTCTCTAATAGATAAAAAGACCATATTTTCACTTAAAAATAATTGTTGGACACACTGTTATTTATTTGTGTGTTTAAGCCATCTTCTCTCTTCGTCTCAAAAGGCATTTGAAGCCTCTGAGTCTATTATGAATATGTGAAGTGCAGTATTTGGGGTAAGGCAATGATTAGGAAATCCCTACCCACAAGAAGTTTACAAAAACAATTTACAAAACCTTTGATCCAAATACAAGTTCTTGTTCTCCACATGTAGAATACTTGAGCACTTAATCAGCTAATGACTAGAAATATGCAGGAGCAAATGCCATCATTGTCAGCTGTAATATCCATGAGCTCATTTATACTTGACTTAAGAGTTTCCCAGTGCTGCTGGAGTCAGCATTAACTTTTTCTGCTGGTCACTTTGTGATCCCCAAAATACATAAAAAAAATCCAATTTTACAATTTCACAGTAAACTCATAGTGCCATCTTAGTGATTTTCTTTGAGTGCCTTGTATCCATGGTTGCTAGCTGCCTCAAAAAATGTTATTACAGTCATGTCTGGTAAATGACCCCATTCAAAGTATTATTGGACAGTTATCACAGCAGCAATTGCCAATAGAAGAGTCCTAGACAATATTTATTTGGAACAGTCTCACCCTACTCTGACCCATCCTGCAGAGTCTGGAATTAAAACCTTTCATTTCCATGAAGTTTTGTGAGCCCAGGAAAATTCTGATAAATTGATTTCAACTTTAGGAAGTAAATAAAAACAAAGCCTTCATCAAGTAAAAGTGAGGATGATGATAGGCAGGTCAGACTAGAGGGACAATATCTCAAGGGGAAATCAACCCTAAGAGTGACTTCTGGGTCATTCAATTTGATCTCTGAAAACTATTGAATAGAAGGGGTTTCAGTTAAATTGCTTTTATGATTTGTACAAAAGAAATATATTAATAGTCCCAGAGTTAGTCAGCTTTTCATGGTTAAGGTGATGTCTTATCAAATATGAAATCAGAGTTTGAATAGGTTTAGAGGTTGACCTAGCACCCTCATTTTATAAAGGGTGGGAATGAACTTCTAGGAAGGCTAAGAAGCTTGCTCAATTATAGTAAAATCATAAAGTGATCAGCAAGGACACGGACAGCAATCCCAGGTTCTTCCGGGATCTAAATTCCCCCCATACCAGCCCGAACTTAATATGGTACTGCTATTGATGAGTCTCACCCACAAGATTACCAAATGGCAGATGCCCAAGCGGGAAACAGTGAGTATAGCAACGGTTCTAAATACAGTTATCTGGAGGAGGCTTTGTGATTCTTTAGAGAAGTCCATTAAGAAAAGTATCTGTCATCTGCCGGGGCCTCCCTGGTGGCACAAGGGGTTAAGTCTCAGCACTGTGAAGCTATCAGCAGCAGCCACTGTGTCATGAGTTCAATCCCTGGCCAGGGAGCTGACCCACAAGGTGCAGCAGACTTGTCCTGTCTCCCCTATTACTCCCCTCAGCAATGCATTTCTGTCGATCAGCGTGTTATGCTCCCCACTCTCTCTGGTGAATCCTCACACACACACATCCCGCACCTCTGGCCTACACCTCAACTCTTGTATGCATAAATAAATAAAATAAATCTTTAAAAAAGAAAGAAAGAGAAGTATCTGTCTATACATGTTTAAAGAGGTAAACGACCTCTTTTCTTCCCCATCAGAAATAAAAGTTAAGAACATGGGAAAGAAGTAGAGCCCCTTTTGCTTCTAGGTGGAGTCTTGAGTGGGATAAAGTACATCCCTCAAATGCTGTCCTTGTGGGGACAGTGCTCAGTGACAACCATCCAAAAGCAAATGCATAGAAGGAATTCAGAGGCTTCCTGGCTCATTCTGAGCACTCACCGGGAGACTTGCAGAAGTTCTAGTCCAAGTCAGCACATGGTATTGAACTCAATCATGATGTGCCCCTTTGGCACAGCTTCCTAATTGCCAACTGTCTCATCTGCCTCTTCACTGCCAAAGGACCTGCTCAGAATCACCTCTACTTTTCAGTCACTCACGGCTGGCAGTTTTAGGAAATAAGTCTTATTCTATTTTCCCCTCCAGGTAGTAAATGCCTTACTTTAATTGGGGGCTTCCTCTGTGGCAGGCATAGATCTAAGGGCTTTAAGATTTATTTATTTGTTTGTTTGTTTGTTTGTTTATTTGTTTATTTATTTGTTTATTTGTTTATTTATTTATTTATACAAGCACTGAGTACAGTCAGAAGTCCGGGAGGGTGAGAGAATTCACCAGAGCCAGAGCGAGGAGCAGAGCAGGCAGAAGGACCGAAGTACACTGCTGAGGGGAGCAGCGGGCAGCAGGAGAGGTCTTCGCGCCATGTGGGACCCTCCTCTGGTGGCCGGGGAACAGCCGGGGATCGAACCGGCGCTGCAGAGGCCACAGGCAGCTTCGCAACCCAGCGCTCAACCGCTGCGCCACCAGGGAGGCTCTACATATATTCTTATCTAAACCTCATAGCAACTCTGCAGGATGGGTAAAAATATCAGTTATTTCCATTTTAAAGATGAACAAATGGAGATACAGAGAGGTTCTGATTATATACATATATATACACATATGTTGTGATTATATATGCATATACATTGTGATTATATCTGTACACACACACACACACACACACACACTTGTCATAATAGGTTCAGGTGGTCCAGGAGCTAATTCACCTATTTAATGTGTCACTCAAAGCAGTGGTCTAATTTGAGATTTCCTCTAGGTAATTTTTTTGTGTGTGTGTGGGACCCTCCCCAGTGGCCAGGGAATGAACTGGTGCTGCAGAGGCTGCGGGCAGCCTCACAGCCCAGCGTTCAACCGCTGCACCACAGGGGAGGCCCTCCTCCAGGTAATTTAGAAGAATAGTGCCACGATTGGTCTGTAAAGGGAAAAGACAAAGATATAGGGAGCTGTTGCTGGTTTTCTGATCTTGTTTGGTAGGTGTTAAATTTCACATGCACACAGAGTTGACTTTCGGGGAAGATTGAGTGCCTGTCTACTCTTGACACTTCATACTGCTGAAGAATGAGCGGAGCACAGCTTCATATAGTCTTCATACCCTCAGGGAAAATTCTTAGCAGTTTTGAAAATTTAGCTAGAATATACTTCTGACCAAATCAAAACCTATAAATCATTTCCCATTTTTTTCAATTCTTAGAAATCGTGTGATATCATCAATGTCATTTTCTCTTAAATATTAATTAGTGTTTTTGTGATGCATTCATTATTTTGTATTCTTCCTGGTTCTAAAAATTTGAGCCATACTAGCTCCATATGCTGTTCATTTTCTTGACTCTACCTGTTAAATCTTTGAAAGTTCAGCTATAAACCCACTAAGAATCATTTTAGTCAGGCTGTAGGAAAATATCCACAGTCATTTATAAGTTATGTACATGGCACTGTCAAAATCAAAAGATAAAAACAGTGAGTTCATAGTAGAAATGAAACATTTACACTATTTTCTATATGATTAGACTGATTAATGTGAATCAATAATTTTGTATTTCATTTATTTTGGATAACTTTCTAAACACGTCAAAAGCTTAAATATAATGGAATTGATTTCATTAGTCTTCAGTGTTAGGAACATCAGATCATCAGTTCTCTAAGCTCAAACTAAAACTGAAAGACCTGTAGATAATGCTTTTAATACCACCCTCACCTCCCCACATTATCACATGTACATAAGCATTAGAGAAGTAGCCCAATGCAGCTCGAGAAATGAGAAAAACCTGTTGTTATGTAAGAAGAAGGCATACCTCGCCCAGTTACATAATTAAGGACATTTGGCAAGGCAAGCCTGACAAGACTGGAATACCCTGCTTGTCTGTAGATGTTCCAACAGATGTAAGAATGGGGGGGGGGGGGAATCAAGATACATCAATTTGATATATTTAAAAAACATGGAGCAATCTTTGAAAGAACCATGTCTTATGAAACAATCCACTTATTTGCATAGACCATATCTTAGTCTGCTTGGCCTGCTATCACAAAATGCTATAGATGGAGGTGCTTAGACAATAGACATTTATTACGTTCTCTCAGTTCTGAAGGCTGGAAATTGAGATCAGGTTACGAGCCTGGTCTGGTTCTAATGAAGACCCTCCTCCTGGCCTGCACTGGGCCTTCTTGCTATGTGCTCACATGGCTTTTTCTGGGTACATGTGCAGAAAGATTGCTTTTCCTAATAGTGCACTGATCCCATTAGTTCCCACCTTCTTAACCTAACCTAATTACCTCGCCATGGTCCCATCTCCAAATATCATCACATTAGAGGTTAAGGTTTCAATATGTGAATTTGGTGATGATGTGGGGAGGGAGTAGGAGGGAATGAGAATCAAAATTTCAGTCCAAAACAGGCATCTATATTAGGGAAAGTCTTGATCCTCAAGATGTCATTCTCTTGTCCTTTTCCCTGTAAAATTAATCTTGTCTTTTTTTGTTCTTGTATTATTTTTATTATGGTAACCATGGTTTACAACTTTGTATATGATTTGGGAGTAGAGATTTATAGGTTTTCAGATGTACATTACAGCATCATGTGTACCACCAAACACCCATAATCCTCTGCCAAATTCTATTTGGTCCCCTCCTCTCATCCATCATCTTGCCCCATCCTGCCAGTCTGGTAGCTTCAGCTTTACAGTCAGATTTCGAGGGCTTGTCTTGGTTTAGTTTTCCTGTTTCTTTTCATCGTTGCTCTATATTCCATGTAAAAGTGTAATCATCTGGTATTTGTCTTTCTGCTTATGACTTATTTTTCTTAGCATAACCCCTTCCAGTTCCATCCATGTTGCTGCAAATGGCAAGATTTCATCATCAAAGAGACTAGGTTAAAATAATTAGTACGTAAGAATGAGTTTTGAGACTCCAGAAATCTCAGATCTATTTTCTACCAATAGAACAAGAAAGCACTAACAAGATAAATTTAAATTGGAGTGCTGCAAGTTCCTTCATAAGACAATAGGTCATACAGCAAGGGCCAAAACAGCATCATAATTGAAGGCAATATGGAAATACTGCATGGGGAGAGGGCACAAAACACAGAATCGCCTACCATTTACAAAACTTATGAATGACAGTAACCAATGAAAACTTTAGAGCAATGAAATAAAACAGATACACATGACTACCTATTGTTCCAGAAGGTTGGTTTTCTGAAAGGATTATTATCTAGCTATAGATCACACACTTAGAGAAGATTTTACCTTTTAAAGGTCATTCAGGTAAGATATTGCCACACACAAGATTATAAAACATATAGTGCCAGTAAATTAACTGCCAATAGTGCTGCAAAGACTCCAGTAGTTTGCTACTTTTACTCAGTCTATATTACTAGAAAATTTTTGTTACTAATCAGATACTGAAGCTATTTCAATTACATTTGTTCATTGGTAATTATGACTCTATCTGGCCTTTCTAACTGCTTTTATTAGTCATTAATTTTATCTAAAGTATCAAACAGACTTTTCCCTTTTTTCTCTGCAGGGCAGCCAGAATCAGGCTGTAACTTCCACTGAGTCTCACTGGAGTTCGGGGAACACAGAATAAACAAGCTGAATAACTCAGAATTTCTACAGCTCATGCCCAGGGCAGATTCCTGATCCTTAATAAAGCTGGTTTACTCTCAGCTTCTTCTATGTAGCCACAGCTGTTACTTCACCAGAAGTGCTGCTTGAACCTTGTTTTTCAGGCTTTAGACAAAAGAATAGACAAAAGGAACTTCTGATGTTAAAACTAGAAAAGCCTTTGAAGTTACCACAATTTGCCTTCCAGGTTTCATGCTTCAGGATCGACCCTTCTAGGGGCCTCCGTGGTAGCCTGGGGATAAAGTCTCAGCACTATGGCAACTATGGCCTGAACCTGAATTCAATCCCTGGCCAGGGAGCTAACACACATGGCGCAGCAGACCTCTCCTGTCTCACCTGACGCTCCACTTAGCAATGAATTTCAGTAAATCCACTTGTTCTGCTCCCCACTCTGTCTCCAGTGAATCCTCTCACCCCCCACACCCCTGGCCTACCCCTCAGTTCTACAATGCAAAAGAAATAAAACCTGTTGATATCCAAACTCCAAACCATGGTCTGACTTTCAACTATCATATGTCAGCACAGTATATGCTCCATCAATTGCCCAGCACGGGTCAGGCTTCAAATCTTAGCTCAATTTATTTTCAATCTCACCTCATTAGGATTCAAAAAGTACTAGGATTCAACCTCACATAGCCTTCTATTATTTATTATTTAATACAGTCCAAAAGAATGTATACCAATTTTTAGTAGCTGTTTCTCTGGATGGTAAATTAATGCTACTATTTCTTATTTTTAAATATCTGGGTCTGGGTTTTTTTTTTAATCTTTTTATAATGAATAGTCACTTTGGGGACCAAACATCTGCCACCCCTAAATATGTCTTTTTGGCAAGAGATTTATTTCATGGGAGGGATTCTGAGCAGGTATAAAGGAGAGCACTCTAAATTAAGGGTATCTAGTCTACTGAACCAGAAGACCAAATCTCCTTAACTCTTTTCAATTGAGAAGGTAAAATCTAAGTCTGCATAACACCCATACCTTTGTCTACTGTGCCTCCCCTGGTAACTTCTCTCATATCTTCCCTTTCCCTCACCCTCCAAAAACTTTATCTTAGCTGTTACTGAAGAAGGCTTTGGAAACCATGTGTTCTACTGGGTCTTTCCCATGAATACAAAAGGTATTTTATTAAAATTCTTTTTGTTTCTTTTCTCTTATCAATCTATCTGATGCTGGTTTGATTATTTGCTAACCTAGAAGAATCCATAAGGATTATGGAATGATTTCCTTTGTGCTTTGACAGGGATAATACAAATGTTTAAAGAAAGTAATAGTGAAAAGAGTTAAGACTATTCCCTTGGTTTTACATAGGCTAGCATGGAGGGGGTTAATGCTGGAAGCAAGAGGGCCTGATCTGATAAAGTGGGGATGAAAAGATATTTAAGAGGCAAATTGAGAGGAATAGATGACATATTTGGATATGAAAATGATCGTGTATGCTCAAAGATGACCCTCAGGTTCCTGGTTTAAGAGAATATGAGAATGATATTACCTCCCACCCCACCCCCACCCCCACCCCTACATTGCCCTTTAACATCTGAACTCTGCACCTAAGGAAGGGAGCTTCTGGGAAGCGGGCAGAGCTCAGCAGCCATTTTGTGAGCCTTTTAAAAGGAGCCGCGCTCCTGGGCTTGCTTTCTTTTACATCTAAAGCTGCTGTGGAAGGCAGTCACCCCACTGAACAGCAGGCTGTGGCCCACTCCAGCGCCTTCTAGGGGGCTGTGGGTAGGGGGAGCCCCTGAGCTCAGAGGTGTATGCTACACTCTGCAGGCTCCCTTATCTGCAACTCCTCCTGACACCATTGCTGGTAAGTGGACCTTTTCCCTTCCCCTCTATCCTGCTGTTTCTCACTCTCCCTCTACCCTGTTGCTTAGAATATATATATTTTTCTTTTTTGCTTCATCAAAGACCCTTTTGTTTGCATTTGTAGTGATGGGTGGCTGGATCCAGAACCAGTGACAAGGGGTTCTGGCCGGGGTTGGTTTTTAGACCTTTTGCCCTGTAACAAGATGAGGAAAGAATCTGTGACATGGAAGATGATGAGTTCAATTCTGGACATGTGGAATCTGAGGTACATGTAGAATATTCAAGCAAAGGTTACTAGTAAGAATTTGGATATGGAACCCAGGAGAAAGGCTGAATAGTTCCAATTAGGAAGTCAACGCTAAAGAAACAGGTTACAGGTTAAATTGTTCTCAGACCCTAGAATCCAAAGAAAAAATTATGTTACTTTTGTTTTTGAGCAGCAGATGACACAGTCTGAGCATGCACAGACACAACTAAACTTGAGCTGAGCCAACACAGAGGACGGGAGAGCCTCAGAGGTGAGGGGCCTACAAACAGAAATTTAAAACTCCCAATATCTGAAGTAAAAAAAGCCTCTTCATACTTTTCTGTGTATGGTTGCCTTGTAACTACACAGTGAACTTAAGCCAAGTCCAGAGCCCACTCACTAGTCCCACTCCCAAAACAATAGAAACGCTTTCTCCTACCTAGACAGGGAGACACAATTGAGGTTTTTCTTTTTCCCTCTCGGACCTCCTTGCACATCAACTTCTAATAAACTTTTTTCTCTTTTCAAAAAAAAAAAAAAACCAACGCAAAACATCTAATGCCATGATATTCTACATATTTGCCTTTCGGTAGCCCTGGTAACACTAAGGTTATGGCAGAGTCATAGCTGTAGATGAGTGACCTGGAGAGAACATGAAGGAGACTCAGGAACCCTAGAGAACCAACGTTTCAGCATGAGCAACAGGTTAGGAATCCAAGAAAAGGTGTTCCAAGAAGGAAAGAACAACCCAAAATAAGGGAGTAGGGCCTCCCTTGTGGCGTAAGGGGTTAAGCACAGCACTATGAAGCTATCTGCAGCCTCTGCAGCGTAAGTGTGATCCCCAGCCAGCCTGAGAGCTACCCACATGGTGCAGCAGACCCCTCCTGCCTCACCTGCTGCTCCCCTCAGCAGTGTATTTCATTCAATCTGCCTGTTCTGTTCCCCACTCTGTCTCTGGTGAATCCGCTTAACCCCTCACTTCTGGCCTGTACCCCAGTTTAAAAAAAAAGGGGGTGAGTAACAGAAGTGAAGGGAATAATGCAGACACTCTCAGTGACTTCCTGTAGGCCAGTACTATGTTTTACCTATAAGCAAGCAGAAACCATAAGGGAGAGAATTGCTATGTTCCATTATAGGACAGGAAACTACTATTCTTAGAGGGTAGGAAAGTTGTCCATAGTCACACAAATGTTAAACAATAAAAGTGGAATGCAAACTTAGCCTTTCTGACCCTGAAGGCCATGTTCTGTCCTCAGTGTCACCATGCTTTATTAGAACATATTGTGAACGGCTCTATTTGTCAACTGGCCTACGTCAAGACAGACTCTAAGATCCCAGCTTCCTCAGCATAGTTCTTCAGGCAACAGAACTGATGACTAACTGGGTCTTTTTGGTACAGTCACACCTTATTCCCACCCCTCTCCAGCTACTAAGGCAACCCCAGCTTCTCTCCCAGGAATGAGCCCTCCTCATGATCTAGCAATTTTCCCTAACTCTAAAAATAATGCTTTCTTCTTGGTTAGTACTCATGTCTTAAAGATTTTTCAATATATTTCATATTATCCCTGCAAATAACTGAGTGAGCCAGCTAGATATTTACTGACGTATACAGTGACACTCAAGAAATACCTCTGATTTCCTAAAAATATTAGCCAAAATATGTCTTCTGAAGAAAGTAGCTCTACTTTCTTACCTTAAAAGACAAACTGAAAAACAAAATTATAAACAGTCATTTTATTTTTTTTTTTAATAGAGGCATGTTTTTTTTTATTTATTTGTTTGTTTGTTTTGTTTGTTTATACATGCACTGGGTACAGTCAGAAGTGCGGGAGGGTGAGAGAATTCACCAGAGCCAGAGTGGGGAGCAGAGCAGGCAGAAGGACCGAAGTACACTGCTGAGGGGAGCAGCGGGCAGCAGGAGAGGTCTGCGCGCCATGCGGGACCCTTCTCCGGTGGCCGGGGAGCAGCCGGGGATTGAACCGGCGCCACAGAGGCCGCGGGCAGCTTCGCAACCCAGCGCTCAACCGCTGCGCCACCTGGGAGGCCCTATAAACAGTCATTTTAGAGATCAACAATAATGACGCAAAGAAATGTGTAGCAATTTGATATGTCAAGTAATTCTAGGATGTTCAAGTAATTCTAGGATGGACATAGATATTTTTATTATCTTCTGAACTTCTAAACATATCTACACATGACCTCAATATTTACTAAATATTTATGTACCATTAGCTTATAAGTTTCTTGAGGCCAGGATCTACTGGATTCATTGTGGTGTCCTCTGAAAACATAACAAGTCTAAGCACCCAAGTAAACATATAAACACAACCTTCAAGAACTGAGTGCAGGGATCAATTTCTACATGTCACGCAGAGAAGTAAACCAACTTAAACAGGTCGGAGAATGTGCTATACATATATTAAGCTATTCCAAATCCTGTTCATACTAATAATTCCATACAAGGTTTTGATAATCCAATTTGACAACACAGACTGTGTAATGATTGATGTAAGGATGATAAACTCTAGAACTCTTCAAAAGAATTAGAAGATTAGGTTGTAAAATGCTTGAACCATTTTAAATTCCTTTCTCTCTCTTGTCACATGGTGATGTGATTGAAATTAGTTTATAACTATCACCTGTAAAGTTGAGGCGGTTTGGGGGAAAGAGATCAAGATTTGGAATCCCAAGGCTTAAATTTCAGTCCCAATTTGTCATTATTTATTTTATAACTTCGCAGAAATGAAAATCTCTCTCAAGGCAAACATGGAAATAAAATATTAGCAATTCAAAGAATATCAGGAGAAAAAAATGGGTTACTTCTGAGAAAAGTATAGGGAGATTTTTCCATTCAGCAGCACATGGTGAGTTTACTAAGGAAAAAGACGTTTGCATAGACACAAATAGCCGAATATCAGGCTGTATTTTAAGAGGACAGGTTTATTAGGAAAAAGATAAAGGATAAAAGAGGCACTTGCATAGACATAAACAGAGAAGGCTGCACTTTAAAGGGCAGTTTTATTAGGAAAAAAGAGGAACCTGGGCATCCCTGATGGCACAGGGGTAAACTCCGGGCTGGCTAGGGAGCAACCCGCATGGCGCATCTCTCCCATCTCCCCGCTGCTCCTCTCAGCAGTGTAGATCTGTAGATCTGTCTGTTCTGCTCCCCACTCTGTCTCTGGTGAGTCCTCTTACTCCCTGCACCTCTAGCCTATACCCCAGTTCTTGTATGCATAAATAAATAAATCTTCAAAAAAAAAAAAAAAAGAGAAAACTGCATAGGTTTTCTAATCTTTTGAAATTTTCCAAGATAAAAAAAACAGAATTAAATTAATTAAAATGAGTTTTGTGTTGTGCAAGTACAGGCTCTTGAATCCCAGAATTTGGGTTCCAGTCTTCAGATTCTCCATCTGCAAAACAGAAATGATAGTTCTAATCCCTATCACATAAAGCTGTGTGAAAATTCTCATAAACCATGCAGTATACACAGCCAGTAAGTTCACCACAGATTACATTATATTATGGAAACACGCTAAAATAAACCAATGTATTCAATTACAGAAATACTTTTCATTTAGTTCTCAGAATAACCAATGCTTTTGACTAAAATAAGGTGATGCTAAGTTGAACTCTGCACATAATATTCAAGAGTGCATGTAAAAAAACAAAAAATGCTAACTAGCAAACACCATTAAACTGACAGCTTCAGTGCCTATTTTCCCAACCTCTGTAAAATTGCTATTTAAAGATGCCCCATTACCTACTATTTCAGACTCTTTCTCATCGCTATTTGTGGTAAAATTATTGTTATAAATGATGCTATAATTTTATTAACAGTTTCTATAACAGGATTTCTCTTTTCAGAATGAAGACAAGTGGCTTATATTTTTATTTATCTAAACAATGTAGAGTCAATTAAATAAAATATGACCCCAGTTTCTATACTCAGAAATAAAGGGTCTTTGTGTTTAAAAACTCAATCTTTTAAGTGATTTTCTTTTGCATCACTAAATACTGTAATTTTTTGTACTTGAAAACCAAGAACTTTAGCCAGCACCCTGCCATACATTTACTGAAACCAAGTTGAGAAGATATCCTCTTTCAATTAGGGCCATTTCAAATGCTTCTGGGCAAATCCCTTGATCAATAGTTCCACTAAATTAAAAATAAGAAAAAGCAGGTCAATCCTCAGTATTCTACTACTGCTCTTACCTGCTTAGTGTTTGTTTTATTTAAGATTTTAAAAAATGGAATTAGGCTATATCATATAAGTTTCACATATCAGCTGAGAGTTAATTTTTTTTAAGATTTATTTATGCATACAAGAACTGGGGTACAGGTCAGAGGTGTGGGGGGGTGAGAGGATTCACCAGAGACCGAGTGGGGAACAGAACAGGCAGACTGACTGAAATACACCGCTGAGGGGAGCAGAGGACGAGTCAGGAGAGGTCTGCTGTGCCATGTGTGTAGCTCCCTGGCCAGGGATCGAACTGGTTTTGCAGTGACAGTGGATAGCCTCATAGGTTGCATCTTAACCCCTTGCACCACCAGGGAGGCCCTAAGAGTTAATTTCAATAAAATTTGAGAAGCTTCTTGAATGTTGCAGAAGATAATTTAATATAGAGAAACTTTTGGAAAACTGATGAAATGTACGTACAAAAAAAGATTGGATGTTAGCTTTTCCTTAAAGCTTTCTCTACAATTCTGCAGCCCAACCAAGGATTCCTTTAAGAATTATGGGCTCCAGTCCAAGGTCACTGCTTTCTGGGAGAGTTTACAAGTCCAGTGTCCCTATATGAGCCCAGAGACCCTGATATTCCCCAGACATTCACCTCTTTTAGGGAGAGAAGAAATGGAATGAACAGACCATGACTACTTTGAAGCAACGTAGCAAAAGGCTTTGCAATTCTTTTCCCAGAAGACAAGTACTGCAACGAGGGAAGAATATGTTATGTTTGCAAAATACATGCAAGAAATTTCTTTCAGTTCAAAATGTATGCCCCTTGCCTGTTAGGACAGTCACTAGAGATAATCAGCCCAGTGAGCATGCCTCCAGTATTCTCACTGATATTTTCAATTCCAAGGACATACAAGGGGCAGAACAGTGCCATCCCCTGAAGAAGATTTGCACTCAGGGTCACAAAGCCCAGTTGTGTGCTTTTGGACAAATTCCTTTGTATCGACTTTTGCCCAAATAAATAAGAGTCCAGGACTGTTCCAAGATTTTATGAAGAAATGTCTCATTTGTAGATGTCTGAAAACCAATGGGAATATGTAGGTATTGCTTAATATGGTTTGGGGTAGAAAACAAAGGATACAGTTAGAAAAAAAAGCTGTGACTAATCTTTGACTTTTGGTCTCCTTGAAAGATCTACTCCTTGCTAACCCTAGAGAATCAAAAGTATGCTTTTTAGGAGAAGTCTTTCCTTAATTTTGGCAAGATGCTAAAGTAATAACTTTCTGAGTTAAATTACTTGGCAAAAACGTGCACATAGCCAATGCTGTTATATGCATTTCTATTAATCCTACATTCTTTGTTTCTTGAGTTGTTTTAATGCAAGCAAAATGAAAATAGAAGCCAAAATATCAAGATTTGATATTGATGATTAAGAAAAAGCCAAATAATATGGAGTTTCATCATATACACATTAACTTATGAGAATGTAGCAGGAGAATTTAATTATAAGCCTTTCGAGTAAGAATGGGAAGAACAGAACAAACAAAGCAGAGGGGTGAGGAGGAACAAAGAGGAAGGAGAGGATTAGCAGAGGAAGAAGAAACAGTTTAATTAGTACAGGGGTCCTAATTAGTACAGGGGTCCGTAGTTACCTGTGACTGCATGAGTGTGTGGGTCAAGCAATTCTGCAAGACTGGAAACTCAGTCAATCTGAGACAACACTTGGTAACCTGGAAATTCACAAATAGCTCATTGAAGAAATTTTCAAACATCACTTTTACTGAATGCTGCCATTTGAATGTACAAAGCACTTTACCAGTTCAATTAAACTTGACAGATAATATCTTACACGATTTCTAAGTCCTACCACCCAATGCCAGCAACATATGCTTATTTTAATAATATCTGAAATGTTTTTGCACAAGATGATAGTTAATCAATACATTTAAAATGTTCTTCAACATGTTTCCCATATTTAAATGCCATTTTTAGAAACGTATGCAAATTCTGAAATGCCAGTCAAGAAACAAGCTTCTCTGCTCTATGACACTTGGCTATAAAGTCTATTTTCTCTCCATCCTGATTAATGTGGTGTGTTTTAGTTGAAACCGTGATATTTGATATTTTGAGGATCCAGGGGCACATCTAGAATATCTAGACTTTAGGACAACCAGTGTATCATTTTTCAACATTCTCTTCTTCTATATGCCAAAAAGCAATAATCATACAATAAGCAATAATCATTTGTTTTCTTGATTTGTTCTTAGTTTTAAAGTGACTGATTTATGATTAAAATAATTCAGAAATTTCAATTTAAAGATATTACTCAATGTTATTGCAAAGGTAATGTTTCACAGAAGAGCTAAAATTTGCACTTCCAAAAAAAATTTCATCTTGCCATTTACACTCTTTACCACTCCTTAAATTAAACACAAATAGGAAATTCAAGTGGTCACAGAAAATGACAGATTGGAAATATTCAAGTCATTCTTGCTCTAGGGTCGAGTCTAATGGATCCCAAACCAGGATGCACAACAGACTTGCCTGGGAAACTTAAACTGCAGAAGAAATTCAGCTAAGTTTGCACACAAAGGAAAAAAATCAACCTGCAGAGGTTTGAGTTATCATATCAAAGACAGAGCCGTGAAAGCACCTGCAATTTTCCCACTAGCACACAGCACACTTCGAAGAGATCAGAGCCCAGAATCCCTGAACAGACTGACTCACTTGTCTGAAACAAAGACTTTTCCTTATGATCGATGTTATCTTCAGATCTTATATTCCTCACATACAGTTTGCACCTGCCACAGAGATAAGAATCCCCTGAGTTCAGGTATACTTGTTCTGCTCTGCTAGGATGTTAGAAAATTATCATATGCCCATGAAAATGAATGTGTTTTTATTCTAATGTGATTGCCTTCATGTAACTTTTCTTTTCTACTGAGAATCACTTGCCTCTTCCAATGGTATATAGAACAGGGTAGAACAGAAGGCTTGTTGGGACTGTCTTCCTACCAGACTACTTGCTTTCTTCTGGGTTAACCCTCAGCGTTGACTCCGAAAATAAAGTTTTCCTTTCCTCTCCACAGCAGTGATTAATTTACTAGCCAACAGCACAGATTCTCAGACCTCACCCTCCTACCTACCAATTAAAAAGCTCAGCAGGATTAGCCTGGGAACGTGAATATTTTAACACACCCACTGACCTCCCACTCTTCCCTCTGTCTCACAACTTTCATACTTAAGCCAAAATCAGAAGCATGGGAATAGTTAAGAAATGAATCTGTTTAAGGCGACAATATTTTAAGTGGAATAAAACCCATCTATATCACTACTAGTGTCAGCATTACCCTGGACTTATAAATATGCAGTTTATTCACTCCTACCCAGGACTATAGGGGTAGGGATTCTGGTGACTCTGAAGTACCCAAACTTTGAGTACTGTTTTCTCAAGGTAATGTTTTCTAAACTTGAGAAATCTAAGGTTTCTGGGACCATTCGTTAAACATATACATTCAACTTCTCCCACCATCATCAGATCACTATCAAATTGTATAGAATCTTCTACAAGTGATATAAGACTCTTGATCTTTATTTATTTTTTAGAAATAGGAATCTTTAGGGCCTCCCTGGTGGCACAGGTGGTTGAGCACAGCGCTGTGAAGCTATCCGCAGCCTCAGCAGCACAGGTTCGATTCTGGTGGCCAACTGGCGAGATACCCACATGGCATGGCAGACATCTCCTGTCTCACCTGCTGCTTCCCTCAGCAGTGTATTTCAGTCAGTCTGCCTGTTCTGTTCCCCGCTCTGTCTCTGGTGAATCCTCTCACCCTCCCGCACATCTGGCCTCTACCTTGGTTCTTGTATGCATAAATAAATAAATCTAAAAAAAGAAGAAGAAAAGAAATAGGTATCTTCAAACAAGTCCCTCCGAGTGATTTTTGTCATTAGATAAATTAGGATATACAGGTTGAAATCAATGTCAATTAAATAGGCAAAGTGTTTTATTTGGAAACAAAGAATTAAAATTTGGGATATAGAATCAAAGAATTACAATTTGATATACAGTTTTCAGGGTGAAAGCCTAAACATGTCCCCAGGAGTAATAAAGTCAGGGGGCAGTTATGGGAGGAAAAGAGGAAGACGAGGTAAGAGTTGATGAATGTTAGTAAGCTTCAACTCTTCTTGATTATACCTAACTGGTCACCAATTCTACTGTCTAGCAAAAAGTTCATTATCATCTGTTCTCATGATCCAGGTGATTTTCACAAAGAATAGTTTGCATGGTGGTTTCTTAAGACATTGTTTTTGGCCCAGTTCAAAAGGGACAGGTAATGTAATTTCTCTATCTGATCTAATGTTTTGAGATTAAGCACTGATTTAGATTTATAGGTCTCTTTATATCTTAAAGCACACCATAAACTTCTTTGCATAAAATAGGAGCTCCATACATATTGTTGCTCCTAAGAAATCAAAGGTCTTTCTACCTTTTGGCCAGTGCACTTTTGCAGTATAAAATTCTACCTTGATTTTGAAGATGTGGGAACAGAAGTTGGCAATAGAACTTGTTGCTGAAAGCAAAGACCTTTCGAGTTACTCTGGCTGGGAGTCAGAGACCTAGAGAAATAAAATGAAGAAAAGGAAAACAGAAAGATCATCTGGTTTGGCTGGCTCTACTAGCCCGGATTTTGGCTGGAGAAGAGAATTTCAGTGCAGAAAAGAAAGGTAATAGATATTTCCAGTTTCCTGTCACACCCCTTCTCCCACATGCTTATCCACATTCTGATCGGTCTTCTGAGACTAATAGTTTCCAGGTGACTAACAGTCTATACTCATCTTTCCCATTATAATTTCTTTACTTTCTTATACTTTATGATTTGCACATTTTATGCTTTTTCAGTCTCTGATTATTCCTAACACTAGAGCTAGCACTAGCATATCCAAAGTTTGTGCCATTCATCTCCAAACTCCTGACAATCAGAGCAAATGTGTATGTTAATCATTGTCTTATCAACATATAGCCTAACTCCTTCAAGGTTAGGACACTTTTCCTGGCTCTGTAATTCAAAATCACTCTCTTGAAACTTAAAATATGAATTAAATACCTATTATTGCTCAAGTTTTTCTTTTTTTTTAATTTCCACTCAGGTTTATTTATTTATTTTTTTAATTCAAACAGAATTGGGGAGGGGGGAAGAAGGTAGCCCATAGCTCTATTTTTAATTTTTTTTCTTAAAGATTTATTTGTGCATACAAGAACTGTGGTACAGGCTGGAGGTGTGGAGGGTAAGAGGGGTCACCAGAGACAGAGTGGGGAACAGAGCAGGTGGATTGACTGAAACACACTGCTGAGGGGAGCAGCGGACAAGTCAGGAGAGATCTGCTGTGCCATGTGGGTTAGCTCCTTAGCTGGCCTGGGAATTGAACTCATGCTGTAGTGGCTGCAATGGCCTGCAGTGGCTGCGGATAGCTTCATAGTGCTGGGTCTTAATCCCTTGCGCCACCAGGGAGCCTTCCCCCCCCCCACATAGCTCTATTATTTCCTCAGAATAAACTAAAAGAGAGACTTAAATAGGCTAGTCATTTGTCTAAAATCATTCAGTTGATTAGAAAAAGAAGCAGAATTTGAAGCTGTGTCTGACTTCAAAGTCTATACTCTTTCAGCCATATAGGGATGCTTCAGTGTTCAGGTTATTTTGTTCATTGTTGCATGTTTATGTGTTAACTCCTCACATAGATGAGAAATGTGTTTACAGAAAACACGAAGTGTTTCTTTGAGTTTGTACAGTGCTAAGAACTCAGGAGGAAAGCTGTGAAAGGAAGAAAAGGCCAACTCAACCTAGCTAAATTATTCCCTGAAACCTCCAAATCCAGAAACTTCTCAACCAAATCGAATTTTCAGAATTCATATACCAGAATCACAAATCATTCAGTGGTGTCTATAGAATATCAAAGTGCTGCTCTGGCAATCTTATTCTGTTACAGGACAATCTTGGTAGAAACTGGGGTGACCTAGATTGTGATTGCGAGTTCTCACCTGCATAATTAAGGACTCAGGACAAGACCCTGAGAGACAGACAGGTTTACTTACAAGGGCAATGCGAAGAGGGAGAACAGAGAGAGAGAGATTAATTGGCTGACAGGTCAGCTCAGTAGCACCGTCTCAGATGAGACTGTTACTGGGCAAACCCTATGAGAAATGGGTTGGCCTGACTGTGGGTCCTCACCCACGCACTTAAAAGGGGCTTATAATGAGACTCAACCGCAGGCACACACCAAAAGTTTAATAAAGGGTTTATTTACAAAAAGGAGAAATGAAGAAATGAATATTCAGGGAGAAAGAGAGAAATAGATTAGTGTATGCTTCCTACTAGTTCCACTGAGCTGGAACCCAAATAGTACTCTGAAAGCCAGCGTAAAACCAAGCATCCCCAAGGCCCACATGTCTGGTTATACACCAAACCTGGCTGCTTAACTCCACCCTCAGTTCCCAGCAATTCTCCTTTTGGTGGTGATGACATTATGGGATTTGCAGTCCTTGGTCTCTTGGATCCTCTTCGGTCTGGGGTGGAGGTGGGGTCCATAAAATCTGTTTGTGGAGTTTGTTCAGGACATCCTTTCCCCCAACAAGACCAGGATATGAGCCAAAATCCAGAATCAAAAGAGTGGGGATGCACATGTTCAATCTTTTGAATCCAATATGGCTACTCAGCTCTGCCCCTAGTTCCCAGCAGCACTCTCATTCAGGAAGGTTCATGGAACCTTCTCATTCAGGAAGGTTCCATGAGGTTCATGGAATCCTGGGAGTTATAATCCTTGGCATACACATAGGTATTTTGTAGTATCTTTCTGTTTAATAACTATAAAATAGATGAGATGGCTTTGATTTAGAGATATTTTCAACAATTCAGGTGAAAAATAAAAAGAAGACATAGTATATTATGTCTAACTTAGCAATCATTAAAATAATGCCTTTCATCCAGGTATTGTCCAGGTATTAGAGTTCAAATTCTCTATTACTGAACCATTGGTTTCTAGACTTAAATAACTTGAGTCCACCTATTTCTCTCCATTACCACTGCCCTCGTCGTATTCACCTGCCACCCTTTCGTGCCTTAACTACTGCAATAACCCCTTAACTCTTTTATTGAAATTTATTTTCTACAAAGCACAGTAAAAATTTTAAGCAATAATCAAAGCTCTTACTTGTTTCCTCTCCTCTTTAAAATCCTTCTTTTGAGGGGCCTCCCTGGTGGTGCAAGGGGTTAAGTACCACACTATGAAGCAATCCGCAGCCTCTGCAGCATGAGTTCGATTCCTGGCCGGCCAGGGAGGAGCCCACATGGCACAGCAGATCTCTGCTGTCTCGCCCACTGCTCCCCTCAGCAGTGTGTTTTGGTCTGTCTGCTTGTTCTGTTCCCCACTCTGTCTCTGGTGAATCCTCTCACCCCTCGCATCTCTGGCCTTTACCCCAGCTCTTGTAAGCATAAATAAATAAATCTTAAAAAAATAAAAATGAAATAAAATCCTTCTTTTGATTCCCAACTTGTTTACAGTAAAACACAAACTCCTTCCCACAGCCTACAAGACTTTATATGACCTGGCTCCTACCCTCATCTCCAATTTCATGAAATATCTCACTGCATAAAAATCTGTTGAATAAATGAATACTTGAATAAATGAGTAACCCTTTTCTTAAATTTTCAGATGTAAGCCAGCTTCAAAAAAAACTAGTGCTAGAGCATAATAAATTTATTGTGATATATTCATCTAGATGGCAACAATTTTATAATTGATGATGCAGAATTCATCTATCTGGGTCATGAACTATTTGGTGTTGTCCCTAGCATATAGGACTGCTGCTTAGGTAATCTCAACCTCATTTGCTGCTGGAGATTTTATATCCTGTGCAATCTCCATTGCAGGATGCACTTTCATTTGGGGGACTATTGACTACAGCCATACGGGACATGAGGAAGCATATCTATTATTTATCTTTAATTCTGCTGAACTCCACTCCACCCCCACTGCTTCCCCATAGGTATTTTATCCTTTTTATGGTTGACTGAAAACTAACAAGGCAAAAATCCCATGATAATATCTACAATATATTAGTCAAATAATACATTATGGGGGCATCATATTTGTAATAGGAATCGCCAGTTGACTGATATCTGTGAAAATCAAATAGTCAAAGCTGGAGATGAAAGATTTTATTAGCTGCTCATTATAGCAATTAGAGGTTCTTTAAAATTATACAAAAAGGTATTAAAGGAATCCACTTTTGAAATTAAGTCGACAGACATGTTTTATTTTCCTAAGCGCACTACTCTTCCTATTTACTGTGGGTGTAGCACACAAGGCTCCTTTCAAGTTAGACAAGAGCAAGATAATTGTTGGCCCTGGGGCAATAGGTATACATCCCAAGGTATGACTGGGAACACCCAGGGGTGCCAGTGACTGATGTGCTTTGTGCCCCAGGGACTGATCAGTGGAATGCCTTGTTAATAAAATTGGAGCCATGGGTGGGAGTTGGGAGTATATCATTGTTCTCACCCTCCCTAAACCCCTAAATCCAGTGTTCAGTTTGACTCATCCTTCTCTGTCAATAAAAAGGCCAGGATCCTGCATCAAGCAGCTTCCGGCATCCTACAGCCTGCTCCACAACGCCTGTTTCTTTCTTTTATCACTGTGGAGTTGCTGACTTAACAATTTACTAACAACACCTAGAGAAGTCAATAGCCAGCAGTGAGTTATTTTAAAAGATTGAGAAGAGAAGCACCCATATAGGCATGATCCGTGATTAGTCGACAAACATTAGTCAATTAATGGATTTCAGGTGAATGAGAGGCAGACTTCCTAATATGCTAAGTCTGCTATAAATAACCCCCATGGTGAAAAAGTGACCCCATGGATATTTTTCACTAATACTCAGCAACCTAGAAAATTTTTCTCATACCTTATAAAAAATAATGCATAACTGTCTCTTTTGATAAAAGTCCATATTTATATAAGGAATGCATTTTCCCCCATTTCTAGATTCAGGATAACTAGAGGCACCTGAAGGCCACTAGGAAATTGCTGTGCTTAACTTACCACTTACCTGCCTTCCGACTTACTTACTCATTATCAGTTCTTATTTATTACAAATCCAGAAAAACATTTTATGATCAGGGTCACTCGTCTTGCATTAATTAAAATTGATTTAACAAAAAGCATACCAAGCAAAGATGTCTCCAGTGATTTAGAATATTCCACAACACTGATATTAGTATTAACTTTTTAAATGTCTTAGTGCTTTCTTGTCATTTTTAGTCTCAAACTGAAAAATTCCCTGTTCCTTGAAAAAGTATTTCCTTCAGATCAGTGGAATGCTTAGCAATAGCTCTATGGAAAAGGACTAGTAATGGCTCTGATTTGTAGTACTGCCAAACACTGTGGTATCAATATTTTCACTGTGACTGATTTCCAGCTACCAATGTCACATCAGTAAATGTACCATCAGGAAAAGATGCCCAATAGAACACCATTATCAAGTATTTCCACCATTCAGTTTCAATAGATACTAAAATGCTCAGAAGTGTATAAAATAATGAAATTAAATATAATAACTAGGAAGTGATAAGTATATAATACTTTTGTTTTTAATACAATTTATGTTTATATAATGTAATTTTTCACAATGACTGTGTTTAACAACCACCTTACCAAATTCCTAAAAACTGAGCTAGGGTAGCTCATGAGCCAATAAGAACACTCCAGCATACACTGCTACTCTTTTCTGGGTCGGTTTGTTCTTTTTCTTAAAATTGTATGTAGAATACTCACTTTATGTCTTTTTGTCAAGACCATTACACAATTGAATGGTATGAACAATTTTGACATACCAATGGAGATTTTGAAATATTATTTTCATTTATTTTGTAAATAGTTTTGTCATTGTTTGTATTTTGACCAAATGCTATTTGGAAACATTCATGTGTTTTGTCTTTTCTGTTTTTCTCATTTCCGTCAGGAAAGGTTTTTTTAAAACTTATTTTTAGTTTTGTTGCAATGTGATTTGAGAAATGTGACCTATGCAATTTTTACTCTTGAAATTCATTAAGATAGTATTATGATGAAATATTTTTCATAATAAGAAGAGCAAAGGTTACAACTCTTGTTTATTAGAGTAGAAACATATCCCCACTTAATCTTCTCAAGAATCTTGTATAATACTGTTTTAGCTCAGAATACCTAAAAAAAAAAAAAACCAGAAACCCGCAGACTCTATGTACTGCTTTGTAGGTGGTGCAATCCCAGGGCAGCAAGAGAAGAGGATGAGAGAAAGCTACCAAAACAGTTATTCGGTCACACAGGACATCTCCCTGAATAACATGTGGAAATAAGTATACCACACAACAGTCCTCTGGGGAGAGATTTTCCTGTGGATTTTTCTGTTTTACTTTCAGATGGTTAAAATTCTCTCACTGGGCATTAACACCCCACAGTAGATTGTTTGCAGTGTTTATTACACTTCCTTCCCTCCCATTCTGAGTACATGTCCTTTGTAATGTGACTTTGCAGCAGCTCCTATCAAAAGGAGTCTCTCCATTCCTTGAATCTAGATTTGGCCAAGGGACTTTTTTTGGCCAATGGGACATGAATATAGGATGTTGAGCAGTGACTTGCAAAGAGCTTGTGCATTGAGGTTTCCCTATTTTGCTGCAGGGAACCTTCTGCCACCATGTAAATGACCTTTGACTAATCTACTGGGTGATGAGACAGGTTCACTTGTCCCCGTTTTTACTGAACCACTGCCAGGCATGTGGGTGAGGTCCTCCTAGACCTGCCAACAACCCACAGACCTATAATTCTGCTCTGCCCCATCCTGCCCATGTGAGCCAGTGAAGATGAGAACTGTCCAGCCACGCTCAGAATTGTAGAAATAAGTGCCCGCTATTTAAAGACGCTGTTTTGGAGTGTATAGCAAAAACCAAATGATGGACTCTTCCACATTTTATGATTGGGTTATCTGTTTCTTTGGGCTGCTGGAGAAGGTATATCCTTCAGTTTCTGTGGCGTCCCAAAGTGGTGGGAGGAGCTGAGCCTCTGGGGTTGCAGACCTATGTCACTAGAACCACTATAGCTCCCACCACAGTGGGGTAATGGGTGCCATGGTGAAGCCACACTGAAAAAGAGATGGAGGCAGAGAAGATGAAGTGATGGCTGGGATGCCCTTCAAGAAGGCCCAAAGTACAAGTTTTTGTAGGTAGGACTGTGCAATATGGAGATATATGTAACTGTACATATAGCTGTACATGTGTACATATAGCTGTTATTATATGTACATATAGCTATATGTATAATTTTATATAATATATTATACATATATCCTTTAACTTTGCTTCGGTAACGTACAAACTCTTATTTTCCTACCCTTTGCAAAAGGTAATGAAAATGAGATTCATGAATCTAAAAATTCAAAATGGTGCCCCCTAAATTAAGATCACACTTGGTAATGACATATTACACTAAAGATGAAGCAACCGAATATAATACATATAGGTGTACATATATTATATAGCTATTATTATCCAGGTAGAATTAAGACTCCTGGTTTGCAAAAAAAAATGAAACATGAATTAGCTTAAGGAATAAAAAGGTTAATTTATTATAAGGATTCAGGAAGGCATCAGGGCCTTAGAAAAGAGTCCATTTTTCAGGATTCTCTCTGTCTGTCATCCAGAGCTCAACATATTTAATTTTTCTCCTGTCTACAAACCAACTACTTTTTCTGCTTTCCCAGGACTCTGTGGAATAGATTACACATATGGCCTCTTAAATGCAGATGTTGCCTCTCCAGACCCACAGGTATGTTAAATTTCCAAAGGAAAGGAAAGAAGCTGATTAGTCACTTGTGTATCTCAGGTACAATCAGCTATGGGAGTGAGGTGTGGGGGATGGAGCTTCCCAGTGTTTGATCCCTGAGAATGGGAGCAAAGTGATGGATCCAGAGAAAGAAGGTGAAACTGAGAAACTCAAAACTTGTCTACCATATTTGCCCAGTTCAAAATGTGAGTAAATCAACCAAAGTTCAGGGAATAAAGCTGGCCATTCTCCGCTGCCTCCAAATGCCTTGAGTTCCTACTTCACGACCAAGCCTGGGCAAAACTCTCAACACAGGACTTCACAGCCACCACTGCCTACAGGGGACACTATGCTCCAGTCTCAAATCTCCAGGTTTAACATAAAGAGGCCTGAGTAGCAGTCCCAAAATGAAAAATGGCTATGAAAAATTTTAACTTTGCTTCAGTAACATACAAACCCTTATTTTCCATCTTTTACAAAAGGCGATAAGGAAAATGAGATTCATGAATCTAAAAATTCAAAATGATGCTCCCTAAATTAAGATCACACTTGGTAATGACATATTACACTAAAGATGAAGCAAACAAAGCAATAATATTGATTCAAAGGAAAGAATTCCAGAGTTCTTCAGCAATCCACCAAGGGTGATCAAAATTCTACCTTACAGTAAAAAAAGTAGAATTTTTTGAAATGTGTCAATTTCAAATAAAGTTTTGATATTTTTAGGCAAATGAACGCTATCAACAGGTACTGAGTGAAGGAAAATATAAATGTCAAATGGAAGCCATTCATTAATCAGTCATCAAAAGCACTTATGATTCTCAAGTTTTGAAGTAAAATTTTATATTAAATAATCATGCAAAAATATTAAAATATTTGCATGAATAAAGAAAAGCAAGAGTATTCCTAATAATGAAGCACAGTACCACTCTATTAAAAAATAATTTAAATCAAAGTGAGCACAAAATGGAAAATCAGGATTAAATCTGAAGGCAAAGCCAGAAGACAGGTTCAGTGCATATAAACTAGTTAGTCTTGTAATCGTAAATAATTGTAGAAGCAGCTAACACTTACTGAGTACTAACTCCATTCTTGAGGTATACACATTATGTTACTTTTCACTGAATCCTTACAATTATCTTCTGAAATATTTTTATAATTATTTTCATTAAGCAAATGATGAATCAAGGTTAAAGAGGATAACTAACTTACCCATGGCCATGCTTATAGTGATTCAGTCACAATTTGAACCCCAGTCGACTGGATGCCAAAAACCTCTCTCATGAGCAAAATACTTTGTGAGTAAGATGATTATTATAGCCTCCAGTTATTAAAGATCTAATTGTCATAAAGCCTGCAAATTGACATAGTACTTTGCATAGTACCTACAATTCTCAAAAAAAAAAAATTAATCAGTATTTGTTAAATGAACATTTACTTCCTATTTCCATACAGTTTTTTCCCCTTTATTTTTCTTATCTACTCAGCATGTTATTGTGACTTGCCCAGAACACCTTCTCTCCAAGATAAAAGTAGAGACACACTGAATAATGTATGTCCTTAGCTCTCATTTCTCTACTCATCATATAGACCACCACCTTTCTTGTGACAACACATCCTGCAACAAAATAGACAGGCAGGCAGGCAGATGACAAATGATTAATAGATAGATAAACAGACATATACTTACATACATGTAATTTGTAAAACAGTATATACTTGGGTCAGTTATGGCCTTCTTTATATCATTTGTTTTTGATTTATTCCTGCCAAGGATATGTGTATGTACAGCAGTCCTGACTCCGGCAGGAAGCCCTCCTCCTCGATAAGGACTTTAGTAGCCATCCCTTGGGCTGGGTTATTTTTACAGTTGGCTGCTCTGCCCCTTGTATAATGGTTCCTTTTAACTTTAACTTCAGAGAGTAAGCTTAATCATTAAATTCTAAATATTACCTTATAAGCACTTCTAGCCCATGAAGTACCCCCAAATAGTATAGGATTTCTTTTTTTCCTTTTATAGCAGGTAGGATAAAACTTAACCATTTAATCATTTTCTTTTAAAGACTTAGAAAATTAGTAAAATTTGTAAAAATTAGTGAAAATGGCCTAATTTTAAGCAGAGTAGGCCATCTAAAACAATTGTAGAAGAAAACCAGGCAGGAAAATTTAAAAAAATATATTAACTAGATGGGCCTCCCTGGTGGAGCAGGGGTTGAGCACTGGGCTGCGAAGCTGCCCGCAGCCTCTGCTGCGCCAGTTCAATCCCCAGCCGCCGGCGAGGGTCCCACATGGCGCGCAGACCTCTCCTGCCGCCCCCTGCTCCCCTCAGCAGTGTACTTCGGTCCTTCTGCCTGCTCTGCTCCCCGCTCTGGCTCTGGTGAATTCTCTCACCCTCCCGTGCTTCTGACTGTACCCAGTGCTTGTATAAATAAATAAATAAATCTTTAAATAAATATATATATAAACTAGAAAGCAGAGAAAGAAAGAAGTAAAACCAGCAATATTATAAAGAAGCAAGAACTGGAAAAACCTAAAATATTTGTATATTGATCTTTCAAAAAAAAACCCCAAGGGCTTGTGTTAAAGGCCAAATTATCATATATTTCTGATATACTAAAGAACAATTACTAGAAAGGAAATAGAGAAATAGTAACTTTCTCAAAATATGGACATCTTTACAAATGTATTTAACCTGTGATAAATATATTGATAAGGAACCCTAAATCAGGACAACTATTAATTTTATCTTATAGCTTTATAATATGAAACAAGTTAATGCATATTTTATTCTCTTTATTCCTGGATACTTCTAGTAATATTATAATTTTCATTTTAACCCTAAACCAATTCTGATAAAGACTTGAAAAAAGTTACTATTTTTCTGCTAAAAGCCATCTGCTCTTCTGGGGAGCAGCCTGATAGCACTATGCAGCTCAATTCGGCAGTGAGACGAAGTCCTGGCCAACAGACAAGAGCAGAAGTGAATGCACCTCTTCAGGTGTTCACTCTTCCTTTCCCGTCAGCCTAATCCAGAAATGGTGATTCAGATGGGATCATGCACACAGTGACAATGTCCTGGGGAATGACTCTGTAGAGCAGAGTTGTCCTGCCAACCTGGACTGCTCCCTTGGGAACATGGGAACAGTTAAGTGAGAGAGAAGGAAATTTCTTTTTGTTAAAGCAGCTTAGTTTAACTATTAAAAGTACAGTCTATTCTTGTAGGGTCAAGTTGCCACCTTATTTAGTATAGTCCTCTCTTCGTAAATAGTTATTATTCTGAGTAGAAGAATAATACCTTCTGCCACCATTAATACATTGAAAAGGTGATGAAAATTTGTGAATTACTTTGTAGTGAAAAGTTCAATATACATCTTAAATCATTCTCTTCTTTGGCCTAGAATTCTATATAACTAGTTGTTGAGATTTCTGTTTCAGATATCTACTGCTTACTGACATGAACACTGTTTAGATTTAAAATAAAAAAAACATAATTGTTTACTCCCCCTAAATCTGGCACGTTTCACTGAGATGCCAAAGGCAGTGAAGAAACAGACTAAGCTAAGAATTCCCTGACTGTATTCTTCCACTTCTTTCATTCCTATTACATCACCAGTCCAGCTCATATTTCACTGGAAGAAACACAAAGTGTGAATGTTTCCTGTTTGTCACTAGAAGTGAAAGCCTTACTTGAGTTTATTTTACAAATTGGCTGCACAGGTGTTACATGACACATTGGGATAAATTCCCTTCACAATTACCTTTTATGTACCTTTAAAAACTAAGAGATACAACCATATTGTCCATTCCTAAAATTATTTAGAGAACTTCTAAGCGAAACATTTGTTTAGACTCACTCATTACTTCGAGCATACATCATTAGGGCTACTTGTTACACAATGCCAACCTACTTGGCATCAACACTTGCCAAAATCATTCCAGTTCAACGTATAAAATGCTGTGTGCTTTAAAATATAAAATGCACATATCCCGCTGACATTTTTTCAGATTTTCATTTTCTATGTTCTTATTTCTCAGCATATTAATTCAGGGTATATAATCAGTCTATCCATTCTAATATCAACATAAAGGTAAAGTATCTTACCCTCATGAAAGAGAAGTCAGGATGAGGAAAACTAACTTATGTATCCCAATAGACAAAATGTGCATACATTAAAGAAGTATTGGGGAGATGAATATTCAAAAGACAGCTGTTATACTTGCACTGTACTATCTCTGTGTTATGATTTGGAATCTTCAATGTACACCTGATATTTGAATTACATCATAATTAGCACATCTTGGAAGTCCAGATAACTAGATACAAAAATGCATAAGGAAAACAATGGCAGGGAAAGGCTACATAGGATTACACATGGCAGAGACAAAGCAAAATATTAATCAATGACAAATATTATGCAGTGACAAATAGCTCAAATTTGGGGGATTAAGATAGCTAACCTCAAGGTGTTTTAGTTTGTTAATGTGCCACCACACACATTCAGAGGTCTCTTAATAAGATATATTCAGCTTTTCCAGGATACCATCAAAGGATGCAAACAACAGAAAGTTAAGGGAAAAAGCACTGTGGTTGACCAAAAACTAAAGTTTAAGCACATTATTCTTAGCAGAGCATCCTACTCCTGAATTAGAATCCCATTTCCTATTGAGTCAATTCTAACAAGCATGTTTGTTGGTGTCTCAAATTTAATATAGGAAATCATAACATGGAATTGGGAGTGGAAAGTGAGAGGAACTATGAGAATGCTAGGGAGGAGACAGGAAAGTATAAAACACAAAGATAAAAGGTCTAGCACCCTGAGATCTTTTAAAGTACAAAGGGACTGTCACTCCTCAGCAAACTGCCAAGGCTTCAGGGCCATATGCCATCATGACAGCCCTAAGTCACTATGGAAGATTAAACTATATTCAGTTACTTCAAAAGGCAAGTAAGTGTACCATTGATACTTAAGAACTTTATTGAAAGCAATTATCTGTTTTCTATTTTATGCATAAATGTAATGTTCAGCTGTTTTAGAAAATTCGCTTGTAGAAACAGGCTAAGGCTTTACTGCAAATAATCTCATTACTATGAACCATCTCTCGGATCTTTACCCAGAGAATAATTGTCATTGACCCAATTTACAGTGGTAGGAAATACCCCAATTTTTCCAATAGATATGTTTTGATCTGATTGCTGCAACTTGCCCAGGCCCGCTGACGGATGGTTTCAAGTATGCAGTCAGTACTATTGAGCACTAACAACTGCTTGAAATGTGGTATTTCCTTCCCAACCAGAATAAAGAAAACAGCAAACTAGGAACTGCTATATACTGGACATGGGATAGGTGTAACTCCTAAAGCAAATAAGAGCAAGTCCTTCCAGACAAGGCAGCACCTTCCAAAATCACTGCAGATGAATAGATATCTTAAAAAGTACTTTTTCTTGGTTCACTTCTGAAGATGTTTAGAATATGACAAAAATCAAAAATTCTAATTTTGCTTTCAAAGCCTGTTTTTTCTACTATAGAATTCATTATTTTAATGCCTTTTTTACAACACTTTCAGTTTAAATTGCTCAGAACTAGTCAGTGATAATCCTAGTAACTTTAGTTAAATCATTTTTATTTAATTTCACACTTATCAACTAAATACTTTCAAAGCTCATGTGTCTCTTCAACCCATTCCTTCTTTTAATAAATATTTACTGAGCTTTTACTGCCAGGTACTTAGTTGAATTCCAAGCAATTCAATAGGAAACATAGCATAGCCAGGCCTATAAAGCTTAGTACCTTTGTGATTAAAATGATTGAATGACATTGAGCTTCTCAGTGCCTCTTGAGACAGTTATAAACACTCTACTAAGGTCTGGACTTATGATTCCATGTGACAAATAACTATTAAATGTGAACATGTTACACATTTCAAATACACATTCTTGAATGTATACATTTACCTATATATTAGATGTTCAAAGGTTTAAAATCTACTTTTCTTCTCTGTGAGGGAAATAAGCACAATGAATACCATGGTAAAATTCTACAGTTTAACTTTCTTATCTTTGAGGAAGAGGTAAACACATAACATTTAATAAATCTTGAGATTATCTAAAAGCCTTTTCTTTTCCAATAAATATTAGGAAAACATTTCAAAGTAGGAATATTTCCCGAAACTGAGGCTAACCAATTCTGACGATTGAGGGATCCTAAGGCATTTCCTCTCCTATACAAAATGATTTCAGAGAAGTTTCTACCTAATTTAAAATCACCGTATCAAGCATATAGAATAAAAATTCAGAAAAACGTTATTAAAGTATCACACATATGTGTCTTTGTGCCACTTAGCAATAGTGATTTACTCAATCCCAATTAAATATATTAAAATGAGTGCATTTTATCAAAGGAAAATCTGAGTATAAAATGAAAAGGCTCAAGGAATTAGATTTTTGCCAGAATGTTGAAATACGATGCCATTTTAGTTTTTACATGCAATTAATAAAAAAGTTAGTATTTATTCCTATTATGGTTTTCATCTATGTGCTACTTTCATTTTCAAGTTAATAGAATGATTTTCACACTGATTTACCTGAGAACACCAACTGGGTTTACTTGAAGATTTTACCTCCCTCATCATATTTTATAGGGAAAGGAGTATATTCTAAAGAAGTTTTAGCATACAACATTAACAGTTTTCTTCAGTTTTGAGCCCCTTAGCTATTAAGAGTAATTGAAGGAATGATGTTTAATAAACCTATATACTAAAAGTTAAAGAGTTAACTACATTTCCACCTCTTCAACTGCTCAAATTTCAAGGACTGCTACTGCTAATGACATATAAAACTGGCATGACAGGAGAGAATGTTGAGTACAGGAGAGTGACAAATACATTTCTTCTTCAAAAAACTAATCCATAGGAAAAGGATAGGGAAAGACATAAACCTTTTAGGTAAAACAACTAAAAAACATGCTGCCATGCAGAACAATCTCGGAATCCATTTAATTTTATTCAAAAACATCACCCTTGAAAACCTTAATCAAGGACTTGGAATCCTAATTAGATATTAAAAAGTACAGCACAAAGAAATCTATTTAAAACAGTAATGGGCTTACAGAATGCTTTTTAGGAACCACACCTAATTAGTCTATTCATGTCTTGTGTAAATTTTAAGCATCCCCAAATGTTCTATAGCTCCAAATAACCTGTAGAAAAGTGGAAGAACCACTTTTTGCCACATTAATTCAAACTAAAGAATTTTTCTTCCCAAGTTATGTAACAGTGAAATCATGAAGGAAACCTTATCTTTACCTAAAAAACCAGAAGCATTAGTTACCATTTAAACTTTAACAAAATGTCTTTCTTTGATAACCAATGGCCTTAAAAAAAAAATAAGCAATAAAGTCAAATTTGTGTCTATAACCGTAACATCTAATCAATCGAAAAGTAAAAAACCCAATCTGTATTCCGTCTGCAACAACTACGTAATCCCCAGCACTATGTACAGCAATTAAATTAAATCTGATAACACTCCTTAAAATTAAGATTCCCATAGTCTGAAGAGGGCAGACTAAATAAAAATTAAGACACTGCTTTGGTTACTGTTTAAAATAATAACATCTATGCTGATAAGAGCAGAAGGCAATATTTAATCAGAGACTGTGTTGGTTAAAACAATACTTGCACCTCCCTATTTATTTGCCAATGGGTTTGTCTAGAGTTTTAGAAAGGAATTATAATTAGAAATAATGAGAGCAATTTCTTGAGTTATCCCACCTTTAAATTATATTTCATTGAGACAGCCTTTAAAATTACTAATGATTATCCTATGCTATTCATGGGAGAACTTAAGAAATCTCGTAATTCTGTGACATCTTTACACATTAAAAAAAACTGTTCAAAATAAGACGTGAGATCCTTATAGACATCACTTTACAATTTACAAACGACTTAAGCCAAGAAAACGTTGTAAAAGTAAAATTATGCATTTTATTCATTCATCCCATCAGCTGAGAATTGCTCTATAATACAAATACAGTATTGTACAAAAAAAAATCACAAAATGTTACAAAATAAAAAAGTACAAACTGCATTACTTAATAAATATGACTAAAAGTAGTTAAAGCGGAAATGAGATAAATTTTAGGTGGCAACATTGTTTGACCCAGCAAACCATACAAACTCTTGTTCATAGACATTTTTATTTTTACATAATACAGGGCAATCCTATTTCTTGCCTTTTGGAAGAATTGAAAAGGAATAGAATATGAAGACAGTATTTTCCTGCTGTAATTGCCAAGGTTGGTTCAAAGCATTTGCGCTATTATTTTTTAAGTGTCTCAATGGAAACCAAGAAGCTATATAAAGCAGGAGGCTTATCACAAAGTTTTATATCACATTAAAATTCTTTTACAACGAAATGACAAATTTAAATAAAAACCAATTGAGAGCACCGGACCATATACCCTAAACATGAACTGGAGAACAGAATAATCGCTCTGCCATCAGCAAATATCAGACTTTCATTCAAGAGCTGGTACTATCCCTTATTAAAGGGAAAAAAAAAATTCTTCCCATCACTTTCCCCTAAGTATTTCTTTTTAAAGGAGTGACCACTTCTAAAAAAACTGACATTTCAAAACAATTCTGTTTCATCAAAATGGAATGGGTCAATCAACTGGTAACACAGATGCATCAATATCCACTTGAAATAATCATCTAAAAATTCAAATTCAACAACATAAGATAAATGCTAAATCACAAACTGCTCAAAATAACAAACTTCATAAAGCACTTCTCTGGATTTATGCTGGAAAGCTGTTTCTCAAAATGGAACACGTCATAGATGAGGGTACATCAATTTTTAAAAATGTTGTGCAAAAATACAATTTTATAGAAAATAGATTACCAGGAATGAACAAATTTACACTGTGAGAAATTAGCTTGCAAATTAAGTAGTGCTAACTTTATACAGCAAATTATAAATAGCAGTAGGACCACCCAAAGCCATCATGAAACATCATTTAGGTGCCCAGCAACCTTCAGCTCTGAGGAAAAAAACATTCAAAAACAAATGATTAAGGCATTACACCTACAGTAAATCTACTAGGAAGTTGAAAAGTGCTATTACCCTGATTAGAGTTCATATAATTCTCCAAACACTCTGTATGCCATTTTCCCAGGGTGTAGGTTTTCAGAGATTTCAAGAGCATGCATTTTGTTCAATATACATTTTGGACAGGGATATGGCCATGGATTTGGCAAGTTCTTCATCGCGTTTTCTTTGTACTTGCGTTTGTTTGCACCAATTGTCATACTCTGGATTAGGATAGGAGTGATCAAACACCGCATCATAATGTCCATTGCTGAGCCAACTGAGCCAAATACTAGGCCTTAGGGAATCTTCTGGGCCCAAATAGTGAATCATGGTAGACACGGTGGGGCTCTCCAGCCTCCCTCCAGTCGTTAAATGTATATTCACATTCAGCATCTGCCCCATGGCCAGCAACTCGGGATACCCGGCCCAGGCTCCGTCCTGAGCAGCAGCAATGATAAACTCCCCCACGTCGCCCTCGATCAAGGGCCCGAAGTGGTCGAGGTGGTCGGCGATGTAGTGCACCGTCTGCTCCCTCAGCTCGCGGTGCAGGCTCTGGTCCCCATACACGGTCTTGCTGACGGCGCGGTACAGACAGTTGCCGTCGGGAATTATGTGAAACCGGTACTTATTCCTCTGCCGCAGGTACTTGTCCTGCCTCTCCACCTCCGCCAGGTACAGAGCCAGTTTCTCATCCCGGGGATCCGCCCTGGAGACGACCCCCGCCTCGGCCGCGCCGCTCTGGGCCACTTCTCCGCTGGGGGGCGGGGGCGCCTCGGCCTCGGGGTCGGGGCGCCGCGCCTCGTCCGCGCCGGGAGGGTCGCCGGCCCGCTCCCAGCCGCGGAGGCTCCTCTCCGCCGGGTGCTCCTCGCCCCAGGGGCCGGGGCCGGGCTCCGGGCTCCCGGGCGGCGGCGGCGCGGGGCCCCGGTGCTTGGCGGCCGCCAGGGCCTGGCGGTGCTCGCTCAGTCGGAAGTTTCTGTCCGGCCCCTCGCGGGCCGCGTCCAGGCCGGCGGGCTCGGCGCAGTCGGGCCGCAGCAGCTCCTCCAGGAGCCAGGCCGAGGAGCCCCGCCGCGGCGGCACGGGGGCGCCGGGCGCCGGGGCGAGCAGGAGGCAGCGGCCGCGCGGGGCGGCGGGCGGCGCGGGGCCGGGCTCGGGGCCGTGCAGCAGGAGGCGGTCGGCGCCCAGGGCGCGCACGGTGATCTGCGCCGTGGACGTGTAGTGCGGCGGCAGCGGCGGCTTGCAGGCGCCTCCGGGCGGGCCGGCGGCGGCGGCGGCCGCGGTGGGGGCGGCGGCCCCGGACACCATCTCGTAGCAGGAGAAGGCGGGCATCTTGGCGGGGGCGGCGGCTTCCCGGGGCTCGGCGGCCGCGCTCGGCTGGCACTCACCGGTCTCGGGCTCCGGCGCGCCGCCGGCGGGGGCGGGCGGCTGCAGGGAGACCTTGAAGGGGCCGGCGGCGGCGTTGGCGGCGGCGGCGGCGGGCGGGGCGGCGGCCGCGGCCGTGGGACCCGGTGCCCCGGCTGGGTAGTGGGTGCAGACGCTGCTGTAGAGCTGCATGTCCCTGCCCGCCGCTCGGCCCCTTATAGGCGCGGCGAGCTCCGGCGCGGGGACACACCCTCCGGGCCCGGGGGAGGGCTCCGGCCGAGCGCGGTGACCCAGAGCCCCGAGAATAGAAATGAGCGCAGGGCCGCGGGCCGCCCGCGCGTCAGGCGCCGCGAATAGCGCCCGGGCCCCCGCCAAATTCCTGCTGCGCCACAGCGCGCGGTGGGGGCGGGGAGGGGGCGCGCGCGCGAACCCCGCCGGCGCGCTCGGCCCGCAAGCCCGGGGCGCCGAGCCCGCTGCCGCTGCTCCGGCCCGCGGCGGCCGCAGGGGACTCTCGGAGGAAGCCGCCCGCCCCGCTGGAGCGCGTCCCGCCGGCGGAGAGCAGTGCAGGGCGCGCGCCGCGGCTGGGGGCGGGGCCGCGGTTGTTTACCTCAGGCCGCGCGGCCGCGTCACGTGGGCCCGCTGGAATGTGCGCTCGTCGCGGCGCCCCATTCAGCCGCGCCGATTCGCCCCGCCCTGGGTTGGCGCCCCGCCCCGTTCGGCGGACGTCATGGGCGTGGCTGCCGGCGTGTGGGCGGGGCGGAGCGCGAGGCGCGGAGACTCGGTGGCCTGCGACAACAGAGGGTTTCCGGGTCGCTCCGCCTACGTCCGTCCCGCGCTTGGGCGGGGGCTGCCTCTGCGCGGCGGCGGCGGGGTGTGGCCGGGGGGGCGCTCCTGGGCGCGAGGTGGAAGGCTGTGGAGGCGGGCGTTTGGGAAGAGTGCTCGGTAAGGAAGGTTGAACGCTGCCTGGAAGCCTACATGGCCTCTGTGTGGCCATTGACCGCTGTTCATGACGGCTTCGTCACCGCCCTGTCTTATTGATTCGCCTCTTAGGATTAAACCGTTATGGGGCCGTGAGGCCTCCGGCCCACCCCGGGGCTTTACTGCCCTCTTAAACCGAAACCGACTTTTCTGCACCCTTAACCCAGGTGGACTAGCAAGCACATGACTTGACTGAAAAGCTTTTCAATCAGCTTATGTAATGCCACATGCCATACCTCCTGGGGCCTTTTGAAAATAAGACTGCTAAGCATAGGTCAGGGGCAAAGAGAGATTTCTCATGCGTTCCAAGGCATGTTGGGATGTTGAAAACTAGACGAGGCATACCTTAATTTTATTGTGATTGGTTTGATTGCACTTAAATAACAGCACCTTGTACAAATTGAAGGTTTGTGGCAACCCAGCAAGTCTTACAGATGCCATTTTCCCAAGAGCCAAATGGTTGACATTTTTTGTACCAGTACAGTATTTTTAAATTTTATTTAGACTACTGTATTCAACAGACTATAATGTATTAAAAGCCCTGGCTAGGGTAGCCATAACTTTTGTGCGCACTAGGAAAGCAAAATATTCTTGTGACTGTTTTGTGATATTTGCTTTATTGTAGTTGTTGGGGGCAGAAGAAAAATTTCATCTTGCCCCTCTAGAGTCTTCTAGGCTGGCAAATAAGCATCAGAGTGAGAAGAGAAAAAATAAAGTTTTATAGTAACTTGAATATCCCCTGTATGCATGGGATAAACCCAGTAAAACTTAGTAACTCAAAATACTATAAATCATCCCCTTACATAACTTCAGCTAAGACATGGAAGGGAGACAGGCAACAAGCCTTTGTCTTTTGTGCAGATTTGGGTTTTGCCTTCTTCTGGTAAGGTGAAGAAGAAACTCTTACAAAAGGAAATTTTTCCTTTACACCTGTAAATTTCTCTTACAGGAAAACAAAACCCCAGGCACCTTCCACCCAACCTTTTGAGGTCCTCTTTGAAGTATATTTTGTGTCAAAGATCATCTTGGCAGTGGCATATTTTATACCCCTACGCAGTGGTCTAGAGCCAAACAGACAATATCAGGTATGCCCGTAGTATGCTCTTTGTAAAGGGGAGCTGGAATATTCATATACTAGACCCTTTGCTAACTAAGGTTAGCAGGCCACTTTTGCTTTTTTCTCACTGCTCAAGTGCTAAATTAACAGACTGAATTCATATTGAACCCAGAAGCTATCCCACTATTTTAGAGATAGAAAAGGTCATGGTATATGTCTCCCCTACCCTTCCACTGGAATGTAAATTACACAAATGGGATCTTGTTTGCTATTGTAGTTAGATCCCTTAGCACAGTGCCTGGCACATAGTTGGAGCTAATTAATGGTTATTGTGTGAGTGAATTAATGGAAAAGGAGTTCCTGAAATTTCTTAGACTGTAAAGAAGCCAGAAGTTATGATCCCAGTCTCTTGACCCTAGCCAGGGCTTTTAATTTGCCAGGGGAGGTATAATTAGCAGGATTCCATCAGCAGCTATTTGCTGCTTCAACCATGTTAGGTAAATGGACTCATGAGAAAGTAAAACAACTGTCTAACCATCTTTTCAACTCCCGGTGACTACCTATTGGGAGCTCAGTCCCTCTGGCCAGTTACACAATGGAAATTTCTTAGGTTTCGTCATTGACTTTTGAGGTGACTGTTGTTGTGTATTAAGCACCTTAATTATAAGTCACACCGAATTCTACAGTTAGCATTTCAGTAACAGTTGTTCTGAAGTAGAAAACAATAGTAAGATAACCCTCAAATAATATTTACTGAGTACTCATTGTCTACCTAGCAGAGCTAGCATAATAGGAACCTGAAGGGAGATGAGGAAACTTAAAATTTAAGTCCTAAAGCAAGAATTGTTACAGGGAACAATCAGGGTATAGGCCAAAGGTGTAAGATGAAAGAATTCACCAGACAGTGGAGAACAGATAATGTGATTTATTGAAATACACTGCTAAGAGAGAGGCAAGACTAGAGAGATGGACTGTGGGCAGAGTCCTGAGGCTCTATACTGCAGGCATCATTGATTGGTTAAGATGACTAGTCTTGGGTGTGTCCTGATTGACCATCCAGATCAGCTTAATGGATCATCAGCTTAGTGGATCCCCAGCTTAGCAACTCAGTTCCCAAGGCCGTCCCATCCACTCCCTTTATCCATTCAAGCTTCCCAAACTTGCTCACTGGACAGGGAGTGGGGGCTTATTTTTTAAATTTAGTAATGATACCACCACAAGAATATGTTTTTAATAGTTTGGGTGAGCACTGGGTGGGGTGGGGGTGATAACACACTAGAATGTGGCAGTAAAAGTGTCCATTCTAAAAGGATCCAACCAAAATTTATTATTAAAATAAATAAATAAACAAATTAAATAAATAAATAAATAAAAGGATCCAACCATCTGTGTGCACAGTGGCAAGATTCTTAGTATGATAGATCTTTAATGTAATTATTGTTATAGAGAGAAAAAAAGTTTATTTCTAATAAAACTTTCCTAAAAAATACCCCAAATTATCCATCCGCTCATGGGTAACTGCCCAGCCAAACAGGCTTGACCCAAAGAGGGGCTGCTGAGGCCCGAAATCTTGGCACAAGTTTAAGGCACCTTCTTTCAGAGAAATAAAAGAAAGGGACCAGGCAAGTCTAAGATAAAAGGAGGAGCAAAATAAAAATACAAATCAAGTTAATAGTTGTCTATCAACTTCCCCATATATCTCTCACCCGTGTCTCTTCCAAGTGTCTCTACATGTCTGTTCTCCACGAGTCTCCTCCAAGACATAGAAGCAAGAGGCCTTTTCAATCTTCCATGTTATATAGCTTCACCTTGCTCATAGTCCCAAGTAGCTAGTTCAAGACGTCTGCACGTGTATAGGGCCACAGAACATGGTATCTCCCCTACCAAAAGGACAGTCTTGGTCTGACATACCAAATGAGGAACAAATGTAAATGGAAATGTGAGGATGACGAAATTTAGCATACATGAAGTTTCTTTTTTATTTTTCTTGTAGTTTTGGGGAGGGTGGACTATGTAAGACTGCATATTCACTGTGCGAATCAATGTCCACTCTATATTTCAATCTGGAAGTCTTCCTGGAGGAAATGATACTTTAGGAAACTCGAAGCAGGGAGTTGTTGGAAATGGCCGTTGTTTTCTGTCCTTTACATCTAAGTGAAGGCAAGACCTCACAAGTTATATAGCAAAGAGATCTGAGTGGGGGGAAAGGGAGACAAATCTGATTCCTTAATATTCCATCTGTAAAGAATTCCTAATGATTCTATTCTGGAAAGTCATCTGTCCAGCATATTTTGGTGCTGTCAGAAAACTGGCAGAACTTTAGGAAAATAGGATTCTAAACCAAAATTGCATAGTCATTGAATATGCTGGAAAAACAGGAAATTTGGGTAGCAACAAGATAACCAAGAGATTAAAACAAAACAAAAAGGTTTGGGTGTTAATTGATGAATATTTATTGAATAATGGCCATGATCCCAGCATAGTGCCCTATCCAGAGAATTCAGAAACACTTTCCGTCCGGCAGCCCTTTCCGTCCGGCAGCCCAGGCAATAGAAATCTAGCACCAAATCTAGCACTTTATATAATTAATAATGCTAAACCTCACGTGGGTTGTAAAGATAGATACATCTAATCTTAGCCATATTCTTGGAAAGATAATAAAGTTCCCAATCTCTTCTCCCCCAAACAAAACTTAAAAGCATAATCACTTATCTATTTATTCACTTATAATGTTCATTTCTTTGTTAACCTAATGTGAAAAAGATCTTAAAGTGGAACGACTCATGGTCCCAATTTAAAAAATTCCTGCAAAACTGTCATCACGAAGACCATGTGGGAATGGCATAAAGATAAACATATAGACCAATGAAATAAAATTAAGAGTCCAGAAATGATTGTAGGCATTCACAGTCTATTGACTTTGACAGGGTATCAAGACAATTAAATGGGAGAAAGAATAGTCAACCTAGTGCTACTGGGACAACTGGATATCTGCATACAAAAGACTACGCCCCTGTGAAACTGTGCCCTTGCCACACAACCCTTACAAAACTAAACTCAAAATGGATGAAAGGTAAGAACTAAAACTAGAAAATTCTTAAAAGAAATCATAGGTGAAAATTTCAGTGCCCGTGGACTAGTAATGGTTTCTTGGGTGTGACACCAAAAGCACAAATGCCAAAAAAAAAAAACAAAATCAAAACACAAAACTCAGAAATATTAAACTTCATCAAAATGAAAACTTTGTTCTTCAAAGGGCATGATTTTAAAAAGTGGGAAGATAAACTACAGAATGGGAGAACATATTTGCAGTTTATGTTTCTGGTAAGTGTCTTATAAAATATATAAAGAAGTCTTAGCAATTCAACAATCAAAAACCCAGTTTTTTAAATGGACAAATAATGTGAATAGACATTTCTCCAAAGAACATGCACAAACAGGTGACAAGCACATTAAAAAAAAATACTCAAGATCATTATACATTAGGGAAATGCAAATCAAAACCAAAGTGAGAAACATTTCACCTCTATTAAGATGGCAAATAAAAAAAAACAGATATTAGAAAGTGTTGATAAAATTTTGGAGAAATTAGAACCATTGTACATTGCTAATGGGGTTGTAAAATGTTACAGACACATTGAAAAACAATATAGCAATTCTTCCAAAGTTATGTTTAGAGTTATTATATGATCCAGTAACTCCACTCCTATGTACATAGCTAAGAGAAATGAAAACCTGTGTCCACACAAACACTTGTGTATCAACATCCATTCATAATAGACAAAAAATAGAAATAGCCCAGTTATCCAGCAACACAAATACATATTCTACACAATGAAATAGTATTCAGTCATAAAAAATGAAGTGCTCATACATATTACAATGTGAATGAACCTTACAACAATATTCTAAATAAAGAAACCAGACACAAAAAGTCACATAGTGTAGCCTTCCATTAATATGAAATGTTCAAAATTGGCAAAAATCAAAGAGAGAGAAAATAGGTTATTAATTCCCCAGGACTGGGAAGAAAGGGGAAGAGAGTCACTACCAGTGGCAATGGATTTCTTTAGGGGATGATGAAAGTGAAATCAGATTACAGTCATGATTACACAATTCCATGACTGTGCTAAAAGGCCACTGAATCAAATATTTCAAAAAGGTGAATTTTATGTATGTGAATTGCATCTAAATGATAACTGTTAAATAACTTACTGTGAGCCACTACTATGCCAATTGCTTGATATGAAAATATTATGTATTATCTATAAAAGTCTAAGCGATAATATCACTTAATTTGTGACATATAAGTCAGAGACAATATTTTATATATCTTGATATATCTGACAAGTTCATGATACTCTATATAGCAGCTTAAATGCAGCTATTAAAATAAGAAGGTGTTAAAGCTTACTGAAAACAAATTGTGCTCAGTTGAAAGGAATATTTGAAGAGCTGGGCCAGTGAAATGCTATTTGAATTTATAATTTTGTTTTTTCTTAAATGTTTTGTGTAATCACCATGATATAAAAACAATTTTATATTCGATTTAACAAACATTTATTGAGCACTAACAGACACAAAGCATATGGGAATATATCCCAACATAACCATATAAAGAATGACTCAAACTTAAAATATATACTGTGGAAAATGATTCTGAAAAGAACCTGACACAGAACAGACTCTCAATACATATTAATGTTGTCAAGTAAAAATGGAACATAAGCAATAAAGGCAAGCATCTTGGAAAGTATTGTGTGGGCTGATGATGTATATTCACTCTATTCAATTGACAATTTAAAGTGAACAAATAAATAAATAAAGAGCACCATGTTATGCAAACACCTCAATATTCTTTCTCAGCTCATCTACCACTGCTGACATGTCATAGGCTGGAAGTGAAATTTCCAGGCAGAAAGGAGAGCTCCTCTTTAATTATTTAAACTGCATCATTCTTCTGAAATTATATTTATTAGTATCACTGAAAATTCTATTACCTAAAGATGTTATAACTCCTGGAAATCTAAATAAATTTGTGATAACTAGATCAAGTAATCTTCAGATTTTGTAGGAAAAAGAATTAGGACAAAGAATGGAGAAAAGACTGAGAAGTGTGTGTAATCATTCATTCCTAAGTTTAGACTTGGAAAATATGCAGATCCTTTTGATAAATAGCCCAACAGTCCCCCCTGTGGATTCACCATGTGGTTCAAGTCCCTGCTTCTCTCATTTTTCATTTTGTGTGTTCAATGGACTATTGAGAGAAAGGAAGGAGGGTCAGGGCTATTTATTCCCAGGGAGGTTCAGATGACATAAATTTGAACAGAATAATTGGTTCCCATACACAGCTTTGACTCATACCCAACAGGAAGGGGAGGAGCCCCCAACCTCAGGTGTTCCCTCAATTGAGTTGATTGGATTTGGTACTAGAAATGAGAGAAACATTTTGCTGTGCTCGGTTGCCATTTCTGGTTGCCTCAATCAATATGGAGATCATTTCTAATAATTAGGCCTGCTAGTTGCAGAGAGAGAAATAGAAATAGAGCTTGTGATCCTGATTTGACTTGAATGTTTGTGTCATATTTTGAAATCCCACTACTACAAGCATCAGTGGGTAAAGCGCAAGATGTTACTGTCTTAGTGCACAGGACATCCTCCTATAGTAGTTACTGATCTAAAATGTCAGTGGTACTGAGACTGACAGATCTTGATGTACATACATAATTTTTTTTTTTACAAAAATGGGATCATACCTCAGATACTAGCTGTCATCTCTTTTTAAACTTGTATGTCAAAATGTTTTTATATTAAAAATATATTTCTATATCTTTCTCTGATTGCATTTTAATAAATCAATTCTCTTTGAGTTTTTTAGCACTCTTGTGACCTTACATAGAGGCACTAGATAAGTGTCAACCAGTATTTGCAGCGGGTTGACCTGCACTGTGTTATCTACTTCATAATCCCTCAAAATATAAAAACCACTAAGGAATTTGCACTTAGGGGGATTACTGCTTTCTCTGATTCTATAATTTTAGTGAAAACTTAAGTATTACCCTTTACTGTGCCTCAAAGTATGTTTCTTTTAGATAGTATATTGATATAACTCCTTTATTTGGTAACTTACTAAAAAGTGGCATAAACTACTATGAACTTGCATCTTCCTTTTTAGAGCTCTTTAAGTTCTAGATTTCTTTATATGACTGTCATTTTTTTTTTTTGGCACTCACAATAAGAAATAGATTTTACACTGAGACCATGTATGCTACTGTATATGTATATATAACTGAAGGAAGTTGAATAAAATCACACTTTCCTTTACTACATATGATGCACTCTTCTAGTCCTTCTTTTAAATACTCATTAGAACCCCAATTCACTTCATGGTACACTAATTGTTGTGACTTAGAATTTTAAACCACTGCATTACAGGTTCTGTTTTACTCTGAATAATCATTGTATTTGCAGGATAGACCAACAAACAGACCAATTATTTGAACACATTTGTTGAGCAAATGGGAGTCATTGAGCAATGCAAATTTTCATTGTAAGATAACCTAAATATTCTAAACTGGTATACTTTTTGGAGTGAAACGATTTAATCTTAATAATTATTCCAGACATCAAAGATGAACCAGAAATATCCCAGACAAAGTAGCACATGTGTTCACCCTATCAGTAACTGACAGAAGAGGAAATGGTTATTTTCACATTTCCCCCTTGTCTCCTATCCTCTATCTTACTAGTGAAAACCTAGAATCTCTAATATTGGGTGTGTGAGTTAATTTGCTAGTATCAACTAGTCAGGAACTCTCAACTTAAAAGCTGAAGTTTAAGTTTTGACTTTGGATAAATCTTTATATTTCTCTGGCCTTTAGCCACTTCATATATAAAGTGAGGGCTTAATGATCTCTAAGATTCCTTTTAACCTTAAAATTACATGACTTTATGCTATAGAAAATGATAGGAAAACAGCCTTGGAAAACTTACAGTATAAATGGGATAAGTAAATTATGTAATAGCCTAGTCTTTCCCCAAATACAATTTCCTAGAATATTTCAATACAAATGCCTAAATACATATATCTGGGTTGGGCTAACAGAGTCAGCAGTCAAAATCATAACAAGCTGGAGACCTCAAGAGTGTTCCCTTCTATCCAGCCAGCCATAATTCCAGCAAAAGATGAAATAATTAGGTAAGAATAAGTTTCTCATATGAAACACAGAAAAACATGTAGAAAGAAACTTTCTAGATTGAAGAAAACCACACCTAGAGGACAGAACATTGTCAACTTCACAATTTTGTTAAGGGTAGACCCTACTTAAAATCATGGTTGCTGAATTAATACTTATCATTGTGCTCAAGTTGAATGAAACACAGCACACCTGGCTGTGAGTAACTGACTCTGGATGGCATTTGTCATGTTGGTCGCTGTCCAGCATCTTTTAAAATACCATCTCTATTACGTTGAGTGCTTCCTCCCCCAGAGAGAGGCCTGGACTCTTCTCCCTACCCCCCATGAAATGAGGTCCAGGATTTGATCTAGGCTCCAGCTATCCAGCAGACACTCCTTGACCCACCATCCAGGTTAAATTGTGGACCAGCAGGAATAAAGCGGGTGCACAGCAGAAGCCACTATGCCAAGGTGCCCTGTAGTATTTGTGCAAGCTGTGGTTTCCGTGTGAGCGCTGGCAGAGGACTTGTGTCTTCCCTGGGACCAGTCCCTGGTAGAGTGTGTGTTATTCCAGCTTGATCCTAAACTCTCTAAGGTTATTTAATATATTTAAAACTACTTAAATATTGTTGTTTGCGACTAAAACCCCTGAGGGATACCACAGAATCTGTTTGGTCTAGTAAAACTTTACTAGGAAGTTAAGAGGTTAATCTTATCGTCAAGGACAGATGGACAGGTGTCCAGTATGAGACAAGGAAGAAGCTCTCCTGGACATGAAGTATGACTGAAGCAGGAGAGTAAGAAGGCTTGCTCTGGAAAGGTGGGCATTGCAGAGGTGGAGTAGTAAGATGGAGGTAGCCAATATAAAGGGACTTTGAAACCTAAGTTTAGATACAAGCTTGTGATTTAAAGAGCAAAAATAAGCTATTCTAGAGATTTTCTTAATGTGAGGTGATTAGATCTGGTTGTAGCAGTGAAAACATACATTTCCATGATTAAGGTTAAATACTTCAGTGATTTCATTAGAGTTCCAGGAGGATGTATCTTGAAGGAAACTCAAAAGAGATAATTATCTCTTGAGAATAAAAGGGAAGTTGGAGAGAAAAGTGATGGGGGCGGGAAAGGATTTTTAGAAGGACAAATATAGGCAATTGTGTTGTAAAATCAGAATCTGTGCATGAAATTGTCAGGGTCAAGGTGATTATTTCACCGTGTAAATGATTAATATGTATCATCTATGGTCATTTCGACTATGTTACTGAGCTTATATTGTTATTAGGATGCCTAAGTTAGAAAGCCCACAATCTAGTTTAGTGACATCACTTATATTCTATCCATTAATGATGACTATAACAATGATGGGAAGGGTGGAGAAAATACCAGAGAGTGTATATTTTGTATGTGAAATTTAATCAATTTATTCTTCCAATGGGTTCTCAATCTTCCTCCCTTCCTTTTGTATTTGCTTATCATGGCAGATACAATTTTTACAAGTGTTATACTCCCATGTACATACCAAGATTTAGGGGGGCAGGGCAGATGCAAGGAAGTAAAACATAGAAGAATATTTGAGAGAAAAATTGCATGGAAGTTTCAAAAAAATATCAAAATAATATTTTAGGTGTTACATCAGCAACACCATAGTGATAAAGAAACGGGAGTCATGGAGCAGGCTGTGGGATGCAAGATGCCCCATGCAGGATGCCCCATGCAGAAGGCTGCTCAACAGCAAGATCCTGGCCTTTTTATTGACAGAGAAAGGTGGGTCAAACTGAATGCTGGATTTTGGGCTTTAGGGAGGGTGAGTCCGATGGCTCCCACCCATGGCTCTAATGTTATTAACAAGGTGTTCCACTGATCAATCTCTGGGGTGCAAAGCACATCAGTCACTGGCCCCCCAGGTGTTCCCAGTTGTACCTCGGGATGTATGCCTATTGCCCCAGTGTGATCAAGCATCCTGCTCTTGTCTAACTTGAAAGGAGCCTTGTACACTATACCCACAATGAGGTATCTGTGATAGCTCTTGCTGTATAACAAATGATCCCAAAATTCAATCGTTTAAGACAACAGTACATATTGTTTCTTACAGAGTATATAGACCATTAATTAAAACATGACTTGGTGGTTCATGTAGTCAGTCATAGGTCAGTGGGAGCCACAGTCATCCTGAGTCTTGACTAAGGCTGGAGGATCTTCCAAGGTAGCTCACTCTCATGAGTGTCAAATTCTTGCTGACTGGTGGCTCATGGGATTTTTCCAAAAGACTGGATGTGTCCACATGGGTTGGTGGCTTGAGTTCCCCAGAGCAAAAGGATCTGAAAAGAAGCAAAGCAAAAGCTGTAATGCCCTTTATGACCTAGCCTTGATGTCACCCTCCATCACCTCCATTACAGTCTGTGAATCACACAGGTTAGTTCAGACTCATTGTGAGAGTAGACTTTGCAAGAAAGTGAGTCCTGTGGGGGAAGTATATTTGGAAGCCATCATAGAGACCATCTACAATAAAAACAAGGCAAATATGATTAAGAGGGGATCAGCACTTCTCCTTTAGGTAACAAGAGATGGAAGATATATTAAGACTGGTATATTGAAACTGTTAGGAAGAATGAGGAAATAATGATAAAGGGCCCCAGGGGTCGAGGACCTAGATATGTATACAAGAGAAAACGTGGTGGTGCCCGGTGTAGCCTAGTTCCTTGGGATGTTTTGGAAAAGTAGAATATGGAGGGAAAAAAGATGAAGAATTAGAAATGTAGGATTTTGTCCGAGGTCTTCCTTAGAGCTGTGATCCCCAAAAAATCATTCTCATTGGAAATGCTTCTTTTCCATCATTAAATGCATTTCTTTAACATAGAAAAGGATCCAGGGACTCAAGGAAGCCACTAATTAATAATAAAACTTGTGAACTAGTGAAGATGGTAAACCAGTAAACCTTGTACATTTTTAAGACTTGTAAACACATTTTCAAGACTGTGGTAGAGGATAGTAAAGGGGCTGGCACATCAACTGTTCGTTACACCAGTTCGTTACTCCATCATTGCCTAGCTGGGCCTACTTTAAGCAAAGTCCTCAGAACATTATCAGGGCCACCATTGTATGAATTCAGGGAAAGAAAAAACAAATTGCTATTGTGCACCTCATGTGTGCCAGGTGTTTTCTATCATTTAATGCAGTTCTTGTATTCCACAAAGGTGGAAACTAAGGACCAGAGCAGTTAAAGGTAACCCAGTGCTCTAAGTGTTCCCAAATACCCATTTTTCCTTCTCCCTTTTAGAACTAGAACCTTCAAACTTTTAGCTACATGACTGGCCAACTAACAGAGTGGGCCTTAAGGTGAGAGAAAAATAAAGTGGTTTATTTAAGTCACTGTCATTTTGATCTCTATTTAAAAAGTTACACCAGTTTCAATACCTGAACTTGTCAGATATCAGCTAGCAGCCAGTGGGACACCTGGGACATCTTCACTTTCTACCTCCCACTCTATCATCTCCTGCCATGCACTTTGATAAGGAAGATGTCTGTTCTAACAGGGAAGTTTTGCTCTTGATGCCTTCTGTTTTCTATGACCTCAATACATGTTTTAAAAGGGAGTTCATTCTGATAATTTTGCGTTTTCATTTACTGAAGAATCAAAGCTGTTTTCATCCAATGTTGAGAGCAATCTATTTTCATAATGATGAATGTTAAACTTTGTAGAAGTTGAGCTCTGCTTATGGTCTGTTTTGGGGTTCTGACTCATTTTCTTTGGAACATGAGTCTATTTGAGGGATGTTAAATTTACTGGTTGTTTTCAAATGCCCTATTCTCTGAGCACAGTTTTCTTATGGCTTGTACAGATGCCTGTCATCTTGCCATCCTTACATATCATTTCCTATTCATACTAAATGTAGGAACTTCCATCTGACTTTAAGCCAATACTTACTGGTATTGGCAATAAAATATTGAAATCATTCCATATTTATTGGTAAACAGCCAATACCCTAATACCACCATGCCCCACAGTTGCTCTAGCATCTATGGTCTCTGTTGCAGCACCCCTGGATCCTTTGCATCCCCAGCACTCAGAAACCAGCAGGGAGCCTATAGCTCTGTGATCTGAGTCCTTTCTGATTAATTGATGTACTTGTCCTCTGGGTTATAAATATTTTTAATGTTAATTCTGGGAGCAAGGTAACTTTATGATCATTTCTGTAGTTATGTATTGCAACACCTTTGAGAAAACTGTTAGTATAAAGGATACTAACTTTATACTAATCTATCCTTCTGAGAGCATTATGTCTCCTCAAAAACTTTGTGTACTATCATAATTCAAGACACTTATTTGTGACATTTCTCTTAAGACCTTTTCACCAAATCCCTATTTATCTTAATACATGCATGTGCACACGCATACACACACATAATTGCTAAGCTAACGCAAAGATTTTCTATGAGGAATTTAAACTATTCAAAACTACTCTTTTCCCCGAATAATTTTATATTCTCTGAATGGAATGCATTCTGTTTGTTTATACTGTGAAATTATGATTTCTAAAGCTGGAGTTCACATTTCACTAAAGATATTCTCACACTGGTAATTATGGAGCAAGGTCCTTTTTAAGCAACAGTTCTCTTGTCTACTCTCTGACAATTATATCTAGCTTTTATTGTCAGCTACAGTAATATTACTTGAAAAATATATTAGAAATGTATGCTATGAAACATTATCATGCTCCCTGGCATGTTACCAACACACCAAATGTTGTTAATTATTATTATTGATGTTAAATCTCCAAACTGTAATTTTCATCGTGTTACCCATCTCTACTTTAGGTTCTATGAGAATCCAGTTTGGTGGACTTGGTAGTCAGACTCTTAGCCTCTTTTGCTGCCCTCATCTCTCAATAGTCACTGTTTCCCCTTTGTTTTCCAGTCTGGGGAACCACATTAAGCCCTTTAACTGAGTACCATCTCTCTCATCTCAAGGCTTTTGCATATAACTGTTCCTTTTGCTGCTCTCTTTGCATGAACGCTTGACCTGGCTATCTCTGTCTCATCCTTAAGGTCTCAATTTAGATGAAACTTCTTCCATATTGGGCTAGATGCTTCTTGTCTTTGCATTCATAGCAACCTGTGCCTCATCACACTAATGGATCGTGTGGTTACTTTCCCACTTCCTGGACTACAAACTTTGTGAGGGTAAAGTAAAGATCTGTCCCATTTAGCTATTCAAGTTCAATTTAGACTTTCCATTTATACCATCACTCTTGAAAAATCAATGTTAGAGACATTATCCTTTCCTAATAAAAATAATAAATCCTTTTAGTTTGAATAAATTCATATACATCTAAAAAGGCTGAAAACAAAACAAATCTGTACTTGTATTTAGTGCTACATATATATGCATATATACACATACATGATACATATATGTATATGTCTTAGGCTGCATATATACATCTTAGACTGCAGCCTATATATGTTAATTTCATGGCCTATAAAATGAAGAAAAGGTATTTACTTAATTGTATTGTACTTTGAAGGCTGTGGAATAAAGAAGAGGTTATAAACATGTATTCTATATTTAATTTCAGTAGTAGGTTAATCGTCATCTGATTATATAGATTTTATGTTCTTTGTCCATTAAGCGCATTTTAAAATGCTCCATTAAGCACATTTTAACATGTTTTTGAGATTAAAAAATGCAAGACTGAATTGTTATTTTTTAAGATGATCTATATTTACTTCTTTCCTAAATGCCATGATTATAGTATCCATAAGTAATTTTGGTATAGATATATTTTTCATTGCAAGAAATTAGTAATCTGATCTATCTTGTCATAAGAGAGAGACAAATATTCTTATGTGTATTCAAAACTAAAAGATAAATCTTAAACCTTAAAATACTAATAACTGATATAATTGATTTTGTCATTAAATTAGGAAATCTCTTTGCATTAACATCATATATATCACATATAACTGGTTATAGTTCTACTTTTCAGTGGCAAAAACTGAATTCTGTATTCTTGATAAAAAATGCTACAAGCACTAAAATAATGATTTAGTTTAACATTAAAGTTTGAAAAAAAGAGAAGGACCATCTTCCTTCTGAAAATTTTTTTAACCAAATGTCTGGAACCCTTTCTCAACCAGAAAATTGACTAAATACCTTGTAACAAATGAGGCTGCCTGTAGGCTATGGGTTTTCATGATGAGATCACACTTTCTGAAGGAAGTCAAGAATCTAGGACAGGAAAATTTACCAGGACTACTCAATTTTATGAAAAGAGGTATAGAGAAGTAGAAATGGGCTACTAGACTAACTGGAGAAAAAGTGGGGAGGGTTGCAAATAATGTACTCAAGTTGGAGAAAGAAGCAGGGAGTCAGATGTGAGATGTAGCCTCAATTGATATTAAAACATGGAGTTTGCAGAAATCAGTTGTGATCAAAAGGATACATTACTAAGTAAAAAAAAAAAATACAGAATGGGAGAAAATATTTGCAAATCACATAGCTGAGAAGGGATTTATCCAGAATCTACAAAGAACTCTCCCAACTCAGCAACAACAACAAAAAAAAGATGACCCAATTTTAAAATAAGCAAAGGGTCTTTACAAGCATTCTCCCAAGAAAATATAGGAATAATCAATAAGCACACAAAGAGATGCTCAACACCACTGATCTTTAAGGAAATGTAAATCAAAACCAAAAGTGGATCAACATCCTCCCATTGGACTGTCTTTAATCAAAATTATCATAAATCCATAGAAACAAAAAGGAGAGTAATGACCACCTAGGGCGAGGGAGAGAGAGGTTAGAAAGTGACTGCTCTTGGGTGTGGGTAGGATTTTTTTGGGTGACAAAAAATGTTCTAAAATTGGTTGTAGTGATGGCTGACAACTGTGAAATAGATAAAAGACCACTGAATTTGTACACTTCAAGTGGATGAATTATATTGACTGTGAATTGCACCTTAGTAAAGCTGTGGGCAAAAGATAGTAAGGAGTTAGCAAGTATATAGAGAAATTGGAAACTTCATACATTACAGTGAGAACGTAAAGTGGTACAGCCACTTTGGCAAACAATTTGGTAATTCCTCAAAAGGTTAAGTAGAGTTACTTTATAAATACGTGTGTGTGTACGTGTATATGTATATATTTGCCTAGGAATACTACTCCCAGGTATATATGCAAGATACATGAAAATATGCAAACACATAAAAATTGAAACGTGAACATTCATTGCATCATTATCCATAATAGCTCCAAAGTGGAAGCAATCCAAATGTCCCTCAACTGATGAATGAATAAATAAAATGTGATATATAGGCACAATGGAATATTAGTCAGCAATAAAAGAGAACATGGATGAACCTCAAAGAACATTCAGCTAAGTGAAAGTAGTCAATCACAAGTGACCACATTGTAGGATCCCATTTATAGGAAATATTCAGAATAGGCTAATCTGGAGAGACAGGAAGTAGATTAGTGGTTGCCAAGGGCTGGAGAGCAGGGAGGAGGAAGGGGGATGGGGAAGAGAGAGTGACTACTAATGGGTACAAGGTTTCTTTTGGGGATGACAAAAATATTCTGAAATTAGATTACAAAGATGGCTGCATAACTGTGAATATATTTTAAAATACTTTGTGCTTTAAAGTGGTAAACTTCATGATATGGGATGATGTCTCAAGCTGTATTTAAAAGTATGAATTACTAGGTTTATTATCAATATTCTTTTCATCCTCTTAGCTCCTTCCTCAAAATGTGTCTCATCCTTTTAACTCATTATATTTCTTAAATAAAATGTATGCCTAGTCTACCTAAGTTGAATATTTTCTGTGTTTCTCATAAAAATCAAATAACTATCAGCAGAATGCTTCTTCCTTTTCTGATATCAAGGATTATTGTTCTGAAATTTAGTCTAAATGAAGCCCTATCGAGAAAGATACTTGAGTACTCATGAAGAACAGTTAAGTTAGTCTTATGATCATCCCATAAGACTCCCTAACCTATCCTGTGCTGAATTTTCTTGCACTGCAGTACTTCTGCCATCACTCTCTAAATCTTCCTGATAGAGGATGATAGTGGGAAAAAATAGATATTCCTTTATAATAAGGTGTCCAAACAAAGTGTTCAATAAATAAATAAATAAATCACCCTAATGTAAGGACTTACCACTCATTAAAATAGCTTCTAGTTAAAATGTTTTCAGATTGTTCTGTAGATATTTTTTTAAATCTGGATTTGATCTCTCCTTCCCATTTCAGGCACTCGTGTATCTCAGAGCTAAGCACAGAAAACAAAAGAACACCAAGATAGGAAAATGAACAATCTCAAAATAGTTGGTGGAAAATAACAACTTCTCTTTTATTATGGGCTTGTTTTTGACAGTGCTTTTTTCTTTTTCTTTTTCTTTATTTTTTCAGAGAAAAATTTTCTCTTATCTCTGGGTCTTCAAGTAAGGTCAGAACCTCAAAAATACCACACTCTATCATTTACTTGGACATTTTCTCAGAGGAGGATTAACTTTGGGAAGAGTTTGGGCGGTTTCAAATGACTCAGAGAGATAAAAGATGAGTCAATGAGCATTGTGAAGCTGTGGTCCCTTCACTTCAACCGTAGGAATATTGGATTTCTTTGGAAGTTGGCAGCTGTAAGCATATATTGATTATTTTAATGGATTCCTTCTGAGTATGATAGTGAAGACATAGGCAGAATTGTCTTACTGTCAATAAATTCTATCGGTCATTATTTGATACTTAAAAAAATTACTAGACTCAGGAAACAAGATTTTAACCACATGGTAATTTAGGTTTACCGGAAAACCCTCTTAAGAAAGGCATTCTCAGTTGTATCTGTTCACTCAATCAATGATCTTTATGATAAAAACAAACAAACTTAGGCAAGAGGGAGACCATCTCTTCTCAAGCCACTACTAGACGATTTATCTGATTACCTTTTCTTTAGGAAATACCATTTTTAGCAACATACTTTTGAATAAAACCACATAATAATGATTAAAATTCTTGAGCTCTTACCACATTCCAGGTACTATTTAAGAATTTGTATTGGATTATGTCATTTCAACCTCACTCATTAGCACTTTATGAGATAGAAACTATGAGTATTACCACTTTATAGGTGAGGAAATCAAGGTACAGAAAGAATATATCTTTCCCTTAAACAATGTGTGAACTCCATGGGGCCACTTATAGGAAGACTTTTTTCTATCTGTGGAATACACGTTTACAGATGCAAACAACCAAGACTGTTGGTTGAAACCAATGCTCTGCCTCTACCAAGAGACAACTGTTATTAAATTTTTGGTGAGTCATGGGGGCTTCCTGGTGGCACAAGTGTTAAAGACAGCACTAACAAGTTGTCGCCAGCTACTGCAGCACGAGTTCAATCCCTGGCCAGGGAGGTGACCCACATGGTGCAGCAGATCTCTCCTGTCTCTTCCATTGCTCCCCTCAGCAGTGTATTTCAGTAGATCTGCCTGTTGTGCTCTCCACTCCCTCTGATGAATCCTCTCACCACCCCCCATCACGGCCGCACCTGTGGTTTACACCCCAGTTCTTGTATGCATAAATAAATAAATCTTAAAAAATTTTGGTGAGTCAACAGTTACACGTAGCTTTTCAGCTGTGCAGAGGTTGACACCCCTAACCCAGGCTTGTTCAAGGGTCAATTGTATATAGTAAGACTCAGGGAAGACATTTTAAAAACTATAGGCAACTCATAATACTGAGAATAGAAATTTTACATATTGAAACATTCATGAAATTTGTAATATAACAAGTGTTTCCCCCAGGAATCCAGGAGTATAATAATGGGGATTTAGAAATATTTTTTCATATTTTTAAAGGATAAGGAAAATAATAATTTCATAAGTTTATACAGACTACTTAAATATTTCTTCATTTTTTTTAATTGGCCTATATCATCAGTGTGGTTCACACTGGAAATTTGCTGTGAGCTCTTCAAACAAGATTGTTTCATTCATCTCTCTTCAGGCACTGATAAGTACACACCTGACTCACTGAAAGGTTATTTAGTGAAGTGACTACTTGCTACAGACTCTAATTGGCTGTTGATGACATCATAATCATTCTTGGATTTATTAGATGGAGCAGATGGCTACCAGAGTGTTGCAACATGCTGGAGTTTTAACAACCCCAATTTTATTAATCCAACACATAACGTCATCTGTAAATATAGAGTGGCTGCTAAATATTGGTGAACAATAATATCAGGGGACAAGTGCTTAAGTGTCTGTATATTGCTTATATTATTGCTTGTTGGTCAACTAACATTTTTTTGCTTATTATCACCAGAACCACAGCACTGATATTTTGCAATTTTTGTTTTTTTTTTTAAAGATTTCTTTTTTTTTTTTTAATAGAGGCATGTTTATTTATTTATTTGTTTGTTTGTTTGTTTGTTTTTTGTTTATACATGCACTGGGTACAGTCAGAAGCGCGGGAGGGTGAGAGAATTCACCAGAGCCAGAGCGGGGAGCAGAGCAGGCAGAAGGACCGAAGCACACCGCTGAGGGGAGCAGCGGGTGGCAGGAGAGGTCTGCGCACCATGTGGGACCCTCCTCCGGTGGCCGGGGAGCAGCCGGGGATCGAACCAGCGCCGCAGAGGCCGTGGGCAGCTTCGCAACCCAGCGCTCAACCGCTGCGCCACCGGGGAGGCCCTATTTTGCAATTTTTGTATCACTAATTTTTTTTCATATATGTTGGAGACTTTCCTATACAATTTGTTCCAACAATTAATTATGAAAAGCCCATAGAATCTTATTTCTTTCTTTTTAAAAATTGAGATGTAATTGACATGTTATATTATATATCAGTCAGGTGTATAACAATGATTTGATGTTTGTATATATTATGAAATTATCACCCCAGTAAGCCTAGTTAGCATCCATCATCACACATAGTTACAGATTTTCTTGTGTTATGAGAAATGTTTAAATCTCATTATATTGCTAAATTTTTGATAATAATTTTTACTTGATAAACAGATGGCTTAATTTTGCAAGAGAAAAAAAGGAGACACACAACTGAAAGCAGTTCTTTCACAATATATGTGTTTTGGCTACTGAGCCTGTTCAAAGGATTTCAAACCATTGAGGAAGATAGGAAAAAGAATTTCTAAGGATGAAAAAGGTGGTGAAAAGTGGCAAAAATCCACATAAAACCTGTTAAATGTATATGTTTTATATAAATGAACCTGTCTTTAGATTTAGATATCTACAGATACATACATTTCTGAGCTTGTTGCTGTCATGGCTGTCATTTCCTGAAATGTAAGTCCCATCACAAGTGGTAAGAGTGTAAAACCTGGCCTGGAGCCAGAGAGTCATAGGAGACTTCCTTTTACTTTACCCCTTCACTTCTCCTCCCCAAATACCTGTGGAATGACTGTTAAATGACATATGTGATGACTGTTATGATATTCACAGGAGTGAAGGTAATGGTATCAAAAACAGAAAAAAACACGATGAAGAATGTTCAACTTTTTCATTTCTGTCACCCTCCTTATATTCGCTGCTTTTTCAGCTTTCTATTTTTATTAGAAAAACTATATTAGGAAGATGCTTGTGCACTGTGAATGCTGTCTCAGTACCATGGCAACAGCTTGCTCTTAGTCAAACATTTTATGTCTGCATCATACATTTAGACATTTTATAAATGAAATTTAAAATGAGTGGTGTATATCTCAGTAATAATTTCAGACATGACATTCTTATTCAAGGAGCCACAGAGTTAAATTTTAAAAAGAAAGGCAGAGATAAGAAATTGGCTGCTTCCGAAGAAAACCTTTGTGTCTTTCACCAACAATAGAAGTGTTACATTCTCCTGTTGATAAATACACTTTCTACCACCACCATTGAAATGTCTACAAATATAGAGACAAGTGGAAAACTGGCTTTGAGTCTGGAAGCCCTGGTTCCATATTCTGGCTCTGCAATTAAGCAGGTGACACAGAGCTATGACTCAGCTTCCCAATCTGAACAGTGAAGAAGTTGGTCGAGATTAATATGCTTCTATGATTGGAGGTTTCCTTTCTTGAGGCCCTGCTGTAGAGAGCCTTTCCTTCCTGTCTCTTTATAGAAACAGTAGTGTGGTTAAGAATGCAAAGCTAAAAAAAAAAAAAAGAACAAAAAAGGGGCCTCCCCTGGTGGCGCAGCGGTTAAGTGCTGGGCTGCGCCAGTTCCATGGATCCCCAGACACCTGCGAGGGTCCCACAAAAAAAAAAAAAGGAATGCAAAGCTACAGTGCAAACAAATCTAAATTCAAACTTGGTTCTATCCACCTGCTTGCTATGTGTCCTTGGGAAGATTCCTTATTTGTGAAATGTATCTTATAATAGTAACCACCGCATAGGGGTATTGGAAGGGCTGACATGAGTTTAATATTAGTGTCTACCTCATATATTTTGTGGACTGTATGAGATGAGACACAAGACTTGCTTAGTACTCTGCTTGACCCATCAAAAACAATAAACATTAACATTAAAAGTCATCTGTCCCTTCAGAGTGCATCGTCAGGCAGCCATGTAGAATTAGAAATAAACCAGAAAAACCCTCTAAGATAAAGTAAGAAAATCTTCAGATATAAAGTATTTGTAGAATAGTGGTACATATTCAAATTTCTTAAGCTACTTTGAAATAATGTAACATCGTCTCCTCAAAGCTACCTGGTTCATGCCAGTCTGTTTTTTAAAAATATTAAAGTGGTCATTCCAGGCTGTTAGGGACTTCTGCTTCATATGGTCATTCAAGCACTTGCATTCCTTCCAGTCATTGCTCCGCTGGCTCTATGGGGTTGTCATTATCAATAGGTTAGAGATGGGTCACTGTCAAATCTAGCTTTCAGTTGGTAGACAGGAGAAAGAGAAAGTGGCGGAGATATAACCACTGTCAAAAACCTATTATCTACTCTAAATCATAATCTATTTTGTGAATTTAGTAGCTTGACTAAACCTAACTGCAAGGAAGACTGGGAAATTTCTATAATGACACCCAGGAAAAAGTTAAAAATAGATTATGGTGAACACCCAGTTATACACAAACATGTGCACGTATCTTCATATCGTACATAGTTTTATTTTGTATAATACCTAAAACTGTATAGTTATTTTTATTGAGAAGCAAGATAATGCCATGACACATTCTAAATTAATCTTAATATTAATTAATATTGAAATGATTATAAAAGAACACACATAGTAAGTTTTTGGTTCATGGATTTTCACAAACTTAATACATTCATGTAACTAACTCACAGATCCAGAAACTAAATACTCCCAGCACTCGAAAGCCTATGGAGTAGAAGTTTTAACCTACACAGGGACTTATCTCAATTATGTCAGAAAATTGGGACATGTGTAGTAGCAATACACATTCTACATAACTATATTTAAAATACATTCCTATGTACTTACAAATAGTATTTCATTAGGGATTCATTAGTAATGTTTTCTCCCAAATTTCCTTCATCCTTAACATCATGTACTTTGAAAACAGGTCAATAGAGATAAATAGATGACCCCTCACATCATGGATGGTTAAAATTAAAATCACTGATTACCCTGCACATTCTTAGAGGTTTCTAGATAGTGCTGAGAGCCAACCACACAAGTCATGGAAACAGCTGAAGACTCTACGTGAGCACAGTGACGCAGGATGATTCAGGCCCAGGAACTATTATTAGAGTAAGCAAATGCTAGATGTGTAAACAGACTATTAAATAGTCCCCTTGGAAGAGGAAGGAGAAAAGGAAAAGTGAATTTGAGCCGCTGGCACTTTATCTGTCCAAACTGTACTAGTCATAATCCAAATGTGGCGGCAGCCTGTGCTCGCCTGGCTGTGGTCCCTTGGACTTGGAGTCTGCTGCTTGGGCAAAATTGCTATGGGCAGAGCCAACTTCTGTGTCTCATGTGTCCCTAGAATGAGCCTAGGCTCACTATTCTTCATAAAGTGCTCCCCAGGAAGAAAGGAAGACATGTCAAGTAAAACTCCAGAAACTTCAGTGAGCACATACAGCTCTTTCTCAGATCCTCCATCCCCTTTTAGTTTGACTTCACATATATGTTATTTATTAGCATAAACATTTAGCACAACAACAGTTATTATGATTTATTGTTAGCTTAACTCGTCAGACATCTAAGAAGTACCAGAAACAACATGGTATTTTATAATTTCATTTGGGTGATGACAATCTTCTTATTGAAGGTCCATGTATGAAAGATAAGCATCTATCAGCAATATAAATGGAATCAAAACTGAAGCTAATACAGCTCTGCAGTTAAAAATAAATCATGATAGCAATTTCAAAAAAAAAATAAGCAAATAACTCTAAATGAACCAAATAATTATATATAAATTTGATTTTCATTTGAGATCGTATCAAAGTTCAAATTATCCCAGTACATTAGAGAAATTGTCTATTGGGTGAAATTCAATAGAATAATATATTGACTGGAACTAAGTATGTTTGGAATATAACATTTGAAGATAATCAACTTCCTGTGTGGCAAACATTTTTTCCACATTTAATTCTTGTAAAAGTGCAATGAGGGCCTCCCTGGTGGCGCAGCGGTTGAGCGCTGGGTTGCGAAGCTGCCCGCAGCCTCCGCGGCGCCAGTTCGATCCCCGGCTGCTCCCTGGCCACCATAGGAGGGTCCCACATGTCGCGCAGACCTCTCCTGCCGCCCGCTGCTCCCCTCAGCAGTGTACTTCGGTCCTTCTGCCTGCTCTGCTCCCCGCTCTGGCTCTGGTGAATTCTCTCACCCTCCCTCTCTTCTGACTGTACCCAGTGCTTGTATGTATAAACAAACAAACAAATAAATAAATAAATCTCTAATGAATAAATAAATAAAAGTGCAATGAGTTACTTACTTTATTACTGTAATTTTACAATTGAGGATACTGCATCTTGAAGAGGTTCAGCCATTTGCGCTCATTATACACCTGATAGGAAATGAAAGAAAAACCAGAACTTGGGTCTGATTAACTCCAGAAGGTCGTTCTCCTAAATACAGGTTACCCCTGCTATCTGAAAGTATAGATTTTCTGTGAACCAATTTCTAAGTTGAAATGGTGTAAAGTGAAGAAACAATTATCATTTATATGAAAATTTTTTGAGGGTTTCAAGGCCCAAAAAATAACCTACTGACTCACACCACACAAAATTTACAATATACTAACATGTAGTAAGAGCAGGAATGACACAATAAAGTGCCAGCACATATAAGGAGTCCCATACAGAAGCCCAGCCTTACACCCTCCTGCTCAGAGTTTGCAGCTGACAGCTACACAGAACAAACTATGGATACAATTTTTGTTTTTCACCCTTGGCCATAAAATAAAAAATCCTTTCTGCATTTTTTGCAGTTAGCAAAAACAGGTACTAATGTAGGTTTTTCCAAAAAGAGAGTGGCCAAACACAAAAAAGCAGGGGCTTCCTGTATCATGCTCTACAAGATGACTTCATATTTTTTCAACACGATGATTCTACATTCTCTGGACTAAAATGTGAGTGGTGATGTGGGATAGAACTTGTGAATTTACAATCATCTTGTGCACCACTTTCATGTACTACCTGCTATGTATGTACCAGGCTCAACGCCAAATGCACTTCAGAACATTCCTCTTTAATCCTGGCTTGACCAGTTTCCAGATGAGGTTTAGAAAAATTAAAAAGTTTGACCCGGGTCAAGCAGGTAAGGGTGTGGCAGTGGACTTTGAACCCAAATCTGTCGATCTGACTCAATCAAATTGGATTTTTATGTAGATGAAGTATATCAGAAAAGTAGTAGTGGAACTTTCTTTAGTGCCTTGTTAGCAGTGTAATCCTCATGTATCCTGGAGAGCTGTGATCTTTGCAATTGAACCAGCTGCTGCCCCTGTTATCTGTGGGTCTAGGCATGAGTACAAGTGGAGGCCCACATGGGAAGGAGTAAATGTTTCAATATAGATCAAATAGTACTTGCTAACTAAATTCTGTTCAATCTTTCTGCCTAGATGACTATACCTTTATGGTGAACTGGAAGGCCAGGCTTTAATTTCATGTTCTTTATCTCATTGGTCATTACAGAGAAGGAGCCCCCTTACCTTCCTCTTCCCAGGCAGTGAAAGGTTTGTAAAGTCCATCAAAGCTCTGTGCCATACATGGCCTGTCATGGCCCTGGCCACACCCCTGGCTACGCAATCTATTCTCGAGAAGAGGGATCCAAAGATCCATAGTCCCTATAAATAAACCTAATGTCATTTAGACAAAAAACTGGGGTCCCTGATCCTGAGTGTTTGGAGCAAGACCTAGAAGGAGGAGGCATGGATGTTGCCCATTACCCCCTCCCCTCACCTAGAGACTACAACTGGAGTAGATCAGAGCAAGGTCTCCCATGAGTAGGACCTTCCTGCTGAGTTTATGGATGGATACTGCTTTTGGTCCCCAGAGCCACTTCCAAAGAAGCATCCTTCAGTCAACATCACTTTTGAAAGTGAATTCCAGCCTTTTAACCTCACTCAGGTCCTAAAACATCAAAGGTCACCCAGTGCATAAATACCAGCAATAATTCTTTAATCCTCTTTTCTTTTCACATGATTTTCCACCACTGCAAATGGCTCCAAAGCCCCACCAATCACACATCCCCCCCCATAAAGGAAAAAAGACAAACTTCCTCCCCTCAACACCCCACCCCATGGCTCTGTCCTGCCTCCCTACTGTCCCTCCTCCCTGCCTCCTTTTTTTTCTCACTTTCTTTTTTTCCTCTTAGTTCTTTATTATGTAAACACATTTAGCTTAGAAAAATTCCTTTCCCCTCTGCTAGCTCTTGTACCACTCATTCTTAGATTTACCATCACAGATGGTTTTTAACACAGGAAAACAGGACTTCCTGGGGGTGGGTGTGGAGGGAGTATTGAGAGAAGGTGAGTGGACAAAGAGCAGATTCTCTGTAGGAGGTTGAATGGGGCAGAGCTGAGTTGGAAAGAAAGACCAGTTTCCCTGGCTGAATCCTAAAAATAAGCTTGAAAATGAGATTCAGATAGGCTTGAAATAAATGGAATGTATTTTGTCTTTTCTTTGAGGAAAACCCCTAAGGTTTCTGTAAATGTGATTTACAGCATTAAAATTCAGGGACATCATTAAATATGTATGATGATTTTTAAGAAATGTTCTTTTTTTACTGCTCAATTTGATTTCTCACCTACTGTATGTTTTTGTATCTTTGTTTTATTTTTCTGATGACAACAAAATACCTTTTTTTTTTTTTTTTTTTTTGTGGGACCCTCCCCGGTGGCCAGGGATCAAACTGGCGCTACAGAGGCTGGCTGTGGGCAGCCTTGCAACCCAGTGCTCAACTGCTGCGCCACCAGGTGAGGCCCCAAAATACCATTTTTTAAAAGACAGATGTACCTCTAATTCTTCAGGATGCACAGATTTGCCCATACTAAGGTACATATTACTAGCTCTGTGACTTGGAGAAAGAGTTTTAACAGAAACTTCATTTTATTATGTTTAAATGATGGTGTTTCCTTTAAAGTCTCGAATAATTTTCTAAATGTAAAAATAACTACCAGACTGACTGCATTGGAACGAATCTTGTTGACCACAGACAAAAGCAATCAACTGATTGCAACAACAAATAGGGTTTGTTTGGGAAAAACAAAAGAGAGGGCAGAGTGGAGTGACTTCATGGTGAGACCCACATGTAATTCCTGAATCCAAAACTAACAGTCTCCTAAGTAGCCTCTGGAGGGCCTCCCCTGAGTTCCAGGGGAGGGGGAACAGTATCATTTCTCCTGGGTGATGCAAGGCATCTGGATCCTGCAGTTGGTTGATTTATACATGCCTGGGCACTCTTTCCAGACTCCCGACCTCATTTAAATAGGGTTCTAAATATTAATGTCCATGGCTTAGATGAATGTTAATATTTTAATTAAATTTTTTCATAGAACATGTGCTTTAGAAGGTGAGTATGTTAATAGGGGAGCTTGCTCACTTAAAGACTTCCATCTTTCTCCCTGGCACATTTCTCTTTAATTGCATTTTGAATGACATTGAAAAAATAGGGCAGATAAATAGGAGGATGTCTCATTGATATTATTTTCAGAATGTATTAATTTTATATATGAAGGATGATCTATCGCCCTTTAAAGTTTTTAATCAGAGTTCTGAAGAGAAATTAATGTATTTGTTGCAAGTTTCTTATAAAATACTATCACAAAGGTGTCATCTGACTCCTTTAAGGTGAAGGCAAAGGCAACATTTTTAATTGTGACTTTTTTCTTCTTACAAATGAAACATACTTATGTTTTAGAATTAAACATTCTAAATTTATATTCTGTAGAAATGGAAAACTTCCCTGTAATTCTTTCCAAAGCTAGTGACTATGAATATTTGGGTGTCCATTCCTCCAGATTTGCTCACTTTTGCAAATCGAAATGAATCATGTTCTATAAATTGTTTTGCAACTTGCTTTATTCACTTCATTTGTGTACTGACCTCTGACCTTGCGTATATGTATATAACAGAGAGTGGGCCAAACTTCCTCCAAAGATAGACACCAGTTACAGTGGCTTAAAGAGTTTGTTTTATTCTCATTCACTTGTGAATTCCAGGTTTCAGGGGAGCAGAGGAGGGACCTAACATGAGTCTTCCTGAGGTCATTTAAGGACTTAGGCTGATAGTGACTTCAACAGTTGAATCCCAAGGTCACTCTGGGTTTGGCCATCCCTGTCAGCCAGAGGAGAGGTGCTTGGAGGTCTGTGCATGGGCTGTTGTAGGGTGAGTGTCATACCAGCTTACATGCCACAAGCGACAACTTAGTCACATGGCCAGAGTTAACAGGAGGGAATGCTGCCAAACACAGACCTCTAGAAAAGGGAAGAGGGATTTGCATCCCTGCCATGCCTTGTCATTACATTTGCATCCCTGCCATGCCTTGTCATTACATTAATGAATTCTAGATCATTCTAAGTGCTCTAGCACAGTGATTTTTTTAAAGGATTCTCCCTGGGTCATGAACTCATCTCAAAATGCTGGTCTTCTGATTTTACATATTAATGCTATTTACCTTTGGAGAGCTTCATTTTAAAACTAGTTCTACTTTCAGTAAGTTATTAGATTTCTGAGATAGACTATTCATAAGGCAGGTATAATATAGCAATTATCCTGGAGCAGAAGCACTTGGGTATGAGTCTACCATTCGCTAACCATGTGACTTTGGGCCTCAATTTACCCATCTATTAATTATGATAATAATATATCCCTCTTCTTCCTCTAAGCATCCTTAGGTGAGCTCTGAAAATGGTTCTCTATTCACTTGACTCAGAAAACCCTACAAAATCATGCAAACCAAGAAGTTCAAATCTTTGTGTTTAAGAACAGGTGTGAAACTGCTCAGGCCATCAAGGGCATGCTTATCTGATTGTTAGATTGGTGGAGCTGTTGTTGGGTGTACCCACTTCAGTGGACATCCTGCACCGATGCAGGATCAGTGACCCAAAAAGTGCTGAATTTTCACTTCTCATATTTAGAAATGCAGAGAGTAATGCTGAACTTAAAGGCTTTAAATGTAAAGCCTCTGATCATTGAACACAGCCAGACTGACAAAGCCCCCAAGATGCAGACCCATGAGCTCTCTCTGCCACATTCATAAGGTGTGGGCTGAAAATGAGTAGATTGATCCCAAACCAGAAGAAATTGCACAGAAGATAAATGTATCCCAGAAGAAATATAAAATTATGGTTCAGGAATTAAAATTCAGCATAAAATAAATATAAATTAAATTAAAATCATCATATGTCCTCAGAAAGTTGGTAGGATTCCAAGGAGAAAATGTCTTCAGAGGGCCTAGTAGACTAATGGGCACATAGTAAGCAAATCAACAAGTGACAGCTCCGCTAATATCACCAGAAAGGCAAATTAACATAGTACTAGAGTTTACCTAGGAAAATCCTGTTAGCCACCTGAAACTTTGCATTCTATGAAGTGAGTGACAATAATGCAAAAGCTCCCCTTGCAAAAATACACTTCCCAATGGCTGGAATTGCCACAATTTTCCAGATTACTTTGAGTTTATTGTGATTTAAAATCTCTGCTCATCTTCCTTTCAAATATAAAATACTTTAGAGTAACTTCATCAGAACCAGTGCTGTTCCTGCACATGGTTTGGGTTAACTCTAGAGACAGCATTAAAGTAAATTCACATCAGGTATTCTGGGGCCTATAAGTTTGCAATAACTAGACCTGAAGACTTGAAAGCATTGTGGTTCAACTATGAATTATTCTTGCCATATTCTGCTTCTGCAGTTTTTAATAGCTTTTTCACTAAAAGTGAGACTAGTTGAGCTTTGAGATATTTTGTCCCACTAAAGTGGACCATGGTCAAAAGAATTTTAAAACATGACAATAAAATATTCAAGACCACTACTAGGAAACTTGTTTTTAATGTAAGTCTGAAAATTTTTGAAAACAATGAACAAGTCTTAGTGCACAGAACATAAGAACTGTGCAGTAATTGTTCTCTAAATTTGGTACTAATCATATCCTTTCAAATACTATATTTAATTCTAGGCTTTGTATCTAAAAGAAGACGGAGAACTTGGAGAGAGTTTAAAAAGAAAGTCATAAAAATGATTAAAGGTTTGGGAAACAAGATCCATGAGGAAAGGCTAGAGAAGTGTTGCTTATTCTGCCTGCTGCCCTGAGCTGAGACCCAAACTTGAGAAGCACTTTTAACTGAAGGGCAACTATTGTTCTACCCTATAGAAAGACTTTAAGTTAAATACAAAATATCTTGACAATGGAACATTTTACCCAAAGGTGATGGGAGATCCCTGTGCAAAGTATTATTACTAATTGAGTAGATTTTCAATTGTTAAGTAGGAGTTTTGACCTACCTGATGATAAATATATACAAGGCCCTTTTGAAATTTCTTTCAGTCTCATGAGTTGAGGGTTATTTCAGTAAGTGGATATCTAAAGTGAAGTCACAAATGGTGAGATCACAACCACAAAGGTATTGTTTAATGCAGTATCTAGATAAGAGGCTGCCTAAGCATAATTGTTTAATAAAGCCAATTAGATCTCTTTAAAAAAAAAAAAAAAAGGTGGTGTTTAAGATTTCAATCAGACCCAGTGATCTAACTAGATGAGTGAATCCTGTGGTAAATGTGACTCAATAATAACAACAATATTTATGATGGTAAGAACCCTGTTCTATTGATGTTTAGACCAGTTCATTGATTGTTGGAAAATAAAATCTCTCCATTTTAGAACTTAGTTTCATGGATAATTATAAGATTGGGGGGAAATCATGGGGAATCATGCTTACTCTGCAGGTTTAATTGTGAAGACTAATACCTCAAATGTTCTTATATAGCAATTTTAATAATTAAGAAAAATTGCTTAAGATTAAAATGTCATAAGCTAACACATTCATTTATTTGTAGAGTTCTTTTCTTGATATATAGTTTTAACATTATATCCGCAACAATTTTGTAGTCTCACTAAGGTACAGATCTGTAAAGTATGTAAACATTCCCACTACATGAGCATTTGTTGGTATCACAAACAATGAAAGCCTGCAAGACACATGCCTTGTTCTTAAAAAATAAAACATGCTAAAGAAACATATGTTGTTTTTGCTAGCAGGCCTGGATTGTTTATTATATAGAATGGTTTTTTAAATCCATACTGGTTTATAGATCTGATACACCAGTATTTTGGGGAAGCTATAATACAAAGCAAAGAAAATTTAAGAGTTGATTTTAAATACTGTTTTGAAGGCAACATAACTATATTTGCCAAACTTGATTAACTTAAATCTAATAATGAAGAAACGAGTAGATAAGTACAGAATGTAGGACGCTGTTCAATATTCTTGGGGGAAAACATCATTATTGTAAAATATTTTTAAGGCAGGTAAATTGTTCTAGATTAAAAGCTAAAGAAGGGTAACCAGATGCAATGTACAAATCTTATTTGGAACTTGGATTAGAGAAAAACACTTATAAGGCATTTTTGTAACAATTGAGGAAACTTAAGTACAGAATATACATTAAATAGTATTACAAAAGTGATGGTAAATTTCAATATGATCATTATATTGTGATTTGTTATATGAAAGATACCCTTGTTCTTAGATGACCCTCCCACTCCATCTACACAAAAATAAAATTATGACTAGTTAGATTAATTTTTTTGTTGTTAAGTATAGAACAAAGAACTTAATCAACAAAACAAATTGAAATAGTCCAGACTTATATTTGTATGTAATTGTGTATAACTGCACAGGTAGTTGAAGCAAATGCGACAAAATGTTAAAAAGTGGTGAATTTTAGTTAAAGAATATAGGTGTTCATTGCACTATTTTTTGGACATTACAGTAGTTTTTTTAATTTTCAAAATAAAAGTGGATGAGATAGGAAATTTCTTCAAAACAATGCCATTAACAAGCCCCAATATAAATATAATTAAGAAACCGCATAGTATTTGAAATAATAAGAAATTAAGCTTCTTTTTGTGGTTGTTATTTTCTTGTAGCCTCTCTTACTCTCAATTTAATAATTGCCATTCAAGCAGTACTTACTTACTTTATTATTTTTTTTAATATGGTGAAAAATTGTATTTAGAATTAGCCAGCTGGAGTCAGTTTAGATGATCCCAATTTTGTTGGCAACATCTAAAGCATCATAGTCAGGAACCACTCGAACATAAGCCTTCTTTTCTCCATCAGGTCTGATCAGGGTATTGACCTTTGCCACATCAATGTCATAGAGCTTCACAGCCTGTTTGATCTGGTGCTTGTTGGCCTTGACATCCACAATGAACACAAGTGTGTTGTTGTCTTCTATTTTCTTCATGGCTGACTCAATGGTAAGAGGGAACTTGATGATGGCATAGTGGTCAAGCTTGTTTCTCCTGGGAGCGCTCTTCCGCGGATATTTGGGTTGCCTTCGGAGTAGCAATGTCTTGGGCCTCCGAAAAGTGGGTGAAGTGCGGATCTTCTTTTTCTTATGGCTGTGGACGCCTTTCAGCACTGCTTTCTTGGCCTTCAAAGCTTTTGCCTTGGCCTCGGCTTTGGGAGGGGCAGGGGCTTCCTTCTTTGCTTTCGGCGCCATCTTCGTGAAAAGCTCAAGCAGTACTTACTTTAAGTACAAAAGTTTCCCAGGCTAAGAAATTAAATGCTACAGAAATCAAGCAACAACAAAAAAAAGTACTATAGAAATTAAAATGTATTGCCACTGTCTCATAATTCATAATTCTCTTTAGCCCTGAGTTTTTAGGAATTCCATCTGTGTTTGCCTGTATGAACATATCTAATGGTGAAAAAATGAATACAAGTTAATTACATAATGATAAAAATAATTTGAGTTACTATTCTTTAAGATGCCAGACTATCGACCACAGACTATAATTTCTTAATAACCTTAATGATGCATAAAGTTTATTTAGGCAGATTGTTCATTGAGTTGATACCGTATTTCCAAACTCACAGTTTACAATATCTTTAATGTTCTGATTTTTTCATGTGTAAATAACTGATGAAACTGTACCAAATTCAATTCAGTTTGTCAGCTTTCTTCTTCTGCATTGTCTTGGTCTATCACAAACCATCCTGTGTTGATTTCTGATTTGCCAGTTTAGTTGTAACTTGCATATTTTATATTTAGATTAGGGAATCCTTCTGGAATGCTACAGACTTGTTTTGCTTTGTTGATTGAATTTTTTGTTGCATGCCTTGCAAAAAAGGATTCAGCTGGATCAGAAGAGGCTACACCCAGTAAATACTTTAGAAACACGGGTTGGATGGAGCATTTTGTTTTCTGTGCAGCAGCTGCCTGAGTCACCAGATGACTTGTTGGATCTTGAGAGCCTGCTTGAGCAGAACAGGCTTGAGGCATGAATCAGAGCAACTGTTTGTGGTGTGTTATTTTATATGAGGCTCAATAAATGGTTTGTAGATTTTTCCCCTTATAATATTCATGTTGTAAGATTTCTTCTGAGACATTGATCATTGACATAATATTCAGATTCTTTTGTGTTGTCATATAGGTTTTGAACAACTTGGGAGAATTGGAGAATGTTAAAATATTTTCAGAAGCATGCAACCTCCCTGTGATAAGAAGATATTCTGCCATGGCATGGGAGTGTTCCTCTATGTTTTTAGCAGGCAAGTTCAAAGTTATTTGATTTAATTGCCAAAGAGAAACCTAGTAATTATGATGTACTTTCTTTCTGGGTAAACTTAAGAAAGCTTTCAACCATGAATATATTTGTAGATAATTATTACATAATATTCTATATCTCAGATATGTGGAATAAAATTTTATCCAGAAAGGTGTTCACAAAGATCCACTCTTGGGTACAAACCATTGAATATGGTTATTAATTGAACATAATTTTCCCTATGAGTTATTTTGACATTAGTGGGTTAAGAATAACTCAGAAGGAATCATATAAACATAATTTCCCAAATGGTGTGTACATCACCATGATAAGGTTCATTAAATATCGTCTTTTCAGAGTGTATTATACACTACCTTATATAGAGGAATGCCTCATAAATGTTATTGATTATTAATTGATTTGGTGGAGAAGGTTTAAGAATATAAAGGACAATTTAAATCCAAATAAAATGTGCTCCCTGAATAGCCAAGACAAAGGTGGAGCAAGATAAAATCACTGGTGCCACTTAGAACACAGTTTTCTCTTCATTCAGATTATCTATGAAAGAGTGAACAGTCTTTCAGTGACCTTTCTTTCTCTTTTCTGTCTTGTTACCTTCTCTTTTGAACTTTGTACTCTGTGGAAACAATTGGCTATTGAATTTCTAAGGCTGCAAGAAATGCCCAGAAATGACTCAATTTGTAATATAAAAGGGCCCACTTGGAAGACCTCTGGAAGAAGTATCTTTTATCTGTGTTCTTAAAATATGGGTTGTTTTCAAGGCTCTTGGGATTAAGTTCTCCCCAAAAAGCAATTATAAAAAATAATTGCTCAAGGGACTCTTCAGAAGTCCCCTACGGAGTCCCAGGACCATCCCATGGAGGACTGGCACTAAGGTTAGTGGCTTGCTGCCAGGAAGGAAAGGGAGGAGATGAGGGGATCATGGCCAGGATGAAATTCCATTATACATGATGGATGCTGTGGTGTCCTGCTTAGATTCTGCCACCACTTCAGCCCTGAGGGACACATTCCACCAGCTACTGGGAAGGCTAATGCTGACATTCCAACCTGAGTGCCTATCTGGCCCTGGCCCTTGGTAGAAGAGGGAAAGAGAGACCTAGCCCAAAGGCTATCCTCCCCAATTCTAGACTACTCTGAAGGACTATTCCAGACAAAATTTGGGGTGCTTGCCTGACTCAGCAACTTCTTTTCTCTGGGAACTTCCATTTCTCCACAGGAGAGAGAGTCCTAAAGCCATGTTTGTACCATGTGACCTTGCCTCTGACCAATTCACTTGGTACAAACTAGGCCAGTCAGATTCTTTTTCCTGGGAATTTGAAGCTTGAGAGGCAAGGTTACTTTTGTGTGCTAAATGTTAGAAGAATGAGAGACCACACACTGTTATATCAACTTCGTTGACAAAATACAGTCCCCAGGAAGACAAGAGGAAGCTGATGTTTCAAAAAAAAAAAAAAGCAAAGATGAGAGCAAGGTCAACCATATAATTTGAAAGGTCCAGTCCATTGGCACAGTGAAATCTGGGACTCTTGTTCAAAAAGCAGGGAGAAAGTGTTATAGGGCAGCCCCGATACAAAATGGGGTGCCTGACTGTGGGTTCTCAGTCGCGCACTTAAAAGGACTTATCAATACTCTACTGCAGGCACACACGAAAGGTTAATAAAAGGTTTATTTACAAGGGAAGGACAAATGAGGAAATGTACAGCTCAGGGAGAAAAGTGGGAGACAAAGTTTTAAATGCGTCCTACCCGATCCGCGGATCTGGAATCCCAAATGGCACTCTGAGAGCTGCCGCAAGCCAGGAGCCATGAAGCCAGGAGGCGAGCGAGAGAGCGAGCCCCCCAAGGCCCACGTGTCTGGTTTTTATACCAACCCTGGCTGCTTAACTCCACCCTCAGGTCCCTGCCACCTTCCCTTTGGTGGTGACAGGATTTGTCTTTCCCAGTGTCTTGATGGCTTTGGTCTGGAGTGGGGGTGGAGTCCACAAAGTCTGCATGGAATGACCTCAGGACATCCTTTCCCCCTAACAAAAGTACCTTTAAGGTTCTAATAAAAAGCTCCTTCCTTTAGTCCATGATCTCTTTCAACCTGTCATGGTGTGTTTTATATGCTATTTCATGTCTTTGTAAATAAATAAAACTCAGACTTGTTAATTATTAGCATAAACGTCACCATTTATTTTGTGCACTGCCATTTTTTCCTTTTTTGATCGTTCGGATGAGATGGAGGGTGTGACTTAAACTGATTTGTTGCCAAACTAAAAATAGCTTGTTATGATTATTTTTCTTTTTAGTTCTAAAACAAATTCTGATTTGTTTACTAGGTGAGATATTGATTTTTAAAAGTCCCATTTAATACTTCCCTGTTTTCTACAATGAGCAATTATGTCTGTAATTAGATTGTGAGAAAATACAAAAAAAAAACTTTTTTGAGAAAACTGTAAGAGGAAAGCCTGACCCTTGCTTTGGTAATTTGTAGTGCCTCATTTTCCTTTTTTTAATTGAGATATAATTCACATATCAACATGCAATGGCAATATTAAATGAAAATTTGAGAACATTTAGATCACATGTAATATTCACTAAAATGACACAGTTATATTTTGTAGTTCATACATGTTTTATCTAGTGTACAGTAAGAACACTCAAAAGTTCTTATTTCACTTCTTGATATGTGCACATTCTCTATCTTCAGCTTAGTGTTTAGTAAAGAAGACTAAAAGGTTAAGAATGACAGATTCATCCCTTCCCTTTTATGTCACCATTTTCAGTGTGAGTGATTGGGAAATAATACAATAATAATACCGAGAAAAGATTTAAGTAGGATAGGATAGGATAGAATTCCTCAGTCATGCATATTTTGTATACTGTCATTTCTTTCTCTAGGAAAACATCATCTACCCAGGTTGTCAGTACTTATGCTTACTCAGTTTTAGACAGAACATGTTTTGAGTCTACTTGAACTCACAAACATCATGGGTTTACTGAAATCCCATGCTTATGAAGACCACAAACAACACAACACATCATGTGAACTAGAAGGGTGGACAAAAGTCTATGTAGGTGTGCACATCGCCTGCCTCACCTCTCCTCCATATACATGTTCCATTTCTCACCCGATTTCACCCACAAAACGCAAGTCAAAACATATTATAGAATGATTAAGTTTGATGAGCATTAAACTCAGGGAGTCCTGACAAGTCTCAGTTCTTGAAGCTTCTCAGTACAGGAAATGGGGCAGGAAATTCCATATTTCCAGACTCTAGTTCCAAGCTCTCATTCTGTACTGGACATATACACTGCTCCCCATCTGTTCCATGGAACAGTTCGAAGTAGACTGAACTACTTTTGTAACTTTCACTCAAGAGTCTAAATAAACACATTAATTTTCACTGATAGTGGCCTTTGTTTTTCAAATAAAGGCACAATTGTGTTAGTCTGTGTTTAGTGGGAAGCCCTTGTTAATCTCTAATGCTTTTCAATGGTCCCTTGTATCTTCTCCAGCTTTGACTATATTGTGCTCTGGGTGCTGTGACTGCAGCGTTAGACTATAAGAGAAATAACCAGACTGTAATATAATCACAACGGTGTTTGTGCAAGCATAAGAATCATGACTCAGATCCACAGCCAAGGAATAGTCCCAAAATGTGTAACATTCAGGTGGGGAGGAGGGGAGCTTGAAAGGATCAGGCAGAGGAATGGTACAAGTTGAAGTTTTTTGTTGTGAAATCTTTTGGGTGATTCTCAAGTCCATCAGTTTGTCCACTACTGATGAGCAACAGTCTCCAGATAGAAGGCTGCAGGTTGGGAACCTGTTGTCACATCGACTGATGGCTCCTTTTTCTTCGGTCACCAAATAGCTGAGTCAGTTTGTTTAATTTTCACCTACTAGTCTCAACAGAACAGGGAGAGACAAGATGGGTCCATTTGACTCAAAGCAGTTTCCACAGTAGGAGCTTACACTATCTGGACCAGGCACATCTGGTTAGAGACAGGGAACTTTTATCTCGTACATGGAAGTTACACATTTTCTCATCCTTTTTTCAAAAGCTGTAAAAAATAAAAAACTAGAGGTGGCTCCGGTGCGAGATAGTAAGAATTTATATCTCATTCCCACCCTTTGCTTACACAACCATGTGCCTTAGTTTCCTCCTATGGAAAATGGGAATACTAATATCCCTTACCACGTAGATTTATTGTGAGGATTAAGAGTCCTTATGTAGAGTACTTAGAATTTTGTCTAATAACATGAAGTGCTGTATGTAAGTGTTATTTTTATTTTCTTCTCAAATATAAAGATCTTTATTCTCTTTATGATTGAAAAAATAAGCACAAACTGGGACAAACTATACATTACTTTGTAGCCTCTATGAAATGATAAAAATAATACAGCTCAGTAATGACTTTGATGTCTTTAACTCAAGGGTAAACAGCCCATGGATATGGGGAGTATAGCACCGCACAGGTAGTGGAGCAAGCTTCCTGTGGGATTTTGGGCAAAATCCAGTTCAATGGAATGTTGAAAGCAGCAACATGGAGAGAGGGTGTGACTGACTGGGTTGCGTATCTGACAACCAAGGAGAAAGGAAGTAAGTGTAGAGCTCAGACTTGGCTTGGCATCTGGGGATTGGCTGACTAGATCTATTGTGTTTCTGGTCAAGCTGAGCATTTACAGAAACACGAAAGGTTGAAAGGCTAGTTTTCTGACATGGCACAGCAGGCAAGGCAGTTCCATCTTGGGCCTAAATATTTTAATATCTCATTTAGTTTAACTACATGCTATGAGTTTTGTTTTTGTTTTTTGCTGTTATGAAATCATTTTAAGATGGACATATTATTTCATTAAATAGATGTACAATTAAAGTAATTTTATTTTTAAAATTGTTGGGAATTCAGTTTTTCAGTGCTATAAAATAACCAATGAAAACATCCATTGCATATTTCTGTAGAATATATTTTTATATATTCTTGCTAGATACTATATAGGATACATTTTTTTATATCCATGGTAATGTTTAATCCATGTGCTAAGTTTGTATCTGATAGCTCAAAATTTGTCAATTTATAGATTTAGGCTGGATAAGTTTTCTTTAACTGCTTTACTTGTCATTTGTCCTTAATAAATCTGCTCTGGGGCCTCCCCCGGTGGCGCAGCGGTTGAGCACTGGGCTGCAAAGCTACCCGCAGCCTCTGCAGTGCCAGTTCGATCCCTGGCCTCCGGCAAGGGTCCCACATGGTGCGCAAACCTCTCCTTCCAGCCACTTCTCCCCTCAGCAGTGTATTTCGTCAGTCTGCCTGTTCTGTTCCCCACTCTGGCTCTGGTGAATTCTCTCACCTTCCCGTGCTTCTGGCTGTACCCAGTGCTTGTATAAATAAATATAGAAATAAATCTTTTTAAATAAATAAATAAATCTGCTCTGTCATGCTTCTGCCTATAAATGTGCCCTAGGAATTTCTTCTCTTTGTTGATTTGTTAATTCTCTATGTAGTAAGTTTTACTGTATCCACAAACTTTAGAGCACTTACTCTTCCAAATCATATATAATACTATTAAAGTTTTTTAGCTAAAGAATTGTAACTGTAGATTATCTTCCATGGCCCTCTTTGAGTGCTTTCCAAAACATACTATTCTGTGATGACTGCTTCACCCATAGGGCATTAGAACTGAAGGGATCCTCATAGACCTGATCAAAAGCTCCTTACCAGAGACATACGGGGTTCAAACAATAAATAAATTATCTCTATCATTTCCTTTTTGCACTTGTTTACTGTCTCAAGGAACTATTTTAAAATAGCACAATGTGATTTCTCCTTAATACACCCTTCTAGAGGCCAAATACCTCTTTTCTAGTTTACAAATTGCAGACAATTATATCTGAGCATGTGACCTTGTGTGTGCTTGATGTGACAAGTTGGATAAAGTTTTGGCATTTCTTAAATAATTGGAAATTTGTCTTTTAAACACCAAGGAGGGGGAAAAAGCTAATATGCCATGACCTGGTCACATGAACTGGCTCCAAACTAAAAGCTCTGGTAGACAAATTCCTCTTCATATTTTTCTACTTCTGAGATGCCTAGGCTAGTTCTGTTCCCTGGGTAAGAGGGAAGCTGATAAAACAAACTTACACAAAGCTGTGAGTGACTCAGTATTCAGGAGGGTGTATCAGAAGGCATGACTTCATGCAAACAATGAATTGCTGATACTGGGAATTTTGGCCATTGGCCAGAATAGGAGATAATTCCAGGTTTCATTTCAGTCATTTATTCAATATATATTTATTGCTTACCTTCCCTGACTAGACATTGCATTAGCTGATGGGAATATCCAGAACCCCTTGCTTTCAAGGATCTTGTGATTTTGTAGAGGAAGCAGCAAACAGATAATTTATAATATATTATAATAGAACAAGAGCTGGTATCAAGACAAGGTATGTCAGAAGAAAAGCGTAAGAATAGAAATTGTGCTCACCCAGCATTCTCAATACTTTTTTTTTTTTTTATGTAATAGTCATACAGTCAGGGAATGTATCCTAGCTCTTGGGGTGGGACCTGAGGAATCTAATTGCTCAGGTATGCACTAAACTTACTTACAATGGACACAGGGCATTCCCAGACCACTAGTCCTCATTCACCTGTATAGTTCATTCATTGGCAGGTGAGTAGAAGTTTTCTGAGAGCTTCTGGAACAGAAAGAAGTGTTCATTCTCCTTTTGTTTTACTTGAGATATAATTCACATGCCATAATATTCACCTTTTTAGAGTGTACAATGCAGTAGTTTCAACATAGTCACAAAGTTGTTTAATTATCACCACTATCTGATTCCAGAACATTTTCATCAGCACCAAAGAAAACCTCATATCCAGTCTCTGAAACCTGCAACTCTTGGCAAAGATTAATCTACTTTCTGTGTATATATTTCGTATATAGAATATGGCATATTGTGGATATTGTATCTAGTCTGAATAATGTGCCTATTCTGGATATTTCAAGTATATGGAATTACACAATGTGTTGGTTTTGTGTGTTTGTGTGTGTGTGTGTGTGTGTGTGCCTGGCTCTTTTGTTTAGCATAATGTAGTCAAGGTTTATCCAGGTTTCAGGATGTGTCAGTATTTTGTTTCTTTTTATGGTGGCATCATATTCCATTATTTGTTTAAATCACATTTTCTTTATCCATTCATAAGTTGATGGATATTTGGGTTGTTTTCATCTCTTTTGCTGTTATGAGTAATGCTGCTGATTGTGCAGAACATTTGTGCAGAAGTTTTTGTGCAAACATGTTTTCAGTCCTCTTGGAAAAATACCTAACAGTTGAATTGTTGGAATACAGTAAATGGAACATAGTAAATCTATATTTAGTGGAATATTGTCTTTATTTAACTGTTTGAGGGCCTACTAGACTGGCTTTCCAAAATGACTCTACCATTTTACATTCCTACCATCTGTTGAATTAAACTGTTGGCTGTCATACAGTTATGGCTCTAATGCTATGGTATCCTATACAAGCAAACTAAAACCTAAGCCTGTTTATGCTTAATGTTACAAAGTCAGAAGACTAAGGATGACCAATTGTCAATAGTCAATTAGGCTTTAAGCTTAGATCAATCTAATAATTCTCTGTCACAGAACCAAAAAAACTGATACTGGGTGAAACCAAAGGGTGCGCAGGGACCCCAAATCATTAAGGGGAAAAAAATCTATGATTTCCATTCTGTTTTGCCCACATGCATCAAAGCAGGCAATCAAACTTTAGTGTGTTGAAAAGTTTTTTAGTTTTTAGTTGAAATTTTATTTAGTGAGAAGGTCAAAGGGAAGGGGGGGAGGGAGAGAGAGAGAGAGAGAGAAAGAGAGATTGATTTCAACAGACTCCAGGTCAAACTCCAAAATCACCCAAACCTTATAGGCAAATGTTCAGCCAATAGGGCAGGGTCCAGAGCGGAGGTGCCGTGAGGATGAGTTCAAGGCATTTCTTGGCAGGGAAAAACAAGCAACAGGTGAGCAGGGCTCAGGAAAATGGAAGAGAAGAAGAGACCCAAAACTCACAATATACCATCCATCTTGGATCATCTACTGCAAGGTCAAGATGACAGCTGCCATGTGCTCTGACGAGCCCGCCTGCCCAAAAGTCCTAAAGCTGTGACAGCAAGGACCAAAACTGTTTCTCCTTCCTCTCCATCCCACAACAATATCCATCTGCCTTGCTCCTTCCTCCTGCCCAGCAGTCCCATTGAGGAAGTCTGGTTCATGGCATGCTGGGAGTTGTAATCCAAAGCATCTGAGATGCGGACGGCATGGAAGTGGGAATATGGAAAATGGCCCTTGTTCCCTGTTGCCATGGTGATGCGCCTCTCCCTTTTGCAGTGGTACATCCAGTAACAGTATCACCTAAAGACAGGGAAACATGGGAAGCAGTGCTCTCAGAAGTCGTGGTTATAGATGTTGCTTGTTGTATTGTTAATTAAATGTTAGTTTAATAAGCTTTTATCTGTGCATCCATTTTTCTGAGATATAATCTATATTTTAATGGTCTTTGGGCAGATTAATAGGGGGAAGCCTGACGGATCATTTGCCTTCCCAGTCAGGAAATCATTCTGACTAAATGGGTTTCATAATAAAGCACCGTGTCCTTGCCAATCTCTGCTTCCTCTCCGTTGACATAAAGGAGACGTTCAGCTGCTTTGTTTTCAAAAGCCTCAAAGTTTATCAGTTAACTAGCTGTCTCGAATGTGGCTTTGCTGGTTTGTATATGGATACTTAATGAATTATAAAAGACAAAAAGAAAGAGAAAGCCAGAGAGAGAGAGAGAGAGAGTGAGTGAGTGATCTTATGATCACACTAAGAGAAGTGATCATAGCTAGGATACAGAACACGGACAGAGGGGTTTCACTCTCATTTAAAACTCTAATCATAGCAGAGGCCACTCAACAACTACCTGATTATATTTTTTTCTTGAAAGAGGACGCCTTTGCTTTAGGATCAAAATGTTTAATCATTCTTGGCAAAACTTCGTTCTGTGGATCCCTCAGTGCATTTTCTCACAAAGATTTAGTAACAAAAATCCTGTTTAGGCGTTGTATTCCCAAGACCTTCTTCTTGGATGACTTTCAGCCAGGTGGTTGGTCTAAGCACTCAGCCTACCACCTGGGCATCCATGGAACATCTCAAGCAAATGCAAGGATATTTTGGGCAAATTTAGCACCAAACACTTGAAAATGCCCATTTCCCTTGCAAAATCAGATGGGGAGCAAATACATCAGCTCATCTGGGAACTCAAAGACAATGGTATGTTATTCTATTTTAATTTTAAAAAATGGATTAGAGGTGCATTTAGATGCTGATTTGCTATGGACCAGGAGCCTTCTTTCCCAGGACCTTGCAGAAGAGGGCACCCAGAAAATTGGCAGGAGACCGACCAGGAGTATTTCAGTGCTCATTTACCTCAATTACCATGAGTTTAGAATAGTCACCACTATTCTGTGTATAATAACCTGCCAGGATATTTTGTTGTCTTCTCCAGGCCTGGTCTTGTAAGAAACTTTAATAAATGCTTGCTTTGAATTTCATCAGCTCATATCCTTTTAATTGAATCATTTATTTATAATAAAACATTTCTTAAATCATCTATCTTCTGTTTGACTTAATCCTTTGTTCTGGGAAGTCATTTTTCTAGAGAAGTCTTTCCTGACCACACTAGCAGAAATGGCGGTCTGCTTTTATTCTCCATTTCCCATTTTTCTTCACAGCACTTAATACCATCTGATATAATACATATTCATTTGTGGATTGTCTCATATTCAGGTACAAGTGTGTATACACACACAGGCAGATATAAGCTAAAAAGGAATTGTTTTGTCTGTACCTTATTTCAAATGCCTAGAAAAATAGATGGACAATAAATTTTAGGAGATAAATAATTCAGTGATTTTGCCTCTTGTTCTTTGATCCATTTATTTAAAATAGCATGCTCTCGAGTCCAGTATATGAGCTTATACTCAGATTGAACCCCGGTTTTTCTACTTACAAGCTGTGTGACCTTGGGCATAGAACTTCTCTGTGCCTCAATTTTTCCATGAGTATGGCAGAACTAAGAAAAATACATATCTCATAAAGTTGTTATGAATATAAAATGTGATATTATAAATATAACACTGAGAACAGTGTTTGGAATATACATAGCACATAAAATGACCCCTATAAAATCTCATGTGCTCAATAAAAAAAATTAACAGTCATTACTCAGTTATTCAGTAAATATTTCTTGAATGTTTCACTTCTGGTCAGGTTAGGTTCTAGGTGCCCAGAATGCAATGGAGAACAAAACCAAAATTGGGGGGCCTCCCTAGTCGTGCAAGGGGTTAAGCACAGCACTGTGAAGCTATCCACAGCCACTGGGGCTTGAGTTCTATCTCTGGGCAGGGAGCTACCCACGTGGCACAGCAGACCTCTCCTGACACACCCGCTGCTCCCCTCAGCAGTGTATTTCAGCAGATCTACCTGTTCTGCTCCCCATTCTGTCTCTGGTGAATCCTCTCACTGTCTACACTTCTGGTCTGTACCCCAGTTCTTGTATGCATAAATAAATAAATCTTTAAAAAAAATCAAAATTGGATCCTATCCTTAGGGAGCATATAATGCAGAGGGAAAGAAAGTTATTAACTTGAGTAACCACACAAATGAATTGAAAAGGCCTTAAATGTTACAAAGAGAGCAAGAGTGTATCTAGGAGGCATTTGATCTTGTTGTAGGTAGAGGAGACAGATGGTGGAGGGGGGAAGTCAAGTGGGTATGTGTGGTGAGTGGAAGATGAATATAACATCCAATTTCAAGTGGCTTTGTATCATATGCTGCTCTGTTTCCCCTCTTTTTCATAGAGTCTGGAAAATAAAAATGAATTAATAGCCTTGAGTTAATAGTGACTTTTGCTTTGAAGTTTAGGAGGCTGGTCTCTGCTTAGGGAGAAGCTGTGCTGTGATTGGATTTCAGCCCTGGGCACATGGGCAAATGGAAAGGAACCATTAAAATGTCCCTCCCCCCACATCTCTGTTGGGAATTGTTTTTAAAAAATCATAGGAAAATATTGGGCTGTGTAATTAGGCCATTTTATTTGTACATAAAAGGAAAGGCAGAGCAGAGAGCTTAGAGGCGATTTTGAACATCTGGTTTATTTATAATAACAATGTTTAGAGAAAATTTAGAGGAAAGAATAAGTTCATTCATAATCCCATCTCTGTAACATAATTGCTTTTCCTTTTTTGTTTTTATTTTCTGTTTTCCCTTTCATTCTTGGGCTATTGTAACTGCAGGCATTTTTAAATGGTTGAACTCATAGGGCACATATAATTTTAAGTCTTGCTTTTATGTGGTGGTACACAGTCTTTGTAATTATTCATATTAATCATCAGCCTATTTTTTTTATAAGGGGGATAAATTGAGCATTCAAACCTTGCTGATTACTGTCATCAACAAATTAAAGGCTAATGGTCCTTTCTCTGAAAGGCAAGTCCTTGGACTGGAGTTAAGTGGTTGTACTCCATCCCCTCAACTAGCCCAAGAGTTCGGCCTCCTAGCATTTCAACCACATATTAACTACATGAGTACATTTTAGAGATGGGGGTTAAGAGATCTAAAGGAAAAGTACACTCCTGTGTGTTTCCTCTCCACTCAATACTTCACTGCAATACCATGTCACTTCTGAAACCAGATGGCTGGGCTGTCCATGTATCAGTCCATTCTGCAGTACCAGCTGGATGTCTTACAGTTTAATTCTGTTCTGACTCTACCTGGAATTATCACTGACCCCACAGGTTCAGGGCTCAGTCCCACAAGACTGCCACCTCCCTTCAAATGCCCACCTCACATCCAGGTGGTCACTTGTGCTTCTCTCTGACCAGCTATAAGCTGGAGGTTCTGATTAACCCCTTCTTAGATTTGAGTAATTTACTTTAATGACACAGAACTCAGGAAAACAGTTTACTCACTAGAGTAATGGTTTAATGTTTTCAAAATAATAGAGGGAAGAGCTGCATAGGGTCAGGTATAGGGGAAGGGGTCCAGACTCCCATGCCCACTCTGGTATCCCACTCTCCTAGTGCTACAGGGTGGTCCCCAGGAAAGGGGGAGGTTCCCTGCCCCACCCAAGGGAGGGTGGAGCTGAGCAGGAAAAGGAGAAGCTGCAGAAGAGACTGAGGAAGGAAGCAGGATGGAGCCAGGAGACCTGGAGGAGGCGCATGGAGCCTAGAGACACGTGAAGAAACTGCGCTTGTCTTTTGGTCGTAGACTGGGTGACACAGATGTGGGTGAGACCCATGGGGAGGTGACAATGGCAGTTTTTATCTTGATGTTGATTTTGCTCTTTTCCTTCTGGGCTTGTCTGGTTATTTCTGACCCTTTGCTGTGGGTCCCCACTGGAAGATGCTTTAGACTTGTGGCAGGCTTTGGGGCCTTGCTCTGGGCCAATCCCATTTGGATGGACTTTTACCCACGAGGGGACGGTAACTTTGGGTGCTTCATTTAGAAACTAGACTCTTTGCCTTACCTGTATTGTTTCCTAGTTTTATTAAAGTTCCTTCCCATTAAAGTCTTATATGTTTTGTGCTGATGCGGCGGATGGCAGAACCCATTTAGAATAGGCAGGTTTGCGGGGCTTGGGCTGCCCCTCTCCCTGTCCTATAACACTAGCACCTCCATGTATCCATCAACTCAAAAGTTCTCCAAATCTTTCTTTGGGGTAGCATTTATGGAAGCTAAGTTAATAGACATGATGAATTATTAAATCATTGATTATCGGTGATGGATTCAACCTCCAGGCCTTGTCCTCTCTCTGGAAGTTGGGTGGGGAGAGAGGGGTAGAGAATGCTAGCTCTCAAATCTTGATTGATTGATTGACTTGGGTCCAGTTTCCACCCTTAGGGGCTTCTAAAAATCCCCTTGTTAACATAACAAGTGTGGTTAAGAAGGGTTTGTTGTAAATAATCACTTGGGAAGATTCCAAGTGTTTTGGAGACTCCATACCAGAAGTGGGCAAAACCAAAATGTAGATTTCTTATTATAAATCACAATATCACAAGGGTTAGTCTGTGGCTAAGGAGGAGAGAAAGCATAGCAAGTCAAGCCCATGATATTGGTCTTGTTAGTTGTTAACTGAGCGTGGCAGTCTGAGAAGACAAGGAAAGCAAAAACTAAACTACAAACTGTTTTTAGCATGACAGTCTGAAGAATTATTAAAAACAATTGAAATAGAGTAATAAATAAGAAGTGTTGACATCAGGATAGGGAGGGGTACAATTAAAATTCATTAAGACACAATAAGAAACTCCAGTCTAGGCTTGTCGTAGGTAAAAGTGACTTTGCCAATGAATTATTCAAGGAGAAAGAGCTGAATGAGGGAGTCTTTGTTGGCTTGGCAATAGTTCAAACTTAGTTCAAACTTTCTCCCCAGGTAATAGTTGTAACAAAGAGTAACAAAGAAGTATGTTTGATGTTACTTGAGTACTACCCATGTTACAAAGGAGCTTGACTTTAGTTCCCCTGTTGTAACCGGAATCTTTAGTAGTAAAAGAGGATAAGGAACATTAGGAATGTAACCTTCCATTTTAAAATGAATCAGTAGCAAATAGGTTCAAGAAAAGTTCGTGGAGTCTATGTGAGCCCCTTTTTCTATTCTAAGCAAAATTTTAAACCATATCAATTAAGCACAATTTTGAGCTCCTTTGTGTGGCATTCACAATGCCTGCTTTACTACAAGGCCCTTTCCTCAAGATGATCATAATCAAGTGGGAAAGAGATACCTTTACACAACTAAGAATAACACTGCTTGGCATGCCACAGCCAGGGTGAGGCTCTTTCCCAGGGACACGCACACCTCTAGTCTTTGTTCATGCTGTTTCTAGAATGGACTTCCTTTTCTCCTCCACCTAAGACTGCTCAATGGCCTTCTCTCCTCTTCTTTCTTATAAGTTAGTTTGCTTCACTTTCCCTGCATTTTTGGAGTCTCACTATATAAATTAGCACTTTACTACAGACTCTTGTAAGAACCTGTGTTGTCTTACATGTATTAGTGTTGTCTTCTCCATAAGTTTCCAGAAGACAGAAATCTTTCCTCTGTATTCTGTCCTGAGCCTAATGTTGGGTAGAAAACATTTTTCTCTACCCTTCTAGGTTCTTTAGCTTAGATAATACTTTAAATAAAGGGTGGATTAATAGGAGAAAAAAAAACAATTTAATTTTACACACATGCAAGTCTGTGAATTTGGGACCTGGAGAAAGACAAAGAAAGAATAAGAAATAGACAGAACCAAAAAAATTTTGGTTGAGACCCAAGTTTAAAGGGGAATTTTGTAGTCTATCTATACAGGTGGTGTATAAGGTGGTGATAAGGAAATCACCACCCTGTGTCTCCGATACAGGGAGAATCCTTGTCACAAGACTTATATCACAGGATTTACTTCCTGCTTTTAGTGAGGGGTTCACAGGAAAATTCTTGCTTCAGCATTTTTCAAGCAAATTTAACTTACTTTGCTTGCAATCAGTGGGCCATGTCATCACTTAGGTGAAGCAGCCTGTCCTGAGTCCCAGGGCTAACTCACTGGAGGTGCCATTGTGATCAGGTTTGCCATTCTTATTGCCCACCTTTGCTTCTAAAATCCTAGTTGCTAAGTTCTTCCACAGATATCTCATGGTCAACTTGTTTCACAATTGTAGTTTATTTTGTCACATCTGATTCAATGAGTTGATGTCTTAAATTTCTCAATTATAGGGAGAATATAGGGAAACCAAACAAAGGATCAGGAAAAAGACAAAACTTGCAGGCAAACCACAGATTTGAGGCATTCAGCAAGGCAGGAGGAAGGAGAGGGGTCCCTTGTGCTTCCCAGACCAGAGGGACTGTGGTGATGTGTTGCATCGAACAACACCACACTGACAAACGGGAGTCATGGAGCAGGCTACACAATGCAGGATGCTGCTGAAGAGCAAGATCCTGGCCCTTTTATTGACACACATAATTGATTGTAAGGAGATTAAGGAGATTAAAGAAAGGGGAAGGGTGTAGAAGATTAGGGATTGTGAGTCTGCCCTCCAGGCACTTCTAATCTACTTGATGATACACCCTAATCCCCAGCCAAGGTTCTAATCTTATCAATAAGGTGCTCCACTGATCAGTTTCTGGGGTCCCTTGTCATGCATTGGTCCTCGGCCCCCCAGGCATTCCCGGTCATACCTCGTGATGTATAAATTGGGAGTATATGTTATGCATCAGTCCTCAGCCCCCTGGGCATTCTGGACATACCTCCTGATGCACATGTTATGCATCGGTCCTCAGCCCTCTGGTATTCTGGACATACCTAGTGATGCATAACCTCCCCAGTGTGATCCAGCTTTGTGCTCTTGTTTGATCTGAAGGGCTTAAGCGTTTGGGCTCCTGTTCCTAACTGGCCGGGCCACTTTGACCTTGTTTAGGTGACAAAATGGCAGCTGAATAGGCTGCCTAGGAGTAGCAGACCCACAGTGATGGTCATAGGTTCAGAGGTGGTGGAGTAATTATGGGGAGAAATCAAATAGTGCACAAAAATGAATAATGATGTAAGAAAATTTTTTTAAATTTTAACAAATTAATTTAAAAAGCTAATTTTGTCATTACACAATACTTAATACATATTATTATAAACATGTCGTTTTTACATTAATATAATAAATATAAAAATTTTATTTAATAGATGGATTTAATAAATTACATTATACTAAATAAATGTGTAAACATTTATACTATATATAGATATAATAACAAAATGAAAATAAAAGTATACTAAATAACAAATATCTATACTTATGTGCCCAATATATGTCAATGTGAAATAAAAGGGTGTATTTGGTTATCAAGTAAGTCACAATTAGAAACTAGTTTTGTTAGGGGGAAGTGATGTCCTGAGTTAATCCCATACAGGCTTTGTGGACCCCACCCCCACTCCAGACTAAAGCCATCAGGACATTGGGAAAGACAAATCCCATCACCACCAAGGGGAGGGTGGCTGGGACCTGAGGGTGGAGTTGGGCAGCCAGGTTGGATATAAAAAACCAAACACGTGGGCCTTGGGGTCTCTCTCTCTGGCTCGCGATCGCTCGCCTCCCGGCTTCACCGCTCCTGGCTGGCGGCCAGCTCTCAGAGCGCCATTTTGGGATTCCTGATCGGCGGATCGGGTAGGACGCATTTAAAACTTTGTCTCCCGCTTTTCTCCCAGAGCTGTACATTTTCTCATTTCCCCTTCCCTTGTAAATAAACCTTTTATTAACCTTTCACGTGTGCCTGCAGTAGAGCATTGATAAGTCCTTTTAAGCGCGCGGGTGAGGACCCACAGTCAGGCACCCCGTTTTGTATCGGGGTTGCTCTACAACAGTTTCATTATTATCTGACCTTTTATTAATTCTCATGGTCTAAAGCAATTTTGCAGTCAGTTCTGACAACCAGTTTCCCATTTGGCTTGTCCTGGATTATATTCCTATCCCTCTGTTATCCTCAGGTTCTTAGCAGCTCTGACTAGACTTTCAGTATTCCATCTCCTAGAGACTCATTAGTGTAATCCTAAGTAAATCACTCCATCCAACTGAACTTTTCCCTGAACTAAATTTTTTTTTACAGGAAAAAGGAAGATAATGCTATTGCACAAGTTTGAATTAATCAGGTACACAAGAGAAGCATTTTCTGGACTTTAAGGACCTGTACAGATAACATTATCATCATCATCCTTATCATCAGCATCATCAGTGCTATTTTTATCTTTGTCACTCTTTTGTAATTTGCAGAGTTGTTTAAGAAGAGAACTAGGATGGATAGAACACTGGTAGGTAGTACTTGTGTGCATAAATATCAGTTCCCCTTTATTTCCTGAGCCCTTGGAAGGTTTTCTGGATTTCTTTGCAATTGGAGGAGCCCTCTGACTAATGGTCAGCAGAGGGGATGGAAGGAATCAGCTCATTACATCTCTGGTGCCTGATTCTTTTTCCTCCTCTTGACAAAGTGGACTTGTGTTATAGCTGCTGGTACCACAAGACCAAATTTCTATCGGGTGACTCCCTAAGGAGCTGCATGGAACAGAAATTCTTGCCAATTCTGTGGCACTTGTAATATAAGTGAGAAATTAACTTTTATTGTATTGAGTCACTGAGATTTGGAATTGTTTGTTATTATAACATAATGTTGCTGAACATGACTAATACACTGTGATAGACCAGAGGGAAAAGGAATTCCAGCTCTAACGACTGCCTAACTATTATATATCCCTAAGTGAGTGGATGAAAGTATGTCATCTCTCAGGTCCCTTCATTCTGTGAACCCTCACATGACACAACACAAAACAATCCCATGCTTTATGACATCCCAGTGACAAAGAAATTTTAACTTTTGTTGAACAGAAAAAATAAAACTTCCACAATATCAAACTGTCTCAGAGAATGAGTCAAGCTACAATAATTTTTAGAATTAAGACAATAATTTCTGTTTTATAAACATACATACTTTTTAAAGAGAGTATGTTAAACAAAGTTAGAATCACTAAACATAATCAGTGATTCAGGGTAATCCTGCGAACCTTAGTTACTGGAGAGTGATGTACTTGGGGCCAGTAATGAATAGAGGTCTATTTGCTTCTCACAATGCCCTAAACCTCCCATGTTACTTGAATTTTTGTTTTGTTTTGTTTTTTAAAAGTTTTATTTTTTTAAATTTATACAAGAGCTGGGGTACAGGCCATATGTGCGGGAGGGTGAGAGGATTCAACAAAGACAGAGTGGGGAACAGAACAGGCAGACTGATGAAATATACTGCTGAGGGGAGCAGCGGGTAAGACAGGAGAGGTCTGCCTCACTGGGTTGCTCCAAGGCCGGCGGGGATAGAACCAGCGCTACAGAGGCTGCAGACAGCTTTACAGTGCCACGCTCAACCACCTGTGCCACCAGGGAGGCCCCATTTTGGGTTTTTACAGTCATTTAATGCCATTCCATGTGTGAGCTATTACCTTTCATCAAGTCAGTATTCTGATCACCTCAGCAACCCATTTTTATTGGCTGTCCCCCTTTTCATTGGCTATAGAGGTAGAAAGCAGATTTCCAACTCTGATGGAATTGTACATATAGGATTTATGGGTCCAAGAGGTTAAGCTTTCCTATGAGTAAGAGAAATGGGTTTTAGGTGTGAATTTTGCAGCCTCTATAGGTACACTTGTCTTTTTGTTTAATTTTTTGTTCCAACAAATAACATATAAAGGTTTATTTCTCTGATTACTGGGTCTGGTAAAACAGTGTGTTAATGTATTTGATTCTCCACAGCAACCCTGGCAACACAGACTCATAAAGAAGTTGCTAATATATGCCTGACATACTTCCTAGGTCATTGCCAAAACTAACATTGTGGGAAGAACTGAAATAATGTGCTCCTCGTGACAGTTTGGTGAGGCAACATAGCATAATGATTAAGTGTGTAGGCTCTGGCAAGACTGTCTGTGTTCAGAGTCTGCTTTTACCCCTTGCAAACTGTGTAAATCAATCTCTTAGTGGCTCCATTTTTCCCTTTTTAAATGGCAGGTAATCAGCTAAATGAGAAATGTGTTATGTGCTCAAACAAGTTCCTAGCCCATAGTAAACACTTAATAAATATTAGACTTGTAATAATAGTCTTTTTTGGCCTTGTTAATATATTTACTGAGTTAGTCACCTTTCTCTAGAGAAACTAAAACAAGAGGAAATGTAGAGGATATATAGAAAGATTTATTATGAGGAATTGGCTCATGTAATTATGAAGGCAAAGCAGTCACACAATCTGCCATCTGTAATTTGAATCTCAGGAAAACCAGTGACATATTTCTATTCTAAATCCAAAGGCCTGAGAACCAGGAGCATTAATGTCTGAGAGCAAGAGAAGGTGGATACCAGACTCAAGCAGGGCACCCTGGTCATTTTATTCCATCTCCTTTTCTGTATATACAATCCATGGATTGAATGATGTCTACTGATAAGGGGAGGGAGGTCTTTACTCAGTTTACCCATTCAAATGCTAATCTCTTCTGAAAATACTCTCATAGACACAACTGGAAATTATTTTTTACCAGCTATTGTGTATGACTTAACCTAGTCAAATTGACACATAAAATTAACCATCACATTTAATATTATTGATAAGTGTTATAAGAGTATCAAAGTATCTTCTAATTAATTTATTAATTTGTCATTGGTCAGTGTGTTAGGCAGCGTTCTTCAGAATAGAACTCATGATTTTACATAGCTAGGTAGGTAGATAGATAATAGCTAAGTAAATAAATAGAGAGTTAATAGATAGATTTTAAGGAATTTTTTCACATGAGTTTGGAGACTGGTAAGTCCAAACTCTGCAGAGTGGGTGGGCAGGCTGCTATAGTTCTAACTTGAAGGTCATCAGGCTGAAGGCCCAGGTCAGAGCCAGTGCTGGTGGCTCAAGCCTGAAGGTCATCTGCTACAGAAGTCTCTCTTGCTTGGATGAGGAGTGTTTTTATTCCTACTCAGCACATTGACAATAGCATAAGCAACAAACTATAGCATTGAACTCATGAGATGAGTTTCATTCACATTACAAAAGGCAAACTTTACTCAAAGTCCACCAGTTTAAATATTAATCCCATTCAAAAACACAAAAGCATCAAAAAAATATTTATCCACATATATGGACACCATGGCCAAGCAATATAAAATTAATCACAGTTTCATGCAACTTTTCTGTACTGAACCATTCTCTTTCATTGGTACCTTGAACCTAGATCCAGAATATCCTAATGTAAAATTCTCACTTGCGGTCCTTCTTCTCTGCTCCCTTATACATTGATGGTGGTATTTCCTTCTTCATCAAGAATGTGACAGCAGAGTGTGAGGGTCTCTCTAGCTTGTTTCCTGGAGTGCATGACTTCCTGTAGCCATCAGAGTTGGTAATTTGGATCAATTTCTTGGCCTCTGCTCTAGGCAGCAGCCAACAGGATTTTCTTGTCTGGTTCTCTAGTGCCAACTACTGAGTCTCACGGTTCTTTAGGAATAGCTTTTATAAAGAACTTAGAGTTACTCATTCACTGACTCATTTGACAAATATTTATTGAACATATGCTATGTAGAGGGCCCTGAACTCAGCTTTATGGCTATACAAATGCATAAGGCAGACACAGTCTTTCCTTTACACACCACAATCAGACATATTAAGGAAGATTTTGTTATTTCTTCTGGCTTCCCAGAAACTTGACCTGCTGGGTCACATACAATTCTTAGGTTTCTTTGGATAGATGTTATATCCTCTCTAGAAGCTGGATGAAGGTAAAGTTTAGCTATTTTGCCACAACTTTGTTCTCAACTTATAATGAAAACAAGTCTCAGACACTTATTTTTTTTAAGAAAAGCTCACACAAGCAGATTCCAGACAGTGTTTGCAACCTCTTCTGTGAGATCCTCAAAGTCTACCTTTCTATCCTTTTAAGTATTCTGGCTGTCATCAGGCATGAACAGTGCCTTTTAGCTAGGTAGGATAACACTCAAGAACCAAGATCCTAGGTCCTTTTAGTGGATATCAAGGTACTATAAAGCAAAGTCTGGACAGAGAATTATGAGGGGATCAAGCTTCAAACCTATGTCTAATGGTTTAGATTCTCCTTAGATTCCAACACTTGATAGCTTCTTAGATTCTTGCCTACTGTTCCAGCTAGGGTGGGTGGATTTCTAAACAACTTTAAATAACCTCCACATATCTTGCACATTTTTAAATTCACCAATTCGAGCCCACTTCTAACTGCTATGCCAGTCTTTGGCCACTACATTCACCAACTTAGAGAAACACATTGATGACATTCAGTCTATGAACTAGTATGTGTGGCTTATTGATCTTCAACCGTTAGTGATCCCTTCTGTAATGTGGGTTTCTTTTTTTTTTTTAAGTTTTATTTTATTTATTTACACATACAAGAACTGGGGTGTAGGCCAGAGGTGGTGGGTGAGAAGATTCACCAGAGGCAGAGTAGGGAGCAGAACAGTCAGATCTACTGAAATACACTGCTGAGGGGAGCAGGGGACCAGACAGGAGAGGTCTGCTGCACCATGTGGATTAGCTCCCTGGCTGGCAAACAAGTGATGCTGCAGTGGCTGGTGATAGCTTGATAGCACTGAGTCTTTAACCCCTGCACTAAAGGGAGGCCTAGGTTTTCTGGTTTGAGCAATAGTGATGGGCCACTTGGACTGTGTACTCCTGATTGGCACCTCGGAAATAGCCCATGTAATGTCCATAATACCTCTTAGAGCACCCGCAAGTATTTCCTGGTAAACAAACAGATATAACAATAACAAACAGGTTTCACTCTATTCTCTTATCCCCAACATTCTCTGCTAGTTCCCCTAGTCACTAAATTATAATTTTTTATTCCACATTACCAGGAGACGCTTTGAAGTTAAAAGACAAGGCAGAGTGCTAATGTTGTGGCTACAGACATTAAGGAGAGAGCCAATCTAACTTTCCCCACGGAGCCTGATGTGGAGGTTCATCATAGGAATACCTTGGCTGTAATTCTCGGTCTCATGTAATCAGGTCTCAATACCGTACTTATAGTTCATCTAAGTCAGAACAGGGCAATCAATACCTGCACTAGTCAAATCACAATTTTGCTGTCCAGATCCAGTCTTTCCTGGGAATGTATGTAGCTTAGAACTTGAATTAGTTATTGGTAAACTGTCTTGTAATAAAAGAAAAAGAACAAAGAGAAACAGATGGGCCTGTGTGGGTAACACATCCAGATTATGTGAAGGGCAGCGAATGTTCCACTTCTCCAGAGAATATCTCTCTGTGGTTTGATGAACAGGATACACAGAAAAGTTTTCTGTCTGATAAATTCTTTTCATCTGCCTTATCTCATTGGTTCCAATAATCACACACTTTCCCACATTTTTAGCATCTTTTGGTAAAACTCTAGATTGTATGAAATATGGTAATTGTCCCTTAATTGTTTTCCATTCAGACTTGCACCTTTTCCTGAACTAAACTACGTCACTCTGGGTCGCAGTGTAGATACATGTTACAGATTCCCTGTTCAGGCCTGGAGATCTACTCTGGCCAGATCAGAAACCTTTTAGTTTGATGTAGACCTACTTATTTATTTTTGCTACCAATCTCCCTGTTGAAAGGAGTTCAAATGGATGGAATCTTCTATGTACCACTGCACTTAAGGACATTTGGCAATAAGAGAACCAAATTCCTTAAAAAGGTTGCTCCTGCCCAAACTCCCTATCATACTTCTTTTTTTTTTTTTAAAGATTGATTGATTTATACAAGAACCGGGATACAAGCCAGATGCACGGGAGGATGAGAGGATTCACCAGAGACAGAGTGGGGAATCGAACGGGCAGATCTATGAAATACACTGCTGAGGGGAGCAGCGGGCATGACAGGAGAGGTCTGCCTTGCCATGTGGGACCTTCACCGACGGGCCAGGATCGAACCGGTGCTGCAGAGGCTATAGACAGCTTCACAGCGCTGCGCTCAATCACCTGCGCCACCAGGGGAGGCCCCCCCATCATACTTCTCATCTTGCCTTTATATTAAATTCTGTATCACTCATTGACAATTGATGGGAGATACCCATTCTAATCTTTTTGTTTGTTTGTTTTACTACATGACAATCACTTTAGATGGCCTGTTACAGGAATGGATATGTTATCTCATTGCTGCAAAATAGCATATTAAAAAGAGCAAGTCTTAGGCGTTTTCCATAAAGGATTTAGTAGCATAATATTGTCCTGGCTAAGGACCTTGCTATTTCCTTTCCCAACCCTTTATTAAAGAACTTTGGTTGTGGATGAAGCATGACATAAAACAAGTTTACATAACAGAGCTTGTACCACATAATCATAGATTACAGCTGGTGATAAAAGAAAAATAAGCACTTTACATATGATGACTCTCTAGAAAGAATTTAAATTACAAACCTAAACTGAAACCTCTTGGCTTTTATTAGACTGTAGAACTGATAATATCCAACTGAAATATATAAATTACTATGTTTAGAGTCAGCACTTGACAATCAAATCCTCATGCTATTTAATCTGTGATGTTATCACTTTCAATAATTGGTAGGTAATATTTTTGTATAAATACACATTATATTTATACATGTGTGTTTCAGAGAAGCAGTTGAGATTTTAAAGTATGCCCTAATTCCTTTTATTTTAACAAGTAAAAATTATTTTAGTTTATGCACTATTCAATTTTAAAAAGTAGAAACCTCAAACATTATATATCCCTTAGCTATGGTTGAAAATGAAAGAACACATTCCTTGGAAGAATGGTTAGAATTTGTCTGTCAGTGTGCTGCGTGTGCTGTGTGCCTTTTCCCATCTAAAGAAAGGTTCATTATCAGTCACCCCAAGAAAGGGTCATTATCCAGTTTCTACTGGTGAGAGAAACAAGGCTCAGGAATGCTAAATAACTTGCCCAATGCTATGAATTGAGTTAAGCTTCAGTGTTTATGTGTGTGTACATATATACACATATATATGTATATACATATACCAGAGCTAATGAGTTTTGCACTAAAGACCATCAATGATGCCAACATTGTACCATTCATCAGTGTATTTAGTGTGACAAATGTTTTGATAGAGATAGCCACTATTATTATAAGCGAGAATATGATCTGAATTTTTTTTTAAGATTTATTTATTTATGCATACAAGAACTGGGGTACAGGCCAGAGGTGTGGGGGGTGAGAGGATTCACCAGAGACAGAGTGGGGAACAGAATAGGCGGACTGACTGAAATACTCTGCTGTGGGGAGCAGTGGGTGAGACAGGAGAGGTCTGCTGTGCCATGTGGGTCACCAGCCTGGCCGGGGATGGAACTCATGCTGCAGTGTCTGTGGATAGCTTCATAGTGCTGGGACTTAACCCCTTGCGCCAATGGGGAGGCCCTGATCTGAAATTTTGAAAGGCAGTACATGTGAGCCATAACTGATAAGAAATCTTATGTAGTTAATAGTTTCAAAAACAAGCATCATAACTTGGTCTCCCAGATTCTGAAATTTGAAACCCTTTGATATGCTATAACAAAGTTTAAAACAAAGAGGTTTTGTTGAGTGCATGTTTTTGTGGGTTGGTGTAACTATGTAATCCGTATCAGTCAACAAATGCTGCACAGAGCTGACCAATGACTCATGAAATCTACTGTGAGATCTCCCTCCCAGTTTCAAAATATCCATTTAGAATTGCATTAGCAAAAACCCAATGACTATCAATCAGTCTTTTCACTATCTTAATCTCATTCTAAATCATGGTTTTGTTTTTTTTTAATTTTACTCTTTTAAATTTTTCTATGGATTGTGGTTTAAAACATGGCAACTTTCTATAAATATATACATTTCTTTTTTAAATATACTTTTTGATTATGTAATAAGCCTTTCCCAAATAGATTAAGCAGTTAGATTTCAAAAATAGAAACCTCAAAATAGTAAAAATAATTTTCCCCTGTCTTCACTTTTCCAAAGGAAAATGAACCTTCACAAATTATTTTGACATTAGTTAAGATGGGGGGGGGTATATTTGGGACTTTTTATCCTTGTCTTTTAATATAAGAGTAATCATAATAGTAAAGAGATTTCCTTTTTGTATTTTAAACTTCCAATACCAAACTTACTCTTTTCTACATAATAATCATGAGATAAGAAAATATGTTGTTTTCCTATAGGCAATTTATATTGAAATGGAAATGTAGTCTACTTAGTTCTAAAATCAGGAAATAAAATATTGATAATATTAGAATGGGTATCTCCCATCAGTTGTCAATGAGTGGTACAAAATTTAATATAAAGGATGAGCAAGTTTCACTATGAAAAAGAAACTTCTTATTGTCGTAGAAACTTAGTAAAAATGAATTCCATGCTGATGGTATAGGCGAAAACTTAACGCCTTATATTCCCGCCTTCATATTAAATAGGAATATCAACATATTTAATATCCGCAAAGAAATTTTTGCCCACGAACGCCTACGTGTGTTAGGCAACACGTCGGTCCACCTGCCTCCCTCTTATTAGGGCATTGTTCTGAGCGCCTACGGCTCCTTAGGTCAGGAGCATAGTTAAAAGATGGCTTCATGATTTTTCATCTCCTTGTAGTAGAGAGGGAGGCGCTGAGAGCGAGGGCCACCAAGCCTTGGATCTACTGTCGCTTAGAGAGGCATGTTTTTGTACAAAGACATAAGCTTATCAACACCCCCCCACCCCCCACCCCCCACCCCCCACCCCCCACCCCCCACCCCCCACCCCCCACCCCCCACCCCCCACCCGCCACCCCCCACCCCCCACCCCCCACCCGCCACCCCCCCCCACCCCCCCCAACGTGGCGCACTTAAAGCGCTGATGCTGAGCTCTCAGCTTTAGGGGAAGAAACAGCAAAGAGGAGGCCTGGCCTGGGAAGCTGCAGGGTCACTAACAGTGAGTGGATGCCCGGCCCGAGGCCCCGGGGAACAGCACACCCGGTGGAGAAGCCCAGGGTTGGGAGGCTGAGGGTAGCTGCAAGGGGTGATTCCGATCCCGCCCAGCCATTCCCGCCTCGACGCGCCCGGCCCCGCCCACAGATTCCTGCGTTTCCAGAGTTCCCCAGGGGTCGTCGTGGCAACGGACGCCTGTTTCTCAACTCTAACTTCCATGAGCCACAGTTCCGCGAAAGACCCTCGGCCTGGAGGTCACGTCCCGGGCTGTGATGGACAAGCCCGAGAGAAAGGAGATCGGGAAGATCATCGACCACCTCGAGTCCACTATTGAACTGCTCCGGTTCAGCCCCAGGTGACTTGGGGGGAGCTGCATGGCCCCGCCCTGCCCCTTCGCCCCTCCTGCTAGACCCGCCAGCAGGCTGAGCCCCGGGCACCGTTCTGGTAGCCTGGCCTCGCCCTGGGGCCTCCAGGTGGGCCTCCACGCACTGCACCTCTTTCTGGCCCCTGGCGCCGGGCCACAGGGCTGTTATCTTGATTTCTTAAATGTATTCCTGTATGTTAAGATCATCAGCCCTGAAGCCAGAGGGCCTGAGTTAGAAACCTAATGACCCCTTCACAGAGCTCATGATTTGAGCAAGTTACTTAATTTCTCTGTGCCTCAGATATCCCATGATGATAATGGACAAAGCCTGCGGGAGCTAAGTGAACTGAGTGAGTTATTCTTTATAACTGTTTAGAAGAGTGCCATACATATGCACTACATAGTGTCATAGAAGTATTTGCCAATATAATTATGGGTACCACCACCCCCCCCCCCCATACACACACACCCAGTTTTCTCTGTGGGAAAGAAATCCAAAGGGGAAAAGTGAAGTAAGTTCTACATACCAGACCAGCTACACAGGCACCTCCTAGGTCCTTTCCTGAAACAGGTTAGGTATTGTCAAGCTAAAATTTCATGAGGCAACTAAAAGGAAAAGCACATTTCGGAGCAAAGAATTCCATCTCAGGGGCACAGATTCAGGTAGAAAATCCAAATAGTGTCTCAAAGAAGAACAAAAAAGAAAGAGACTTTATGGCAATAAGGGGCCTCCCTGGTGGTGCAGGGGTTAAGCACAGCACTGTGAAGCTATCTGCAGCCACTGCAGCATGAGTTCCATCCCTGGCAGGCCAGGGAGATACCCACTGTCTTGCCTGCTGCTTCCCTCAGCAGTGTATTTCAGTCAGTCTACCTGTTCTGCTCCCCACTCTGTATCTAGTGAATCCTCTCACCCACCCCCTCCACCTCTGGTCTATACCCCAGTTCTTGTATGCATAAATAAATAAATCTTTTTTTTAAAAAGATGAGGTAAATGGTTTAGAAGGACATGATGAAGTTATTCTTGGCGGAATACAATTGTTGCTGATTCTGTCCACAGGAAAATCCACAATCATCAGTTCTTGTGGTAATGGATGACTTCTCAAAGAATTGTTTGCTAACTAGGTTCTTTAAAAATTTCCCTTTTGGGGTCTCCCTGGTGGTGCAAGGGGTTAAGACGCAACCTATGAAGCAGTCTCTGCAGCATGAGTTTGATCCCTGGGCAGGGAGATGCCCACATGGTGCAACAGACCTCTCCTGACTCGCCCGCTGTTGCCCTTAGCAGTGTATTTCAGTCACTCTGCCTGTTCTGTTCCCCACTCTGTCTCTGGTGAATCCTTTCACCCCCTGCACCTCTGGCCTGTACCCCAGCTCTTGTATGCATAAATAAATAAATCTTTAAAAAAAAAATTTCCTTTTTGTCCAGGTAAGTTTCTCTGGTCCAGTTCAAACAAGCCTGGTAATGGGATTTCTCTGTTGCTGCCTGACCCCATTTTAAAAATGGCTTTTATATCAACTTTTCGCACTATTTATCATTTGTGCTTTCACTATATGTTAGTGCTATTTCAGGATTTATGTGTTGTTTAGAGTGCTTTCGTAGGGTATTTTTGGAAGTGGGAGTACTCAAAAAATTTTCCATATAAATTTATGGTACTTGTATATGCCCTTTCACTAATGAAAGGTTTCAGAGGAATGCTCTACTTTTGTACAGCTGGGAAAACCTGGCTATTCTTTCATTTTTTTTTTTTTTTCATGTCTTTCCTCTTTGTCTCCTTTGCCTCAGTTTTGTTATTTGGATATTGTAAAGCAGATGTTTCTGGGAAAATGTATTTTTCTTTCTAAACCCTTTTAAAACTGGTAAGTGGCCAGCACTAAGTTAGGTTGGCAGCTATGGAATTACTTACCATTTTCTAGTACAAGAGTCTCACAGCTGCTGATGAAGCTTAGAGGTGAGCCCCACCCACACACTAAGGCAGCAGGTTAGTCAATAGAAAGGACCACAGCTATACTTAGTGTGTAAATGGGATTTAGCCAATGAAATCACACTGCTGAGCTCAGCGTTCCTGACTCACCTGTATTAAGAAACTTGTAAGAATGAATCAGGCAACACACAGCATCGATTTATTGGTGGTTGTGAAATACACATATTGGAGCGAGCACACGCTGGGTACCATAGACATAGTGTCTAACCTATTCTAGTTGTTTCCTGATAGGAATGATTTCCTATCCTGGATTCCTGGGCTCCATGGGGCATAGCTCTCCAGCAAAACACACTGGCTGGTTCTGAGGACAGACTGAGAGTACCAGGAACTCAGAAAATGCAGGTTGCCTGAACAAAGGAACCACTGGTGTCCTTGTTAATTTCTTTCACCCACAATGTTAAGGAAATGTGTTGGTGCCTCAGTATGAGTGGGAGAGACTCAAGTACTGACTGCAACCCTGGTAGGCTCATTGAGGGGGAGATATGTCAGAGTATATATCCAGGTGGAGAACAAGAGGCAGACAGAAGTGGGACTGGACGTTCCTGGACCAGCAAGGACACCAGTGTGGGTAGAGGAGAGGAAGAAGAGAGAGCAGAGGAGATTATATCAGAGATGAGGAAGTAGTGCCAGGTGGTATGGGACTTAGATTGTCATTGAAAAGACTTCAGCTTTTTTTTTAAAGATTTATTTATTTATGCATACAAGAATGGGGTATGGGCCAGAGGTGTGGGGGAGTGAGAGGATTCACCAGAGACAGAGTGGGGAACAGAACAGGCAGATTGACCGAAGTACACAGCTGAGGGGAGCAGTGGGCAAGTCAGGCGAGGTCTGCTGCGCCATGTGGGTAGCTCCCTGGCCAGGGATCAAACTCGTGCTGCAGTGGCTGTGGATAGCTTCATAGGTTGCATCTTAACCCCTTGTGCCACCAGGGAGGCTCTGAAGGGACTTCAGCAGTGAATGAGATGGTCTGACGAGTTTTTCAACACCACCGAATAATTCTCCAGTTCTCAGCAGATACAGTTTCCTTCATCGACTTGGACTCCAGACTGCCCCCCAAGCCCCCATCCTCGCTGCACTCCCAAGTCCAAGTTGTCATCTATGTGTCTGATGACCAGTTGTAGATTGTGAACCTGAGGTTCCCACAATGCTTCCTCAGCTTCAGTTAACTTGTTAGAGTGCCTCACAGAATTCAGGAAATCAATTTAATTACTAGGTTATCCATTTATTACAGAGTACTACAAAGAATATCAAAGGATACAAATAAGCTGCCAGCTAAGGGGATACATAGGGCCAGTTCTAGAAGAACCCCAGGAAGGGTCTGGAGTACAGGAACTTGTCTGTAATGTTCACTAGGCTAGTGTGTTCTACGATCAGTGAGACATGTCATTGTATTCTACTAATAACCATTTATGGATCTGTTTTCTATTATAAATTAGCAAGTTAATTTGGTATGTAATTAATTGAAAATCATTATCTTTCCAAGACGGCATTTTATGCATAACCACCAAGCTATTATTCAGAAATGGAATCACTGAAACTATAAATAAGGACAGTGCAGGATCCAATTAGCTAATTGTTGTGATGTGGGTTTCCGTTCTAAGCAACGGGGTTGTCATCTAAAATTAGAGATTTGGAATTTGAAAGGAAATTGAAGAATCAACCATCATTTTTCACTTAGATTATGAATGAGCCAGATCTTTCTAAATCAGTCATATAAAAGTTAAGAGACCTTAGAATCACATGCCTATCCTCACCAGGAGAGCAGAACACAAATCTGGGATTTCAGGCATTTGGATTTAGATGAGTTATTTTACTCTTTGAACCTCAGTTCCCAGATATTCAAAACAAGAAGGTTAATTTCTCTCTTATGAGATGATTGGGAGGATAACCTGAGGGGAAAATGTGCCTATTAATGCGTTTATCTTAACAATGCACATGGAACAAATGAAGACCCAATAAATAACACTAATATTATTTTAAATGCCCTGGAGGATGGAGTTATTGACCCTGATTTTAAAATATCACATTGTATTATTGTAATGTTATGGCAGGGCAGCTCTGGGGGAAACGCGGATGACCCAGGTTATGAGTTCTCATCCCTGTGTTTAAGAACTGGGGACAAGACCTAAAAGCAGATGTGCAGAGGGAAAAAAAAAAAAATATTTACAAGTCGAATGAGAAGGAGAAGAGAGGGAGAGAGACTCCTGCTAGCAATGTAGTCTGAGCTTCAGTCAGAAAAACAAGAAAATGAGGGCACACATGTGTTAAGATTTAAGTCAAGCATGTCTGCTTAGCTGCCCAGAGTTCCTAAAGTGCCCCCTTCCTAGCCTCTTAGAGGTCATGGCAAACTGTCCTCAGCCCTTGAGATCTTGTTGGTGTAGAGATGAGAGTGGGGCCCATTGAGAACACCATTCAGTGCTTGGATTTTGCTCCTTTACTGTCCCTGTGATAGCACCAGAAGGAACTACTGGAAAAAAAGGTTTATTCACTTCTAATTTATTTTTTCAGTTTTATGGAGGTAGAATTGACATGTGGCATTATTATTTGTAATAAAAACTATCCAGACTTCATAAATCTATAGTCCTCGTGGTTTTTTGTTGTTGTTGTTGTTTTTGGTTTTTGCTTAAGTTAGAAAGGAAAGAAAACACATATATGTTCAAGCTTAATGAAAAATGAAGTTGAATAGTAAAAATGAGCCACCTGGCACTGGGGAGGGTAAAGCTGCATTTCTAGACTGTAAAGATGACTCCTGGGGGCCCCTTAAATGTGCAACATTGTAGAATATAAAGAAACAAGTTAAATTTATGTGGCTGTTTGTATTTGTTATGTTGATGTAGTACTTGGGGTTCAGACAGGAGGCAGAAACCTCACCAGTATCTGAACAGGAAGTAGATATTTCCTGTGCCTTATTAAATATTAATAAGGATTTTTAACTTGTAAAATGTGGTAAAAGCAAGTACTGTAACAGTAGAATGCAGACCCCAAGAGCAGAAATAGTAAATGAGGGCGGAACTACAAATTTAGAAAACTCCCACCCCCACACCCTTACCAAAGACTGTGATTAAGACCTCTGGGAGAGGATTTGGCTGCTGGCAGGGAAACTTGCCAAAGGTTTCTGGCCAGAGGTGGTCCATGAAGATGGTTTGTCAAGTCGTTAAAATCTTGGTGAAAGATGTTGGCAGGCAGATTCTCACTTAATAGGTGATGCAAATTTTTATTCCAGAAGGTCCTCATTTCTCAAAAGTTCTATCATTTTTTTAGTTGCTACATTTTTCCATTAACCTTTACACTTGGGAATAGAAATTCTAAGAGACATCTGAGAGAATCCCCTGGATTCCAGACACAGTCCTCCTTGCTTCCATTGTATCCTACCAGCCCACTTTCCCCTTGGTAATCAGAATCAATCACTTCAGCCACCTATTTTTTAGCCTTTGGTTCTGTGGCATAAGGATTACCTAATGGCTAGGTATCAGTTCAGTTCACTCTTATCTAATTCAACTGGGTTTCCAGATGGAAGCACTGTCCCCTTGGGAACTAAGGCCTCCAAACAAGATTATAAAGCTGCTAGGACAAGGAGCAATAACTTCAGGGGTGGATAGTGAAGTATAAGAGTGAGCGGAGTCTTCCACTTCTAATCCTTGACTCCTGGGCCTACAGCCATAAAAGAGATAGCATATACCTCATCCTGTAAGATAGAAATCCACATCCATGAACGGCCACAACTGAATGGCAACTGCAATTCAGCTCAACTGAACTCTCTCAACTGCCATAATCTTCACTAAGCTATTCTGCCTTTCTGTTATGCCAGCCATTACTGAGGGATGCACTATAGGATAAGGCCACTTAATTCTATAGGCTTGAGCCCACTGCTGTACATCATTTGCTATGAAATATGTAACATGATCAGAAAGGATACTGTGCATGATGTCATATCAGTGGATAATGTATTCTTTAAGTGCATTATGTATGCTTTAAGTCAATCTATGATGATTCTGACAAATGCATGATGTCAAGGAATGCAAAGCCATATCCAGAATATATGTCTATCCCAGTGAGGGTGATGGAAGAGGCTCAATGCTATCAATCTGCCATGAGCTGCCAGACTGGCTAATCCTGACACACTGGGGGCTCAGTATTGATTTCTGTGTTGTCTGATTGGACACTCAGCACTTGTAGCAGCCAGGCCAACCTTGTAAAGGGAAGTCCATACTGTCAACTCCTTTGTTGTCAGCTCCTTTCCTAACACCATGGCTGTTTTGTTCAAGTGCCATTGATGAGCACTGGGGTAACTGCAGAAACTGATTAATGTCTACAGAGTGTGTCATTTTCCTACATGATAGTTGAGCACTTGTTCAACATTTACAAAATAATTTACTTTGAGATCACTTCAAATATACAGAAAAGTTGCCAGACTGAACTAAGAACTTCCATGTCCCTTTCATCTAGAATCTTCAACTTATAATTTCCTGTATTTGTTCCAAGTTTATTTTTGCTTTTGCTATCTCAGTTCTGGATCATCTTTCCTGATTCCCTTTAGTGGAGGATAATATTTAGAAACCAACATCTGGTGTTTGGTGTACTCATTGCTTCTTGGCCCTTGTGTTGGACAAAACTAGAAAAATATATAAGTTTAGATACATGTGTATGATATATGTTTACATAACATGCTTATGTAACTGTATATCCATGTATATATTATTAGAAAACCAAGCATTTGTACCCAGACATCAAATTCCATTCTATTGTCTCAGCGTACTTTTCTACTCCTTTTCTGTTTATAAATAACTTTTCTGATACTGAATAACTGTCATCTTCAGTGGATTTACTTATTTGTTCAGTATACCCAATCTCCAACCATACTGCCTCTCTCCTCTGCCTGCTACCTTTGTCCTATTGTCCCTGCTCCCCTACTGTCCTAAAGCCTTGGCTACTGAGACTTAGGGTTTCTCCTCTGAAGTGTTCCCAGCCTTTCTCATCATGGATAAGTGGGTCCATGTCAATAACTGCCATGTTGATTCTACCACTATGAGAAGGGAAGAGCATAGAAGGAAAAGAAGCTAGAGGGAAATAAAGTGACTTTATATGTTTTGATATGTAGAATTATGGGGTGAATGCTTCCTAGGCTGAGGATATTGCCAGGGTAAAGGTATATTTGGGGAACATTTAACAAGCATATATGTATGGCACATAAGGTATGTATAATGAGAGATAAAGTTTAACCACTATCTCAGAATGTATATCGTATTTTTGTTTGCTTGTTAACTAGTTGTTTCTCCCATTAGAATGTAAGTTCCATGAGAACAATGACTGCTTTGTCCACTGCTATTATCGCTGGTGCTAAAGCAGTGCCTGGTAAATAGTAGATAATGAATTATTTTATGTTAAATGCTTTCAGCTCCAACAAGTAGTTTGCACCCAGATTTTGGAGGTCAGAATAAAAAGATTGAATTTAATTCTCTTAGGTAGGGGAAGGTTACCAAAGTCCTTTAAAGCAGGATGGTAATACAACCTGGGTTTTAGTAAAGTGACTTACTAACTGCAAATGAAAGATTATAATTATAGACATGTGAAGAAAAGTAATTTTAGGAAGTATTTATATTTTGAGGGACACTTATTTGGGAATATAATGATTTTATTTATTTCATGTTTTAAAAAGATTCCCATATGTATCATAAAAGAAATTTTTGAAAAATTCTATAAAACATATTCTAGAAAAAAATCACCATATGTGCAATTTGTCATCAATAATAGCTGTCATATTTGAAAAGTACCAAACACATTTTCTCTAAGATTTTGTTATTACCACTTAAAAACTGCTTTTCTCCTACTTATAAAATACTTTCAAAAGTATGTTTAATATTTATTATCATAACTGATTGTATGATGCACCCATTTCTATAGTGCAGGATAATATCATGCTTAATTTTATTGTAATAATTATAATTTAATGGCAGCTTTCACAAATGACTTTAAAAATGGTTATAAATTTTGAGGTAGACAAAGCTTTAGATGATTGCTATATATCATTCTTAAAAAAATAGACATTCAATACACAAACGTTTATTGATAAGATTTTTGTGGATCAGTCCAAAAAAGGCTCTGCAAGGTTTGCTCGCAATTGTTTCAGGGCTGTTGGCAGAAGACCCAACCAAGACCCCTGGGTCAGAGACAAAGAACTTTCTCTTGATGGCAAAGGCAGTATCCACAGCTTCACATTCATTCATATTGCTTCCCCTCCAGGTGCTGAGTGTGACACAAAGACCCATCATGGATGTCAACACATGAGTTGCATTAAAGAACCTTGAGCTTAGGGGAGTCACTACTTTTATAGTGAGGAGTAGCAAGCCTGCTCCTCGGCAGGAAGAAAACATTACATCATCTCTCAAGGTTGCTCATTGCAAACATTGCTCTGAGGAATGGCCTGTGGTAAATGTGGTCAGGACTTTGCACTCTTGGCGTGCCCAGAAAGAATGTGAAGGCATGTTCAGGAACCCTGGAGTCTGCCTTTTGCAATCGTACTGTGTTACTAAGAAAAAATATAAGCTCCTAAAATGAATTAGACCAAATCTAAAATACATCTGTGGAAAACACCAGAAATTTTAGTTGAAATTATGTGATACTGATGCTCCCTGCTCAACTGCACGATGCTGTGGAGAGGTCTGTCATTAGTATGATATTTATGAGTGTGTGAAAGATTAGTTGAAATATTTAGTGGGATGAATTGAAAGTCATTATTTTGAATATTAAAAAGTTTTTATTTAAACACAGCCTTTTAAGTTGAATATTGCTCCGCTTTGATAGTTTTCTTCAAACCTGAAAAAATATATTTCAAAACATGGTAGTAATAGCAATAATAACCACCATCTCAGCACCAATAATGGGTAATATTTCTTGGGTAATATTTCTTGAGGGCTTACTATGCACTATTCAAAGCACTTCTTCTTATTAATGCAGGAATCCTGACAATAGTTCTTTGAAATAGGCACCATTATTTAAGATAAGGCCAAGTAATTCATTTAACATCTCATGGCCAGAATATCAGTTAGGATGCCTTCAGCTATAGTTGACACAAACACTCACCAATTGGTACATTTATTTTAGTGTATTACAGGAAGACCAGAGGTGCAACAACTTTCAAAGATAGTTGAGTTAGTGACTAAACAAAGTCACCAGTCAAAATTATTCCCTTTTCCTTAAAAACTTATGTCTGCATTGTCTGTCCCTGTATAGTCACCAAATGATATGGTAGCTCATGGCATCATTTCCACATGTGGAATGTGGCTAAATCCAGAGTCATGGAGGAAACTTCTTCTCTAGACCCCTTGGTAAGAGGCTCTCCCACAAGACTCCAGCAGATCTTCCTTTATGTCATACTCACCAGAACCAAGTTCCATGCCAATCCTGAAAACATCTATCAGGAAGGATGGGATCACTGTGATGGAATGAGAACAAACCAACCGTACCCTTAGCACTGGGGTGGTGAACTCCCATACCTCCTAAATTCTGTGGCAGAGAAATCAGAAGTTCTGAGGGGGGCTTGGGATGGGGTACCCCCATCAGTGTCTACTCCAGCTGGCCAGCAGACAAGGGAAGACAGAAGCACAAACTCTGTCTTGGTGTCTGCACTGAAAAGTCTGGTTTTCGTGGTATTATTTTTAGCTGACATTTTTATAAACAGACAGTTGTGCTGGTCAAATGAACAGAGAGTGTGAAAGTTGGGTGACTTACTACCATTATTAAAGGTATATAAAAGGAGTTTACAAGTACTGCTTGTTCCTGGCCTAGTCAGATTTTTTTCAGAGAGTTTGAAAATCCAATACAGTACAGTGGTACAATTATTTTATTTTATTTTATTTGTTTGTTTGTTTGTTTTTTGTTTTTTCATTTATTTTTTTAAATAAATTTTATTTTATATTCCCCATACAATTGCAACCCCCTTATTTTGACCCCAATCCCTCCCCTCCCTGCCCCCCACCCCCCATAGAGTGTCTCTGGTTCATAGTTTTTTGTTGATTTTGACTTTCACTTTCTTATAGTTATTCTTTTTCCTGGTCCCTTATTTAAGTTTTCTAGATTCCTGCTATGAGTGAGACCATCCGGTATTTTTCTTTTTCTTTCTGGCTTATTTCGCTGAGCATGATCCCTTCCAGCGCCATCCATGTTGCTGCAAATTGCATGTGTTTATCTTTTTTGAATGCTGAGTAATATTCCATGGTGTATATGTACCACATCTTCTTGATCCAGTCATCTATTTTTGGGCATTTGGGCTGTTTCCAAAGCTTAGCTAGGTACAATTATTTTAAAGGAACAGTTCTCTAGTTTTTTTGTTTCAGAACCACTTTGTAGTATTAAAAATTGTTGGAGACCTCAAAGAGCTTTTATTTGTATGTATTTGTAGTTTCCATATTACCAATCTAAAGAGAGAAATTGAAAACGTACTTGTATTCATTCTATAATTTTTAATACAATTCTGTATTTATATGAATAATATATTTTAAAGAAAAGCTATTTTTTTTTCAAGATTTTATTTATTTTATTTATACAAGCACTGGGTACAGTCAGAAGCGCGGAAGGGCGAGAGAATTCATCAGAGCCAGAGTGGGGAACAGAACAGGCAGAGTGATGAAATATACTGCCCAGGGGAGCAGCGGACACGGCAGGAGAGGTCTGTCACGCTATGTGGGACCCTCGCTGGTGACTGCAGAGGCTGCCACCAGGGGAGGCCCTAATGCAAAAACAATTTTGAACTCATGGGTTCTTTACAAAACTGCCCTAGAAGCCCAGGGGTCCTTAGCCCACACTTTGAAAATCGCTATCTTATTTTTGTTTCACATGGCAGTGCATAATTTATAATGACTTTAGCAGCAGCGCAGGTAAGTCAGTAGATTAGATATTTTAAGGAGGCTCATAAAATAATTATATCTCAGAAAATGGAAAGAAGATGAATATCAGTGGAGCAATCAGGCAGTCTAGGGAATCTGATAATCTGGCAGAGTCCTGATGAAAACCCCAAAACATGCACAGATAATGCAAAGCCCTCCTCACTTCATCTTTTGAATCTTTAAAATATGATCAACACAAACATGTGCACATCTCATATTTTTAAGGAATTATTTATTGCATAAAGTACATTTAATCTCAATTTTTTTCAGATTTCCTATTTCAGAGGATTTGAAGGTTGGATTTTTCAACACAGACCATGCTACTCAAACAGATTCTAGTGAAATTTTGCCTCTAAAAGAGTTGAGTTCATCAACACAAAAACTAGTACAGGTAAATCTGGATTTATTTTTGTAATTTAAAGATAATTTTAGATATTATTTGCCTCTATGTCTATTTCTTTGACATAAATGAAATGATTATTTTTTTAAAGTATTAACACCTTTGACAAGCTGAGCTAAATGATAAGTATGGTTTTTAAAATTAATATGAGCTAATTATATATTATGTCAAATTCTACTATGCTTTATATGTTAAATTATTTAGTGAAGTATTCTGTTATTCTTTTTGGAATTTGTTTTTGACATCTGTGAATAAGCATACCATATTTTTGGCATATAGATGAATCTAGATAGAGAGACCTGATTTCCTTACCTTTTCTTCAATGGGAAAGGAAAAACTGAAATCTATATATCTTTGCCTACTGTGTCTTCCCTAGTAATCTTCTTTACTCACTTTCCTTTTCCTGTCAAGTCCTGTCCCAGCTAAGCTATTTAAGATGGCATCTGAAGCTACATAGGCAAGTCATTTAGTTTTGCTAGGTCTCTCCCATGTATGCAGGAGGTAGACATGTTATTATTAACATTATTGCCCACCATACAGTTTTGTCAAATTTTGACATTCTATCATATTGCCTTTGGATCTTTTTTTGATTGTAAAGGAACAGAACATTTCTTACCATCAAATGTCGAGTTATTATCAAAACTCCTAATCAATAAAACTAACACATGGGATAGCATACTACATAAATTCTTACTTTGTTTCTCTTTTTTCACTCCCAGTATAACTTGGAAATCTTTCCCTATCTGTATACAGAGAGTTTCCTCATCTATTTCACAAGTGTATCATTTATTTAGCTATCCCTCTATTGATGGACATTTTGGTCCTTTCAAATCTTTCACTTTCAGGAATAACTCTGTGCACACTCATATGCCAGTGAATCTGTAATGTAAATTCTTTCAAGTGGAATTTCTGTGTCAGAGGGTTATGTAGTTGTAGGGTAAGGTAAAAGGTATCAGGCTTTTCTGCCCTTCCGCCATCAGGATAGATGAGGGAACCCTGTGGTCCTGAATGCATGCCTGATGGCAGACACCTGAAGTGGGTCCACCTGAGCTAAGAGACGGGTTTATAAGGGTGGTGCAGCAGAGTGCGGTGTGGTGGTAGTGTGGTGTCGAGGGTGGAGGAGTGGAGTGTACAGAGGAGTGGGCTACTACAAACAACGGCGAAGAGCATGTGGCTGCTAGAACCGTTCCTAACAGAATGGGTTGGTTGCTTTACAGTAGTCATTTGGAAGGATATTACTAAATTGCCTTGCATAGAAGCATATACCAGTTTACCACTCCCACTTGTAACTTTGAGGAGCCTCCTCTCCTGTACTCCATTAGCATATAAACCTGCACACCACAATCAAGAAGTAATCCTAAAAGTCAGGACAGGTCCCTAACCACATAGCCGGTTCATTTGCTCAGAACTAAGCAACATACTGGAATCTTTGCAGAGAATTTCCATATTCTCTACAGTAACATGTTTTCCCCCTTTTAGACTGTTAAATCCCTTCAGGTGGATTTCGGGTTTCTCAAACAATCACTTCAATTGAAGTTTGAGGATCGACTTAAACAGGAGTCTTTCAGTCTCTTCACTGTTCTACAGGATAGGATCCAGTCGATTGAAAAACGTTATCAACAGGTAGAAGTTCTCTCATTTCCTTTGCTTTGTGTGCAGATTGATCTCATGCTTAGATGTGTGTGCACTGCAGTTTTGAGATTAGGAACTAATAGGGGCAATTTAATTTGTACATGGGCCTCATGTAATAACTGGTACATGTTGTGTGTCAGGAACATCTGTGAGTCCTCTATATATAAATTCATTTCATACTCACACTATCCTTATGATGTAAGTATAATTATTATCCCTTATTTATAGATGACAAACTGAAGCACAGAAATATTAACTAATTCATGATCACCAGTTAAAAAAACAGTAGAGTTTAGTGTCCAGTTCAGGTGATTGGATGCTTGTGATCTAGATCTTAACTGCAATCTTATATGATCTTAACTGAGCCTTAACCATAGTTTTACGAGGACAAGAAAAACTTGAGGAGTTTCCTAGAGCCTTTGGTCAGATTAGCATAATCCCTGATCTATCCATAAGGAAATTGAGCTGCCAAAGTTAAAAATAACTTGCTTAAGGTCAGACAGAGAGTAAGTGGTTGAACATATAAAATCCAATTCTGTCTGATTTACAGTCTATTTGTTTTTTACAGTCCATGCTGGATTCAAGAATTGCTATCGGAATCAAGGGTATTTTTTTAATTGTACTATCTTTCATTGTTATCCTAAACAGATAAAATCAAATGATCAATTAATCAAGAAATGACTGGCTTATGGATTAGATTTCATAGATTTCATTAGATTTCATTTCTAGATTTCATAAGCATATCCCATTTTAAAAGTATAAGGACTGGAAGAGGATATGAATTATAAATAGATTTTACTGCTTTTAATTTTTTTAAGATTTATTTATTTATTCTGTAGGGTAAGTGAAAAAGTATCAGGCTTTTCCACCCTCATGCCATTAGCGTTGATAATTGATCCCTGCGGTCCTACATATATGCCTGATGGCAGACACCTGGAATGGGGTGTGGGCATGCATAGGTGGGTACACTTGGGCTGAGACTGGGCTTATAAGGGCGGCATCACAGAGTGAAACCAGAAGAAGAGAAAGAATGAGACAAGAGAACGCCAGAGCGCCCAGGAAGAGTGAGGACTTGCCAGGAGCTGGGAGGCCTGCTAGCCTTGCAGCCACCTGGCACCCCTGCCTGCTGTGTACCTGTTAAAAGCTCAATAAAAGCCTGAAAAAGCCACCGAGGCCTCCAGCACTCTCCTTTATCAGTCTGCTTGGATCACAGAGATCTTGCACTATGCCTTCCTGCCACTACATATGCATACAAGAACTGGGGTACAGGCCAGAGATGTGGGGTGTGAGAAGATCCACCAGAGACAGAGTGGGGAACAGAACAGGTGGCTTGACTGAAATACACTGCTGAGGGGAGCAGTTGGTGAGACAGGAGACATCTACTGAACCATGTAGTTAGCTCCCTGGTGGACAGGGGATCAAATTCATGCTGCAGAGGCTGCGGATAACTTCACAGTCTGTGCTTAACCCCTTGCACCACCAGGGAAGCCTGGTTTTACTACTTTTAGAAGCAATTCTAGGAAGACACTAAATAAATAAGCTTAGATATATAAAATGAAATAAATTGTTCAAATTATCCATATTTATCCCTGTGAGCACTTTGTGGCTTTGGTTAAGTACAAATAAAAATGAATCATGTTGTGAGCCTCCCAGGTGGTGTAGCAGTTGAGCGCTGGGCCGCGAAGCTGCCCAGCCTCTGCAGTGCTGGTTCAATCCCTGGCCGCTGGCGAGGGTCCCACATGCAAGACAGACCCTCCTGCCATGCCCGCTGCTCCCCTCAGCAGTGTATTTCGTCAGTCTGCCTGTTCTGTTCCCCGCTCTGGCCCTGGTGAATTCTCTCACCCTCCCACACTTCTGACTGTACCCAATGCTTGTATAAATAAATAAATAAATCTTTAAAAAAAAAATGAAACATGTTGTAATAGCTATGGTGTAGGAGAAACAATTTATAAATTGATTTTTATCAGACTGTACTGATTTGAATGATAGTTTTATACTGAGTCCCTCGCTAGTAGGTGTGAGATCATATTTAGAAATACGCCATTGTGCTCATTGCATTTATTTTTGGTTTGCAGAATGAGGAAGTCATAAGAAAATGCTACAATCAACAGCTAGCTGATGCCATAGCTGTTATCCGAGGAATATACAAGGTGGGTTGTTAGTGTGTTACAGGCACTCACACAGTGGGGCTCATCAGGGATCCCAGGCTGGGTTTTGCTTTGAGGACCTGATTCCTCAACTTTCAAGTCACAAAAGAGAGATTAGCCTAAGACAATTCACACTTACCTTAAATTTATCAAATAACCTTTTACGGTAGCACATACAACTTTCCAGAGGCTAAAAAATCCTAGTCTGGTTTCCAAAGTCTATGTTTAAGTGACAAGGTAATCCAGTTTGTTTGGCAAGCATACCATTAGGTAGAAAATGAGATGATCTTAAGAGAGTGTTCACCAAGTCTATAGTGAATCCTAGTGAATGTCTGACCCTTGATGGCACCTTTTCCAGTGACAGGCACACTGCTATCTGCCAGACGTGGTGCTTCACTGTCCTACATAATGGGAAAATTCATAATTTTCAATTGTTTTTTAGGCCTAGTAGAGATCTTGTGCTTCTTTTAGCATGTTTAACTATAATCTTGTCATTCATTTCAATTTATTTCTATGGAGAATTATATTTAAAGTGAGTTGTGCATTGATTGCATACTTCCATTCACAACACTTCACACATTTGTTTTAATGATGTCATGACTCATTACCTTTCTCTGTTCTATGCCAGACATACCCTTTGTGAGGCAAGGATGTTGTCTATTTTACTCACTACTGTGCCCTGCCTCTTAGCACTGCGCTAATAATCACTGAATGCATGAACAGTTGCAGGTACTTAAGGCAGATACCAATGACTCAATAGTCACTGATTCACCCTCCTCATTCCTTCTTTTTTATTAGCGGAACCATTTTCTACCTAGAAGACAAAATGCTGGCTACTTTATCCCTAGCTTTCTTTGAGTTACAGCATGAGCATGGGCAAGGGCAGGTCCCTGACCATGGAGACCTGAAGTTAAGTTGGCTGTGAATAACCTCTGGGAAAGAGGTGATTCTTTCTAATTAAAAGATACTCATGGGACGAAATACCCTCCTTTTTCTTTCTTTCTTTTCTTTTTTTTTTAAAAGATTTATTTATTTATTTGTTTGTGTGTTTATTTATTTATTTATACAAGCCCTGGGTATAGTCAGAAGTGCAGGAGGGTGAGAGAACTCACCAGAGCCAGAGCGGGGAACAGAACAGGCAGACTGACAAGGTACACTTCTGAGGGGAGCAGCGGGCACAGCAGGAAAGGTCTGCGTGCTATGTGGGACCCTTGCCGGCTGCCGGGGATCAAACAGGCGCTGCAGAGGCTGCAGGCAGTTTCACAGCCCAGCGCTCAGCTGCTGCACCACCAGGGGAGGCCCCAATACCCTCCTTTTTCTTTGCTTAATCTTCTTGTGACTCCTTCTGATGCTTGGAATTGCTACAAACTAAAGCCAAGCACCAAGACACCACGTGTGCTAAGGGTAGCAGAGCTGAGCAGTGGTGTAGACCAGAGGTGTGGGGAAGGGGTGAGAGGATTCACCAGAGAGAATGGGGAGCAGAACAGGAGGATTGACTGAAATACACTGTTGAGGTGAGCATGGGCAAGACAGAAGAGGTCTGCTGCACCAAGTGGATTAGCACCCTGGTTGGGAGATAGAACCCAGGCTGCAGCAGTGACAGCGCTGAGACTTAACCCCTATGTCATGAGGGAGGCCTGGTGCTGAAGTCCTTGATGAGCAACTAAAGTAACTTTGGACTTTCTCAGACCCTGGTCCTTTTTTTTTTTTTTTGTAAACTAATAACCCTCTTATGGTTTAAGTTACTGTTTGTGACTCTTGACTTAATTGCAGCTGAAAACAGCTATCTCAGGGCTAATTAGAAAGAATTTCTGTGACTGTGTGAAATTGTGTTTTCAAAGGTGGTGGCAACACCATCTCCCACTTACCTGATCTTCTATGATGCTCCGCCTCCATCAAGGGGTGGAGCCTAATTCCCTTTCCCTGAGCCCTGGTGGCTTTGCTGAAGTGCTCATGGTCACAGAATGAGGAGGGAATGATGCTGCATGACTTCTGTGAGTATGTCAAAAGAAACCTTGCAACTCCATCCTACTTTCAAATTGTTGCTTTCTGGACTCTTCCTCTTTGAATCCAGCAAACATTCTGTGAGATGCTCAAGTCACACAGAAGCTCTACATTATGGGTACTGGATCAACAGACCCAACTGGGCTCAGACTACAAGTTATCCAGTCCCCTATCCATTCAGTCTTTCATCTGAAGCCCCAGGCACTGGAGCAGAGATAAGCCATCCCACTATATCTGACTCAAAGAATTCATGAGCAGATAGACCTTTTCATGAAACTCCTTAATACTGGTCTTTTTCTGTTTATTATCCTATCTTAGTATTTAGGCTTATAGCTCTGAGGCCACTAACTGCATATTTCAGATATGAAAGAGTGCCCTCAAGTCATCTGTAATCACTAACATTTATAGTTTTGAATTATATGAAATTGGTATTTTGGGGATCGAAAATTCAAATATCAGCAATTTCATATGGTTAAACCTAATAAACATACTTTTTAACAAATAAAAGCAGCAACAAACTGCATACAAAATTAGGCTATAACTTTGAGGAAAACAAATTCATCTTCAATTTAGCCAGTGCTTGTTGAGTGGATAACTACGTATGATGTGCTAGACATTGACATTACAAAGATGAAGGGGACAATGGTGGGAAACGATTATAAACAAGTCATAATAATATAGCTTTTTTAAAGTAGAGAAGACTATATATACCAGTAGTTATGGGGCCACTACCAGGGGAGCAGTTGTTTCTGCTAGGATGCTTTGGGAAGGCTTCACGGTGGAGGTGATATTAGTGCTAGCTTTTAAAGTACAAATCTTTCCTGACTTGTGATGGATTTAAATCCCCATAAACCCATTGTAAATTGAATATTACAAGTCAAAAAATCATTTAATGCACCTAACCTACTGAACATCAGAGCTTAGCCTCACCTATCTAAAATGTGCACAGAACACTTACATTAGCCTACATTTGGACAAAAATCATTCAACACAAAGCTTATAATAAAGTGTTGAATATCTCATGTAACTTAAAACCAGAATAGTGGTGTGGGTTCTTATCATTAACATATACAGTGGGAAGCACCCTAGATCTGAAGGGGTTTTGAAGTATTGAAAATTTAGCTGCTTGATAATGGAGTTGCTACAGTAATAAGGTTATCCATTTATCCCTCTTCTAAAAAACTCAGGATTAGCCAGTAGAAGTTTGTCATGTGGCTGATGGGAAGCTGTCTTCCATTGGCCAGCCTCACACTACAGTACTGTAATGCATTTCACTAGCCCAGGAAAAGGTCTCCGCCAGAATTTTTGTTGTTTAGAGTGGGAGGGTAAGTCAAAATTCCACGATTTTTTTAAAACATACTTTCATAGTCCTCTGTGTTTTCAACAATTTCTGTTATATTGATAAGTTTCTAGTGTACAGTACATGTTCAAAAAATGTAGGTGAATAAGGAACTACCATTGTTCATATGTATTTTTTAGTACTTCTAGCAGTAGAGATCCCTGAAATGCTTAAATGATTCATATCCATCAGTTTTCCATAAATATGTGCTGATTAAGTATTTTTAGCCAATAGTGTATTAATTGTGGTTTGTTGGTTCATCTAGTTAACGAATTGTTTTAATGATGCAGGAGTGATTATTTAAATCTTCCCTTTGAATTGGTGGCATCACTTTGATTCATGACCTCAAACAGCCTTCCTAATCCTGGCCACCCAGTTGGTTAGGGCTTAGTCATAAGAAAGAACAGAAGAGCATTGAAAAAATAACAGTACAACCCTTGTTGGGAAGAGGTAACTTATGGTTAACTGTAAATAACTCTCTGCTGCCCTCTGGAGGCCAGTTAAGAATACAGGTACAAGTACTTTTTCAGCTATGGTACAAGTTTTTACATATACTTATAAAACAATTCCGTGTGTGATTGTTTTCTTTTGCAGGCAAAAGAAAACATTTTCCAAAATTTACACCCAATTTAGTTAAATTTTGTTATTTGGTTATTTTTGATTATTTAGTTATTTTGGTTTTGGAAATGTGTCAGCTCAAATATAGATGAGAAAGCAAGCTAGGTATTTCACACACACACACACAGAGATGTAATAAAGGCATTTAGAACCTCCTATTAAAAAAAAAAACCTTCAGAAAAGTCAGAGAGGCTAGCTTTCAGATTAAACAATTTCCCCAAAAGCATTTACTGAATACTTTTTCATTTCCATATTAGAAGATAAACTGAGGTATACTAAAAATTTTTAAGAGTTTGTGTGAGCAAAAATCAATTCAAATTGGAGGGCACCAAACCGGAAATGACTTTTATAGAGAGATGGATGCAAAGCAAAGAGGCTATTTGATTAGTTACAGCTTAAGCATTTCACCTATTTCAAAAATCCTCTTTGACTGTTTTTGATTGGCTGTCCTTAGGTTTTTATTTCTTAATCATAAATAGAAGAGATAGCTTAGAGTGACATAGTAAGGAGAGAAGAATTCTTCCCTTTGTTCAAAAGTATTAGGCACACCCACACCCCCACAGTTTAAAAACAACCATCAGAATTTCATTCCCTCAAATCCAAGTACCATCCTCTCCTTTATTAACAGAGGACTAATGAATCAAGTCATTGCTCTGAGTGGGTGTTCTTTTGTCTCAGTTTTCTTTTTTCTGTGAGAAAACTCTGGGATGGACAAAGATCACTTTGGGTATCTGTTGATTGTTGGGGGTAGTGTAGGGGGGTAGCAAGGGGAGCTAAAAGATGCTTAAATAGAGAAGAGGGTACAGAGGTATTGAGAAGGCCCTGGATGAGCTTTGCCTTCACTGCTCTGGGTACTCCTCACTACCTAAACTCAAGAGAAGCCCGGACCTCCAAAGATTCTTTTGTCTTGGATTGTGACCTCACATTAGTTATACAAACATAAGGGATGATGCTTGGAGAAACAGCCTCTTTTTCCCTAGGCAAATATTAAAGTGAAGTAGTGATAGCCTATTATGGTGACCAAGGCACTGTGCAAAGTGCTTCATGTGTATCATCATATTCATGATATTTCCAAGAAAGACTAGAGCTACATGCAAATGGATAACTGAAAAATGCAAGTTTCCATATCTAAGATTTATTTCAGTACTTATCTTTTTGGTGCTACTATGAATGTCATTCAGAACCAAAGGTGAATGGAACTAATTCCTCTTTTATATGTTATCATTCAGATTTTTTCAGAAAACTCTGATGTTCATGATTTCTTCCTTCTGGCTAAGACCTCAGCTCTAGACTCCTCAGCATCCCCTACACTCCCTGAAAACATCTTCTGGTTTGCTAGGACTCTTATAACATGTGAGATGAATATTAAGGAAAACCACCAGGAAAGAGACGTCTTGGTTATTTTAAAGAAATAGAAATTTCTGGCCACACAACAGCCCCCCTTATTCTAGTAATAGGCTGTTAGGAACACTGGGTGGGAGGAAGCTGCCTCTGCTCATGTATCTTCTTATGCTTATTTTTCATAAAATAGGAATAATGCAATTAATAAGTTTAATAGTTAATAATACTTTAAATTATTCAGAATGCATAGATGCTTTTATATTTTATTTTTCAAAGATTTAATTTATTTATTTTTGTTTAGAAGAACTGGGTGCAGGCCATAGGTGGGAGGGAGGGGGTGAGAGGATTCACCAGAGGCAGAGTGGGGAGCAGAATAGGCCGATGTAGTGAAATCCACTGCTGAGGGGAGCAGTGGGTAAGAGACAGGAGAAGTCTGCTGTGCCATGTGGGTCAGCTCCCTGGTGGGGGATTGAGCTCAGGCTGTCACAGTGATAGCACTGACTTAACCACTAGGCCACCAGGGGTGCCCCCCCCCCCATAGATACTTTTAAAATAGTGAAATAAATATATGTGATATTTCAAATATAAGTTAATAAACGTAGACAGCAGAAAATAAAACCCATACAAATGTAAACATTGAAGTCATAGTTCTAATATAAATTGCTACCAGATAAAATAAGTGTTGCTCAAAAATAACAGATTATATATATTAGATATAAGAAAATGTAATCTTGAAAACATGACAATTTTTTTTAGTCATTTAAGAATGTGTGATTTTATGTGGGAGACTGTACAGGTGTGGGCATAGGAGGTATATGGGAAACCTCAGCACCTTCCTCTCAATTCTTTTGTGATCCTAAAATTGCTCTTTAAAAAAATTATCTTAAGGGCCTCCCCTGGTGGTGCAGCGGTTGAGAGCTGGGCTGCGGAGCTGCCTGCAGCCTCTGCAACACCGGTTTGATCCCCGGCCGCCGGCGAGGGTCCCGCATGGCGCGCAGACCTCTCCTGCCGCCCGCTGCTCCCCTCAGCAGTGTACTTCGGTCCTTCTGCCTGCTCTGCTCCCCGCTCTGGCTCTGGTGAATTCTCTCACCCTCCCGTGCTTCTGACTGTACCCAGTGCTTATATAAATAAATAAATAAATCTTTAAAAAAAAAAAAAAAGAAAAACTAGCAATTAAAAAAAATTATCTTAAAAAAGGCTTGATCTTGAAAAAATGGATATTAATCATATTATCATTAAACCAGAGAAAAATTTTGTACAAAGTTTGCTACCATCTAAGAAGTCTTTTCCTGACTGTCACTCAGTAGAGGAATGCAATATTTTTATGTTAACTTCAAATATTTTCCTGTGATGCCTTCACATCTTCGAATAATCACATCTCCTTTTTGATCACTTTAAATAGAGCACACAAACAACACTTTGTTCATTGTGCAGGCACTGCAGCCCTTTCAAGCTCTAGTGTTTGTTTCAAAGGAGCATTTCTTAGAAGAAGACACAAAGAAATGGAAAGACATCCCCTGCTCATGGATTGGAAGAATAAACATTATTAAAATGGCCATCCTACCAAAAGCAATATACAGATTCAATGCTATTCCAATCAAAATTTCAATGTCATTCTTCAAAGAAATAGAACAATTATTGATGAAATTCATATGGATTCACAAAAAACCCCAAATAGCCAAAGCTCTCCTGAAAAAAAAGAAGGGAATGGAGGCATCACACTCCCAGACTTCAAACTATACTACAAAGCCATAACAATCAAAACTGCATGGTATTGGAACAAGAACAGACATACAGACCAATGGAATCGAATAGAAAATCCAGAAATAAACCCACAGATCTATGGTCAACTAATCTTTGACAAAGGATCAAAGACTATGCATTGGAGCAAAGAAAGTTTGTTCAATAAATGGTGTTGGGAAAACTGGGTCGCTGCATGCAAAAGAATGAAGCTTGACCACTACCTCACACCATACACGAAAATCAACTCAAAATGGATTAAAGAACTAGACATAAGACCTGAAACCATAAAATATATAGAAGGAAATATAGGCGAAACACTACGTGATTTGCACATCAAAGACATCTTTACAGACACATCACCCAAAGCAGTGATAGTGAAGGCAAAGATAAACAGCTGGGACTACATCAAATTAAAGAGCTTCTGCACAGCAAAAGAGACAATAACAAAAACAAAGAGAAACCCCACCAACTGGGAGAACATTTTTGCACCCAACACTAATGATAAAGGACTGATCACAAAAATCTGCAAAGAGCTGATGAGACTCAACAACAACAAAGAAAATAATCCAGTCAAAAAATGGGCAGAAGAGCTAAAAAGAAACTTCTCTGAAGAGGAAATGCAAATGGCCAACAGGCATATGAAAAAATGTTCAACATCACTTGTCATCAGGGAAATGCAAATCAAAACTACCATGAGATACCATCTTACACCAGTGAGAATGGCACATATTAAAAAAAACTAGCAACAACAAATGTTGGTGAGGGTGTGGAGAAAAAGGAACTCTTCTGCACTGTTGGTGGGAGTGCAAACTGGTCCAACCACTATGGAGAGCTGTGTGGAGATTTCTGGACCTACTAAACATAGAGCTTCCATATGATCCAGCAATTCCACTCCTAGGTATCTACCCAAAGGACACAGAAACATCAATTCCAAAGAACACCTGCACCCCTATGTTTATAGCAGCACTGTTTACAATAGCTAAGCTTTGGAAACATCCCAAATGCCCAAAAATAGATGACTGGATCAAGAAGATGTGGTACATATACACCATGGAATATTACTCAGCATTCAAAAAAGATAAGCACATGCAATTTGCAGCAACATGGATGGCGCTGGAAGGGATCATGCTCAGTGAAATAAGCCAAAAAGAAAAAGAAAAATACCGGATGGTCTCACTCATAGCAGGAATCTAGAAAACTTAAATAAGGGACCAGGAAAATGAATAACTATAAGAAAGTGAAAATCAGAATCAACAAAAAACTATGAAACAGAGACACTTTTGGGGGGGGTGGGGGAGGGAGGGGAGGGATTGGGATCAGAAAGGGGGGGTTGCAACTGTATGGGGAATATAAAAATAAAATTTATTATTAAAAAAAAACAAAGGAGCATTTCTGGGTTGTTCTCTATTTTCATTTTTCTCAGTGTAGATGACCATCTGATGCAGAATTATCCAATCCATCTCAAGGTGGTCATGTTAAAAAATATATTTGTTAAAAGGAAAAATGTTAAAATTCTTTTTAAAGGTCTCTGAACTGGGAAAGTATTCTCAAACAGAAGCCTTAAGTTGTTGATCCTCATTTTCTTCCATCTCTGAGGACTACAGAAATATAGAATCCTTTCTGAAGAAAGTACTGACATTTGATTCTAAACTGTAAGGTAGAGAATACTGTTGAGTGTTAAATGATTTTTAATTCAGATTTTTAAAAAGTCATAATAATATTGGACAATAAAATACAAGCATTTTGGAATATGGAGAGAGTTAAATTTTCTGGACTCTCACTCATGAAACCAGTGTGGAGTGTTCCCAAGGGCAGGCGCATCTCCTTGTACTGTGAGCAGCTCCCTGGAATTCTCTGGAGCACTGTTAATGACTTTATGTGGAAAAGAAGGTGAGAAACAAAACTGCCTAAGTCAAACAGCAAAAAGTCAAAGGCTCTGAAAGAAAAGAGTTACAAATCAAGTCACCCCAAAGTCATCACAATGCACGATGCATTTTCCCTTTTATCTTCACTCTTTCTCCTTAGTCACGTGATCTCGTTGGGGGGCACCACACCCCAAGCTGGGAAGCTAATTCTTTTCTGGTGCTGCACATCTCCATCCTACTTTTAGGTCTTCACCCCCTGGTGAGATCACACACCCCCTCATCTCCTTGGGTGTGGGTGGATTTGGGGCTGCTCCTAACCAAAGGTGCTGGGGTGACTGCATTCCTAAGCGTGTAGCTCCTGTCTTACGCAGTCTGTCTGTGTGGGCTCAGAAGAAAGAAGAGGCCGTATTAGGGAACCACAACATTTGGAGGCAAAGCACCGTGGGTGATCTCTAGAGCTGAGGCTGATTCTAGCCAACAAGAAAGAAGCCCTCAGCTTGATTTGGTGCAAGGATATGAATTCTCCCAACCGCATGAGCAAACTTGAAGGGAGTCCTTTCGCTGTCCAGCTTCTGCTGTGACCATACGTCTAGACTGACACTTGGATTGCAGCCTGGTCCCTCAGCAGAGGACCCAGCTGGGCCGTGCTGAACTTCTGGCTCACACTGACTATGAGCTAATACATGTCTGTGTTTTAAGCCACAGAGTTTGTGGTAAAACCGTGACACAGCATAGATAACAAATACACACTCATTTTTAGTAAGGATTTCAGTAAAAATCCTACCAGCTTTTTACCTTCCAAATCCATCTTTATTATCTTGCTACTCTACCAACCAGTTCAGCACTTGCCTGGCCTGTAGCTGTTAACTTCTTACTTGTCTGGTCTCATTAACTCAGGTAACTGCCCTGGGCAGTTAATGAATCATCTTTCAAAATGCAAATCCCATCATATCCCACTCCTGATTAAAACCCTTCAGTATCTCCTCCATATTTGTAGGATAGTTAAGACTTTAGTATGGCCCAGAAGGCCCCTTGTCTCTCCATTCTTATTTTCTTCCACTCCTAAGTGAAAACTTTGCCGTTCAGCAGCACTGAGCTACTTGGGGTCACCTGCCTCCCCTTGCATGCCTCCTTCATGAATCACCTCTCTGGAATGTTCACATAATGTCCCTTCTGGTGGAATGCTCTTTCCCAGATAACTCACACACAGGATAGTATCACATTTGCCAGCTTATGACTGGTCTCCTCACTAGACTTTTTGTTCCCCTAGAGCAGGGAATGAATCTTATTCATCTCTGTGCTCCACTCCTAGCAGAGAGCTTGGCACATAATAAGCATTAGACAAATGTCTGTTGAATAAAGGACTGAATATAATCAAGCAAGATTCCAAGAAAATTTGCTCCCCACCATTGTGCTGGAAATAGAGTCCCCAGTAAAAACTTTTTTCCTTCTTTTTTTTAATTTTATATATATTTTTACTTCATTTTTCATTTTTGTACAATGTGTGCATTTTCATCTTGGTTATAGTCCCCGTAAATTCCCTCTACCCATTCACCCGTGAACTATCACCATAGTCCCTTGTGTCCTAGTAAAACTTTGAGGAACAAAGGCAACCTATGATAATGAGCACTTTAACTGATTTTTTTACTCGGGTAAGGACTCATCCATTCATTGTCTGAATTTGTAGCAGAGACAAAATCGGTCTTCACACTCTAGTTGTCCATAATCTGGTGGTCATAAGAACTAAGAACCTCAGCAAATACAGTGTGTAGAAGTTTGTGTTTGACAGTGACTAACTCCTCCTGAAGACTTGGGAGAATAGTTAAGGAATACTTTCAATGGGAGGTGATTCCTGAGCCAGCCCTTGAAGGTGATAAGTATTTGGCAAGCTGGTAGAAGATAGGAGGAAGGTAAGGAAGTGGCTTGTTTAACAACATAGAAGCACAAAAGTGAAAGGCTCAGCGAGGGCACTGCAAGTATTTTGTTTAATCTGGCTAGAAGACAAGAGGGCTGGAGAAATCAGAGGTGATTCAGAAATGAAGCTAAGCAGTTTATGTTTTTCCTCAAAGACATCAAAGAATCATTGTAGAATTTTAGGCATTTTTCATGATGTGTTTAGATTTGCAACCTTGAAAGATAAATATTATTGGAGTGTTTATGAGACATGATAAATAGTAACTCTCTACCCCACCCAGGTTCTGAACCAGTTGAAAAATAAAGTTAGGGAGTCAGCAGATGGAGATGATCTATTTTACTACTAAAACGGGCTACTCAGTGCTAAACCCCCAAGTTTGGCAGACTTCATCCCCATCACAGGCGGCAGAGGTGTGGAGCAGGGCTCTTCCAGCCTGAGGAGGACAGGTACTTCTGCAGGGCTTGCCCCAATGAGAAAGGGAAAAAGAAAGGAGGGCCAACATGTGACCAAGTTTCTTCTTCCAAGGTCATAAATCATGAGTGAAGGTTGTCAGTCCACATGGAAGGAACCACATTCCCTGAATTTTCCTTCTCAACACATTGAACTTAACCTTTTAGCCTATGACCAACCAGAATATGTCTGAGCATTGGGGTAGAGAAAAGCCCTACTCCTAACTTACTATGCAGTGCCAACTGCAATGAATGCCAACCACCACTTTTCTGAGAGCCTGGGACTGCTCATGCCCCAGAAGGTTTGGCATTGGGTTAGAAGCAGGCGTCATTTACCTTGAACTCCAAAGTCACTTTGTATCCAATAATGAATTCTACTTGTCTGTTTTTTCATTCCAGATTAATATTTTCTATACCATAAAATTTTATTCATAATAAAAGGATAACAGTGATGCCCCTGATCTGAATATTTACTCCTTCTCACTTTCATATGCCAATGGAAATTTTTTTTAACACAAACATTAGTTCTTTGAAGACCTAGGGAATTCAAGCCCAGAATAAAATGTTCTTGCCATTGTGAATCAAAAGGCCAAAGATCGGAGTCCTCTCTCTCAATAACTCAGTGTAGACAGATGATGGCTTCTATGATAGTGGGGTCAAGCAGTACATTGCTGTGCTGAGCACCATGAAGCCAGTCCTCTTACTGCCAGAAAAAGCACTACACTGTGGAAAAGAGATAGACTGTACTAAATGCTGTGGTGTTGGTTTGGAATTAGAGATGATGATGTGAACTTATTATCTTTAAATGTAGATAGTGTATTAGTGAGGATTCTCCAGAGAAACACCACCTCTAGTTAGTGTGCAGAGAATGAGAAAGAGAGCAAGATTTGTTTTAAGGAATTGGCTCATGGTTGTGGGACTGCCATGTCTGAAATCTGCAGGCACAAGGTAGGCCAGCAGGCTGGGGACCCGGGGAGGAGTTGAAGTTATAGCTTGAGTCCAAAGACAGTCTGCTGACATAAATTCCATCCTCCTCCAGGGACCACAGTCTTTCTCTGCAGGTCTTCAACTGATTGACAGAAGCCCACCCACATTATGGAGAATACTTGCTTTACTCAAAGTCCACTAATTTAAATGTTCAATCTGACTTACACTATACCTTTACAGCAACATCTAGACTGGTGTTTGCCCAAGTCTCTGAATACTGTAGTCTAGCTAGGAAAGGAAGCCGGGTTCAACCTGTTTCTTCCCTAACAGGTTGCCAAATCTAGGGGAGATCAGAACTGGGGGGGGAACTGGAATTTGATGGGTAATATGGGGTTTTGGTTTTGGTTTGGCTTATTCTTGCTTTCTTTTATTCTATTTTATTCTTGTTATCAAAGACTTAAAAAAAAAAAAACTGGCACTTTCCTGAGAGTTCTAAGGGGTGAGAAACTTGAGATGGAAGACCAGATTTTAAGGAGTGGTAAAGAAAAATAGAACTGCCTCCTACTCATCTCTGAGTCCAGCTTGTTCAATAAACACAAGTAAAACATCAGGAACATTCCTGGAGATGAAGAGAAATGAATCCAATGTATTTGGGCCTTATAATTATTTTATAAAATGTCAAGAGTGAAACTTTCTGTTTTTCCAAAGAACCATGACCCACCCTGCACTGAACTCCAGGGAGGCCCAGCCTGAAGGCCAGCTGGATCAGCTCTGCCAAGTACGTGCAGCATCTCAGTGCAGTTCCTGGTGGGATTTTAAATGAGCTCCCAGGGGTGGTTTTGTTTTGTATTATAGAGGAAATGACTTGGCCAGCCTGTCAAAAGCATCTTTGTTTTGCTGCTTTTTAAGAGAAAAATAAGCCCATCATATTCAGAACATAAAAAACTCCTGAGCAAATAAATAATAAACAAAATGACCGAAGAATAGTGTTGATATGATATAGAGACCTCCAATACCATGGAAGTCAGTTAGGCAAAGAATTTTAAGACATCCCAGAGCATGTGGCATCTGGGTTGGAATGATAAATAGTATCATAATAAATGCTAAGATATTATAATGTTAATTGTATTGTGGATACTGTCCAAAATTGTATATGTGAATTATCTCATTTAATTCTCCCAACAATTCAGATACTATTATCAATCCCTATCAATCCCATTTTACAGATGATAACTGAAGTACAGGGGGTTAAAGAAACTTGTTCAAGGTCACAGAACAGAGTTGGTCTGTAGATCAGTCTGGCAGAGGCCAATGCCATTCTGCTAGACTGACAGGTAAATGATCCTTAGGTGAGGTGGGACTCAAAGTGTAATAGGTAGCAAATGGGTGCTTTTGAGAAATGGCATGCTGAGTATCATAAAGTACCCAGTCTAGGGCCTCCCTGGTGGTGAAGGGGTTACAGTCTTAGCGCTATCAAGCTGTCACCAGCTACTGTAGCATGAGTTCCATCTCCAGCCAGGGAGCTAACCCACATAGCACAGCAGACCTCTCCTGTCTCGCCCTCAGCAGTGTATTTCAGTAGATCTGCCTGTTCTGCTCCCCACTCTGTCTCTGGTGAATCCTCTCACCCCTCACATCTCTGGCTTACACCCCAGTTCTTTTTTTTTCTTTTTTATTTATACAATAGCTGGGGTACAGGCTAGATGCGCAGGAGGGTAAGAGGATTCACCAGAGACAGAGTGGGGAGCAGAAAAGGCAGGCGGACTGAAAGCACTGCTGAGGGGAGCAGCGGGCGCGACTGGAGAGGTCTGCCAAGCCATGTGGGAATCTCCCTGGCCGGCTGGGAATCAAACCCGTGCTGAAGAGGCTGCAGACATCTTCACAGCACTATGCTCAACCCACAGCGCCACCAGGGAGGCCCTACACCCCAGTTCTTCGATGAACAAATAAATAAAATAAACCTTTAGAAAATAACACCTAGTCTAGGTAGGAGAAAGGGAGAAAAGACAAGCACAAGTTAGTGACCAGGTAGCTGCAGCAGATCATGGAGGAAATACCATGTAAAAGGAATTGGGTTTTAGCCTGTAGGAGATGGGCAGAGTTGTATTCTAGAAAGATTATTTTTGTCACCGGGTTGAGATTGGTTGGGGAGGGGAACAAAACTAGAGGCAAGCAGGCTAGTTAAGAGGCTATTACCATAGTCCAGGCAAACAAGAGGAGGGCAGTGATGGCAGTGAATCAGGGAAGGAGAGGGTGGATTGAACACCTTGAACTAGTGACAGCATGGAAGGGGTTTAAGATGACAGCAAATGGGTTTCTGGCTTGTGTTGCTGTTAAAGGGCAGGGAGACAGAAAGGATGAGAGTGAAGATGGAGAACTCTCTTTTGATCTGTTGAATTTGAGATGCCCAGAACACCCCAGGCACTAGTGAAATAAGTGCATCTTGGCCTCAGCAGTACATTCGAATCGTAGCCATGGCTAAGAAGAGACGGGAAAAAAATATCTATATAATCAGTATTGTTCCTTGAAATTACCTAATTAAAAAAAAAAACCCTATATTGTCAAATGGATTATTCTACCTTCGCTCTTCTGAATTTTTCTGCATATTCATATACTGATTTTTTTATAAGTGCTATGTATCAGTATTATGTTTCTAGCCAGACTATTTTTTAATGTTTTCTTTTTTTTGTATAGGTCTTTTTATTTATTTATTTTATTTTTTTATATATTTTTTACATCATTTTTCATTTTTGCACAATGTATGCATTTTCATCTTGGTTATAGTCCCCGTACAATTCCCACCCCCCCTTGTTTTGATCCTATTCCCTTCTCCCCCCAGTTATAATAAAGTAATCAAAATCAATCAGCAACTATAAGCCAGGGACACACTACAGAGGGGGGAGGAGGGTCTAGCCAGACTCTTAATTCTACTTCAGTATAACAATATTTTTCTCAGTCAACCGATATCCATCATATAGCATTAGAATAATTTTGGTTTGTAAATCTAACTTTTTGAAATATATGTTAGCAGGTAGGATAGGTTGTACTTTATTTTCTGTATGTGCCTGAGTCCAGAGGTATTAATAAATGATAGAATAATTCTTCTGTAATTCCTGAAAGAGTTCAAATCGACTGATTTACACAGATATCCCCCACTATCTAAATGAAAAGCATTCCTATTAGGTTTGATTTATTTGATGGGCTATTTTGGGGGTCTGAAAATGCTCTTACCACTAATTTATTTGTATTTCTTATTTATATTTAATTTAATTTATAAAATATATAAAGTATATTTTTTACATCATTCTTCCTTTTTGTACAATGTATGATTTCTCCTCTCAGGGGTAGTCCCCATAAAATTCCCACTACCACTTCACCCATGCACCATCACCATAGTCCCTTGTGCTCTTCCTGTGCTTGATCCCCATCCCTCCCTCTGTAACTTACCACTAATTTATATGGAATAATTTTCGAGTGTCCCCAGACCAAAAAAAAAAAAAAATCTACCAAATCAGAATGTTCTACTTTTGGACCATGGGGGATAGTCCATAAAGATATACTGAACAGACACCTCGGGACTATTGAGAACAGCTCAATTGAGTAACTGAGCTCCTTATACTATATGAGGCCTATTTTGAAATGTTTACATTTCTGGGGGTTCTCAACCCATTAACTGGTCTACCTGGACTTCCTGGGGAAGAATCGGGTGGACTTCGTGAGGACAGCAAGGGGCAGTGGATGTTCCTCCCTGCTCTTGAGTACACAGGCTGTTTTCTGACTCACCATGCCATCCTGATTCTTCCACCAGAGTTTGCACTAAAGGAGACCACCTCAGTATTTCTGTAAACACCCTAATATTTGAGGGAGGTGAATCAACTACTGATAAACTAGATGTGTACCTTTTGCCCCATTTCTTGGGACCCCAACAAACGACATGACCCTTGCTCTGTATCCTAGATTGAGGGCAATGTAGAACAAGGCTGGTGTATTGTAGGAACACAGACATAAATCAGCAAAAGCAGATTTGGGATTATATAAAATAAAGCTCTGAAAAAATGCTTTTTAAAAATCCTTTAAAAAGCAATCTTTTCTAAAATTCCATGGCACTTGAATTCTAGATGATTTCTTTTTTATTTTTAATTTCATTTTATACAACTGCTCCCTCTAGTGGCTATAAAAAGCATGACCCCCCCCCAGCAAATATCCAAAATCAAATTTGGGTGACAGAATTTGGATAATTACTTAAACATATCAAAGTAGTGATGAGAGAAACTTAAAAACTGAATAAACTATAGGGAAACACTCTTTTTTATTCTTACTGATAGTCAGATTACATCAATAGCTTTAGAGGTAGTAAGTAGTCATAATCTATCCCTATGCCTGTTTTTGAGAGAAATCTGACAAGAATGTGACAGGAAAGGGAAAGTTTAACAAGCAGGTAGTCTAAATTATACTTATGACAAAATGGAAATTAGAAAAGGAAACTCTTCAATTTACAGAAGCCTCATCTCTCCAAGTCAGAACTTCCTTAATATTGAATTTTCTAGAGAGCAAATTCATTCAAAGACTGAGCTTCTTTTCAGGTTTAGTTTCAGAGGAAACCATTATAACATAACTGCATACCAGGGCCATTATCAGGTCATCATACTGTACATTGATAAATCCCCTTGAGAATTGCTAAAGGGGTCTCTAAAATTTGGCATACGTGTGTGCGTGTGTGTGTGTGCATGCGCATACGCTGACCTGCCTGCATATGTATTTTGATTGCTGTTAGAGTTACTTTGAAGGACTTTTCATTTTTCTTTCTTACTCCAGCATGGTTGAGCTATGCAAACATCATTGAAACACTTCCTCTTGCTTCAGCAGATGAACATAACTGCTTGTTGCTGATGGCTCTGAAACAGAGCTGTCATTCAAGAGCACTAGCTCTGCAGGACTGCACGGCCCCAGTGTGCTACTTCCCTGGCTGTCACTGGGAAAGCACCTGCTCATCTCTGTGACTGACATGCAGCGTGGGCATCAGCAGAACCCCGCTCCATCCCCAGCATCAAATTGAGACATCCACATATCATACGTGGGGCCTGCAATTGAGACACCAACATGGCGGAAGGGAGACTCCTGGGAAGCACATGCAGAGCTCTGAACAGCACTTCTCAGTGTTTATTGTGTTTGCAGGTCGCCTGCAACTCTGGTTAAGACCCAGATTCTGACAGTCATTTGGGGCTAGGGCCTGAGCTTCTACATTTCCAAAAGCTCCCACGTGACTGAATCTCAGACCACACTTTAAGAGCTAGGCTCTAGGGCATGCCAGTCTTCAGCAATGATTCTTTCAGGGACATTCTGGGATTCTGAAACCTGGGTACCATAATATTGTACATTTTGTGGACACCCACAAACTCAATAGTGGATAAGCCGTACCTGAAGTCCTAATTTTCACAAGATGATAGAAAATCTCTAAACTGGCAAGTTATTTTATAAATTGAAAATTCCAGACTGATCATGGATCACTTACAATCTGTCTTAGACTCTAATATGGCTTTAAGTAGCAACATCAAGTTAAACACCTTTTAATGATCTCTATCCTTCTTCACCTTGGTTTATTAATGCAGTTCATTTTAAAGAAGTCTCATGGCCTAAGTAAGCCAAAACTCATGGTGTGGGCAGATGGTAGAAGGAACACCACCACAAAACCTGCCACTCAGAGTGTAACAGATGACCGTAACAGCACAGAACTATCCCTTTGTTCATTTTGCTAATGAGTGTCCTCATTGCTCTGGGAGTCTGAATAGTTAATTACTTGCAGTTCCTGCAGCTGACAGATGGTGGGGACAGAGCTAAAGGTTAATGTCAATGGAAAAGGACTGTAGATAGAGATGAGGAGGAAAAACCCTAAGTGGGATGTGTTTTCCTTGTTGTTTCCTGCTTTTATATACAACATTTTTAGAAGACACATTTAGGTATTAGGTGCCTGCCACCTCTTATAAATTTTACACATCATTTGATTCATTAAATAGTTCTTAGTTTATAATGAGGGTGCTTAGGTAATCTGCTGTGGATGTTCATATCCTGCCACTGTTAGAAAATGCATACTTAAGTCTGTAAAGGTAAATATTGTTTATTTGTTTGTTTTTTTTAAAAAAAAACTTTTTAACCTTTAAATACATGCTGTGATGGCCTCATATAGAACAATGTGGGACAAGAAATGAAAGGCTGGGATTCTTCCTTTGTTAAGAAAATAGTTGCTTATTATTGGATTAGGTTTTATTAGTTAAAAAATGAATTGGCCTCAAATGATTTACATGGAAGGGTGAATCAAAGCAATGAAGATTTGCATTTGGGTTTAGTGCAAAATTTAACATTATTTTAAAAATGAACTTGGATATAGCATTTTATTAGTGAATTTGTTTTTTAGAAGCTTATAAATATATAAAATAGTAGCCACTTATTTTTTTAACCCTACGATCACAAAGGCAAATATTTTACCAATTTACTTCCAGATATCTCTTAAAGTTAAATAAAAGTACAACTCCAGAAGGAAACCATTATTGGGAGGAATGATTTTGGTTTTGAGGGGAAACTTTATTCTTGTGCATTTGCAGTCATGCTACCAAAAAGAATGGTTATTATTTATCAGATGAATAATTTAAAGTTCAAAACTTTCTTTATATTAATTTAGAAGCAAGGCATATAGAATCTTCATCTCTTCTAACATAGTAATACAGTGACTTTTAAGCATACACTCATACTTTGTGGTTGCATAATCAGTTTAATCGTTTCACATCATGAAACAAAGTTCAGCATCAGCTTTCCCATTGTACTACATCTTAATTTTTTTCAATGTGTGGCAGTAAAATGTAGACAGCCATAAGCAAGTATATTCAGATGTTTTCAAAAGCTTTGAAACAGACAAGAAGAAGAAGAAAAGAAAAGTAGCTGTCCCGATAAGCTTCTATTGCGTAAGAAAAAGCCTCTCCCATAATGGACATGGCAAGATTTAAACAAAAGATGCACATAATAAAAATGTAAATGAGTTTGCTTTACTAAAACTATAACTTTAAAGTCTTTTGTTGCAAGTTATCCTGAGACCTTCTTACAAGGTAATCACTGTTTGCATAGAGATTGAAACCAAAGTCTTCAATAGCATTAAACGTCCGCACAGCCCCAGTGTGACAGGCATGCAAAGCCATGTTAATGTTCAGAATATGAATTGCCTCTGGGTGGCTCCTCCACCAAGCAGAAAACCAACTGTGTAGATATCCGTGTGCCTGATGGACTCCATGCGGCTCCCAGCCTGAAAACGTCACCACTTTGACAGGTGATGTGCTCCTCATGACACTGGCAGCACTGACACTGGGAAATGCCACAAAGGCAACAAGCCCCCCTCCTTAGCCATGCACTTTGCCACCCCCTGGCGCTGCCCGGCCACGGTCTCCCCAGCCTGCCTAGTTACAGGCGGACAGCACTTCAACACACACAGAGGGAAGTATGGGTGGAGGGGCCCCAGCTGCCTCCCCGGCCACAGCCTCCATAATGAATTGACCTGAATGATGAGGGCACACAAACAGTATGATATGCATTATTCCTGTCAATAAAATGTCCCCATGTGCTGTGGTCTTTGTGCAGAATGTACTGCAGCTTTTCTTCCAGCAAGCTCTATTTAGTCTCCTTCCTTTTTACTATTCATATTATAAGTGTGTAATAGAATTCAGAAAATTATATGATAGCTCTTCTGTATCTGTATTGTCTTGTGTTGCATATTCAAATCCTTGGCTCCCTGCTTAGAAATATGGACTTCCCTGTCTTTCAGGACTCTCTTGGGACCACAGAGATCAGCCCTCCAAAATATGCTGTAGGACAGAGGAGTCTGGAGTACAAACAAGAAAATGAGACACTGCTTCAAACAATTTCAGAACTCAGAGAAGAAATCCAACTCTATCTAAAAGAAAACTCAGAATTAGGTAACATTTTAAAGTCATTTTGGAGAAAAATCTATGCATTTGGGCACTTCATCAAGTTCATAGCTATTTTTGTCTTTTCCAAACACACGTTTGTTTGGTTATTTACATCAACTTGCTAGCCATCTTTGATTTTCATTTACGATGGCATTCCTTGCTTGGGACAGAGCATACACTTTGCTTACACTCCTGAGCCCCACTATGTTAACGCATGTTGAAAAATAAATAAAAACAAAGCCAAGCATTGGCTTTGATGGAAGTGTTGATTGGTGCTCTATTTCACTTAGAAATATTATAAATAGAAGCTTTTGAAATTTATTTCCTATCCTTAATTGATTATCTAAAATTTGTAGTATTTAAATACTTAAGCTGACATACTGGGGTATGCTGGCGTAGAAACAGAGTTAGTCCTTTGGGGAAATGTGCTGCTACTTATTTACTATGTATGTTATTATTTATCTTTAATTGTTCATACAAACTTTCATGTATGTACTTTATACCCCCTTTTTACATACCAGAAACATTGGAAAAAGTTGCATTTAAATCTCCAAAGTTAAATTGCTTTCAAGTGTTTTTTCACTATCTTTGTATTTATGTTAATTATATAGCAGTTCCCTTTAATCTGCAATATGTAATGAAATGTGTTAGTAGTAAAAAAAAATTGACAGGATAAACCAATAGAATCAGATATATTAAAACATCTCTTGAATATAAAATTATACCCTGCCAGAATATCTTTGTTTCTCTTCAGATGTGGTCTAATAATGCTTTTTCAGGTTTCGGTCGCTCTTACCAAGTTATAAAGTGCCACCTGCTAAAACACATTGTATTGGCTGTGACTAACAGCAAAAACATCCACTGCTGGTATTGATGAAAAGCTTTCAACCCTCAGCCACACTTGAATCTTGAACTTAGTTCTTAATCCCTATCTGACCAGCCATCTGAACAGCAGGAAGAAGGCTGTGAATGTCAAGGGCAGTTGTGAAGGTCACAGTCCTGCTAGGACGTGGGTCCACCATGCCTGCCAGCGGTGTAACCGCTTGCCCTGAAGCAGGCAGCTTGAATACAGGGGCATACGCTTGTAATTTCATGGTTGGTCTCTCTTTCTTTTTGTTTCCAGAAGATGAAATTATAAGTCTGAAAGAGAAGGCAGATAAGGATCATCTGATTATTCAAAAGGTACTGTAACTTTTTTATATTGATGAATGACTCTTTGAAATAGCAGCATAATTGGTGAAATAACACTGCATCCCCCTTGCCTTATGGTAGAGAAAAGGTGATTTTCTATATTTAATCTCTCCTATTGTATGGGTCAAGTCTCTAGTAAAGAATAAGGAGTCTGTCTTGAAAATGAACTCATGTAAAGATACTTCTTTTATTTGGGATGAGTTGAATGTCTACCTTGTTGATGGTAAGGATTTGAAAAGTTTTATGACATAGGGAATCCAAAGATGGGATTGTGAAAAATTATGTTATTAATAATGAGCATATCAGATGTCTGTTTATGTTCATCTATTGGTATATAAATGATTGGGGCTTGTGTTATCCAGAAAATTTCTGTTTAGAGCAGGGAATTCTTTTGGTGTTACAGAGATCAAGATTTTCTCATGTATTCAATGTGGCAAGACCCGGAAGTTTCTGCCCTTCACACATAAGTCCTGTTTTGTGTTGTCTTAGTTTTTTGAATGGATCCCATTTTTAGCTCTCAGAATGCTTTTCTTTGATGGTCAGTCTTCCTTGCTGTGACATAAGCCCACAAGGTCAGAGACTACACCTGCAGGTTTCTGGGTTATTCCCAGTGCCCCCCGACACTTAAAATTACTCTCAGAGTGATTCATGGGATGAGAACATAGCGTTCATAAAATTTACCAAAGAAAAAGTAGATTCACATCTCTAAATTATTCAAATAAATATACATGCTTTTCACTTGCTGAATCAAGTATCAATTTTTAAATGAAAATTGAGATAAAATCAAAAATTCATTTTCTCAGTTGCACTAGGTGCATTGCCAGTGCTCCATTGCCACACATGCCTGGTTTTAGGTGTAGATTTCAACCTGATCTTGTAAGTTGAGGTATTTTTTTTTTCATTCATCTTTTTTATTTTTTATTTTTTTAAATTATATATATTTTTATATCATTTTTCATTTTTGCACAATGTATGCATTTTCATCTTGGTTAAAATCCAAGTTGAGGAATTTTAAGTCTTTGGTACTTTCAAGAACTGTGTTTGAAAGAAAATGTTTGCCCTGATGGATCAGAGTTGGGAGATGTTTTCTCTGATCACTGAATCCATCACAGGGTTTCGTGAGGTTATTTCACCTCGTGCTTCACCTGATTTGCCATGGTGACTGTGGTGACATAGTTCCTACAGAGAGAACAACAGGCTCTATGAGCAGACAAGTTTAACCTCTTTGGCACCAACCTTGAAGGTTAAAAATGAAATCTCAGCTTTCTAGTTTCACTTAATCACATACAAGAGAACATCATAGTTGATTTAAATGTTTCCATAGATAATCAATCTCTACTGTCACTGTTGCAGATGAATTGCATATACTTCCTATTTTCTGTGAGGAATCCAAGAAGAATTTAAAGCAAACAGTGTTCCCATGAGCCACTATTGGAAAGAAGCATGCCTTGAGAGTAGTCAGTAGCTACCCTATGTAAGCTTAAATATTTCAACTAAAATTTGCCTTCACTTTCTAGATCTGTACTTCCAAGTGGAACCCTAACCCCAGTTGCCACTGGACATTTAAATTGTGTCTAATGCAACCAAGATACTGAAGTTTTGATTATTTTTTAATTATTTAATATTTAAATTTAAAAGCTGATAGTTTCAGTTATTGAAAAATATGTATATTTTTAATAACCTATGTATGTAAATCTACCTTTTCATCTGTAAATTGAGTAAAATCTAAATACAGATTAAATATTTCTAATGAATATTTAGCTCCTAACTTAAGATGTTCTAAAAAAAAATACACCCTGGCAAAGAAATTGGTGTAAGAAATGTAAACTGTCTCACTAACAATTTTAAATATTGATGTTACACATTGAAATATTTTGAAATATGTATTCAAATATATAAAATGTATTATTAAAATTAATTTTATGTTTATATTTCAACAGACTACTATAAAATTCAAAGTTTTATATATATGTATGACTCATTATACTTTTATTGACAGCTCTGTTCTAGAACTCTAGCCTGATCATTTTTTAAATTCTCTTTTTTCTTTATATGCGCTGACCACCACACAGACACTGAGTACAGACACAGCTGGTATTGAGCAGAGGGAACCTGAGGAGTTCCTGGTGCATTTCTGCTACTATACCCCTTAGGTCAGGCCCTTAGTTCCTTCTTCCTGTTTCTCACAGGCTTGATGTCTAGATAGAATGAGATGATGTACATGGAACTATTTGTCAACTGGAAAGCAGATAAGTTGTTGAACTAATGGGAGCTGATATTTACTGGTTTATTTCTAATATTCTTCATAAAATCAATTCATTCAACAGTGTTTATTAGGCACTGTTTAGTGCCAGGCACTAAGCTATGGCTGAGATATAAAAGCCATATGTATATACATATATTCCTGACATTCCTGTGGAGAAGATCAGCTCTAGAAGGAGGGAAAACCCATAGGGCAGAGTGATCTATATAGTCTAATAGATGTATAAGCATAGAGGATAGATGCCTGGTTTTAGCTGGAAGTTTCAAGAAAAGCTTCACAAAAAGTCCCATACTTACATCACACTCTCTCCCTGGAGGTGATTTCCAGCTGTGTGAGAAGGTGAGAGAGCTAGGTACAGATGTGAACACATCAAGTGTCAGAGAGGTTTGGGAACTATGATTTGGTGGGACTGGAAGATAAAGCAGGAATCGAATGATACTGTGGTGAGAATTTATGATGGGGGAGGAAGAGCGGGTAGCTTGGGGTGTAGGAAAAGGGTAAGCAGGAAACAGAAGAATGGAAAGGGGCAACTCAGAAAGCTCTGGATAAGCCACATATTCCATTTTTTTAGCTCTGGGTGCAACTAAAACCAAGTTTAAGATGGGACTGGATTTGGGCAGGATGACCTCTTGCCATCTGTCTGGATTAATTATGGGATTTAGCAGCTTTTATATTTTAATTTGAGTAATCTAATAGCAGTTGAATTCTGTATTCTAGCTCCAGCTGGTTTATAGCTGGCCTTCTGGGAGGCAGAGAGACCAGTAGTCAGAGATTACAGTTCAGGTGTGGTCAGCAGCAGGATACAGTGAAGCTTTGTAAGGGGTCAAGGAAAGCTGGAGCAGGAGCACTGAGATGACTCCAGAAAGAGAGGTTAAGATTAGCCAGGAAAGGGACTCCCCTGGTGGCACAGCAGTTGAGTGCTGGGCTGCGAAGCTGGCCACAGCCTCTCTAGCACCGGTTCGATCCCCAGACCTTCCCTGGGAGGGTCCCACATGGCGCGCAGACCTCTCCTGTCACGCCCACTGCTCCTCTCAGCAGTGCATTTCATCAGTCTGCCTGTTCTGTTCTCCAATCTGTCTATGGTGAATTCTCTCACCCTCCTGTGCTTCTGACTATATCCAGTGCTTGTATAAATAAATAAATAAATCTTTAAAAAAAAAAGATTAGTCATGAGAACAAGGGGTGTCAAGAGGTAGGGTGCAATTGCAAAGCATTATTACTCATGTCCAGGAGGTATGAATTGTTTCTCGTGCATTGGGGAGTTTTATGTTGGGACAGGATCAGATTTGTGTTTCAGAGAGAAAATGAATGGGAAGGAGGAAAATCCAGAGCCAGAGAGACCAGTCACTTGGATAAACCAGGGAAACTTACAAAGTCCTGAAGCAAACCAATGAAAGAGACCCAGGGTCAGGAAGGATGAATTTGAGGGATGATTTGGCAGTAAATCTATGCTTAGTGATTAGGTTGAAAGCAAGAGAGAGGGAGAGAGAGGGAGAGAAGTTATGGCTGGATAACATTCAAAAGAAAGTGGGAACAACAGTTGGGGAAGGGGTACAGGAGACTGGGTGTCGCAGAAGTTAAGCAAGAGAGACTCTCTAAAGGAATCATTCGTGGTGTAGCAAACACTGCCGGTAGTTTAGGTGTGCTAAAGACAATGGAGGGAAGACTGGACAATTAGCTTTGGCAACAAAATGACCCTGCTGTTATTAATGAGAATCATTTTACTGGAATGTTGGAAGCAGATGTAAATGGGGTGAATGCAGAAGGGGAGGCTGTGAGCATGTGCAGCTCTCTGGAAATTTGGCTGGGGATGGTCAGGGAGGGGTGAGGAAGTAGTTGGAGGGGGACATGGGATCAGGGAAGGATTTTTTAAATGGTGAAACTGGGGTCTTAAAAAAGATGATGTCAATGGAAAGAAGAATGAGAGGGTAAAATTACAAAAGAGAGACCTAAGGAGGCAGGAAAATTGGGCTAAGGGCCAATGGACACCCGCAGGAAAGTTGGTGATAATTCTTTTCAGACCAAGTCTGAATAATCAACACAAAATCCTTTCCTTTCCTTCTGCCTCTCACCCATTTACTCTCTCTAAAGCTGCTGGTCAGCCTCTGTCTTCAACACTCATCTTCCAACCTCATCCAGGTAGGCACCAGTGATCTCTGTCCCTGCTCCGGGATTGCCCCTTCCTAGTGGAGACGATCCAATCCTTGCCTTCTGGCGACATTGCTGGAGCATGGGCTTTATCCCAGAGTTAGCTGGACTCTGCACCCACTATCCCTCTTTAATTGTCACAACTTTTCTCCATTCCATACCCCATTCTCTACACTACCTCTAAGTCAGTGAACATGTGGGACACCTGAAATTTTCCCCCTCTGCACTCTTTTGCTCACCTTACCAACTAGCTTACCTGCCCTTACCTGCACTCGTTTTCATGGGAGGAGGGACATTCTTTTCTGCACTATTCTCATCCCTCTATCTATTTTCCTGACTCCATCTCTTCCTTCCTCCTCTTCTGAGATCTTTCTTCATCTTCTCTCACTCTTATGCCTTTAAAATTTTCACTCCAGCCTACAGACACAATAAAGTCACTGGGATGGGTGGTGCCATTGACCCTCACAATGCCACCTCCAAGTTATTGCCATTCACTGTTGTTCAGATATCTTTTTTTTAAGGATGTATTTTATTTATGCATAGAAGAAGAACTGGGGTGTAGGCCAGAGAGGCAGGGAGGTAAGAGGATTCACCAGAGACAGAGTGGGGAGCAGAACAGGTGGATCTACTGAGACACACTGCTGAGGGGAACAGCTGGCAAGACAGGTTCCATCCCTGCCTGGGGATCGAACTCAAGCCACAGCGGTGATAGCATGAGAGCGCTGAAACTTGACCCCTATGCCACGGGGAAGGGCCGTCAAATATCCCTTTTTAACTCCACCCTTGCTGGTTTTTCCTGTTGATAAGGTGACCATAAGATTCATGTTGCCCTGTCATTTTTAGTCTTTTCTCTCTAGGATTTTTGCTGTCTATGCAACAGGACTGCGCCCTATGTCTGGACCCCACCTGCCACAATGCTTCTGAGCTTTCATGCACTTATTTATCCTTCCTAAGCAATATGTGCCTTAGCCTCTCCTCCACCTCCCACTTGGATGCTATTCTTTGGAATCCTTTTTAGTCCTGATCTTCCTTGTTTTCTCACTAGCTGATCTCAGACTCTCCCATAACCGGCACATGTGAATTCCAGAGCGTTCCCTCTTGCTTCAACTTTCCCCTCAACATCACCTCTGTCATTTCAACTTTGTCCTCATCCTCAATTTTAAAGTTACATGCACCTTCAAAACTGCTTTCACAGTCACTTTCCTTTCCTAATGGTAATTAGGGCCTTCCTCTGTGTCCCCACACACCTGGGGCTATTTGCTTATTTGAGGTCAGGAACAATGTCTTGCTTATCTTTATATTCTTATTTATCAGCACTCAAAATATTTGCTGAAAAAATACATTTTCATCAAACCCAGTGTCAACAGCTAAACTCATTACCCATCCAATCTGGACTCTGCTGTGTTCTCCCATTAAATTAATGACATTGTCACCTTTCAAGTGACAAATCTAAAGTCATTCTCTACTTTGTTCTTCATACTTCACATCTAGTTGGTCACTCGGTTTACAGATTTTCCTTCCAAATTTTATCACAAATCCCCTTTCTCTGCAACAGCTTTGCCACTAACTCCTTTGAAGCCTTCATCATATCCTTTGTTTTAACTTCATTTTTCCGGTTTCCCTCTCTTCCCTTTTCAAATCTAGCTTCCACATTGCTGCCACTGTGATCTAATACCCTAATCTTATATGAAAAAAAAGTCAATGTTTTCCCATTGACTGCAGTATGAAATAGGATGACTCAAAATTGTTGTGAGTGGTTTTTGTTTTTTTAATGAAGTGTAATTGACATACAATGCTATTTTAGTTTCAGATGTATATCATGACTTGACATTTGGATGCATTGTGAAGTGATCATCACAGTAACTTTGTTTTTCATCTTCTCTTAGCAATTTTCATATTTGCAATACCAAATTATTGGTTATAGTTCCCGTGCTATATATTACATCTCCTTGATTTAATTATTTTGTAATTGGAAGTTTGTACTTCTTGATCCCGTTCACTCATTTCTGTCTCTCCCTCTCTCTCTCTCTCTCTCTCTCTCTCTTTCTCTCTCTCTCTCACTCACACACACACACACACACACACGCACACACATACAAACACACACACATATGCCCCAATCTCTCCTCCCCTTTGGTAACAACCAATCTGTTTTCTGTTTCATTGATTTTAGTTTACTTTAGCTTGTTTATTTGGTTATTTTTAGATACCACATTTAAGTGAAATGATAAGGTATTTGTCTCTGTCTATTTGACTTATTTCACTTAGCATAATATCCTCAAGGTCCATCATGCTATTGCAAATGACAAGATTTTATTGAGTAGTATTCCATTATATATGTGTACCACATCTTCTTTATCCTTTTATTCATTGATGAATAAAATTGATTATTTCCAGTGAATGATGTTTATATCCTGGGAACAACTGAGCACTTTCACATTTGGGTCTCAAATTCTTTCCACAATAACTTTTTGACTAGGTTTTGTTATCCCAATTTTACGGATGAGAAAAGTGAAACTTGAAGCATAAAAATAGCTTATCTATACAGATAGTAAGGAACACTATTTGGAACACAGTCTCCTCATTATATCACTCTGCTTTCTACTCCTAAGCAAAACCACTCATAATATTATCCTGAATATTTTCCCATCTGCCTTCATTTCCTGCCATGCCTGCCTTTTCCCAGTTCCCCCATTAGTCCATCCATGCTTTGCTGTTTTGTTTGCTTTTTGCCCCCCTCCTTTTTCCTTTGCAACTTGTTGAGCATCTACAAATCCTTTAAGATCCTTAGATTCTACGAAGTTAACAGTTATAGCATATCTTATTATCATTATACATGTGATAGTATGTGGATTTTTATGCTTTTTAACTTCCTGAAACATTGATTTATTAGCATTTACACATATTAGTCATTTTTTTTCAGATTGTTCTTTTTTTACTTTATTTTTATATTTCCCATACAATTGTAACCCCCTTATTTTGAACCCAATCCCTCCTTTCCCCGCCCCCCACCCCCAGATTGTTCTTTTATTATACTGATTCTATAGGGAAGGGGATCGGATCTAGTTCATCTTTTTATTTCCATAACTAAACAAAGTGCCTGGCACCTAGTAGGTGTTCCATGTACGTTTATTAAATGAATGACCATATGAATTAAATTCAATGTATGTCGAAACCAAGGGTTGAATTTTACCATGTATGTAACACATACAACTGACAATCTTTAAAATACTGAGGTAAGTTATATGAGTATAATGGCCCTGTAATCTATGCTTTCAATGGCTCTTTTCAGTTGAATCTGGCTTGTTATATAAATATGGCACAAAAATCTAAAATAAGGGAAATGGACTACATAAGAGTAAAGCAAAATGACCTTTTGATAGACAGGTTTGCTTTATCATATATCGATGTCACAATTTAGAGTGGGGTGGAGTGAAAAAGGTTGCAAATAAATAGGTATCTTCTGTGTATATTTTGCTTGTTTATATAACTACAACAACATATTTTTATTATGTAATAATCTGTAGAAATTTAATGTTTCTTTTATCATGTTGAAATCCATTTTATCATATATAAAATCAAATGTGGGGACCTCCCCAGAGGCACAGCCAGTTGAGCTCCACTCTGTGAAGCTGTCCGTAGCCTCCGCAGCGCTGGTTCAATTCCCAGCTGGCCAGGGAGAAACCCACATGGTGTGGCAGACCTCTCCTGTCTTGCCCGCTGCTCCCCTCAGCAGTGTCTTTGGTCCATGTGACTGTTCTGCTCCCCACTCTGTCTCCGGTGAATTCTCTCACCCTCCCACGCCTCTGACCTGTATCCCATTTCTTGTATAATAAAATCTTAAAAAAAAAATCAAATATGTTTCACTAAATACTATTGAGGAGGAATTTCAGGTGTTCTAACATCAAAATGTACTCTTCTCTTTCAGTTAATTAATGCCAGAGACAGATTAACATATGAGCTTGAATTTGAAAAATCATCAATGCAAGATTTGGTAAAGTGGTTTACATGATCTCCTAATTAATTTGAATTCAGAACTTTAATTTAATATGGAAATTTTATAAACTTTATTTTAACTGTTGACTGTGAACTGTTTCACCTTTATCAATAAGCTAAGTACATGCACGATTATAAATGTTTAAAAATTATAATTTTTAAGAAAACAATTTGAGTAGTACAATACCAAATATACTTAGTATGTAGAATAGACTTACATAAGAAATAGTGTGATCATTTTAAATCACTTTTGAATTTTATTATGGAGATTAAAAAACATGAAAGCCCAATATTTTTAAGAATTTGCTATTTTTAGTTACAAATTGGCATGTGACAACAACAACAAAAAAAGAGCCCAGCTAGATATTTTGGCATTCTGTGTTAGTCTCATAAGAAAACACTGCCTTTTTATGTTCTTTTAAGAGAACTTTCCAGACGGCTGGTCTTTTATTTTATCAGTTGACTACCCCCCCGACTTCACCCCCCAGCCAGCTTATGGTGGTGTACTTCGGCTTTCAAATGATCACCACTAGTATGTCTTTGTTACAGTAAACTGACTGTGTTTATTATAATCAAAAATAAAACACAGCTTGACTTGCGTTCTAAATGTGCTTGAAAAGAATATGATACTGTTTAGAAGAGAAAAGGTTGTTCATAGGAAATCCACACCACTTCAGATATTGAAACATTCTCTTTTTTACAGCTTGTCACACTTGGTGCCAAGTCATGACTGTTCCCCTAACTCTGTTTTGTTACTCTCAGCACCATGTGTTTTGGGTTCCTTGTCATAGAAATTAATGCAAAACAATGCTCCTGGACTACAATAAAGCCTTCTATGAAGCCAACTGGGGGATGCCGGCAAAGAGAACAATTATGGTCAGCTATTCACAGAAGCCATGTGTTAACAAATATGTTACTTTGAACCCTTTACTTTTAAATACCTGGCACATAAAAATTGTCTCCATTTTTTGAGCATAGTTTGTCGATTTCTTCCACTCCCACCCTCTTCTATCACTCCTCCAAAGTCCAGGAGTTGCTTTTGAAAACAGACAACTAAATGTGCATATGGTCATTAAAGTGGACAGTGATTTTAAAGAGTGGGAAGCAAACGTTATCTTGTCGGTTTGTTCTCAACACTGAAGAAGAAATTAAACTACTCATCAGTTTGGGTCTATACTATGACCAGACACACCCATGGGCTTTGAATTGCTTTGCCTTTTTATTTGAACTCAGTTAACCAGCACTACTGTATTGCCCATGGGGGAACCAATCATGTTTTATTTTGTCTAGAAGTTTGTTGTTGCTAGGCAGCAAGATCTAGCATCACAAATCCCACAACAGCACAAGTCTTCAGCATGCTTAGAAGTCATTTTCAGGCCCATGTTTTCAGTAGCGTGTGTTCAAGGTACTTCCTGTGACCAGGGTTTCCATGGGGTGCCTTTGAGCCCAGAGGTTACTATTTGTCACCCCTTCTCCTCGCCCAAGGTAATCTGTTATTCAGTACAAAAGAGGTTGGCTTTGTGATTATTTGTGCCTCTTTTGTTTCTTGCATTTTTCCAGAACCAAAAATCTTTGATTGTACCTAGATGGAGGAGTAGATTGAGTGGAGTTAACCAGAGACTTTTTTTAAAGATTTTAAAAGTTTTTCATGGGAGGGTTTTTGTTCCATGCTTGTCTATTACTATTTCCCTGGATGATTTCTTTTCTGGCCTCTTAAAAGGCTAGTTTAAAAAAGAAAAGAGCTGGTGATAAAAAGGCACTGTCTATAAATATAGGTAAGCAATGAGTCGTGGAGGGATTATATCCTTAGATCTAATCTAATCTAAATTTTTTGTATCTTCCTGTGATTTCCTTTGCTTACTGATCTTCATTTATCTGCTTTTGACTTGTAACATTGTATTAGTTTCAGGTATACAAATAATTATTTTATATATGTATATATTGCAAAAACACCACCACAATAAATTTAGTTCTATCCAAACATATATACTTACAAATTTTCTTATGATGAGAACTTTTAAGATCTACCGCTATTAGCAACTTATGAATATGTAGTATAGCATTGTTTACTATAGTTACCATGCTGTACATTGTATTCCCAGGATTTACTATTTTATCACTGGAAGTTCATATCTCTTGACAGCCCCTCCCCCACGTTGCCCATTTTAACCCACCTCCCCACCTTCAATTCTGGGAACCAGCAATCTGTTCTCAGTATCTGTGAGCTTCGTTCTCCTGTTATTTTTTGTTTTGTTTGTTATTTAGATTCTACATGTAAGTGACATAATATGGTATTTGTCTTTCTGTGTCTTATTTCACTAGTGTGATGCTCTCAAGTCCCATATATATTGTCAAAAATGGCAATACTTTACTCTTTTTATGACCAAATAATATTCTGGGGAGCATGTGTGTGCACGCCCATATCTCACACTTTCTTTATCCATTCATCCATTGATGGATGATTAGGTTGCTTAATTTTCTTGGTTACTATGAGAAATATTTCAGTGAACGGGGGTGGGGGAAGAATTAGGGTCAAAATAAGAGGGGTAGGAATTGTATGGGGAATATAACCAAGATGAAAATACATACATTGTGCAAAAATGAAAAATGATGTAAAAATATATGAAATGAAAAATAATAAAAAATTAAAAAAATATTTCAGTGAATAAGGAGGTGCAGATATTTTTGAGTTAGTGCTTTCATTTCCTTTGAATATATTCCCAGAATTAAATTGCTGGATCATATAGTAATTCTACTTTTCATTTTTTGAAGAACTTCCATACTGTTTTCTATAATGGTTGCACCTACTTAGATTTGCACCAACACTGCACAGGGTTCCCTTTTCTCCTCATGCTTTGCTGTTGCTGGTTATCCCTTGTCCTTTTCATGTGTTTTTAAGGAAAAAAATTAGCTAACAAAAAATATAACAAGTTTCCCTTAGCAAAATACACCCAAAAGAAAATTACAGTACAAAGAAAGTTTTTGTGTGTGTGTTTTTTATTTTTTTTAAAGATTGATTTATTTATGCATGCAAGAAGTAGGGTACAGGTCAGAGGTACAGAGGGTGAAAGGATTCACCACAGAGTGGGGAACAGAACAGGCAGACTGACTGAAATACACTGCTGAGGGGATCAGTGGGTGAGACAAGAGAGGTCTGCTGCACCATGTGGGTAGCTCCCTGGCTGGACGGGGATCGAAATCATGTTGCAGAGACTGTGGATAGCTTCATAGTGCGGTGCTTAAACCCTTGCGCCACCCGTGTGTATTTTTAATATAATTTATTTATATATATTTTATATCATTGTTCATTTTTGTACAATGTTTGCATTCTCCTCTGAGGTGTAGTCCCCATAGAATTCTCACCACCAGTTTACCTGTGCACTATGGCCATAGTCACTTGTGCTCTTCCCGCCCCTGATTTGATCCCTCTCCCATCCCCTACCCCCACAGAATGTCTCTGATTTATGGTTGCCTGTTAATTTTATTTTTTTAATTGTTATTATTTTCTCCTGATCCCTTATTTGGTTTCCCTATATTCCTCCTATAAGTGAAACCATCTGATATTTTCCTTTTTCCTTCTGACTTATTTCACTGAGCATAATCCCTTCTAGCTCGACCCATGTTGCTGCAAATAGCATGAGTTTATCTTTTTTGATCGCTAAATAGTATTCCATTGTGTTTGAAGATTACAATACAAAGAAAGTTTTAAGTGAAGTCCTCATCAATTCCTATAGTGTTACTATTGTAACTCAATTTTCAAACAGTTAACTTATCTCTTGTGTTTTTGATAATAGCCTTTCTAACTGTTGTGAGATCATATTTGATGATGATTAGTGATTTCCCTGGTGATGATTAGTGATTTCCCTGATGATTAATAATGTTGAGCATCTCTAATGTACCTGTTGCCTTTTGAATGTCTTCTTTGAAAAAAAAGGTCTATTCAGAATTTCTGTATAGGCTTTTAATTGAGTTTTTTGGGGGATTTTTGTTTTGCTACTGAGTTGTACAGGTTTTTGTATATTTTTAGATATCAGATATATGATTTGCAATATTTTCTCTTACTTCATAAGTTGCCTTTTCATTCTTTTGTTTGTTGTGCAGAAGTTTCTAGTTTGATGTAGTTCTCTTGTTTATTTTTTATTTTGTTGTTTGTGCCTCACTCATTATATTAAAAAAAAAATTGCCAAGACCCATATCAAGAATCTTTTTTCCTATGTTTTCTTTTGGGAATTTTATGGTTTAATGTCATACATTTAGGTCTTTAAATCATTTTGAGTTAATTTTTGTTAGAAATATAAGATAGAGGTGTTATTTCATTATTTTACAAGTGAATATCCCATTTTAAGAGCTATTTATTGAAGTGATTATATTTTATCCATAGAGTATTCTTGACTCTTTCATCAAAAATCAGCTGGCTGTGGGTGTCCCTGGTGGCGCAAGGGGTTAAGATGCAACCTATGAAGCTGTGTGCAGTACTGAAGCACAAGTTTGATCCCCGACCAGAGAAATACCCACATGGCACAGCAGACCTCTCCTGACTCACTTGCTTATCCCCTCAGCAGTGTATTTCAGTTAGTTTGCCTGTTCTGTTCCCCACTGTCTCTGGTGAATCCTCTCACCCTCCCACACACATACCTCTGGCCTATACCCCAGTTCTTGTATGCATAAATAAGTAAATCTTTAAAAAAAAAAAAAAAGTAGTAAAGCAATATACAAATGCTAATGTCTAAATATTCATACTTTTATATAATTCATTATTTTAAGTGCTTTTCTGTATGTAAATTTATTTTCTAATTCATATTCAATATTATGTCTTATTTCCATAAGCATTTGGCAGTCAAATAGTTAAAAATGTATCTCTTTTTATTGCTTAAGGAAATTTTATAGAGATTTTTCCTCTTTAATTTGCAAATGAAAACAAAAGATATGGGCCTTCAATTTCACAGGTTGGTAAACAGAAAGAGGACTTAGAAACAAGAAGAGCGTTTGACAGCCTAATCATTAAGGTTTGTATTTAGGTTTTTATTTTTTGTACTTCTCTTAGTTTGGCTTCTAAGTTGAAGAATCTATACATACTATTCCAAGACTTTTTACTTTCCAACATTTAAGTTTGATGGAGAACATGCTTAAAAGTGGGGCAAAAAGAATTACAGAGAGAGCAACAGATTGACGGTTGAAACAGAGAGGAGGGTCAAGTGTCTAAATATTGATAGATGAGGAAACAGACCTGGTGTGAGGAAAGGGATCCCATATCATCCTGCTATGCAGATTTTAAGTTTCAGTGCCCAGGGGGATTGTGGAGCTAAGAGTTAGAGCAGAGTCCATGCCCTTTAGGACTAAAAATTTCAACCCTGTAATTCCAACTTACTTAGAGCAGGGAAGAAAAATAAGAGACTGGAATCTGAAACAAACAAGAATAACCAAACTGATTCTTTCTGTGTGCCAGTCTCAGAAATTATCCAAGGGGGAAGAAACTTCTTGGTCCCCAATGTTCTCAGTAACCAAGATGGCATCCAAGGGTGAAGACATTTCAGGACGAGCTTCCATCACCACCCCTGCCGTCACCACCCCTGCCGTCACCACTCTAGCCGTCACCACTCCAGCCGTCACCACCCCTGCCGTCACCACTCCAGCCGTCACCACTCCAGCCATCACCATTCCAGCCATCACCATGCCAGCCATCACCATGCCAGCCATCACCACTCCGGCCATCACCACTCTGGCCATCACCACTCCGGCCATCACCACTCTGGCCATCACCACTCCGGCCATCACCACTCCGGCCATCACCACTCCTGCCAGCACCACTCCTGCCATCACCACTCCGGCAATCACCAGTTCTGCCGTCACCACTCCTGCCGTCACCATTTCTGCCATCACTTCTCCAGTGTTCATTAAGACCAAAAGAGTTAGGACTCCAAAGAAGCGGTTACAAAGGCAAGAGCAGCGACTTGTGGTAAGAACTGTTCAAATGATCACACTTGGTGACACCTTCACCTATGTAATGGTCACTCCCCACCCCCCACCCCAGCATGTTGGACAACAGCATGCTTCTCACACCTGGTGTCAAGGCTGGCATGCTCACGCCTGATTCCCCTACTGCCTACATGTGCACTTGGGCAGGGGGCTCTCGCTACTCTTCTCTGCACTCAAGTGTCCTTGTTAGATCCCTGAGCTTCCCTGAGAGGAAGCCACCATTATCGCCAGCTTGGTATTTTATTTAGTTTAGTCATTATACCATGGTTGATCTCTTTTAATTCACGAGGTAGAGAAGCCACATCCCAAGTACTTTCTAGGGTATATAATCTCTAACTCATTACTGCCCATATGTATCAGAAGCTTTCAGAAGATTCCCTGATAGACCTGCAGATACAGTCTGATTGCTCATGTAGTATTCTAAATCAACAGCTGTATTAAACCACACGATCAGAGAGACACATGCATGGATTATATGCATGCATTGCTCTTCTCATCCACCTTCCACCAAATAATCAACATTGTTTTTACTGGCCCAACAGCAATACCATTGGTTACATAAAAGGCACGTTAAGGAGTAGCTCTGTGATGGCTGCCTCTACGTTGCCTTATTGTGTGGACAAGGCTGAGGGACTCTGCTTGATGCACCAAGCCACATGCCTCTGTATGATCCACCTATCAGGGAACTTTCTTCTGCTCTTAGCATGGGAATAGTTGTATTTGTTTGAGTTGTATTGATCTATCCTCTGGGCTCTGTGAATTGTGTAACTAGTCAAAGCTCCTTTTCCCAGCTGACTTTTAGAAAGCTTGGAAGTCAATTGGTGACATATACAACCAATGTACAGCACTCAACGAAAGAGTTTTTCCACTTGTATGTTTTGATTTACTTTTTGGATCATTTCTACATGTTCCATGTCCTTCCTCCTTCTCCCACAGAGGGCAGAATCTGTCTCTAACACTTAGATAGGGCAGAACAGGAGGCTAATGCTCCCTGACTCATCCTTGCTCCAAATGAGGGCAAGGTAAGGTCTAAGCTTCTCATGCCAACTCACCAGGAAAGTAACTCAGTGTTCATACCCAGCAAGGGATAAGGAGCAGGTGGATCGAAGACAGGGAGTTATACTGAGGGAAGTCACTCTACCTGGGAAGAAATTCCAGGAATTGGGAACAAGCAATCTCCTCTAGAAGCATTTTACTTTGCAGGAAGTTAGGAAGCATAGACAACTGGAAACCAATGTAATTTTCCAAGGAGAATCAAGGAGAATAAAGTTTTTTTTTTTTTTTATCCCACAAAAAGCAAAACAAAACACCCCCTGACCTGAGGGTGCACTGCTGCATGTTGACCCTGGTCATACTGGGAAGGGAGCTCTAGTCTAAGTCTGTGCTCAGGGAGCCTGTGGTCAAAGAAGAGTCCTGTTCCACACAGCTCCATCAATGACCATGAAATCAATGTCCCAGGGGTCTGTGATCTGAGGCTCTGAGATGATGGTCTGGGAGACTGCAGAGCAGAATCAGTAACTGGGACAGAAAAACAGTCTCCAATCCTGTGACAGCAGGAGTAACGGGAATGCCCCAGTCTTTACAGCAAGCCCAGTGCTGCAACTAAATCCTAGAATTTCAGGTTAGAAACCCCAGTTTACAGATCAAAATTGAATTTCCTAAGTCACTGTCATAAGGGACATGGAAAATGTACAATAAAGGAGAAACAAAGGCAGACAATATCTCTGAGAGGTGTTGTGTCCGTAGGATTTTCACTTAGTGTTACAGTCTTTAAAGTCAAGCCATTATGCTTGCTATCTTGATGTCTCTGAAACTTAGCAGTGCATTTTGGCAGCTCTGGAGACTCTGAAGTTAATGTGTAACGAGGAAAAATTGAACTGGGGAAGACATAGATGACATAAGTGGGTATTTGCATCTTTATATGATTTGGCTTGACTTTAAAGTGAAATATATTTTTCTAGGTCACTGTTATTACTGTTGCATTGATAACAATCCTATTATTTATAAGTTTTCCCTTATTCACTTTCCCATGTGGTATATTCTGATATATTCTTTACTGTAGATTAACTCTGTGTGTGTGTGTGTGTGTGTGTGTGTGTGTATGGTTATACTCTCCTGTTCTCTCTTTTAAATAATGTATTGAAGTAACCATGTCTCAAAAAATTGTCTTTAAAAGGTATTATAATATTAACCACGTGTAAATGACCACACGGAGAGCTTATTGCAGGAACTTTTTACATCAGTCAGTTAACTTATCTAATTAATCATACTTATTTTTTGAAATCTGTGTCATTCTGTGGGAACAACACACATGCTTCGCACAGTGAGGTACACAGTGATAAAGCCGTGTTTAGCCAGTACCGAAAACCTGATATGAACGTTGCTGTCTGATTTCCATTTATGAAAGATTTCACAACATAAAATTTGTATTTGTACAGTCTTTTCTGTAACATTTATTTTTTGATATCTGTAAGACATTTCATACTGAGGTTTCACAGAACAAGTTTAAATTAGATTCCTGAGGTTTTTGTTTTTTGCTTCCCAGAGTAATTAGTTCATTAAGGTTGCACCCAGAAAATGCCTCCCTGGAAGACTTTCATAGGGTGACCTGGTCTGTGCTGATGGAACATATGGTCGGTGCGCAGATCTGCAGAAAGCATCTGGGTCCTTCCATGCAGGAAAGGGAACATGGGACAATGTCAGTCCTGCTCCCATTCTTAAAGTTCATTCAATACAAAGCAATATGCACAGCATAAAAGAATTCAATAAAAACTCTGGACTTTATTCAAGAGTTGCTTGCTAGGTGAAATATTTTTGTAATAGTTTTGCAATCATGGCCATATCACCCTGCAAAAGAGTGATTTCTTTTTAAAAATGATTGTTATAAGGTATAAAATTTTTATTACAGATGTGTAGTACTATAGGATAAGGGGACAAAGGAAATGTCTTTCCTTTAGGAATTTACCATTGCTCTTCTATGCCACCCTTCATGTGATCAAATTGTGTGTGGGGTTTAAAACAAACCCCACTGAAGAAGAAAGTACTTTAATGTGCTCATTGTTTCATTATTTCACTCTTTCACCTTGGCTTGACTTGATAAAGCAGGCAGTTAATGGCTCTGCAGAGCTATGTGGAAAACCAGCATTTTGTTTCCTTGAGTAGTCACAGGAGGTGGTGAAATAATATAGAGTTAGGACAATCCTGGACACGTGTCTGGTCCTCAGAGGTTGTCAAAGGATATTTACTATATTTTGGTAGATTATGTTGACACAAAAGAATTTTCCTTATCATGCTGCTCCTTTATTCTTTAGATGACTAACTTTAAGATGTAGAAGTAATGGATAGCATGCAATATAGTTGTTTTATTTTAAACTGGAAATTTTAATTTTCCACAAAAATTAATTCATCTTTAGATTCTGTTCTCACAGAGAACAAAATTACAAATCTGAGCAATAGCATATTTAGAATCCAGTGGAAATACATTAATTATTATTATATAACTATATATAAATAATATTAATATTATAAATATTTGATGAGTATTAAATACTCATAGATTAATTTGATAAATAGGCTAATTAGGTTAGATAAGTTAGATGCTCATTATTAGATAAATCAGACAAATTTCTGATTTGTAGTAATTTGGGATTGAAAATATTTTAGTGAAAATATTCAGATTTTGTTGCACAAATGAAAAATGTTACTTGTTAAAAAATGGAGGCTTTTATTTTTGTAATATATATTTTTATGTTGTTTATATAAATGTATATGTTACACTATATGTCAATTTTTTTATCTTGCTTATTTTGTAGAGTTTATAATATTTTAATATAATTTAACTTAAGAATCTTAAGATATTGCTGTGGAAATTGGGAAAAGATAAGTTTGAGGTTTTTTGTGTGTTTTTTTTTTAGAATTTTATTTTATTTATTTTTTATTTTTTTAAAGATTTATTTATACAAGCAGTGTGTACAGTCAGAAGCGCTGGAGGGTGAGAGAATTCACCAGAGCCAGAGAGGGGAACAGAACAGGCAGACCGACGAAGTACACTGCTGAGGGGAGCAGTAGGTAGCAGGAGAGGTCTGCACACCATGTGGGACCCTCACCCGGTGGCCGGGGATCGAACCGATGCTGCAAAGGCTGCAGGCAGCTTTGCAACCCAGCGCTCAACCACTGCGCCACCGGGGAGGCCCAAGTTTGAGTTTTGTACCACTTTCTATTATTGCTGGCCACACTCAATTGTGGGGCAAATCCTAGCTCCTGACCACATGTAATACCACCTTGTTGGTAAAAGAAGTGTCACTCTTGACTTCCAGGCGCCCACAGGGCACCCATCTTACTCCTTACTGCATGGCACTTACTCCATTTCTGGGTGTTGTCCTGTGACTTTCTCTCCAGTTCCCACTGGGAGTTGAGGATCGTTTTGAACACCAGCTCATTTGGCCAGAGTTCTCACTCTGCACAGATATGGGTCCCACCCCCAGAAAAGTGAATATTTGGCATCCTGTTATTCATCATACCTGCCACTACTGCATATACCAGTTCTGCTACGTGGTACTATGAATTCTGTCACAGGACACCTTACTATAGAACTGCTTCAATACCATCGTGCAAGACCAGAATTTAGCCTGAAGCAGCTACATTGCTTTGGGCACTGGTGGTGTTCTTGGTTACCCCCTTTAGATCCAGATTTGCCAACTTGTCAGTTTCTCCAGCCTTGATCTCTCCAGGTCTCGGCATTCTCCTCAAATCCCAGGGATAAATTTATATAAGTTACAACATATGTCAATTTGTTTTTCTTCATGAATGTATTTTCATGGAAGCTGGTAATCTTTTCTTCATTTAATACTCCTTTCCTTTCTTTTCCTCTATGTGGTCTCTGCTTGTGCGTCACAATACTGAACCTTTAAAGAAAGATTTTTGTGCCTCTTTTTTATTCATCGATTACATCTTGCTCCTAACTTACATATCTGATCAACCTTCAATAATCAGTGATAACTCACTGCTCTGTTTTAATACCTGTGAAATCCAAGGAGTTCTTAAATTTTGTTAGCCTATGCAACTTTGTTTAGAAATAAAGGCATCCTTTCATTTAGACTTTTTAAAAATCTTGAAAATAGATTGAGGATCTTCTTCACCAATATTTTTGTCTCTTTATTTAAGTTATAGTTTGTTTTGCTGTGCAGAAGATTTTTAGTTTAATGTGTCTTGTTTGTTTATATTTTTTTTCTCTTGCTGTTACCAATTATATACCTGACTTTCTACAGTGAGCATAAAGTCTAGGATGATCCAGAGTCAGGTGTGAAGTGGTCAAGTGAACACATACTTTTGTGTGTGTGTGTGTATATATATAAAATATATTTTTTTTCATATATATATATGAAAATATATATATACACAAATAAAAAATTGTAATGAATTACTGACAGGAGAAAGAAAAAGGATACTATAAGCAATATGGCTAATCTTCTGTCATAATAAACTTTGGCTGTTAATTCTTAAGTTAGAAGGTTATCCTTATTAAATATTTTTTAACATTGTAAGTGTTAAAAATGGGAAACATTTAGGAATCATAACTTTTGTTTAAATGAGCCTTACTTCCTAATTATATATTTTTAGTTATATGTACTAATTCAAAAGAGAAATATCTATAATAGATTATTTCTAACAGTAATTTTTATTATCTTTGTAACTATTTAATTTCCATGCTCCTATTTAGGAAGCTATCTACTTTATATTAATATTACCATTTATTTCACCTCTATCTATTGTTTAGCAGTCTAATGTTTGCACCTGTCAATGAAGTAGCCACATAAAGACCAGCATGCATATTCCAGAGAAAATGGAATGTCAGCAGCTGACAAAACAAAATGACAGTTTAATGCAGACAGAGTCAGAATTCAATATAAACGTGCTATAATAAAGTTGAAAGTTCAACTCAAACTGGAAAGCAAACACTCCATTCTACATGCTTTTTTTTTTAAATTAAAATAGAAGCTATCTTCATCAATATAAGAATATTGTCTTTTGGAGAGATTGAATAATTATTTGCTTTACAGAAGATATGCTCTAGCACATTCTTATCTTTAGTTATTACAGAGTTGATCATTATATGAGAGTTGGAAAAAGGGAGCCTTGAAAATTGGAACTAATTTTTATTGTATGTGAGTTTAAACGTGTCTTTTTTTAAAATAAACTGTGTTATAGATGTGACTTTGGATATAGTGAAATAAATAAACACAAATGCTTTTCTACATAGGAACTACCTGGCTTTGTAAACTGCAAAAATCACACATCTTTATACATTGATTTGAAATGATAATAATCATTTTATTCTCTTGCCAGGGAAGCTATAGAAGCCCTGCTCCGATGAAAGAAGAAAAGAGTGTATATCTATCAGTACCTCAGGTACAAATATTACTGATAGAATCATTATTACTAACCTAACTATTGTTTCTATTGATGCTGTCTATTCTTAGAAAATAGTAATGGTTTTGACAGTTGTATGGAAAATCAGTCTTACAAAGATTCAGATGACCTGAATATATAGGAAGGTAATATTAATATAAAGTAGATAGCTTCCTAATATATTCCTCTGCTGCAACCAAAGACATTCTTCATTCATGACATTGCAGTAACTCCACAGCTTTTGTTAAACTTTGTCCCCTTATAATAATATATAAACAGTGCATAGAAATGGCATAAAGCTTTAGAGTGATTGAGTTGGTCAGATATTTTCCTGAGAACTTTTGATAAAGGGAAATAAAATAACTGGGAGCCACTTCCACCTATGATGAAGAACGGGAGCAGCCACAATACCTAAGGAAAATGCTTTATGAAAAAGGATCCCAGGTAGGAGGAGGGGTGATGATGATAAATTGTGGTTGCTTCGTAGCTTTGTCTTGATTTGACTCCCTTTAATGAATTAGGAAATGGCGTCATGGGACTTAAATTCTTTCAGTTTCTGAGAATTTCCAAATAAACTTATTTCCCTCAAGTTATTATTGATAGTAGCTAAGATTTGCATGCTCTTTAATATAAATAGCTTTTCAGATTTATGAAGACGTGGAGCACATTTTTCATGTAATTAACTTTGTGATATATTTTCTATTGAAAGCCTGAAGAACACAGTGATTTGAAGAAGCAAATAGAAACATTAAAAGATAAGTTAGATACTGAGAAAAAGAAGGCAGAAAGGTATGTTAATAAGGATTCATCATTATTCATTTGTAGCTACTACAGTATTTAACTATTTGTAAATGTATTACAGGTTTAGGAAGGAATCAGAACGAATTAACAAACTCTGGGAAAGGAAATTCTATATTCTCAGGAACAGGTATAGTGTGTTGATTATATAAATTCTATTTATAAAAATGTGACTAATCATCTTCTAAGGAAATTGGGTGTCCTGCATTTTCTTTACATATTAATATAAAATACCCTCATATACTTTTAACAAGAAATGTAAAATAATTGATAACATACATGAGTCTCTTAAAAGAAAAAAAAATACAAAACTGTTTCTCCTCTTATCGTAAAGTTATAACCTTAAAGGATCACTTGGTGCCTGATTTGGTCAGATCTGCATCAATATCTTCCTCCATAGGGCTGTGAAAATGTTTCCCTATCATTTGCACAGGATAATATTTAACAGGTCTCTATCTTTGCAAAATTGTTTTATATGCTCTAGCCTCTACCTTTTCCTAGACAAAACAGCACCTTAATTCTCAGATCCATTTTTCACTCAGATATTTTATTTTCTCTTCTCTATGTCATTTTTCTCCTTTTAAAAGTGAAGAAGGTGACCTTATGATATTCTGAAAAAGCTGAAAGTGATGCCAAGAGAGTAAATGCCTTTCTTATTTGTCCTGACATGTTAACAGTAAAAATCTATATGCTCTTCTCTTGTTTCCTGCCACAATTGCCCCACCCCCAAGATTCTCTTCTTTGTCACATGTTGGAAATTCCTTTACAAGAATCTCTCACAATCAAGCATCAGTCAGGACATGATGGATTCCATGTTGATCTGAAGTCATAGGTCAAGTGTAAAGCTCATACATAATTTCATGGGATGTCCTACATTTGCACTGCATTTCAAATTGCATAATGTGTGTGTAAAACTCTATATACATTGCTGTCCCTGGTGGCATATGAAGAATTCAGATAACAGAAACATCACCAGATGGTGATCTCAACTCCTGGTGTAAAATGTTCTGCTTTGCACTTCTGTTGTGTTCATCTGTAACATGGATTTTGGATTATCTCTGAAACAGAATAGACTGTCTTTTCTTATTTTTTAAGCTTCATTTTAATCCTTATAATTTATTTTGTGTATGTCCCTATACTTCAAGAATCATTTACAAGAGTTTCTCAGTTTTACTTTAAGTTGATTTGCTGTAAATCAAGACACTGACACCATAATCATCATTTTGGTCTCTGCAGACTTTATATTGATATCTAAATATTGAGGACAGCAGAAAGTATTATTCTTCTGTGTATATATACACTCCTGACACTCCTGTGTATTTGTTTCTTATTTAATCTTACTAACTGACTAACTGGGACACAATGTCAGGACACAATGTGTTATATGTCTCTGCTTCAGTTGCATCACCAAGTATTAATTCAAAGCAATGTATGCAACAACAGAGTGTATATATCCAGATACTGCATCATGATAAAGTATGAAGATTAATTATATAGTTGAAGACTTGTGTGCTTAAAGTAATTTCATTGTACTGTAATTGATCTTAGGCTAGGAGCACTCATTTTTGTTTAGTAGAGAAAAAAGCTTCACCTTTGCCAGGCAAGATAATAGATGATTCCAATAATTTCTCAACCAATTCATTATTGATATTCAGTCCCAACCCAATAAAGAGCTTCATTTCCAAGCTCCTTTTCCATTTCTGCTGAGTTGGCCCTAGTTCCAGGAAGACTGAAAATAAGAAATGCTAAAAAGAGCAGAGACCAGCCCTTCCTTTTAGTATGGCATGCCTGGCACAGCTGCTGATGTCATCATTGTGATTTCTCAGGACACAAATGGTGCAAAGGTTTAGGACATCACCTCAGCAATAGATTGCTACATGGTTGATATCACAATGATGCAGCAACTCCCAACTCAACCCCAAAAATTGGTCCAATGTACCTATCTGAGCCTGTTCTTGTGAGCTCTTAGTGTTCTCCTGAGGGTGACAGGACTCACTTTTGCCCATCACACATCCCAATTCATAGACAATAAATTGCCCTCTCTCAACCTCTCTCTCCACCCCCTCTTACTCAGCTCATATTGTTGCAGTTTTGATGGTATAATAGTCTCAAATATCTTGTGGGTCTCCCATGTATGTCATTGGGAGTTACTTCATTATACAGGAAGCTCCTCCGTAAGTCTTTCTTAGTTAATCCAATCTCTACTTTGAACTTATGCTGAGATGATTGATAAGGTCCAGGAGTCACACACATAATTTCTTCAAAGAGGTTCCCTGTGACTTGCTATTTGGTTCTCATATTGTTCATTCCTAGTTGTTAACTAAAGGTTGTCCATATATTTTACTGTCTCTCCAAAGCATGCTTTCTTAATAGTGAGTTGCATCATTTGCAATAGCTTCATTTGCAATCTGAATAGACTAAGAATTTCCTGAAGTTTTAGTATATTTGTTCTATTTAATTTATCATATTATTTATTTTGATACTTAATTTCATTTTTTAATTAATTTATTTTCAACTTAGGTAACACTGAGTCAACAGCAGCCCTTTCAAGTTGACTGCTACGTTCTTTTGATGTCATCTTTGATGACTCATTTGACAAAATGTCCAGGGTCATCTTTTACATGTATTGTTAGACCTAAAAATAGCTATTTCTGAAAGATGCCCCTCCTTCATTTTATGGAGAAATATTTGTAAAACCATAATCTGGACCCTGCAGTTGCTCACTGATACTGTGTTGCCACTTATTCTCTGCCATTTAAGGGCTGAAAAATACATAAACTTTAAATGAAAGAAATAATACTAATATTTAAAAATTTTACTAGTGTACAACTCTTTTCTCCTATATGAAAATTCTAGCTCCTATGGACATATTGATTTGCTTTTGTTATGATCACTATAGATTTAATTTTACTTCTTTTATCTATTTCAGCTTTTATGTTCTTAAAAATGAGATGTTTACTAGGCACACATTGTACCGCCAGTTTGCAATACTTGCTGAGACATCCTTCAATTATCCTGTAAGTACAATAGTATTCGAATGCTTTTTGTCTATTTGATAATATCTGTACCTGTCTTTGCGAACTACTTGGGGGAGTCTTAGTTGAGGTTGTATTTGACCCTCACTGTGGTTATAGCCTTTTGATCCAAGGGTTACAATGTGACAAACTTGTTCAACTACACACCTTAGGTGAGCCATGGGTTCCAGAATCATAAGAACCTTTCACAACTCCTGCTTTCATTCATTAAGTTTAACAAAAGCCTTCAAGGTAAATGGTAGTTCCAAGATGGAAATCCTAGGTTTCCATCTTCTCTTAGTCTTAGGCCTGAGCATTCTTGATTTTTTTCATCAACTATGGCTACTTTTAAAATATATAAGAAGTGAAATTCTTTTTTAATTAATTTTTATTTTAGTTTTTGGGATTACATTTTTTACTTTTTGTGTGTGTGCATAAATTCCACTTACTCTCCACCAAAAGAATTGTTCAGCATCACTTATTGTAAGAGAAGTAGAAATCAAAACCACAATGAAATATATTACCTCACCCCTGGGAGAATGGAATTCTTATTTGGATACAAAGTCTGCTCTTATATTTTATTCACTAGCAATCTGTTCCTATCATATCCATAATTCCTTTGTATTTTATCTCATCCTCTTCTTTTCTAAAGACTTGACTATATTTCTTATATTAATATATATATAAATGAGGCCTCACTGGTGGCACAAGGGGTTAAGCACAGCACTGTGAAGCTACCCCTAGCCTCTACAGCATGAGTTTGATCCCACCCCCCCATCCCCCCGCTGGCCAAGGAGGTGACCCACACTGGGCGGGGCGGCAGACCTCCCCTGTCTCACCTGCTGCTCTTCTCAGCAGTGTATTTCAGTCAGTCTGCTAAATGCTCCCTACTCTGTTTCTGGTGTATCCTCTCACCTCCCATACCTCTGGTCTGTACCCCAGTTCTTGTATGCATACATAAATAAATCTTTTTAAATACATATATATATATATTTATATATAATATTCCATTGTTGGGGCAAAACAATGTTTTCATCTAGATCTCATAGTAGATCATTTTTAAAAGTATGTATTTCCTCTTATATCAGGATGCTTTTTGTTTAACTGATTCTACAGGGTTTTGTTTTTTTTTAATAGCCCTTTTTATTGACTCTTTTCTCAACTTTGACAGATAAGATCTGTGAAGCCCAGTATTGCAACTACACTCTTTTGTGTACTGCCCAATCTCCTTTGCAAGTTTATAGTAGGAAAGCAGGTTGATGTGACCCTAATTTTTCAGTCCTGCCATAAAGGTGGCATTTTCTCCTATGCCCACTGCTTGAAGTTATAAAGCAATGGAGTGCAATTAAACTTAAATTCCCAGCATTCATACATATAACACTGGGTTCTTTTACCATTTTCATAAAAGATTTTAAGGTGGTAAAGAGAGAGCCATATGGGTATCTAAGAGGAGAATTTTTCTGGTCAGGAAAGGCCCATTGAAAAGCTGTAAGGTAGAAGTGTACCTGGCTTGTTTGAGAAACAAGGTATCCAGTGTGGCTAGAGCAAAGTAAAGAGAGAAAATAGTAATAAATGTAGTCAAGGGAAATATAGGACTATGACTTATTTTACCAAGTAAAACTGGGAGCCTTTGAGAATTTTGAAAAGACCAGTAAGATAACCTCACTTACTTTTTTTTTTAAAGATTTATTTATTTATTTATTTATATAGGCACTGGGTACAGTCAGAAGTGCGGGAGGGTGAGAGAACTCACCAGAGCCAGAGCAGGGCACAGAACAGGAAGACTGACGAAATACACTGCTGAGGGGAGCAGCACGTGCGGCAGGAGAGGTCTGTGTGCCATGTGGGACCCTCGCCAGGGTCTGGGGATTGAACCGGTGCTGCAGAGGCTGCGGGCAGCTTCGCAACCCAGCGCTGAACTGCTGCGCCACCGGGGAGGCCCTCACTTACTATTTTAAAGGGACATGTCTGGAGCAGCTGTAAAGGGCAGGAGCTGGGGAAAGAAAAAGGTTAGAGAGCTATTGAAATTGCTGGTGAGAGATGGTGGTGTAGCTTGAACCACTTTGAGCAAAGTAGGAAAAACATGCCTGAACACTACATAGCATGATGTACTTTGCAGTGCTAGCTTTTTTTAAAAGAAGATTTATTTTATACAAAAATTGGGGTATAGGCCAGATATGTGGGGAGTGAGGGGATTCACCAGAGACAGAGTGGGGAACAGAACAGGCAGACGGACCAAAGTACACTGCTGAGGGGAGCAGCGGGCAAGACCAGAGAGGTCTGTCCTGCCATGTGGGTTTCTCCCTGGGCGGCCGGGAATCAAACTCATGCTGAAATGGCTGCAGATTGCTTCATACGTTGCATCTCAACCCATGCGTCACCAGGGAGGCCCTACGGTGCTAGATTTTAGATAAATAGCAAGATGGACAGATCTTGACTCAAACGGTACTTAGTGAAAGTACGAAGTACTCAGCACATAGTACTTAGTGAAAGAAGGAAACTCACAAAGTATACTGTTTTTTACATTAAATCTAGTATGTTCTTAATACTGGTTCAGGATTTTAAGTCTGTAAAAGAAAAAAGTGATGTCATTTATATTGTGATACTTTATCTGTTATATGCCAATATTATATGCCAATTTTAGGAATGTTAAAATATCAGATTATGTCTTAGAATCAATGAAATAGGCTATCACACAATCAATACCATTAGCATAAGTTAAAATATATGCACAAAATTACATTTTTGCAAGAATGTATTTAAAATATTTAAAATAAAAATATGTCAATTCTGTGGAGAAGAACAAAAAGGCAGGCAGAGTGGATTGGGGGGGTAGGACATGCACACACACACATATATGCATGTATATATACATACATAACAAGCCAATGAGAGAGAAATCTTAGAGTAGGGAAAAATTTACACTTATCCCCAGGGTACAACGATGAACCTCCACTGCTTTTTATAAATATGCTTACCTTTGGTCCTTTTCACCTGGTCATCTTTCACATCATATTTGCCTTACAATATCAACATTAGGTGACAGTTTTGTTTGCACACTGCTGCTTCTAAATTTTCAGAAGAGATCATCTTGGTTTCTCACGATCCAGCACTTGGGGATCAGGGCCATCATTGGCGGCACTTCCCCATGCTAGGAGGTGCAGGGAAAGCCCTGGTCTGTCATAAATGGTGAATCCCAAATGGGATAAGAATAATAAAAAGTAAGTAGAGTTCGAAGAGACATCAGAAAAAAAATTTTCATTGAATTTTTTTTCTCAAATTGCTCTTAAAAAGGAAGGGATTTACTGCAGGGTTGTTGTAGTTTTAAGATTTATGCATACAAGAGCTGGGGTGCAGGCCAGAGGTATGAGGGTATGAGAGGATTCACCAGAGACAGAGTGGGGAGCAAAACAGGTAGATTGACTGAAATACACTGCTGAGGGGAGCAGCGGGCAGGACTGGAGAGGTCTGCTGCACCATGTGGGTCAGTTGCCTGGACTGGGATTGAACTCATGCTGCAGTGGCTGCAGATAGCTTTATAGTGCTGAGACTTAACCCTTTCTGCCCCCAGGTAGGCCCTCCAGGGGTTTTAAGGAAAGGGTTTCCTTTGCCACATTTGAACAAGAAAGTGCATAGTTTTCACATGTTGGTTAACTAAGGGCCGAAGGAGAGTCTCTATCCGTTTGATTTTATAATTATTTACCCTTAATAATATAGTGTGTACCTTTTATGTCTTTCAGAAGGCAAAACCTTTAGTTGTGCAGTCCAAAACAAACTTGGCAGACACTGGTTCTTCTGGGAATGAATATTCTACAACTTTGGTAAGTAGATTATTTTTTCCCTATCAGCCTTTTATCAACCATTGTTATTCAGCCCCCACTAATGACACATTTTGGATTACCTACAGGTTGACCAAAAGTACATGGACATAATCAATGAACAGCTGTACTTTCCACCTTCGGAAAAATGTAAGAGTCTTGCTTGTTGGATAAAATTTTATGCACACAATGGATATTTAGTCTAGATTAACTTTGCTTTTCTTTATTACACTGAGATATTTGGTATTCTGGTGACTACATGATTTATTTCATTCAGCTTATAATACACAGATATGCTGTGTATTATAGTTTATAATACACAGATATGCTGAATGGAAGTATGTAATATGTATTTCTGAATATTGATCACTGAATATTAACCAATTCATTTAAATAATGAATACTGGTTAATTCAATTAATTTAGTCCTACTTCAAAACTAGAAATTGTCTTAGTTAGAATCCTGTTTATTAGTTAAACTGCCAATAAACCTAATGCTCTTGTTGAATTCTTGTTTTTCTAATGTAAGAATTAGAACAAATGTAGAACTACTTCCTATGGAAACAACCCAAATGCCCAAAAATAGATGAATGGATCTAGAAGATGTGGTATATATATACAGTGGAATATTACTCAGCAATCAAAAAGATAAACTCATGGCATTCACAGGAACATGGATGGAGCTAGAAGGGATTATGCTCAGTGAAATAAGCCAGAAAGAAAAAGAAAACTATCGGATGATTTCACTTATAGGAAGAATGTAGAGAAAACAAATAAGGAATAAGGGGGGGGAGTAAGTTTAATAAATTAAAAATCAAAATCAACAGACAACTATAAATCAGAGCCATACTGCAGGGGAGGGGGAGGGAAAAGGATAAAAATAGGGGTGGGCAGAGCACAGGGACTATGGTGATGGGACATGGGTGAATTTGGTGGTGGGAATTTCACAGGGACTACACCTGAGAGGAGAAAGCATACATTGTACAAAAATGAAGAATGATGTAAAAAATAAAGTTTTTTTTAAAGTAGGACTACTTCTAGCCCACTTTATCTCCCATTAGAACTTAATGGGCTTCGAATTGAATTTTCCTGAATCGGGAAATACGTGTTTTCCATAAATTTCCACAAGTCTTTAGAAAACAACTGTGCTTCCTTTTCCCTAGATTTGAAAACCAAGAAAGCTTTCTTATCACCTCTTTCAAAATTTTCCACATTATAAGCAGTCCAGGTGATGATGTTGACTGGCAAGTTGAGTAGGTGAATTTAAAGAGATTCATCCTTTAAAAACTTGTTAATAAGCTCTAATGAACACATTGAATTAACAAAAAATGACAGTACTATTGATGAAAACCAAAGAGTGTAGTAAGCTCTGTTTTTCATGTCTGGGAATGTTTAAATATATACTCTTATAATGAATCTTTATGCAATGGAGAAGTGTGTAATATGAGTCTAAATTCTAAAATCTAATGTTTAAATCTTCTACTTTTTAGTAATTAAATTGAGCTTCAGCAGAGAGAAACCTTCTCAACCCTTTGAAATAGAGCTACTTTTTCTATAGTGCTCATTTGTAGGTAGTTTCTGTTTCAGAGGTGCCTGCTTTGGGCACAGAAGAGATTTTCCACATTCCTGGTGTTGTCTGCCTCCCAGGCTGGCATTTGAATCATAAAAATGCCACGACTGAACCCCAATGCATTTACTGCTTAAAGAACAGCAAATCTTTCGAAGTACTGGCATTAACTAAGTGATTAGATCTGTTGAGTTGCTGGAAAATCCAACACAGCAAGTTACACCTAAAATATCATAAGGTATTAAAGAGAAGAGAGTCTCTCATGACTTATCTCCTAAATATAGATGGTTGGATTCAGAACCTGTGGTTGGCTTGAAATTTTATCCAGCAAGTCTAATTAACAGCAGCATTTCATTCCAAAACAAAATTCAGTGGAGTATTTTGCATCCTAATTGATTTTCCTCTGCCAAGTAAACCATTTTTCAAGTAATGGAAATAAAATATTTGAAGTAATACAAATAAACCTTGATGACCACCTGGAATATGAGGCAACCCCAGCCCAAACTAACATTGTCACTCCTTTTCCTCAGTCCTGAGAATACAAAGGTTGTACTGAAAATTCCCCTAAAAGTGATTGTGCCACTTTTTTTGCTTTACTAATACAATTGAACATAATTTTTTTTATAATCCACAATTGTTTAGTATGCCACAAAGCTCATTATTATTATGAGTCTGCATTGCAGGGCTGATATCAGTGACCCTGAATGCCTCTGGACATAACCCTGAAATTTCTTTCTACTTAATCTCTGATAATAGTGCTGATATGTCCTATTCTTCCCACTGAAGGTGGCTTGGGGGAATAAACTAGTTAGTCAAAGCTTCTGCCTAGTTGAGTTTCAGTCAATCCTAATTTAAGAGAAATAAATGTCTTATTTTTAATGTATAAAAACAAATGAATGTCAGGAGGAAAGCAGAATTAAAGATTTAATATAGGACATTAATGAATCTTTTCATTAAAAAGCAAGGTCTTTAATGATTTGCACTATTGGTTGTTATTCACACTGGACATTTAAAGGTCCAGGTACCTTGGAAGGCTTAGTGCCCTAGGAAATTAGTTAGTACATTGTCAGTGTTTTCAAGTTCCAATTCACAAATCCATTGTTATATTTCTTTCAGGACCCTAGAAAATACTTGAATATATTATCAGTGTTTTGCAGCACTAATTCACAAATGCATTTTTAAAGAGGTGTTTAGCTACCTGGTTAGTATGTACATGACTTATAGACATCTATTATTTTCTATAACATGGTAAGGGGCTGCTCTAAGTTATCTATTTGACCCCAAATCAAACTCTATAAAGAGCCCATTAGTATTTTATTTTTTTCCTTGTATAAATTTATTTATTTATTTATTTATTTATATTTTTTATTTTTATATTCCCCATACAATTGCAACCCCCTTATTTTGACCCAAATCCCTCCTTCGCCCACACCCCCCCCCCAATCATGTGTCTCTGGTTCATAGTTGTTTGTTGATTTTGATTTTTTTCTTTCTTATAGTTATTCTTTTTCCTGGTCCCTTATTTAGGTTTTCTAAATTCCTGCTATGAGTGAGACCATCCGGTATTTTTCTTTTTCTTTCTGGCTTATTTCGCTGAGCATGATCCCTTCCAGCACCATCCATGTTGCTGCAAATTGCATGTGTTTATCTTTTTTTGTTGTTGTTGGTTTTGTTTTGTTTTGTTTTTTATTTATTTATACACGCACTGGGTACAGTCAGAAGCGCGGAAGGGTGAGGGAATTCACCAGAGCCAGAGCGGGGAGCAGAGCAGGCAGAAGGACCGAAGTACACTGCTGAGGGGAGCAGCAGGCGGCAGGAGAGGTCTGTGCGCCATGTGGGACCCTCCTCCAGTGGCCAGAGAGCAGCCAGGGATTGAACTGGCACTGCAGAGGCTGCAGGCAGCTTCGCAACCCAGCGCTCAACCGCTGCGCCACCAGAGAGGCCCTGTTTATCTTTTTTGAATGCTGAGTAATATTCCATTGTGTATATGTACCACATCTTCTTGATCCAGTCGTCTATTTTTGGGCATTTGGGTTGTTTCCAAAGCTTAGCTATTGTAAATAGTGCTGCTATAAACATAGGGGTGCAGGTGTTCTTTGGAATTAATGTTTCTGTGTCCTTTGGGTAAATACCTAGGAGCGCAATGTTCAACATCACTTGAAATCAGGGAAATGCAAATCAAAACTACCATGAGATACCATCTTACACCAGTGAGAATGGCACATATTAAAAAAGCTGGCAACAACAAATGTTGGCGAGGATGTGGAGAAAAAGGAACTCTCCTGCACTGCTGGTGGGAGTGCAAACTGGTCCAACCACTATGGAGAGCTGTGTGGAAATTCCTCAACCTACTAAAGATAGAGCTTCCATTAGTATTTTAAATACCTATTGAAAATTTATCTTCCCTGTTAACAGGATCCTCAGTGTTGCCTCAAATTAAGGTTCTTAGGTTGTACTTCCCATAACACAAGATACTTTTTTAAATTTGATTTATTTATTTTCTTATATCATTGCTACTTTTTGATAGTTCCCATAGTTCTCCCACCACCACCGCACCCATGAACCATCACCATGATCCCTTGTGCTCTTCCTGTCCCTGTTTTGACTGCTCTTCCTCCTCCTCCCCTGCTGGATGCCTCAGATCTGTGGTCTGCCTGAAAGTTTTATCTTTTTCCTGATCCTTTGCTCGGTTTCTCTATATTCCACATAGAAGTGAAACCATCTGATGTTTGTTTTTTTCTTTCTGACTTTTTTTTTTTAGTATAATCCCTTCCAGCTCTCTCCATGTTGCTGCAAATGGCATGAGTTTATCTTTTTTGATCACTGAATAGTATTCCATTGTGTGTATATACCACATCTTCTTGATTCATTAATCTGTTTCCACAAGATACTTTTTAACTTTAACAATACTTTGAACAATTAGTGGGTATAGTTACTATCTAGATGTCTTTCAAGTTTTAACTCTAATATTCACAAAGCCCTATGAAATTATCATTCTTGCTTTACTCTAGTCCACAGAGGAGACAATTGGATTCAGAGAGGTTTAGATAGATGCCAGAGTTACTCCACAAATAAGTATATTCACTGCCAGACGGTGTGGGCCTGGACCCCAGGCTGTCACCACTCAATTATATTAACTTGCTCAAGACTCAAGTATAAAAACATGTCCCATTCTCAACCATACACAATGGGAAAATGTGATACAATAGAAAAGCTTTGGAGATGGAGGAATTTCTGTTTTAATCTCAGTTCTAGTCACTTACTCACTAGGTGACTTGATCTCAATTACCTCTGCTGTGTAAAATGCAGAGGGTGTCCTCACATATAACTTTGTTATGCAGGTTAAATGAGACATGTCTAGTTAACTCCTATCTCTATCTTTCCTCCTGAGTTGTTCCTAATATAATCCCCAGCTTCCCAAGTTAACATCTGGCAACCAAATTTTTTAATCCACTTCACATACCACTAGTAAACTAGTCTCTCCTTTAGTTCTTTAGTGACTAATTTTCTACAAGGCATTACTAAGAATTAAATCTAGCATTAGTATCAAAATATACAATGTATATTTTGAAAAGTATGAAATAAAACAACAGCATGTGTTTTAAAATGTTTTATGAGGTGACATGTGTTTCCTAAAAATGGAAAATGACTTGTTATGTGGCAAATTTTATTCCCCAAAATTCTTAAGAGTACAACAGAAAGCCATTCGTGCAGCATAGAAAGTCTAAGAGATAAATAAGCTCTTGTTATTATAAGGGATTTAAAAAATGAGGTACAATTTTATCGCAAAATTTCAAAGCAGTTTTTTACGTAGTAGTAATGATCCCAAGAGAGCCCAGGCAACATTATTAATTTGTTTGCTACTTCACTGTGATAAAATTTGGGATCTGAGCTGCCCATTGTGTGCTGTGCACCGCCACAGATTTTATGTACTCAAGAAGACCTTTCTCACAGTCCAGTAATTAGGTGCTATTGACATTGTAATCTTTGGAAATGTCCTTAATGAGCCCCAAAGACACAGATCTCAATGATAAAACCTCAGAGTTAACAGTGATTCTTTAAGTTGCTGGTGAGTAAGTGAGAGCTCAAACAATAATATCTGAAACAGAGGAGAAACCCAAATTTAAACCAAGATTACATTGTGTTGATAATTCTCTGAGACTTTTAGAGAAGAAACATCTAAGAGGTGATTTTAAAAAATAGCAGAACAATAGCAACATATTTGACAGCATTTTAAAATCTTTTGTTACCCTTTGACACTTCGAACCAGAAGTTTTGTTTTTGTTTTGTTTTTTTAGAAAACCTATTTCCCACCATTTTATATAAATAAATATTTATTGAAAGGTCAAGATTAATACGCATTAAAAATGTACTTTATTAATTTGATGGACTGTCTTGTATTAATCCATTGCCTATACATACTTTCACACATATGTGGACAATGTTTCATTTAATAAATGCCAGGAAGCACATTTCTAATTATGCCCAATACTGGTACTGAGAGCTCTCCAAAGTATAAAGATGAGCCTGCTTCTTGCATGCATTGTTTTACATTTGTTGGGGTGAGTTGGATTCCAGCAGCCTGTCTGGATCCTATGAACACTGATTTCATCCCAAACTTCAGCTGCCCTGTTGCTGCCCTGTTACTTAAAAGGCATTAAAATCATACAAATCTTTATGGTGGTAATAAAATATTAACAAAGGGTTTAATTCATCCAGAGACAATGGGTATTAACTTAAATTTAGAAGTGATTCTGTGAAAGAAATGGCAAAATTATGTATGATTCATGCAAATTCAAGGACATTTCAAGTACATCCTTCACAGAATGCATATAGAAGCTCCCATATAATAGTTCCTTTCCTTGGAGGAACCCCAAGTTTGGAATTTGAGGGAATAAAGTAAGATAAAGAAAGCAGGTATTTTTAAGTGTCAGTGTGTTGAAATGACACTAGATGCTAACCCTCAGTCTCTCACAATCCTAGCTTGTTCAGCCTCTTTAATGAGGTTGCTCATCTTAAACAAACAAGACAATCACATGGAAAACAGTAAATACAGAAATATAAAAATATATAACATAAAAATAGAAATTATTTCTGCTACTAATTTCTACACAAATGTAAACTAGGGGTGACAAAAATTAGCAATTTCATTATTTATGTTTTTATATGATAAGAATGCAATTGAGGAAGGGTTTCATTTCCTCACAGACATATATAATTTCAAAACTATTTTTAGTATGAAATATTTTGAATATTCAGAAAACACAGAATTACACGTTCAACACCAGGTGGCTCTGTTAGATTTTGCCATGTCCCATTCATAAAAGAAATAAAACAGGGCCTCCCCTGTTGGTGCAGCGGTTGAGAGCTGGGTTGTGAAGCTGCCCGCAGCCTCTGCAGTGCTGGTTCAATCCCCAGCCGCCAGCGAGGGTCCCACATGGCACGCAGACCTCTCCTGCCTTACCCGCTGCTCCCCTCAGCAGTGTATTTTGTCACTCTGCCTGTTCTGTTCGCAGCTCTGGCTCTGGTGAATTCTCTCACCCTCCCGCTCTTCTGACGGTACTCAGTGCTTGTATGAATAAACAAATAAATCTTTAAAAAAAAAAAAGAAATAAAACAGTGAGGAATTGAAGAGCCCTGAGATCCATTTTCCTCCCTCCCTAGAGGCAACCACTGCCTTTATTTTAGTATTTGTCAGTCTTGCATATTTTATAATATTCCTGTACACACACACACACACACACATAAACACACCTGACACTGTGTATATAACATCATTTGGCATATTGGTGGCATTATCTAAAAAATATCAGACTGCATGTGCCTTTTTCCCCATAAATGTTACATTTTTTAAAATTTAATAATATTTTGTTGCTTAGAACTTGAGTTCCTCAATATTTCCTGTAGTCTATTTTATTGTATAAATATACTTATAATACCTTAAATTTTCCTGTTGATGAAATCTAGAAGATTTTTAATTTGATGCAGCATAAACACAACTGTTATAAACATCCCTATACATTTCTTAAGTCATATGTGCCAGAGTTTCACTAAAGTGCCTAGGAATGTAATTGCTGTGTTGGGTTTATACAGTTTTAACTTTACTTGATACTGTTGTCAAATTATGCTACTAAATGGTTATTCTAATTTACACTCATATTAGTAGTTTATGAGCTTGTATTTTTTTTCAATTAGTACTTCAGCTTTTGCTTAGTTCTAAATATTTTACTATAATTATGATTACTCCTCTAACATGAGACTTTTAAACATTCTTTATTGAGGTTACCCACCTTTAATTAATGATGTCTAATTTAATTGTATTTAGGTCAGTAAATGTGGCCTGTAAAGATATTTGTCATCAGAAATCTGTATAGACTTCTTTTGTGATGGTTTTGTAACTATTCTACACAAACTATTTTCTGAATTTTTAATTCTGTACCTATTACATCATCTTCCTATGACAAAGAATGTATGTGTTTCTTTTGGTAATGCTGTTCATTTTTAACATATTTCAAGGTTATATCAAATGTATCCTGATTTATTATGTTTTTTCTTGTTGGAATCATTGCAGGCAGCATTCCTTTTTATCCCTAGTATACTTTGATGCCTTAAAGTCTATTGTATCTGGTAAAAATACTACTATAATAGCTTTTTTTAATAGTACTTTTGCATTCATCTCTTTTTCCATCCTTTTAATTTTCATATTTTGTATGATTCTTTTATTTAATTTTTCTCTTTAAAGCAATTTAAAACTGAAATTTTTAGTTCTCTCTGATATCTGTTTTTTGATAGATAGATTTATACTATTCCATGCAATTGTAATTATAGATCAGTTTGAACTTATTTCTACTATGGGCTTTTTCTGGTATTTGCTTTATTTCCTATTTGCTTCTTTCATTTTGAATTGATATTGTCTATATTCTTTCATATTCCTTCATTCTCCTCTCCTGGTTTGAAAGCTACAAGCTCTATTTCTTTTTCTCGTAATGTGTATGTTTCTGTTACTGTATATGTATTAGTACATATGTATGTTAAAAAGTATCATTACTTCAATAATTTGTCTAGGGAGAGCCTACTGATGGTAAATTCTGTTTGTCTTAATTTTTATCTCACTTTCAATAGTAGTTTAGCAAGATATTGAATTCTAAAATGGAAGTTATATTTTCCTCCACATGTGTTATTATACCATCACCTTTAAGTCTCTGCTTAGGGTTTTATAAAGTCTGTTGTGAATTTGTCAGTCATTTGTAAGTCATTTCATGTTTTCTTTATGGTGGATTTGAAGGTTTTCTGTATTCTTTTTCTTTAAATATTTATTTTTTTATTTACTTAGAGATACAAGAACTGGGGTACAGGCAAGAGGTGAGGGGGAGAAGAGGATTCACCAGAGACAGAGTGGGGAGCAGAACAGGCAGACTGACTGAAATACACTGCTAAGAGGAGTAGTGGGTGAGATAGGAGAGGTCTGCCATGCCATGTGGGTTAGCTCCCTGGCAGGGGATCAAATTCAAGCCACAGGGACAATAGTGTGATAGCATGAGACCTAACGCCTGTGCCACTAGGGAGGCCTCGTTTTCTGTATTCTTGATGGTCTGTTGTTTTACTACAGTATACTTAATAGTGCTTTTTTAAATTTTTATTTTTATATTCCCCATACAATTGCAACCCCCTTATTTTGACCCAAATCCCTCCTTTCTTCGCACCCCCCTGTGCCCCAGTGTGCCTCTGGTTCATAGTTGTTTGTTGGTTTTGATTTTTTCTTTCTGATAGTTATTCTTTTTCCTGGTCCCTTATTTAGGTTTTCTAAATTTCTGCTATGAGTGAGGCCATCCGGTGTTTTTCTTTTTCTTTCTGGCTTATTTTGCTGAGCATGATCCTTTCCAGCTCCATCCATGTTGCTGCAAATTGCATGTGTTTATCTTTTTTGATTGCTGAGTAATATTCCATTGTGTATATGTACCACATCTTCTTGATCCAGTCATCTATTTTTGGGCATTTGGGTTGTTTCCAAAGCTTAGCTATTGTAAATAGTGCTGCTTTAAACTGCCTGGTATTGGAACCAGAACAGACACACGGACCAATGGAACCGAAAAGAAAACCCAGAAATAAACCCACAGATTTACAGTCAACTAATCTTTGAAAAGGAGCAAAGAATATGCACTGGAGCAAAGAAAGTTTGTTCAATAAATGGTGCTGGGAAAACTGGGTTGCTACATGCAAAAGAATGAAACTTGATTACTACCTCACACCATGCACAAAAACCAACTCAAAATGGATTAAAGAACTAGACATAAGACCTGAAACCATAAAATATATAGAAGGAAATACAGGCGAAACACTACATGACATGCCCCTCAAAGACATCTTTACAAACACATTACCCAAAGCAGTGATAGTGAAGGCAAAGATAAACAGCTGGGACTACATCAAATTAAAGAGCTTCTGCACAGCAAAAGAGACAATAAGCAAAACAAAGAGAAACCCCACCAACTGGGAGAACATTTTTGCACACAACACTAGTGATAAAGGACTGATCACAAAAATCTACAAAGAGCTGATGAGACTCAACAAAATCAATAGTGCTTTTTAAAAAATGTTTTATTTTATTCATTTATGCATACAAGAGCTGAGGTGTAGGCCAGAGGTGGTGGGGTGGAGGGCAGTGAGAGGATTCACCAGAGACAGATTGAGGAGCAGAACAGGCGGCTCTACTGAAATACACTGCTGAGGAGAACAGCAGGCCAGAAGTCTGCTGCACCATGTGTATTAGCTCCCTACCTGGGAATTGAAATCATGCTGCAGTGGCTGCCAATAGCTTCATAGTGCTGAGACAACCCCTTGCACCACCAGGAAGGCCCTCAATAGTGCTTTTATCTTTCTCAATATTCACAGTACAAACTGAATCTCACAATTCATATTTTTCTTTACTTCTCAAAATTCCTCAGCTACCGTATTTGCAAATAATGCTTGCATAGCATTCTCAACATCCATTTTTCTGAAGTGCCTATCAATTTCTTTCCCATACCTCTACATCTAAATTTTCTAACAGTCATGTGTTGTTGTTGTTTCTGTTATGCATATGGGTGGATTCCTTCTCTGTTGTGTCTGTAGCCATGTCCAACTTTACCTTTTATAAAGATACAGACACTTTGGATTAGGGCCCTCCCTAGTGACCTCATCTTAATTCAATCATATGCAAATACTCTAGGTCATACCCACAGGGACTGGGAGTTAGGACTTCAGCATTTTGGGGGGATACAATTCAGTCTATAACACCCTGGCCCATTGCTTTACATTTCTTTATCAGAGAAATGTTAATCTTCTTTAGCCCAGGTTTTTATTTTTGTTGTTGTTGTTCTCTCTTTTTAAAATTGTATCACATCCGTGTGGTGAACTAAATAATAAATTCACTGCTCTATTGCACTCTTTTGTTCCAAAAAAGTCCTATATGTTCAGGACTTCATGTTTGTCTTCATTTTTCTGGCCCAAAGACTCTTCATTTGATTTTAGCCTTATGTCTATAATCTATTCTAAGAAACTTTATAAACACTGACATTGCTGTTGTTGTTCTATCCATCAAAAACATGCCTTTCATTAATATCTACCATTTTTAAGTTTTTTATTGTATTACTTTTTATTGAGATGATGTTGATGCACAACACAGTATATGATTTGGAGGTATATCATACTCTTCAAATGTATGTCCTGACACCATGCCTTATTTACCTTTTTTAAGTACTGTGCACTACCTTTGCTCCTGTCCCATAGTTAAAGCATGTCTCATGACCAAGACTAGAGTCATTGTGGGAGACAACTTCAAAATGTTGGATACCAAGAAGATCACACCTCTCTGTTGTCATTCAATTCATTCGTTCTATAGACTTTATGAACACCTGCTATAAGCAAAGCTTTGGGGTAGGCACTGAGGATACAGAGTGATCTCAACGCTTGGAATTTATATACTAAGACTAATACTCAACGACTAGCACAGTCAATGTAAGTAATACCAGGATTTGTGGAAGGTCCAGTGAGGCAGCGTGGGCTTGAGAGGCCTCTCTGCATTCTTCACCGAAAGAATGGCTACCTTGTTGCTCAGGATTATCTATCCATAGCCTCTTCTCCCAAAAGGATAATAAAAATCTAAAACACAGAAAGAAAAGTTCAGATTTTTTCTGTGTATATATTTTGAAATTATAATAGAAAAAATTCCTGTATTTCTTTGGTAACCTGTAAATACAAACATGAAACTGTGTGAAAATAATGTTTACGCTAAATATCCAAAGTTGAGAAGAGCAGTTAAATGTGTGATTCTTAGACCTCCCCCCATTCATTTGTCTATGGGATAAACACTTGTTTGTAACTTCAAACTCATACTTGTGCAAATTACATAGAACAAAATTCCAAGTGAAAGTCTTTTTAAAAATAGCTACTTAAAGTTTCCATATGAAGTATATTTATTTTTCTCTAGAATTAGGACAGATTGCATTGGGAGCTCAGTCTTTCATACAGAGGGGAGTGAGGAATAGAGTTGAGCTTTCATTTTCTCACAAAAGGCACAATGTGAAGCGCATCTGTGAACATTGCATAATTTGTTATGTTCTACAAAGAGGTGGGTTTTTGTTATACACATACCAAAGCTATTTGGTACTGTTTCACCAATGATCTCTATTCAGGTCCAGAAAAGAAATTGGCCTCAGAAGAGTGAAAGGAGAGTAAATTTTTCTTTAAAAATTAGATACAGATTATCACTTCAAAATGCAGGAGGGAATTTTACAAGTGACGATGCACTGATTAGCTTTCCAATGGACATCCAGTCCTTTATGGAACACATACGAGCTGTGGTCAACTGTGACCAATGTGGTTTATTACTCTCCAGAAGAGTTGAACTGAGATTACCCATCTAATTTAATTGAGAAATGTTGGGTGAACTTGAACTGTTTCATGGACATGAATGACCAGAAAATTTATTTGATAAGACATTAAAGGCTGAATATGGTAACTATCTCTTTGATGGTTTGATACAGTCATTTCTCTAGTTCATTAGCATTTCTTTCATATATTTTTTGTTATTTCTCTTTGGGTGATTATATGAACAGCCTAAATGAAAGAAAAAAGAGGGTGGATTTCTATACAATATTATTACCCAAAAATAGAAACCTTACCTTTATTGGTAAATATGTATGACAGTTTTAATGTAGTTTACATGTGAAAAGTGACATGAGCTTTCAAGTAAAGGAAACTAACAGTAATTAAACTGTAGGAAAATGAATAAGTTCACTGTTTTCATGTGATAGTGCCTAAATTATTTTTAACTATTGTCTTCTGATTTTATTAAATAAGACCAAAGAGACATCCAGAAGTTGGAGATGTTATCACCAACCTCCTTCGTATTTCCTTATAAATTGGACAATGTGTACTATCCTTGGTGTTATCTCTGAAATATTTATGGTAAATTCATAGATTGGCACATGAAGTGGCAGCATATGATGAAGGTGTTTCTCTCCATAGGTCTGCTAACATTTAAGGTGAAATTTTCTGTGTGCTCAATGACAATGCTAAAGTGTAATTTGGATATGAATTATTTTTTACTGTATTTCAGTGGTTTATCTTTTAAACTGTTCATAGAAACTCTGATATAGAAACCCTAAGAATAAATTACAAAAATCATACTTCATGTTACTAGTGACTCTTTAAATGGAATTTTTCATTGAAACTTTGTCATTAAGATAGAAAGGCCTTTTGGTTGTGCCCATACAAGCATAATAAATTGTATATGTTTGTGATACTGAATGACTCTTGCCCATATGCTGCACTGCAAAGCTACATGAATGAGGCATTTACCAAATCAGGCCCACCACATTAAACAGAAAAACAATCTTTATTCATGGTAACTTATCAGTTTCAATTAATCAACCTTAACAATGGAAATTCTGATGTGTTCAAGCAACTTGAAAGCAATAGGTCATCTCCAGGGCAGCCATGTTGTGTCTTTGTGCCTAAGGTTTCAAACAAAGCAACATCTCCAATAAATATACATACATAAACATATATACATGTGCATATATATACATACCAATGGATGGTTACAGTTATGTCTTGTTGTGCCAATAAAAATGCACGCTTATTGTTTATGATTTTTTATCATAGCAAATGTAATTGTTTTCCTTCAAGTATTACTTTTTGAGCTCTGCAAGTTTAAACAAAAGGAAAGAAATTTCCATTGGATGACCATCCTTTCAGTTTCTGTGCTGCTATGTGAATAGCATTGTGCAAACCATTCCAATGGTTTTGAAAAGGGGTAACCATTGGTTTGATTTGGTTACACGGTTTAGTAAAGAGCTCCCTCCCACTGCCTTAGGGTCTGTGAAAGGTCTGTGACCTGTTTAGAACTGCCAAGTGAAATGTCATGTCGCCCCTCCCAAATGGGAGTATCTGCATTCATTTGATCAGTATAAAAAATGATTGGGGATGGCGAGATCAGTGCTTTTGAATTGCAATTTATAGCAGTTTACAAAAATGCACATTGTTGGAAAAGAAAACATGGAAGTGTTTCTTTCTAAATTGCATTACCTGTGAAATGTCATTAGTCTTTTAAGGATATTTACATCCTTTTTTTATTATTTAGAAGACTTATATTAACTAAAGAAAACCAGAATTTTATTACATTATGATTTTTTAACTTTTATTTTGATTTTAATAGCACCTATAAGGAAAACGATATGTCTGAATTCTTAGGATAAACATAATTTCTTCTTTCCCTTTATTAATCCTCTAAGATAATCTTTGCTATCAGGTTGTATTGGCAGAAGATTCCCAATTACCTTTTCCAGATTATAGAGGAGATTCATAATTTGGTAATTGCTTTGTCTGATGATTTCTAATAGAACCTGAAATCCCAGGCATACTTCACTCTACCAGGTTTCCATTATTGCGTCAAGGGTTTTACTACTGAAACATCAGATGAATTCCTTCTCAATTATGGTACCCATATGCTCAGCTGCAGGTATGCATAGTTTCATAAAAGGAAATGTTATTTATTTTCATTAAATGTGAAAAATAACAGTTGAAATTAATCCCAAAAGTTAAGGTAGGCTGTCAAGTTCATAAAGTCTTAATGCAGCCACCCGGCTCTGCGGGGAGCAGAAGACAATGCCCTCTATACTATGTCTAGAAATCTCACAAACCTCATTTCTCCCCTTAGACAGTGGGTGGAACCGGACATTATTTTGAAGAATTCGTGTTTGAGTAAGAAAAGTTACCTTGGGAGAGGGACCCCAGAAGGTCCCTGGTGGATACTTGACTAGAAAAAGAAAACCCATGTTTGAGAAAAGACTTGACCCAGATAGACTCCCAAGCACTCCACTTTGAACCTCCCCACCATTGAGAGCTGAGGTTGTCACGTTTTTATCTTTGTTCATGTTAAGCCTTGGAATGACAGCCTGGCTCTGTGTTCTGCTCTCCCACTGCCCTGGCTGTAAGTGTCCACATTGACACCTACCGGTGACCACAGGCTGCAAGGCTTTGTTGACTTCTTCACGCTCCTGGCTGTCACTGGGATTAGCTCAGGGCCTTTGTTTCCCTTCAAAGCTGGAACATCACATCCCATGTTGTGACTTTGCTGTCTCAGACCCCCAACGCTTTCCTCACAATTTACACACCAGGTAAATGTCCCTCCCCCTACAGAGCAGAGAGCCCAGCTTGGGTGTGGGGTGTGATGAACCTCCCCTTTCCCAACTTTAGAACCACCGTCAGTTCTTTTTATTTCTTTCTTTTCACTCCCAATTGTCTATTTCATATGGAAGAAAGAGAGAAATGCAAATGGACGTTTAAACCTTAGACCCAAGGACAGGACCCAAGGACGGGGCCATCTCCCCTATTCTTTTTCATTATCTTCCTGTTAGGGAGGGGACTCTCAGCAGGTGATGTGCTAGTGTTAGTCGTCAGTACCTAAGACCATTCTGCAGTCCAGGACAACAGGAAAACTGTCCCAGAAAAAAAATTTGCTTGAGGTGCTATTTTGAAAGCCAAGGAGGCGCTAGCCACCTCACTCTCCTCCCCTCACCACCTCTTCCCCAGGTTATTGAGGAGTCCCCCAAGCTGGGGCGGACATGAGATGATCCAAGACAAGGTTGAGGAGCGGGGAATGGCTTATGTACAGTAACTAAAATTTCACATCTATTCATCTTTCCATATTTTTAGTGAAAACGGTCGAGAAACATTCGCCGAAGAACACGCTGGTACCCCGGAGCTCCGCGGGGACTGACGAGGATGGCACTCATTAACCGGGAACACTGAGCTGCGCCCCCGGGACCACAGAAGGAGGGCCCTCACCAACAGGGCTCGAAGCCCGCCTCTCTGGGCACGGGTACGATCTTCTACTAGGCGTTTCTCATACAACTGTTGGGCCTCACTGGGTGATGTATAGTAACTGGAGCAGCGCACTTGAGAAACTCGAGGCGCGCCCTTGGGGCGCATCTTTCCGAGCCCTTAACTGCTGGCGCGCAGACCGAGGGGCCGCCAGATCCATCCTCGCATTTCCTCAACTCGGTGGTGTGCCCCAGCGCAGACGGTTCCAGAAGGGACGAACTTCAATTAAAAATTTTGAGGCACTAAACTGGTTTCACTCCCTCTTTAATCCGTTCGGTCTCTATAAAACAAAGTCACGTCTGCTTGCCTTCTCATCCACCAGTTAGTTAATCCCCATGACGGAGAACCATCCCCCCACCACCCCCAAAAGGGGGTTTAAAAGTCGTAAACAAGTCTTTCCTAACTCAGGAGACTTCTGTTGCCCAGAAAGGATCCAGACCAAGATCCAGCATCTGTTCTTTCCCGCATGACAGGTACCATTTCCTGAAAGGCCGCTCTGCTTTCTTGTGGGCGTAATGTTCTCGTTGCCCCTTGTTCCCCTAACTACAAGTTAGGCCCTGTCTGTATCCCAGTTTCAGAATCGTAGGTTCTGGGTTGCAGATTTCTAAAACCATTTATTAAGTCTCGGGAAATATATGTGTGGCAGCACTCACATAAAGCTGAGGTGCTCTGGTGCAAAAGAAAGCTAGAGCGGCGATTTATTTGTGCGTAAAAAGCACAAGCTTTAATTGGAGAAAGACATGTTATTTTCAACACAAGTACATGGGGTGGCATAGCGCTGTGGAGCATTATTCGAGCTTCATCTACTATGCACTATATGCCACCGTCTCCAAAGGAGTGTTGCCCTAGAAACTTGTTTTAAATCTGCTGCTATATATCAACACCTTGTTTTAGCAGTCCTTGGCTGAATTACAGTTACACAGTTTGGCGCTTCTTTCAAATTTCCTCCCATCAGTTTGGCTAAAGAAAGGAATTTTTCTCCTTTAGAAATGAATTGGCTTAATTAGTAAGTAGATTAATGGCAATTGCTGGTGAGTTGGTTTCCAGCAGAGTTTCACCAGAGAGGGTTAATCGGAGTCAGGTTTGGAATCTTTCCCAGAACTGGCTGCCAGCCATTTCCACCAACCAATCAACCCTACAAGAAACAGAGGAAATGAAATAGAATTTATATTCTCTGTGCTATTATCCTAGACGGAAATTCCTTGGAAGCAGCCTTGTGATGGGGTGCCGCACAAACTGTTTGATTTCAGAATTTTAACAGAAACCTTGAAAAGTCTCACCTTCAAGATTTATCTGGGTGCCAAGGCAGAATTTCAAATTGCACAATGAGTGTCTCCAATGAACATTGAGGGCGCATTGGAAATGCCTTGGGCTCCTAGTCAATTTTAGGTTTAGAGAAGCCACAAAACCTCCCAAGTCCTCCCTAAGTCGGCTATCTACCAGAAGCCTCCAAAAAAAGTTTAGTTGTACGTTTTGCAGCCTTTTCACTTATTTTTCCATAGTGATAAAAATGCATTCATAGTTTAACTTGCAGCTGCATTTGTCTTGCAAAAAAAAAAAAAATCCCTGCTGAGAAATGCATATAATAGGAAAAACAGATCGGCTGGACAGCAGTGTAATTAATGCCAGAAAGGGCTGAGGCCGGTTTCATAGTTTGTCTTTTGAGGATATCAAGACGAGACCTGGTGAAAAATGACGCATGCTTTAGCATTTCAGAAAGCTGGCAACTGGCAGTGCTTTTCCTTTTTTCTTTGACTTTCTGCCTCAGAACAAAGAGGTCGGCAGAACTAGCTAGGTTGTAATGAGTTCTATGTCCCTAGCACATTAAGTGCATCATGGAAACATATTGTATCGAGATAGTTTGGAGGAGAATACTGGGGATGAAAGAGAATGGGTGCTTTGATCAGCTCCCTGGGGTCCTGAGCGCGCACAGACTGACTTGCAAGGAGTTATTCAGCTCCAGCTAGACACACTTACAACACCATTCAAAGAAATTTGCATATCTGTAATTTATCACATTGGTCCACAACATTTTTGCAAGGTAAATAAAAGTTGGCTAAATAAAAAATATCAATCATCGCAGATCTAGAGGAAACTGTGACTCCAGTCGCTCCATTAAAAACACAAATATGTCCATAAAACATTACTATTTAGAGGCCGACTTTAAAGTGTCCTTAGGGCAACAGGTTATGCGCTGACAAAGACAAGAGTGGCCACAATTTCTTTGCACTTCTGCTTGAGTAGAGTGTATCCGCTGAATAAAAGCAGAAAGCTGCTGAATGAGATGTGTGTGGCTATATCCAGCCAGAGTTATGCAAAGAAAAGTTAGAACACACTTGGAGGAGATGGGAAAGAGGACGCAATCTCCTCGGTGCCTGCAAGTGCTAGGTTAAGTCTTATTTCTCCATTGCTGATTTCATTGCCAAGCTTTGGTTGCCGGATTTTGAAGCTCAAGAGGATGAAATGTCCCCACACTCGGTCAATAGGCAAACTTGCTTTTGAATGCCATATGAGAACAAGTGAAAACTTAACAGGCAGGCATTGTGCTGAGTTTTTAAATAACCCAGTTAAACAGCAAACAAGAATCTTCAAC